>NW_027423002.1:4800000-6000000 GCF_048934315.1 Petromyzon marinus
AAATAGGCTTATTTCAGCAACTTAGGCTCATTAAATAGCCTTATTAAATAGGCTTATTTCAGCAACTTAGGCTTTTTAAATAGGCTTATTTCAGCAACTTAAACTTAATAAATAGCCTTATTTCAGCAACTTAGGCTTATTAAATAACCTTATTTCAGAAACTTAGACTTATTAAATAGGCTTATTTCAGCAACTTAGGCTTATTAAATAGGCTTATTCAGCAACTTAGGCTTATTAAATAGGCTTATTTCAGCAACTTAGACTTATTAAATAGGCTTATTAAATAGGCTTATTTCAGCAACTTAGGTTTATTAAATAGGCTTATTTCAGCAACTTAGTCTTATTAAATAGCCTTATTTCAGCAACTTACACTTATTAAACAGGCTTATTTCAGCAACTTAGGCTTATTAAATAGGCTTATTAAATAGGCTTATTTCAGCAACTTAGGTTTATTAAATAGGCTTATTTCAGCAACTTAGTCTTATTAAATAGCCTTATTTCAGCAACTTACACTTATTAAACAGGCTTATTTCAGCAACTTAGGCTTATTAAATAGCCTAATTAAGTAGGCTTATTTCAGCAACTTAGGCTTATTAAATAGCATTTTTAAATAGCTTTATTTCAGCAACTTAGACTTATTAAATATACCTTTTTAAATAGGCTTAGTTCAGAAACTTAGGCTTATTAAATAGGCTTATTTCAGCAACTTAGGCTCATTAAATAGCCTTATTAAATAGGCTTATTTCAGCAACTTAGGCTTATTAAATAGGCTTATTTCAGCAACTTAAACTTATTAAATAGCCTTATTTCAGCAACTTAGGCTTATTAAATAGCCTTATTTCAGAAACTTAGACTTATTAAATAGGCTTATTTCAGCAACTTAGGCTTATTAAATAGGCTTATTCAGCAACTTAGGCTTATTAAATAGGCTTATTTCAGCAACTTAGACTTATTAAATAGGCCTATTAAATAGGCTTATTAAATAGGCTTATTAAATAGGCTTATTTCAGCAACTTAGGCTCATTAAATAGGCTCATTAAATAGGCTTATTTCAGCAACTTAGGTTTTTTAAATAGGCTTATTTCAGCAACTTAGTCTTATTAAATAGCCTTATTTCAGCAACTTACACTTATTAAACAGGCTTATTTCAGCAACTTAGGCTTATTAAATAGGCTTATTTCAGCAACTTAGACTTATTAACTAGCCTTATTAAATAGGCTTATTTCAGCAACTTAGGCTTATTAAATAAGCTTATTTCAGCAACTTATGCTTATTAAATAGCCTTATTAAACAGGTTTATTTCAGCAACTTAGGCTTATTAAATAGCATTTTTAAATAGGTTTATTTCAGCAACTTAGACTTATTAAATATACCTTTTTAAATAGGTTTAGTTCTGAAACTTAGGCTTATTAAATAGGCTTATTTCAGCAACTTAGGCTCATTAAATAGCCTTATTAAATAGGCTTATTTCAGCAACTTAGGCTTATTAAATAGGCTTATTTCAGCAACTTAGGCTTATTAAATAGCCTTATTTCAGAAACTTAGACTTATTAAATAGCCTTATTTCAGCAACTTAGGCTTATTAAATAGCCTTATTTCAGAAACTTAGACTTATTAAATAGGCTTATTTCCGCAACTTAGGCTTATTAAATAGGCTTATTCAGCAACTTAGGCTTATTAAATAGGCTTATTTCAGCAACTTAGACTTATTAAATAGGCCTATTAAATAGGCTTATTAAATAGGCTTATTAAATAGGCTTATTTCAGCAACTAAGGCTTATTAAATAGGCTTATTAAATAGGCTTATTTCAGCAACTTAGTCTTATTAAATAGCCTAATTAAGTAGACTTATTTCAGCAACTTGGGCTTATTAAATCGGCTTATTTCAGCAACTTACGCTGATTAAAAAGGCTTATTTCAGCAACTTAGACGTATTAAATAGCATTATTTCAGCAACTTAGACTCATTAAATAGGCTTATTTCAGCAACTTATGCTTATTAAATATACTTATTTCAGCAACTTAGGCTTATTAAATAGGCTTATTTCAGCAACTTAGACTTATTAAATCGCCTTATTTCAGCAACTTAGGCTTATTAAATAGGCTTATTTCAGCAACTTAGGCTTATTAAATAGCCTTATTTCAGCAACTTAGACTTATTAAATAGGCTTATTTCAGCAACTTAGGCTTATTAAATAGGCTCATTCAGAAACTTAGGCTTATTAAATAGGCCTATTTCAGCAACTTAGACTTATTAAATAGCCTTATTAAATAGGCTTATTAAATAGACTTATTAAATAGGCTCATTAAATACTTATTAAATAGGTTTATTAAGTAGGCTTATTAAATAGACTTATTAAATAGGCTCAATAAATAGGCTTATTAAATAGGCTCATTAAATACTTATTAAATATGTTTATTAAATAGGCGTATTAAATAGTCTTATTAAATAGGCTTATTAAATAGGCTTATTAAAAAGGCTTATTAAATAGACTTATTAAATAGCCTCATTAAATAGGTTTATTTTAGCAACTTAGGCTTATTAAATAGGTTTATTTCAGCAACTTAGACTTATTAAATAGCCTTATTAAATAGGCTTATTTCATCAACTTAGGCTTATTAAATAAGCTTATTTCAGCAACTTATGCTTATTAAAAAGCCTTATTAAACAGGTTTATTTCAGCAACTTAGGCTTATTAAATAGCATTTTTAAATAGGTTTATTTCAGCAACTTAGACGTATTAAATATACCTTTTTAAATAGGCTTAGTTCAGAAACTTAGGCTTATTAAATAGGCTTATTTCAGCAACTTAGGCTCATTAAATAGCCTTATTAAATAGGCTTATTTCAGCAACTTAGGCTTATTAAATAGGCTTATTTCAGCAACTTAAACTTATTAAATAGCCTAATTTCAGCAACTTAGGCTTATTAAATAGCCTTATTTCAGAAACTTAGACTTATTAAATAGGCTTATTTCAGCAACTTAGGCATATTAAATAGGCTTATTCAGCAACTTAGGCTTATTAAATAGGCTTATTTCAGCAACTTATGCTTATTAAATAGGCTCATTCAGAAACTTATGCTTATTAAATAGGCTTATTTCAGCAACTTAGACTTATTAAATAGGCCTATTAAATAGGCTTATTAAATAGGCTTATTTCAGCAACTTAGGCTCATTAAATAGCCTTATTAAACAGGCTTATTAAATAGACTTATTAAATAGGCCCATTAAACACTTATTAAATAGGCTTATTAAATAGGCTTATTAAATAGACTTATTAAATAGGCTCAATAAATAGGCTTATTAAATAGGCTTATTAAATTGGCTCAATAAATAGGCTTTTTAAATAGGCTTATTAAATAGGCTTATTAAATAGGCTTATTAAATAGGCTTATTAAATAGGCTCAATAAATAAGCTTATTAAATAGGCTCAATAAATAGGCTCATTAAATAGGCTCAATAAATAGGCTTATTAAATAGGCTCAATAAATAGGCTTATTAAATAGGCTCATTAAATACTTATTAAATAGGCTTATTAAATAGACTTATTGAATAGACTTATTAAATAGGCTTATTAAATAGACTTATTAAATAGGCTTATTAAAAAGGCTTATTAAATATACTTATTAAATAGGCTCATTAAATACTTATTAAATATGTTTATTAAATAGGCGTATTAAATAGGCTTATTAAATAGGCTTATTAAATAGGCTTATTAAAAAGGCTTATTAAATAGACTTATTAAATAGCCTCATTAAATAAGCTTATTTTAGCAACTTAGGATTATTAAATAGGTTTATTTCAGCAACTTAGACTTATTAAATAGCCTTATTAAATAGGCTTATTTCAGCAACTTAGGCTTATTAAATAAGCTTATTTCAGCAACTTATGCTTATTAAATAGCCTTATTAAACAGGTTTATTTCAGCAACTTAGGCTTATTAAATAGCATTTTTAAATAGGTTTATTTCAGCAACTTAGACTTATTAAATAGACCTTTTTAAATAGGCTTAGTTCAGAAACTTAGGCTTATTAAATAGGCTTATTTCAGCAACTTAGGCTCATTAAATAACCTTATTAAATAGGCTTATTTCAGCAACTTAGGTTTATTAAATAGGCTTATTTCAGCAACTTAAACTTATTAAATAGCCTTATTTCAGCAACTTAGGCTTATTAAATAGCCTTATTTCAGAAACTTAGACTTATTAAATAGGCTTATTTCAGCAACTTAGGCATATTAAATAGGCTTATTCAGCAACTTAGGCTTATTCAATAGGCTTATTTCAGCAACTTAGACTTATTAAATAGGCCTATTAAATAGGCTTATTAAATAGGCTTATTAAATAGGCTTATTTCAGCAACTTAGGCTTATTAAATAGGCTTATTAAATAGGTTTATTTCAGCAACTTAGGCTTATTAAATAGCCTTATTTCAGCAACTTACGCTTATTAAATAGGCTTATTTCAGCAATTTAGGCTTATTAAATAGCCTAATTAAGTAGGCTTATTTCAGCAACTTGGGCTTATTAAATCTGCTTATTTCAGCAACTTATGCTGATTAAAAAGGCTTATTTCAGCAACTTAGACTTATTAAATAGCCTTATTTCAGCAACTTAGACTCATTAAATAGGCTTATTTCAGCAACTTATGCTTATTAAATATACTTATTTCAGCAACTTAGGCTTATTAAATAGGCTTATTTCAGCAACTTAGACTTATTAAATAGCCTTATTTCAGCAACTTAGTCTTATTAAATAGGCTTATTTCAGCAACTTAGGCTTATTAAATAGCCTTATTTCAGCAACTTAGACTTATTAAATAGGCTTATTTCAGCAACTTAGGCTTATTGAATAGGCTCATTCAGAAACTTAGGCTTATTAAATAGGCTTATTTCAGCAACTTAGACTTATTAAATAGGCCTATTAAATAGGCTTATTAAATAGGCTTATTTCAGCAACTTAGGCTCATTAAATAGCCTTATTAAATAGGCTTATTAAATAAACTTATTAAATAGGCTCATTAAATACTTATTAAATAGGCTTATTAAGTAGGCTTATTAAATAGACATATTAAATAGGCTCAATAAATAGGCTTATTAAATAGGCTCAATAAATAGGCTTATTAAATAGGCTTATTAAATAGACTCATTAAATAGGCTTATTAAATAGGCTCAATAAATAGGCTTATTAAATAGGCTCAATAAATAGGCTTATAAAATAGGCTCAATAAATAGGCTTATTAAATAGGCTCATTAAATACTTATTAAATAGGCTTATTAAATAGACTTATTAAATAGACTTATTAAATAGGCTTATTAAAAAGGCTTATTAAATAGACTTATTAAATAGGCTCATTAAATACTTAATAAATATGTTTATTAAATAGGCGTATTAAATAGGCTTATTAAATAGGCTTATTAAATAGGCTTATTAAATA
Source organism: Petromyzon marinus (assembly GCF_048934315.1). NCBI lineage: Eukaryota > Metazoa > Chordata > Hyperoartia > Petromyzontiformes > Petromyzontidae > Petromyzon > Petromyzon marinus. The sequence continues at coordinate 4,805,435 of NW_027423002.1, forward strand.
GGCTTATTAAATAGACTTATTAAATAGCCTCATTAAATAGGCTTATTTTAGCAACTTAGGCTTATTAAATAGGTTTATTTCAGCAACTTATGCTTATTAAATAGGCTCATTCAGAAACTTAGGCTTATTAAATAGGCTTATTTCAGCAACTTAGGCTCATTAAATAGCCTTATTAAACAGGCTTATTAAATAGACTTATTAAATAGGCTCATTAAACACTTATTAAATAGGCTTATTAAATAGGCTTATTAAATAGACTTATTATATAGGCTCAACAAATAGGCTTATTAAATAGGCTTATTAAATAGGCTCATTAAATACTTATTAAAAATGTTTATTAAATAGGCGTATTAAATAGGCTTATTAAATAGGCTTATTAAATAGGCTTCTTAAATAGGCTTATTAAATAGACTTATTAAATAGCCTCATTAAATAGGCTTATTTTAGCAACTTAGGCTTATTAAATAGGTTTATTTCAGCAATTTAGACTTATTAAATAGCCTTATTAAATAGGCTTATTTCAGCAACTTAGGCTTATTAAATAAGTTTATTTCAGCAACTTATGCTTATTAAATAGCCTTATTAAACAGGTTTATTTCAGCAACTTAGGCTTATTAAATAGCATTTTTAAATAGGTTTATTTCAGCAACTTAGACTTATTAAATATACCTTTTTAAATAGGCTTAGTTCAGAAACTTAGGCTTATTAAATAGGCTTATTTCAGCAACTTAGGCTCATTAAATAGCCTTATTAAATAGGCTTATTTCAGCAACTTAGTCTTATTAAATAGGCCTATTAAATAGGCTTATTAAATAGGCTTATTAAATCGGCTTATTTCAGCAACTTAGGCTTATTAAATAGGCTTATTAAATAGGCTTATTTCAGCAACTTAGAATTATTAAATAGGCTTATTTCAGCAACTTAGTCTTATTAAATAGCCTTATTTCAGCAACTTACGCTTATTAAATAGGCTTATTTCAGCAATTTAGGCTTATTAAATAGCCTAATTAAGTAGGCTTATTTCAGCAACTTGGGCTTATTAAATCGGCTTATTTCAGCAACTTACGCTGATTAAAAAGGCTTATTTCAGCAATTTAGACTTATTAAATGGCCTTATTTCAGCAACTTAGACTCATTAAATAGGCTTATTTCAGCAACTTATGCTTATTAAATATACTTATTTCAGCAACTTAGGCTTATTAAATAGGCTTATTTCAGCAACTTAGACTTATTAAATAGGCTTATTTCAGCAACTTAGGCTTATTAAATAGCCTTATTTCAGCAACTTAGACTTATTAAATAGGCTTATTTCAGCAACTTAGGCTTATTAAATAGGCTCATTCAGAAACTTACGCTTATTAAATAGGCTTATTTCAGCAACTTAGACTTATTAAATAGGCCTATTAAATAGGCTTATTAAATAGGCTTATTTCAGCAACTTAGGCTCATTAAATAGCCTTATTAAATAGGCTTATTAAATAAACTTATTAAATAGGCTCATTAAATACTTATTAAATAGGCTTATTAAGTAGGCTTATTAAATAGACTTATTAAATAGGCTCAATAAATAGGCTTCTAAAAAATAGGCTCAATAAATAGGCTTATTAAATAGGCTTATTAAATAGGCTTATTAAATAGACTCATTAAATAGGCTTATTAAATAGGCTCAATAAATAGGCTTATAAAATAGGCTCAATAAATAGGCTTATTAAATAGGCTCAATAAATAGGCTTATTAAATAGGCTCATTAAATACTTATTAAATAGGCTTATTAAATAGACTTATTAAATAGACTTATTAAATAGGCTTATTAAAAAGGCTTATTAAATAGACTTATTAAATAGGCTCATTAAATACTTATTAAATATGTTTATTAAATAGGCATATTAAATAGGCTTATTAAATAGGCTTATTAAATAGGCTTATTAAATAGGCTTATTAAATAGACGTATTAAATAGCCTCATTAAATAGGCTTATTTTAGCAACTTAGGCTTATTAAATAGGTTTATTTCAGCAACTTAGACTTATTAAACAGCCTTATTAAATAGGCTTATTTCAGCAACTTAGGCTTATTAAATAGGCTTATTCAGCAACTTAGGCTTATTAAATAGGCTTATTTCAGCAACTTATGCTTATTAAATAGGCTCATTCAGAAACTTAGGCTTATTAAATAGGCTTATTTCAGCAACTTAGGCTCATTAAATAGCCTTATTAAACAGGCTTATTAAATAGACTTATTAAATAGGCTCATTAAACACTTATTAAATAGGCTTATTAAATAGGCTTATTAAATAGACTTATTAAATAGGCTCAATAAATAGGCTTCTAAAAAATAGGCTCAATAAATAGGCTTATTAAATAGGCTTATTAAATAGGCTTATTAAATAGACTCATTAAATAGGCTTATTAAATAGGCTCAATAAATAGGCTTATAAAATAGGCTCAATAAATAGGCTTATTAAATAGGCTCAATAAATAGGCTTATTAAATAGGCTCATTAAATACTTATTAAATAGGCTTATTAAATAGACTTATTAAATAGACTTATTAAATAGGCTTATTAAAAAGGCTTATTAAATAGACTTATTAAATAGGCTCATTAAATACTTATTAAATATGTTTATTAAATAGGCATATTAAATAGGCTTATTAAATAGGCTTATTAAATAGGCTTATTAAATAGGCTTATTAAATAGACGTATTAAATAGCCTCATTAAATAGGCTTATTTTAGCAACTTAGGCTTATTAAATAGGTTTATTTCAGCAACTTAGACTTATTAAACAGCCTTATTAAATAGGCTTATTTCAGCAACTTAGGCTTATTAAATAGGCTTATTCAGCAACTTAGGCTTATTAAATAGGCTTATTTCAGCAACTTATGCTTATTAAATAGGCTCATTCAGAAACTTAGGCTTATTAAATAGGCTTATTTCAGCAACTTAGGCTCATTAAATAGCCTTATTAAACAGGCTTATTAAATAGACTTATTAAATAGGCTCATTAAACACTTATTAAATAGGCTTATTAAATAGGGTTATTAAATAGACTTATTATATAGGCTCAATAAATAGGCTTATTAAATAGGCTTATTAAATATGCTCATTAAATACTTATTAAATATGTGTATTAAATAGGCGTATTAAATAGGCTTATTAAATAGGCTTATTAAATAGGCTTCTTAAATAGGCTTATTAAATAGACTTATTAAATAGCCTCATTAAATAGGCTTATTTTAGCAACTTTGGCTTATTAAGTAGGTTTATTTTAACAACTTAGACTTATTAAATAGCCTTATTAAATAGGCTTATTTCAGCAACTTAGGCTTATTAAATAAGCTTATTTCAGCAACTTATGCTTATTAAATAGCCTTATTAAACAGGTTTATTTCAGCAACTTAGGCATATTAAATAGCATTTTTAAATAGGTTTATTTCAGCAACTTAGACTTATTAAATATACCTTTTTAAATAGGCTTAGTTCAGAAACTTAGGCTTATTAAATAGGCTTATTTCAGCAACTTAGGCTCATTAAATAGCCTTATTAAATAGGCTTATTTCAGCAACTTAGGCTTATTAAATAGGCTTATTTCAGCAACTTAAACTTAATAAATAGCCTTATTTCAGCAACTTAGGCTTATTAAATAGCCTTATTTCAGAAACTTAGACTTATTAAATAGGCTTATTTCAGCAACTTAGGCTTATTAAATAGGCTTATTCAGCAACTTAGGCTTATTAAATAGGCTTATTTCAGCAACTTAGACTTATTAAATAGGCTTATTAAATAGGCTTATTTCAGCAACTTAGGTTTATTAAATAGGCTTATTTCAGCAACTTAGTCTTATTAAATAGCCTTATTTCAGCAACTTACACTTATTAAACAGGCTTATTTCTGCAACTTAGGCTTATTAAATAGGCTTATTAAATAGGCTTATTTCAGCAACTTAGGTTTATTAAATAGGCTTATTTCAGCAACTTAGTCTTATTAAATAGCCTTATTTCAGCAACTTACACTTATTAAACAGGCTTATTTCAGCAACTTAGGCTTATTAAATAGCCTAATTAAGTAGGCTTATTTCAGCAACTTAGGCTTATTAAATAGCATTTTTAAATAGCTTTATTTCAGCAACTTAGACTTATTAAATATACCTTTTTAAATAGGCTTAGTTCAGAAACTTAGGCTTATTAAATAGGCTTATTTCAGCAACTTAGGCTCATTAAATAGCCTTATTAAATAGGCTTATTTCAGCAACTTAGGCTTATTAAATAGGCTTATTTCAGCAACTTAAACTTATTAAATAGGCTTATTTCAGCAACTTAGGCTTATTAAATAGCCTTATTTCAGAAACTTAGACTTATTAAATAGGCTTATTTCAGCAACTTAGGCTTATTAAATAGGCTTATTCAGAAACTTTGGGCTTATTAAATAGGCTTATTTCAGCAACTTAGACTTATTAAATAGGCCTATTAAATAGGTTTATTAAATAGGCTTATTAAATAGGCTTATTTCAGCAACTTAGGCTTATTAAATAGGCTTATTAAATAGGCTTATTTCAGCAACTTAGGTTTTTTAAATAGGCTTATTTCAGCAACTTAGTCTTATTAAATAGCCTTATTTCAGCAACTTACACTTATTAAACAGGCTTATTTCAGCAACTTAGGCTTATTAAATAGGCTTATTTCAGCAACTTAGACTTATTAACTAGCCTTATTAAATAGGCTTATTTCAGCAACTTAGGCTTATTAAATAAGCTTATTTCAGCAACTTATGCTTATTAAATAGCCTTATTAAACAGGTTTATTTCAGCAACTTAGGCTTATTAAATAGCATTTTTAAATAGGTTTATTTCAGCAACTTAGACTTATTAAGTATACCTTTTTAAATAGGTTTAGTTCTGAAACTTAGGCTTATTAAATAGGCTTATTTCAGCAACTTAGGCTCATTAAATAGCCTTATTAAATAGGCTTATTTCAGCAACTTAGGCTTATTAAATAGGCTTATTTCAGCAACTTAGGCTTATTAAATAGCCTTATTTCAGAAACTTAGACTTATTAAATAGCCTTATTTCAGCAACTTAGGCTTAGTAAATAGCCTTATTTCAGAAACTTAGACTTATTAAATAGGCTTATTTCCGCAACTTAGGCTTATTAAATAGGCTTATTCAGCAACTTAGGCTTATTAAATAGGCTTATTTCAGCAACTTAGACTTATTAATAGGCCTATTAAATAGGCTTATTAAATAGGCTTATTAAATAGGCTTATTTCAGCAACTTAGGCTTATTAAATAGGCTTATTAAATAGGCTTATTTCAGCAACTTAGTCTTATTAAATAGCCTTATTTCAGCAACTTACGTTTATTAAATAGGCTTATTTCAGCAACTTAGGCTTATTAAATAGCCTAATTAAGTAGACTTATTTCAGCAACTTGGGCTTATTAAATCGGCTTATTTCAGCAACTTACGCTGATTAAAAAGGCTTATTTCAGCAACTTAGACGTATTAAATAGCCTTATTTCAGCAACTTAGACTCATTAAATAGGCTTATTTCAGCAACTTATGCTTATTAAATATACTTATTTCAGCAACTTAGGCTTATTAAATAGGCTTATTTCAGCAACTTAGACTTATTAAATCGCCTGATTTCAGCAACTTAGGCTTATTAAATAGGCTTATTTCAGCAACTGAGGCTTATTATATAGCCTTATTTCAGCAACTTAGACTTATTAAATAGGCTTATTTCAGCAACTTAGGCTTATTAAATAGGCTCATTCAGAAACTTAGGCTTATTAAATAGGCCTATTTCAGCAACTTAGACTTATTAAATAGCCTTATTAAATAGGCTTATTAAATAGACTTATTAAATAGGCTCATTAAATACTTATTAAATAGGCTTATTAAGTAGGCTTATTAAATAGACTTATTAAATAGGCTCAATAAATAGGCTTATTAAATAGGCTTATTAAATAGGCTCATTAAATACTTATTAAATATGTGTATTAAATAGGCGTATTAAATAGGCTTATTAAATAGGCTTATTAAATAGGCTTCTTAAATAGGCTTATTAAATAGACTTATTAAATAGCTTCATTAAATAGGCTTATTTTAGCAACTTAGGCTTATTAAATAGGTTTATTTCAACAACTTAGACTTATTAAATAGCCTTATTAAATAGGCTTATTTCAGCAACTTAGGCTTATTAAATAAGCTTATTTCAGCAACTTATGCTTATTAAATAGCCTTATTAAACAGGTTTATTTCAACAACTTAGGCATATTAAATAGCATTTTTAAATAGGTTTATTTCAGCAACTTTAACTTATTAAATATACCTTTTTAAATAGGCTTAGTTCAGAAACTTAGGCTTATTAAATAGGCTTATTTCAGCAACTTAGGCTCATTAAATAGCCTTATTAAATAGGCTTATTTCAGCAACTTAGGCTTATTAAATAGGCTTATTTCAGCAACTTAAACTTAATAAATAGCCTTATTTCAGCAACTTAGGCTTATTAAATAACCTTATTTCAGAAACTTAGACTTATTAAATAGGCTTATTTCAGCAACTTAGGCTTATTAAATAGGCTTATTCAGCAACTTAGGCTTATTAAATAGGCTTATTTCAGCAACTTAGACTTATTAAATAGGCTTATTAAATAGGCTTATTTCAGCAACTTAGGTTTATTAAATAGGCTTATTTCAGCAACTTAGTCTTATTAAATAGCCTTATTTCAGCAACTTACACTTATTAAACAGGCTTATTTCAGCAACTTAGGCTTATTAAATAGGCTTATTAAATAGGCTTATTTCAGCAACTTAGGTTTATTAAATAGGCTTATTTCAGCAACTTAGTCTTATTAAATAGCCTTATTTCAGCAACTTACACTTATTAAACAGGCTTATTTCAGCAACTTAGGCTTATTAAATAGCCTAATTAAGTAGGCTTATTTCAGCAACTTAGGCTTATTAAATAGCATTTTTAAATAGCTTTATTTCAGCAACTTAGACTTATTAAATATACCTTTTTAAATAGGCTTAGTTCAGAAACTTAGGCTTATTAAATAGGCTTATTTCAGCAACTTAGGCTCATTAAATAGCCTTATTAAATAGGCTTATTTCAGCAACTTAGGCTTATTAAATAGGCTTATTTCAGCAACTTAAACTTATTAAATAGCCTTATTTCAGCAACTTAGGCTTATTAAATAGCCTTATTTCAGAAACTTAGCCTTATTAAATAGGCTTATTTCAGCAACTTAGGCTTATTAAATAGGCTTATTCAGCAACTTAGGCTTATTAAATAGGCTTATTTCAGCAACTTAGACTTATTAAATAGGCCTATTAAATAGGCTTATTAAATAGGCTTATTAAATAGGCTTATTTCAGCAACTTAGGCTCATTAAATAGGCTCATTAAATAGGCTTATTTCAGCAACTTAGGTTTTTTAAATAGGCTTATTTCAGCAACTTAGTCTTATTAAATAGCCTTATTTCAGCAACTTACACTTATTAAACAGGCTTATTTCAGCAACTTAGGCTTATTAAATAGGCTTATTTCAGCAACTTAGACTTATTAACTAGCCTTATTAAATAGGCTTATTTCAGCAACTTAGGCTTATTAAATAAGCTTATTTCAGCAACTTATGCTTATTAAATAGCCTTATTAAACAGGTTTATTTCAGCAACTTAGGCTTATTAAATAGCATTTTTAAATAGGTTTATTTCAGCAACTTAGACTTATTAAATATACCTTTTTAAATAGGTTTAGTTCTGAAACTTAGGCTTATTAAATAGGCTTATTTCAGCAACTTAGGCTCATTAAATAGCCTTATTAAATAGGCTTATTTCAGCAACTTAGGCTTATTAAATAGGCTTATTTCAGCAACTTAGGCTTATTAAATAGCCTTATTTCAGAAACTTAGACTTATTAAATAGCCTTATTTCAGCAACTTAGGCTTATTAAATAGCCTTATTTCAGAAACTTAGACTTATTAAATAGGCTTATTTCCGCAACTTAGGCTTATTAAATAGGCTTATTCAGCAACTTAGGCTTATTAAATAGGCTTATTTCAGCAACTTAGACTTATTAAATAGGCCTATTAAATAGGCTTATTAAATAGGCTTATTAAATAGGCTTATTTCAGCAACTTAGGCTTATTAAATAGGCTTATTAAATAGGCTTATTTCAGCAACTTAGTCTTATTAAATAGCCTAATTAAGTAGACTTATTTCAGCAACTTGGGCTTATTAAATCGGCTTATTTCAGCAACTTACGCTGATTAAAAAGGCTTATTTCAGCAACTTAGACGTATTAAATAGCATTATTTCAGCAACTTAGACTCATTAAATAGGCTTATTTCAGCAACTTATGCTTATTAAATATACTTATTTCAGCAACTTAGGCTTATTAAATAGGCTTATTTCAGCAACTTAGACTTATTAAATCGCCTTATTTCAGCAACTTAGGCTTATTAAATAGGCTTATTTCAGCAACTTAGGCTTATTAAATAGCCTTATTTCAGCAACTTAGACTTATTAAATAGGCTTATTTCAGCAACTTAGGCTTATTAAATAGGCTCATTCAGAAACTTAGGCTTATTAAATAGGCCTATTTCAGCAACTTAGACTTATTAAATAGCCTTATTAAATAGGCTTATTAAATAGACTTATTAAATAGGCTCATTAAATACTTATTAAATAGGCTTATTAAGTAGGCTTATTAAATAGACTTATTAAATAGGCTCAATAAATAGGCTTATTAAATAGGCTCAATAAATAGGCATATTAAATAGGCTTATTAAATAGGCTTATTAAATAGACTCATTAAATAGGCTTATTAAATAGGCTCAATAAATAGGCTCATTAAATAGGCTCAATAAATAGGCTTATAAAATAGGCTCAATAAATAGGCTTATTAAATAGACTTATTTCAGCAACTTAGGTTTATTAAATAGGCTTATTTCAGCAACTTAGTCTTATTAAATAGCCTTATTTCAGCAACTTACACTTATTAAACAGGCTTATTTCAGCAACTTAGGCTTATTAAATAGGCTTATTTCAGCAACTTAGACTTATTAACTAGCCTTATTAAATAGGCTTATTTCAGCAACTTAGGCTTATTAAATAAGCTTATTTCAGCAACTTATGTTATTAAATAGCCTTATTAAACAGGTTTATTTCAGCAACTTAGGCTTATTAAATAGCATTTTTAAATAGGTTTATTTCAGCAACTTAGACTTATTAAGTATACCTTTTTAAATAGGTTTAGTTCAGAAACTTAGGCTTATTAAATAGGCTTATTTCAGCAACTTAGGCTCATTAAATAGCCTTATTAAATAGGCTTATTTCAGCAACTTAGGCTTATTAAATAGGCTTATTTCAGCAACTTAGGCTTATTAAATAGCCTTATTTCAGAAACTTAGACTTATTAAATAGCCTTATTTCAGCAACTTAGGCTTATTAAATAGCCTTATTTCAGAAACTTAGACTTATTAAATAGGCTTATTTCAGCAACTTAGGCTTATTAAATAGGCTTATTCAGCAACTTAGGCTTATTAAATAGGCTTATTTCAGCAAATTAGACTTATTAAATAGGCCTATTAAATAGGCTTATTAAATAGGCTTATTAAATAGGCTTATTTCAGCAACTTAGGCTTATTAAATAGGCTTATTAAATAGGTTTATTTCAGCAACTTAGTCTTATTAAATAGCCTTATTTCAGCAACTTACGTTTATTAAATAGGCTTATTTCAGCAACTTAGGCTTATTAAATAGCCTAATTAAGTAGACTTATTTCAGCAACTTGGGCTTATTAAATCGGCTTATTTCAGCAACTTACGCTGATTAAAAAGGCTTATTTCAGCAACTTAGACTTATTAAATAGCCTTATTTCAGCAACTTAGACTCATTAAATAGGCTTATTTCAGCAACTTATGCTTATTAAATATACTTATTTCAGCAACTTAGGCTTATTAAATAGGCTTATTTCAGCAACTTAGACTTATTAAATCGCCTTATTTCAGCAACTTAGGCTTATTAAATAGGCTTATTTCAGCAACTTAGGCTTATTAAATAGCCTTATTTCAGCAACTTAGACTTATTAAATAGGCTTATTTCAGCAACTTAGGCTTATTAAATAGGCTCATTCAGAAACTTAGGCTTATTAAATAGGCCTATTTCAGCAACTTAGACTTATTAAATAGCCTTATTAAATAGGCTTATTAAATAGACTTATTAAATAGGCTCATTAAATACTTATTAAATAGGCTTATTAAGTAGGCTTATTAAATAGACTTATTAAATAGGCTCAATAAATAGGCTTATTAAATAGCCTCAATAAATAGGCATATTAAATAGGCTTATTAAATAGGCTTATTAAATAGACTCATTAAATAGGCTTATTAAATAGGCTCAATAAATAGGCTCATTAAATAGGCTCAATAAATAGGCTTATATAATAGGCTCAATAAATAGGCTTATTAAATAGGCTCAATAAATAGGCTTATTAAATAGGCTCATTAAATACTTATTAAATAGGCTTATTAAATAGACTTATTAAATAGACTTATTAAATAGGCTTATTAAATAGACTTATTAAATAGGCTTATTAAAAAGGCTTATTAAATAGACTTATTAAATAGGCTCATTAAATACTTATTAAATATGTTTATTAAATAGGCGTATTAAATAGGCTTATTAAATAGGCTTATTAAATAGGCTTATTAAATAGGCGTATTAAATAGGCTTATTAAATAGGCTTATTAAATAGGCTTATTAAATAGGCTTATTAAATAGACTTATTAAATAGCCTCATTAAATAGCCTTATTTCAGCAACTTAGGCTTATTAAATAGGCTAATTTCAGCAACTTATGCTTATTAAATAGGCTCATTCAGAAACTTAGGCTTATTAAATAGGCTTATTTCAGCAACTTAGACTTATTAAATAGGCCTATTAAATAGGCTTATTAAATAGGCTTATTTCAGCAACTTAGGCTCATTAAATAGCCTTATTAAACAGGCTTATTAAATAGACTTATTAAATAGGCTCATTAAACACTTATTAGATAGGCTTATTAAATAGGCTTATTAAATAGACTTATTAAATAGGCTCAATAAATAGGATTATTAAATAGGCTTATTAAATAGGCTCATTAAATACTTATTAAATATGTTTATTAAATAGGCGTATTAAATAGGCTTATTAAATAGGCGTATTAAATAGGCTTATTAAATAGCCTCATTAAATAGGCTTATTTTAGCAACTTAGGCTTATTAAATAGGTTTATTTCAGCAACTTATGCTTATTAAATAGCCTTATTAAACAGGTTTATTTCAGCAACTTAGGCTCATTAAATAGCATTTTTAAATAGCTTTATTTCAGCAACTTAGACTTATTAAATATACCTTATTAAATAGGCTTAGTTCAGAAACTTAGGCTTATTAAATAGGCTTATTTCAGCAACTTAGGCTCATTAAATAGCCTTATTAAATAGGCTTATTTCAGCAACTTAGGCTTATTAAATAGGCTTATTTCAGCAACTTAAACTTATTAAATAGCCTTATTTCAGCAACTTAGGCTTATTAAATAGCCTTATTTCAAAACTTAGACTTATTAAATAGGCTTATTTCAGCAACTTAGGCTTATTAAATAGGCTTATTCAGCAACTTAGGCTTATTAAATAGGCTTATTTCAGCAACTTAGACTTATTAAATAGGCCTATTAAATAGGCTTATTAAATAGGCTTATTAAATAGGCTTATTTCAGCAACTTAGGCTTATTAAATAGGCTTATTAAATAGGCTTATTTCAGCAACTTAGGTTTATTAAATAGGCTTATTTCAGCAACTTAGTCTTATTAAATAGCCTTATTTCAGCAACTTACGCTTATTAAATAGGCTTATTTCAGCAACTTACGCTGATTAAAAATGCTTATTTCAGCAACTTAGACTTATTAAATAGCCTTATTTCAGCAACTTAGACTCATTAAATAGGCTTATTTCAGCAACTTATGCTTATTAAATATACTTATTTCAGCAACTTAGGCTTATTAAATAGGCTTATTTCAGCAACTTAGACTTATTAAATAGCCTTATTTCAGCAACTTAGGCTTATTAAATAGGCTTATTTCAGCAACTTAGGCTTATTAAATAGCCTTATTTCAGCAACTTAGACTTATTAAATAGGCTTATTTCAGCAACTTTGGCTTATTAAATAGGCTTATTCAGCAACTTAGGCTTATTAAATAGGCTTATTTCAGCAACTTAGGCTTATTAAATAGGCCTATTAAATAGGCTTATTAAATAGGCTTATTTCAGCAACTTAGACTTATTAAATAGGCCTATTAAATAGGCTTATTAAATAGACTTATTAAATAGGCTCATTAAATAGGCTTATTTTAGCAACTTAGGCTTATTAAATAGGTTTATTTCAACAACTTAGACTTATTAAATAGCCTTATTAAATAGGCTTATTTCAGCAACTTAGTCTTATTAAATAGCCTTATTTCAGCAACTTACGCTTATTAAATAGGCTTATTTCAGCAACTTAGGCTTATTAAATAGCCTAATTAAGTAGGCTTATTTCAGCAACTTGGGCTTATTAAATAGGTTTATTTCAACAACTTAGACTTATTAAATAGCCTTATTAAATAAGCTTATTTCAGCAAATTAGTCTTATTAAATAGCCTTATTTCAGCAACTTACGCCTATTAAATAGGCTTATTTCAGCAACTTAGGCTTATTAAATAACCTAATTAAGTAGGCTTATTTCAGCAACTTGGGCTTATTAAATAGGCTTATTTCAGCAACTTACGCTGATTAAAAAGGCTTATTTCAGCAACTTAGACTTATTAAATAGCCTTATTTCAGCAACTTAAACTCATTAAATAGGCTTATTTCAGCAACTTATGCTTATTAAATATACTTATTTCAGCAACTTAGGCTTATTAAATAGGCTTATTTCAGCAACTTAGACTTATTAAATAGCCTTATTTCAGCAACTTAGGCTTATTAAATAGGCTTATTTCAGCAACTTGGGCTTATTAAATAGCCTTATTTCAGCAACTTAGACTTATTAAATAGGCTTATTTCAGCAACTTTGGCTTATTAAATAGGCTTATTCAGCAACTTAGGCTTATTAAATAGGCTTATTTCAGCAACTTAGGCTTATTAAATAGGCCTATTAAATAGGCTTATTAAATAGGCTTATTTCAGCAACTTAGACTTATTAAATAGGCCTATTAAATAGGCTTATTAAATAGACTTATTAAATAGGCTCATTAAATAGGCTTATTTTAGCAACTTAGGCTTATTAAATAGGTTCATTTCAACAACTTAGACTTATTAAATAGCCTTATTAAATAGCCTTATTTCAGCAACTTAGACTCATTAAATAGGCTTATTTCAGCAACTTATGCTTATTAAATATACTTATTTCAGCAACTTAGGCTTATTAAATAGGCTTATTTCAGCAACTTAGACTTATTAAATAGCCTTATTTCAGCAACTTAGGCTTATTAAATAGGCTTATTTCAGCAACTTAGGCTTATTAAATAGCCTTATTTCAGCAACTTAGACTTATTAAATAGCCTTATTTCAGCAACTTAGGCTTATTAAATAGGCTTATTTCAGCAACTTAGGCGTATTAAATAGCCTTATTTCAGCAACTTAGACTTATTAAATAGGCGTATTTCAGCAACTTTGGCTTATTAAATAGGCTTATTCAGCAACTTAGGCTTATTAAATAGGCTTATTTCAGCAACTTAGGCTTATTAAATAGGCCTATTAAATAGGCTTATTAAATAGGCTTATTTCAGCAACTTAGACTTATTAAATAGGCCTATTAAATAGGCTTATTAAATAGACTTATTAAATAGGCTCATTAAATAGGCTTATTTTAGCAACTTAGGCTTATTAAATAGGTTTATTTCAACAACTTAGACTTATTAAATAGCCTTATTAAATAGGCTTATTTCAGCAACTTAGGCTTATTAAATAAGCTTATTTCAGCAACTTAGTCTTATTAAATAGCCTTATTTCAGCAACTTACGCTTATTAAATAGGCTTATTTCAGCAACTTAGGCTTATTAAATAGCCTAATTAAGTAGGCTTATTTCAGCAACTTGGGCTTATTAAATAGGCTTATTTCAGCAACTTACGCTGATTAAAAAGGCTTATTTCAGCAACTTAGACTTATTAAATAGCCTTATTTCAGCAACTTAAACTCATTAAATAGGCTTATTTCAGCAACTTATGCTTATTAAATATACTTATTTCAGCAACTTAGGCTTATTAAATAGGCTTATTTCAGCAACTTAGACTTATTAAATAGCCTTATTTCAGCAACATAGGCTTATTAAATAGGCTTATTTCAGCAACTTGGGCTTATTACATAGCCTTATTTCAGCAACTTAGACTTATTAAATAGGCTTATTTCAGCAACTTTGGCTTATTAAATAGGCTTATTCAGCAACTTAGGCTTATTAAATAGGATTATTTCAGCAACTTAGGCTTATTAAATAGGCCTATTAAATAGGCTTATTAAATAGGCTTATTTCAGCAACTTAGACTTATTAAATAGGCCTATTAAATAGGCTTATTAAATAGACTTATTAAATAGGCTCATTAAATAGGCTTATTTTAGCAACTTAGGCTTATTAAATAGGTTCATTTCAACAACTTAGACTTATTAAATAGCCTTATTAAATAGCCTTATTTCAGCAACTTAGACTCATTAAATAGGCCTATTAAATAGGCTTATTAAATAGACTGATTAAATAGGCTCATTAAATACTTATTAAATATGCTTATTAAATAGGCTTATTAAATAGACTTATTAAATAGGCTCAATAAATAGGGTTATTAAATAGGCCTATAAAATAGGCTTATTAAATAGACTTATTAAATAGACGTATTCAATATGCTTATTAAATGGGCTTATTAAATAGGCTTATTAAATAGGCTTATTAAATAGACTTATTAAATAGCCTCATTAAATAGGCTTATTTTAGCAACTTAGGCTTATTAATTAGGCTTTTTTCAGCAACTTAGACTTATTAAATAGCCTTATTACAGCAACTTAAGCTTATTAAATAGGCGTATTTCAGCAACTTAGGCTTATTAAATAGGCTTATTTCAGCAACTTAGGCTTATTAAATAGGCTTATTCAGCAACTTAGGCTTATTAAATAGCCTTATTAAATAGGCTTATTTCAGCAACCAAGGCTTATTAAATAGGCTTATTTCAGCAACTTAGACTTATTAAAAATACTTATTTCTGCAACTTAGGCTTATGAAATAGGCTTATTCGGCAATTTAGTCTTATTAAATAGGCTTATTTCAGCAACTTAGACTTATTAAATAGGCCTATTAAATAGGCTTATTAAATAGACTGATTAAATAGGCTCATGAAATACTTATTAAATAGGCTTATTAAATAGGCTTATTAAATCGACTTATTAAATAGGCTCAATAAAGAGGCTTATTAAATAGGCTTATTAAATAGGCTTATTAAATAGGCTCAATAAATAGGCTTATTAAATAGGCTTATTAAATAGGCTTATTAAATAGGCTTATTACATAGACTTATTAAATAGGCTCAATAAATAGGCTTATTAAATAGGCTTATTAAATAGGCTCATTAAATACTTATTAAATAGACTTATTAAATAGGCTTATTAAATAGGTGTATTAAATAGGCGTATTAAATAGGCTTATTAATAGGCTTATTAAATAGGCTTATTAAATAGGCTTATTAAATAGACATTAAATAGCCTCATTAAATAGGCTTATTTTAGCAACTTAGGCTTATTAAATAGGTTTATTTCAGCAAATTAGACTTATTAAATAGCCTTATTAAATAGGCTTATTTCAGCAACTTATGCTTATTAAATAGGCTTATTTCAGCAACTTATGCTTATTAAATAGCCTTATTAAACAGGTTTATTTCACCAACTTAGGCTTCTTAAATAGAATTTTTAAATAGGCTTAGTTCAGAAACTTAGGCTTATTAAATAGGCTTATTTCAGCAACTTAGGCTCATTAAATAGCCTTATTAAATAGGCTTTTTTCAGGAACTTAGGCTCATTAAATAGCCTTATTAAATAGGCTTATTTCAGCAACTTAGGCTTATTAAATAGCCTTATTACAGCAACTTAAGCTTATTAAATAGGCTTATTTCAGCAACTTAGGCTTATTAAATAGGCTTATTTTAGCAACTTAGGCTTATTAAATAGGTTTATTTCAGCAACTTATGCTTATTAAATAGCCTTATTAAATAGGCTTATTTCAGCAACTTACGATTATTAAATAGGCTTATTTCAGCAACTTAGACTTATTAAATATGCCTATTAAATAGGCTTATTAAATAGACTTATAAAATAGGCTCATTAAATACTTATTAAATATGCTTATTAAATAGGCTTATTAAATAGACTTATTAAATAGGCTCAATAAATAGGGTTATTAAATAGGCCTATAAAATAGGCTTATTAAATAGACTTATTAAATAGACGTATTCAATATGCTTATTAAATGGGCTTATTAAATAGGCTTATTAAATAGGCTTATTAAATAGACTTATTAAATAGCCTCATTAAATAGGCTTATTTTAGCAACTTAGGCTTATTAATTAGGCTTTTTTCAGCAACTTAGACTTATTAAATAGCCTTATTACAGCAACTTAAGCTTATTAAATAGGCGTATTTCAGCAACTTAGGCTTATTAAATAGGCTTATTTCAGCAACTTAGGCTTATTAAATAGGCTTATTCAGCAACTTAGGCTTATTAAATAGCCTTATTAAATAGGCTTATTTCAGCAACCAAGGCTTATTAAATAGGCTTATTTCAGCAACTTAGACTTATTAAAAAGACTTATTTCTGCAACTTAGGCTTATGAAATAGGCTTATTCAGCAATTTAGTCTTATTAAATAGGCTTATTTCAGCAACTTAGACTTATTAAATAGGCCTATTAAATAGGCTTATTAAATAGACTGATTAAATAGGCTCATGAAATACTTATTAAATAGGCTTATTAAATAGGCTTATTAAATAGACTTATTAAATAGGCTCAATAAAGAGGCTTATTAAATAGGCTTATTAAATAGGCTTATTAAATAGGCTCAATAAATAGGCTTATTAAATAGGCTTATTAAATAGGCTTATTAAATAGGCTTATTACATAGACTTATTAAATAGGCTCAATAAATAGGCTTATTAAATAGGCTTATTAAATAGGCTTATTAAATAGGCTCAATAAATAGGCTTATTAAATAGGCTCAATAAATAGGCTTATTAAATAGGCTCATTAAATACTTATTAAATAGACTTATTAAATAGGCTTATTAAATAGGCGTATTAAATAGGCGTATTAAATAGCCTCATTAATAGGCTTATTAAATAGGCTTATTAAATAGGCTTATTAAATAGACATTAAATAGCCTCATTAAATAGGCTTATTTTAGCAACTTAGGCTTATTAAATAGGTTTATTTCAGCAAATTAGACTTATTAAATAGCCTTATTAAATAGGCTTATTTCAGCAACTTATGCTTATTAAATAGGCTTATTTCAGCAACTTATGCTTATTAAATAGCCTTATTAAACAGGTTTATTTCACCAACTTAGGCTTCTTAAATAGAATTTTTAAATAGGCTTAGTTCAGAAACTTAGGCTTATTAAATAGGCTTATTTCAGCAACTTAGGCTCATTAAATAGCCTTATTAAATAGGCTTATTTCAGCAACTTAGGCTTATTAAATAGCCTTATTAAATAGTCTTATTTTAGCAACTTAGACTTATTAAATCGACTTATTAAATAGACATTTTAGCAACTTAGGTTCATTAAATATGCTTATGAAATATGCTTATTTGTGCAACTTAGACTTATTAGATAGGCCTATTAAATAGGCTTATTTTAGCAACTTAGGCTTATTAAATATGCTTATTTAAGCAAATTAGGCGTATTAAATAGCATTATTAAATAGGTTTATTTCCGCAACTTAGACTTATTAAATAGCCTTATTAAATAGGCTTATTTCAGCAACTTAGGCTTATTAAATAGGCTTATTTCAGCAACTTATGCTTATTAAATAGCCTTATTAAACAGGTTTATTTCTAGCAATTTAGGCTTATTAAATAGCATTTTTAAATAGGTTTTTTTCAGCAACTTAGACTTATTAAATATACCTTTTTATATAGGTTTAGTTCACCAACGTAGGCTTATTAAATAGGCTTATTTCAGCAACTTAGGCTCATTAAATAGCCTTATTTCAGCAAGTTAGACTTATTAAATAGGCTTATTCAGCAACTTAGGCTTATAAAATAGCCTTATTAAATAGGCTTATTTCAGCAACTTAGGCTTATTAAATAGGCTTATTTCAGCAACTTAGACATATTAAAAAGGCTTATTTCAGCAACTTAGGCTTATGAAATAGGCTTATTCAGCAACTTAGGCTTATTAAATAGGCTTATTTTAGCAACGTATGCTTATTAAATAGCCTTATAAAACAGGCTTATTAAAAAACAGGCTTATTAAATAGCATTTTTAAATAGGTTTATTTCAGCAACTTAGACTTATTAAATTTACCTTTTTAAATAGGCTTAGTTCAGAAACTTAGGCTTATTAAATAGGTTTCGATTTAAAGCTTTCGTGACTGCAATGATTCATCTTCTTTGGTTCTTTCGGTAAAGTCACGTAGAATGAGAATAAAATAATAAATTGATAAAATAAAATAACACAATAATATTCTCACGACGTTTCGGCCACAACACAAGAGGCCTTCATCAGGTGAAGGGAGCGAGACTGTCTGGTAGGACAGCGCTGGAGTGAGAGAGCCACGTTCAGATCACGGCTTTTAAGCTGTGTGAGAGGAACAAAGAGCCTTGACGAAGGAATTAGCATAAAATTTAGCATTGAAAAGGCTGAATGATTAGCTGGTGACTGGTCACAGAAATAGCTATGTTAAAAGTTAAAGCATACACATCCGCAGAGGCACCCATTGTTAAAAGGAATTAGCATAGAATTTAGCATTGAAATAGCTAAATTAAGGCATTCGCTTGTAACTGCTACAGAAATAGTTACGTTGAAGTCAGAGCATACACATTCACCGAGGCACTTAGTACAAATCAAAACAGGAGAATTTAGCATTGAAATAACTAGGCGAATTTAGCATTGAAATAACTGGGTGATTTGCTAGTGACTGGTCACAGAAATGACTACAAATCTGAGCTATTCACAGTACTATATAGTGAACCAATAAAAACTAAAATATAAATTACCTTCATGTTATCAATAAACTCTATATTCTCCAATCAGCTAAGCTACCAACCATAAGTCGTTATATATCACAATGCTATATGGCGAAAAAATGGGTGGATTCTTACCCTCAAATTTCCATACCACGGATAGCTACGGGCCCCGTTCAGACGGACGAGTTCGTCCATGGTCGGAACAGAGGAGGGGGAGAGAGACAGCTGCGAAGCCCTAGTATACTCCATGTTGTAAACCATACCATTAACCGTGGTGTGAGAGGTATTAAGAGGCAATGCTGGCGAAAGAGCTGCGGTCTGAAGGTCATCGTAAAATTACAATTAATTAAGAACAGAAATGATTTAACACATCTTTCCAGTGGTTACTGAGCCTGAATCCATCTTCTCGGTTGAAATTGTCTCTGTGCTTGTATATGTGAATGGCCTCATGAACGAATCTCTCATGGTAGCCAGTTGGTTTGCAAAGAACCTCCGTCTTGGAGAAGTCAATGTCATGTGAGCCCACTGAATTGTAACAGTGATCTGCCACGGCAGAGGAGTTCGTCTTACCGTGTTTCAAGTCTGCTTTATGTTCGCGGATGCGATCCGAGATATGTCTTTTGGTTTCTCCAATGTAGCTACTACCACAGAGGCACTTTAGTTTGTAAACGCCCGGGTACTGTATGTCTGGAAGAGCATCTTTTACAGATGGAACTAAATCACGGATTTTGTGTACTGTGTTGAATCGGACCTGGATCTTGTGTTTATTCAGGATTTTGGAGATCTTTTTAGTGACCCCTGCAATGTAGGGTAAGGTGATGGTTTTGAGTGGCTCCACAAGAGGATCCTTCTTCATGACTGGAGTGATGGCTTTGCGGATTGTGTAGTCGGAGTAGCCATTAGCCCTGAGAGCCTGGTGTACGTGTTTGAGTTCACTGGTAATGTGTTCCTGGTCGGAAATGCATTGGGCTCTATGGTATAGAGTCTTGATGAGGCAGTTCTTCTGGGATGGATGGTGGTGGGAATCCGGTTTCAAGTAAGCATCTGTATGGGTAGCTTTCCTGTAGACAGAGTGGCTCATTGAACCATCATGTCTCCTTTTAATTAAGACATCCAGAAAGGGTAGTTTGCCATCTTTTTCGACCTCCATGGTAACGTGGCTCTCTCACTCCAGCGCTGTCCTACCAGACAGTCTCGCTCCCTTCACCTGATGAAGGCCTCTTGTGTTGTGGCCGAAACGTCGTGAGAATATTATTGTGTTATTTTATTTTATCAATTTATTATTTTATTCTCATTCTACGTGACTTTATTAAATAGGCTTATTTTAGCAACGTAGGCTTATTAATTAGGCTTTTTTCAGCAACTTAGACTTATTAAATAGCCTTATTACAGCAACTTAAGCATATTAAATAGGCTTATTTCAGCAACTTAGGCTTATTAAATAGGCTTGTTTCAGAAACTTAGGCTTATTAAATAGGCTTATTCAGCAACTTAGACTTATTAAAAATACTTATTTCAGCAACTTAGGCTTATGAAATAGGCTTATTCAGCAACTTAGGCTTATTAAATAGGCTTATTTCAGCAACTTAGACTTATTAAATAGGCCTATTAAATAGGCTTATTAAATAGACTGATTAAATAGGCTCATTAAATACATATTAAATAGGCTTATTAAATAGATTCATTAATTAGACTTATTAAATAGGCTTATTAAATAGGCTTATTAAATAGGCTCATTAAATAGACTTATTAAATAGCCTCATTAAATAGCCTTATTTCAGCAACTTAGACTTATTAAATAGGCTTATTCAGCAACTTAGGCTTAAATAGGCTTATTAAATAGCCTCATTAAATAGGCTTATTTTAGCAACTTAGGCTTATTAAATAGCCATATTAAATATGCTTATTTCAGCAACTTAGGCTTATTAAATAGGCTTATTTCAGCAGCTTATGCTTATTAAATAGCCTTATTAAATAGGCTTATTTCAGCAACATTAGGATTATTAAATAGGCTTATTTCAGCAACTTAGACTTATTAAATAGCCCTATTAAATAGGCTTATTAAATATACTTATTAAATAGGCTCATTAAATACTTATTAAATAGGCTTATTAAATAGGCTTATTAAATAGACTTATTAAATAGGCTCAATAAATAGGCGTTTTAAATAGGCTGATTAAATAGGCTTATTAAATAGGCTTATTAAATAGGCTTATTAAATATGCATATTAAATAGACTTATTAAACAGGCTTATTAAATAGACTCAATAAATAGGCTTATTAAATAGGCTCAATAAATAGGCTTATTAAATAGGCTCAATAAATAGGCTTATTAAATAGGCTCAATAAATAGGCTTATTAAATAGGCTCATTAAATACTTATTAAATAGGCTTATTAAATAGACTTATTAAATAGACTTATTAAATAGGCTTATTTCAGCAACTTATGCTTATTAAATAGGCTTATTTCAGCAACTTATGCCTATTAAATAGGCTTATTAAACAGGTTTATTTCACCAACTTAGGCTTCTTAAATAGCATTTTTAAATAGGCTTAGTTCAGAAACTTAGGCTTATTAAATAGGCTTATTTCAGCAACTTAGGCTTATTAAATAGCCTTATTAAATAGTCTTATTTTAGCAACTTAGACTTATTAAATCGACTTATTAAATATACATTTCAGCAACTTAGGCTCATTAAATATGCTTATGAAATATGCTTATTTGTGCAACTTAGACTTATTAGATAGGCCTATTAAATAGGCTTATTTTAGCAACTTAGTCTTATTAAATATGCTTATTTAAGCAAATTAGGCGTATTAAATAGCATTATTAAATAGGTTTATTTCTGCAACTTAGACTTATTAAATAGCCTTATTAAATAGGCTTATTTCAGCAACTTAGGCTTATTAAATAGGCTTATTTCAGCAACTTATGCTTATTAAATAGCCTTATTAAACAGGTTTATTTCTAGCAATTTAGGCTTATTAAATAGCATTTTTAAATAGGTTTTTTTCAGCAACTTAGACTTATTAAATATACCTTTTTATATAGGTTTAGTTCACCAACGTAGGCTTATTAAATAGGCATATTTCAGCAACTTAGGCTCATTAAATAGCCTTATTTCAGCAACTTAGACTTATTAAATAGGCTTATTCAGCAACTTAGGCTTATTAAATAGCCTTATTAAATAGGCTTATTTCAGCAACTTAGGCTTATTAAATAGGCTTATTTCAGCAACTTAGACATATTAAAAAGGCTTATTTCAGCAACTTAGGCTTATGAAATAGGCTTATTCAGCAACTTAGGCTTATTAAATAGGCTTATTTCAGCAACGTATGCTTATTAAATAGCCTTATAAAACAGGCTTATTAAAAAACAGGCTTATTAAATAGCATTTTTAAATAGGTTTATTTCAGCAACTTAGACTTATTAAATATACCTTTTTAAATAGGCTTAGTTCAGAAACTTAGGCTTATTAAATAGGCTTATTTTAGCAACGTAGGCTTATTAATTAGGCTTTTTTCAGCAACTTAGACTTATTATAATAGCCTTATTACAGCAACTTAAGCTTATTAAATAGGCTTATTTCAGCAACTTAGGCTTATTAAATAGGCTTATTTCAGAAACTTAGGCTTATTAAATAGGCTTATTCAGCAACTTAGGCTTATTAAATAGCCTTATTAAATAGGCTTATTTCAGCAACTTAGGCTTATTAAATAGGCTTATTTCAGCAACTTAGACTTATTAAAAATACTTATTTCAGCAACTTAGGCTTATGAAATAGGCTTATTCAGCAACTTAGGCTTATTAAATAGGCTTATTTCAGCAACTTAGACTTATTAAATAGGCCTATTAAATAGGCTTATTAAATAGACTGATTAAATAGGCTCATTAAATACATATTAAATAGGCTTATTAAATAGATTTATTAATTAGACTTATTAAATAGGCTTATTAAATAGGCTTATTAAATAGGCTCATTAAATAGACTTATTAAATAGCCTCATTAAATAGCCTTATTTCAGCAACTTAGACTTATTAAATAGGCTTATTCAGCAACTTAGGCTTAAATAGGCTTATTAAATAGCCTCATTAAATAGGCTTATTTTAGCAACTTAGGCTTATTAAATAGCCATATTAAATATGCTTATTTCAGCAACTTAGGCTTATTAAATAGGCTTATTTCAGCAGCTTATGCTTATTAAATAGCCTTATTAAATAGGCTTATTTCAGCAACATTAGGATTATTAAATAGGCTTATTTCAGCAACTTAGACTTATTAAATAGCCCTATTAAATAGGCTTATTAAATATACTTATTAAATAGGCTCATTAAATACTTATTAAATAGGCTTATTAAATAGGCTTATTAAATAGACTTATTAAATAGGCTCAATAAATAGGCGTATTAAAAAGGCTTATTAAATAGGCTTATTAAATAGGCTTATTAAATAGGCTTATTAAATATGCATATTAAATAGACTTATTAAATAGGCTTATTAAATAGGCTCAATAAATAGGCTTATTAAATAGGCTCAATAAATAGGCTTATTAAATAGGCTCAATAAATAGGCTTATTAAATAGGCTCAATAAATAGGTTTATTAAATAGGCTCATTAAATACTTATTAAATAGGCTTATTAAATAGACTTATTAAATAGACTTATTAAATAGGCTTATTTCAGCAACTTATGCTTATTAAATAGGCTTATTTCAGCAACTTATGCCTATTAAATAGGCTTATTAAACAGGTTTATTTCACCAACTTAGGCTTCTTAAATAGCATTTTTAAATAGGCTTAGTTCAGAAACTTAGGCTTATTAAATAGGCTTATTTCAGCAACTTAGGCTCATTAAATAGCCTTATTAAATAGGCTTTTTTCAGGAACTTAAGCTCATTAAATAGCCTTATTAAATAGGCTTATTTCAGCAACTTAGGCTTATTAAATAGCCTTATTAAATAGTCTTATTTTAGCAACTTAGACTTATTAAATCGACTTATTAAATAGACATTTCAGCAACTTAGGCTCATTAAATATGCTTATGAAATATGCTTATTTGTGCAACTTAGACTTATTAGATAGGCCTATTAAATAGGCTTATTTTAGCAACTTAGGCTTATTAAATATGCTTATTTAAGCAAATTAGGCGTATTAAATAGCATTATTAAATAGGTTTATTTCTGCAACTTAGACTTATTAAATAGCCTTATTAAATAGGCTTATTTCAGCAACTTAGGCTTATTAAATAGGCTTATTTCAGCAACTTATGCTTATTAAATAGCCTTATTAAACAGGTTTATTTCTAGCAATTTAGGCTTATTAAATAGCATTTTTAAATAGGTTTTTTTCAGCAACTTAGACTTATCAAATATACCTTTTTATATAGGTTTAGTTCACCAACGTAGGCTTATTAAATAGGCATATTTCAGCAACTTAGGCTCATTAAATAGCCTTATTTCAGCAACTTAGACTTATTAAATAGGCTTATTCAGCAACTTAGGCTTATTAAATAGCCTTATTAAATAGGCTTATTTCAGCAACTTAGGCTTATTAAATAGGCTTATTTCAGCAACTTAGACATATTAAAAAGGCTTATTTCAGCAACTTAGGCTTATGAAATAGGCTTATTCAGCAACTTAGGCTTATTAAATAGGCTTATTTCAGCAACGTATGCTTATTAAATAGCCTTATAAAACAGGCTTATTAAAAAACAGGCTTATTAAATAGCATTTTTAAATAGGTTTATTTCAGCAACTTAGACTTATTAAATATACCTTTTTAAATAGGCTTAGTTCAGAAACTTAGGCTTATTAAATAGGCTTATTTTAGCAACGTAGGCTTATTAATTAGGCTTTTTTCAGCAACTTAGACTTATTATAATAGCCTTATTACAGCAACTTAAGCTTATTAAATAGGCTTATTTCAGCAACTTAGGCTTATTAAATAGGCTTATTTCAGAAACTTAGACTTATTAAAAATACTTATTTCAGCAACTTAGGCTTATGAAATAGGCTTATTCAGCAACTTAGGCTTATTAAATAGGCTTATTTCAGCAACTTAGACTTATTAAATAGGCCTATTAAATAGGCTTATTAAATAGACTGATTAAATAGGCTCATTAAATACATATTAAATAGGCTTATTAAATAGATTTATTAATTAGACTTATTAAATAGGCTTATTAAATAGGCTTATTAAATAGGCTCATTAAATAGACTTATTAAATAGCCTCATTAAATAGCCATATTTCAGCAACTTAGACTTATTAAATAGGCTTATTCAGCAACTTAGGCTTAAATAGGCTTATTAAATAGCCTCATTAAATAGGCTTATTTTAGCAACTTAGGCTTATTAAATAGCCATATTAAATATGCTTATTTCAGCAACTTAGGCTTATTAAATAGGCTTATTTCAGCAGCTTATGCTTATTAAATAGCCTTATTAAATAGGCTTATTTCAGCAACATTAGGATTATTAAATAGGCTTATTTCAGCAACTTAGACTTATTAAATAGCCCTATTAAATAGGCTTATTAAATATACTTATTAAATAGGCTCATTAAATACTTATTAAATAGGCTTATTAAATAGGCTTATTAAATAGACTTATTAAATAGGCTCAATAAATAGGCGTATTAAAAAGGCTTATTAAATAGGCTTATTAAATAGGCTTATTAAATAGGCTTATTAAATATGCATATTAAATAGACTTATTAAATAGGCTTATTAAATAGGCTCAATAAATAGGCTTATTAAATAGGCTCAATAAATAGGCTTATTAAATAGGCTCAATAAATAGGCTTATTAAATAGGCTCAATAAATAGGTTTATTAAATAGGCTCATTAAATACTTATTAAATAGGCTTATTAAATAGACTTATTAAATAGACTTATTAAATAGGCTTATTTCAGCAACTTATGCTTATTAAATAGGCTTATTTCAGCAACTTATGCCTATTAAATAGGCTTATTAAACAGGTTTATTTCACCAACTTAGGCTTCTTAAATAGCATTTTTAAATAGGCTTAGTTCAGAAACTTAGGCTTATTAAATAGGCTTATTTCAGCAACTTAGGCTCATTAAATAGCCTTATTAAATAGGCTTTTTTCAGGAACTTAAGCTCATTAAATAGCCTTATTAAATAGGCTTATTTCAGCAACTTAGGCTTATTAAATAGCCTTATTAAATAGTCTTATTTTAGCAACTTAGACTTATTAAATCGACTTATTAAATAGACATTTCAGCAACTTAGGCTCATTAAATATGCTTATGAAATATGCTTATTTGTGCAACTTAGACTTATTAGATAGGCCTATTAAATAGGCTTATTTTAGCAACTTAGGCTTATTAAATATGCTTATTTAAGCAAATTAGGCGTATTAAATAGCATTATTAAATAGGTTTATTTCTGCAACTTAGACTTATTAAATAGCCTTATTAAATAGGCTTATTTCAGCAACTTAGGCTTATTGAATAGGCTTATTTCAGCAACTTATGCTTATTAAATAGCCTTATTAAACAGGTTTATTTCTAGCAATTTAGGCTTATTAAATAGCATTTTTAAATAGGTTTTTTTCAGCAACTTAGATTTATTAAATATACCTTTTTATATAGGTTTAGTTCACCAACGTAGGCTTATTAAATAGGCTTATTTCAGCAACTTAGGCTCATTAAATAGCCTTATTTCAGCAACTTAGACTTATTAAATAGGCTTATTCAGCAACTTAGGCTTATTAAATAGCCTTATTAAATAGGCTTATTTCAGCAACTTAGGCTTATTAAATAGGCTTATTTCAGCAACTTAGACATATTAAAAAGGCTTATTTCAGCAACTTAGGCTTATGAAATAGGCTTATTCAGCAACTTAGGCTTATTAAATAGGCTTATTTCAGCAACGTATGCTTATTAAATAGCCTTATAAAACAGGCTTATTAAAAAACAGGCTTATTAAATAGCATTTTTAAATAGGTTTATTTCAGCAACTTAGACTTATTAAATATACCTTTTTAAATAGGCTTAGTTCAGAAACTTAGGCTTATTAAATAGGCTTATTTTAGCAACGTAGGCTTATTAATTAGGCTTTTTTCAGCAACTTAGACTTATTAAATAGCCTTATTACAGCAACTTAAGCTTATTAAATAGGCTTATTTCAGCAACTTAGGCTTATTAAATAGGCTTATTTCAGAAACTTAGGCTTATTAAATAGGCTTATTCAGCAACTTAGGCTTATTAAATAGCCTTATTAAATAGGCTTATTTCAGCAACTTAGGCTTATTAAATAGGCTTATTTCAGCAACTTAGACTTATTAAAAATACTTATTTCAGCAACTTAGGCTTATGAAATAGGCTTATTCAGCAACTTAGGCTTATTAAATAGGCTTATTTCAGCAACTTAGACTTATTAAATAGGCCTATTAAATAGGCTTATTAAATAGGCTTATTAAATAGGCTCATTAAATAGACTTATTAAATAGCCTCATTAAATAGCCTTATTTCAGCAACTTAGACTTATTAAATAGGCTTATTCAGCAACTTAGGCTTAAATAGGCTTATTAAATAGGCTTATTAAATAGGCTTATTAAATAAACTTATTAAATAGCCTCATTAAATAGGCTTATTTTAGCCACTTAGGCTTATTAAATAGCCATATTAAATATGCTTATTTCAGCAACTTAGGCTTATTAAATAGGCTTATTTCAGCAGCTTATGCTTATTAAATAGGCTTATTTCAGCAACATTAGGATTATTAAATAGGCTTATTTCAGCAACTTAGACTTATTAAATAGGCCTATTAAATATGCTTATTAAATAGACTTATTAAATAGGCTCATTAAATACTTATTAAATAGGCTTATTAAATAGGCTTATTAAATAGACTTATTAAATAGGCTCAATAAATAGGCGTATTAAATAGGCTTATTAAATAGGCTTATTAAATACGCTCATTAAATAGGCTTATTAAATATGTGTATTAAATAGACTTATTAAATAGGCTTATTAAATAGGCTCAATAAATAGGCTTATTAAATAGGCTCAATAAATAGGCTTATTAAATAGGCTCAATAAATAGGCTTATTAAATAGGCTCAATAAATAGGCTTATTAAATAGGCTCATTAAATACTTATTAAATAGGCTTATTAAATAGACTTATTAAATAGACTTATTAAATAGGCTTATTAAATAGACTTATTAAATAGGCTTATTAAAAAGGCTTATTAAATAGACTTATTAAACAGGCTCATTAAATACTTATTAAATAGGTTTATTAAATAGGCGTATTAAATAGGCTTATTAAATAGGCTCAATAAATATGCTTATTAAATGGGCTTATTAAATAGGCTCATTAAATAGGCTTAATAAATAGGCTTATTAAATAGGTGTATTAAATAGGCTTATTAAATAGGCTTATTAAATAGACTCATTAAATAGGCTTATTAAATAGGCTCAATAAATAGGCTCATTAAATAGGCTCAATAAATAGGCTTATTAAATAGGCTTATTAAATAGACTTATTAAATAGACGTATTAAATATGCTTATTAAATAGGCTTATTAAATAGGCTCATTAAATAGGCTTATTAAATATGCGTATTAAATAGACTTATTAAATAGGCTTATTAAATAGGCTCAATAAATAGGCTTATTAAATAGGCTCAATAAATAGGCTTATTAAATAGGCTCAATAAATAGGCTTATTAAATAGGCTCAATAAATAGGCGTATTAAATAGGCTCATTAAATTGACTTATTAAATAGGCTTATTAAATAGACTTATTAAATAGGCTTATTAAAAAGGCTTATTAAATAGACTTATTAGCAGGCTCATTAAATACTTATTAAATAGGTTTATTAAATAGGCGTATTAAATAGGCTTATTAAATAGGCTCAATAAATATGCTTATTAAATGGGCTTATTAAATAGGCTCATTAAATAGGCTTAATAAATAGGCTTATTAAATAGGTGTATTAAATAGGCTTATTAAATAGGCTTATTAAATAGACTCATTAAATAGGCTTATTAAATAGGCTCAATAAATAGGCTCATTAAATAGGCTCATTATATACTTATTAAATAGGCTTATTAAATAGACTTATTAAATAGACGTATTAAATATGCTTATTAAATAGGCTTATTAAATAGGCTTATTAAATAGGCTTATTAAATAGACTTATTAAATAGCCTCATTAAATAGGCTTATTTTAGCAACTTAGGCTTATTAATTAGGCTTTTTTCAGCAACTTAGACTTATTAAATAGCCTTATTACAGCAACTTAGGCTTATTAAATAGGCTTATTTCAGCAACTTAGGCTTATTAAATAGGCTTATTTCAGCAACTTAGGCTTATTAAATAGGCTTATTTCAGCAACATAGGCTTATTAAATAGCCTTATTTCAGCAACTTAGACTTATTAAATAGGCTTATTCAGGAACTTAGGCTTAAATAGGCTTATTAAATAGGCTTATTAAATAGGCTTATTAAATAGGCTTATTAAATAAACTTATTAAATAGCCTCATTAAATAGGCTTATTTTAGCAACTTAGGCTTATTAAATAGCCATATTAAATATGCTTATTTCAGCAACTTAGGCTTATAAAATAGGCTTATTTAAGCACCTTATTCTTATTAAATAGCCTTATTAAATAGGCTTATTTCAGCAACATTAGGATTATTAAATAGGCTTATTTCAGCAACTTAGACTTATTAAATAGCCCTATTAAATAGGCTTATTAAATATACTTATTAAATAGGCTCATTAAATACTTATTAAATAGGCTTATTAAATAGGCTTATTAAATAGACTTATTAAATAGGCTCAATAAATAGGCGTATTAAATAGGCTTATTAAATAGGCTTATTAAATAGACTTATTAAATAGGCTCAATAAATAGGCGTATTAAATAGGCTTATTAAATAGGCTTATTAAATACGCTCATTAAATAGGCTTATTAAATATGTGTATTAAATAGACTTATTAAATAGGCTTATTAAATAGGCTCAATAAATAGGCTTATTAAATAGGCTCAATAAATAGGCTTATTAAATAGGCTCAATAAATAGGCTTATTAAATAGGCTCAATAAATAGGCTTATTAAATAGGCTCATTAAATACTTATTAAATAGGCTTATTAAATAGACTTATTAAATAGACTTATTAAATAGGCTTATTAAATAGACTTATTAAATAGGCTTATTAAAAAGGCTTATTAAATAGACTTATTAAACAGGCTCATTAAATACTTATTAAATAGGTTTATTAAATAGGCGTATTAAATAGGCTTATTAAATAGGCTCAATAAATATGCTTATTAAATGGGATTATTAAATAGGCTCATTAAATAGGCTTAATAAATAGGCTTATTAAATAGGTGTATTAAATAGGCTTATTAAATAGGCTTATTAAATAGACTCATTAAATAGGCTTATTAAATAGGCTCAATAAATAGGCTCATTAAATAGGCTCAATAAATAGGCTTATTAAATAGGCTTATTAAATAGACTTATTAAATAGACGTATTAAATATGCTTATTAAATAGGCTTATTAAATAGGCTGATTAAATAGGCTTATTAAATATGCGTATTAAATAGACTTATTAAATAGGCTTATTAAATAGGCTCAATAAATAGGCTTATTAAATAGGCTCAATAAATAGGCTTATTAAATAGGCTCAATAAATAGGCTTATTAAATAGGCTCAATAAATAGGCTTATTAAATAGGCTCATTAAATACTTATTAAATAGGCTTATTAAATAGACTTATTAAATTGACTTATTAAATAGTCTTATTAAATAGACTTATTAAATAGGCTTATTAAAAAGGCTTATTAAATAGACTTATTAAACAGGCTCATTAAATACTTATTAAATAGGTTTATTAAATAGGCGTATTAAATAGGCTTATTAAATAGGCTCAATAAATATGCTTATTAAATGGGCTTATTAAATAGGCTCATTAAATAGGCTTAATAAATAGGCTTATTAAATAGGTGTATTAAATAGGCTTATTAAATAGGCTTATTAAATAGACTCATTAAATAGGCTTATTAAATAGGCTCAATAAATAGGCTCATTAAATAGGCTCATTATATACTTATTAAATAGGCTTATTAAATAGACTTATTAAATAGACGTATTAAATATGCTTATTAAATAGGCTTATTAAATAGGCTTATTAAATAGGCTTATTAAATAGACTTATTAAATAGCCTCATTAAATAGGCTTATTTTAGCAACTTAGGCTTATTAATTAGGCTTTTTTCAGCAACTTAGACTTATTAAATAGCCTTATTACAGCAACTTAGTCTTATTAAATAGGCTTATTTCAGCAACTTAGGCTTATTAAATAGGCTTATTTCAGCAACTTAGGCTTATTAAATAGGCTTATTTCAGCAACATAGGCTTATTAAATAGCCTTATTTCAGCAACTTAGACTTATTAAATAGGCTTATTCAGGAACTTAGGCTTAAATAGGCTTATTAAATAGGCTTATTAAATAGGCTTATTAAATAGGCTTATTAAATAAACTTATTAAATAGCCTCATTAAATAGGCTTATTTTAGCAACTTAGGCTTATTAAATAGCCATATTAAATATGCTTATTTCAGCAACTTAGGCTTATTAAATAGGCTTATTTCAGCAGCTTATGCTTATTAAATAGCCTTATTAAATAGGCTTATTTCAGCAACATTAGGATTATTAAATAGGCTTATTTCAGCAACTTAGACTTATTAAATAGCCCTATTAAATAGGCTTATTAAATATACTTATTAAATAGGCTCATTAAATACTTATTAAATAGGCTTATTAAATAGGCTTATTAAATAGACTTATTAAATAGGCTCAATAAATAGGCGTATTAAATAGGCTTATTAAATAGGCTTATTAAATAGGCTTATTAAATAGGCTTATTAAATATGCATATTAAATAGACTTATTAAATAGGCTTATTAAATAGGCTCAATAAATAGGCTTATTAAATAGGCTCAATAAATAGGCTAATTAAATAGGCTCAATAAATAGGCTTATTAAATAGGCTCAATAAATAGGCTTATTAAATAGGCTCATTAAATACTTATTAAATAGGCTTATTAAATAGACTTATTAAATAGACTTATTAAATAGGCTTATTTCAGCAACTTATGCTTATTAAATAGGCTTATTTCAGCAACTTATGCCTATTAAATAGGCTTATTAAACAGGTTTATTTCACCAACTTAGGCTTCTTAAATAGCATTTTTAAATAGGCTTAGTTCAGAAACTTAGGCTTATTAAATAGGCTTATTTCAGCAACTTAGGCTCATTAAATAGCCTTATTAAATAGGCTTTTTTCAGGAACTTAAGCTCATTAAATAGCCTTATTAAATAGGCTTATTTCAGCAACTTAGGCTTATTAAATAGCCTTATTAAATAGTCTTATTTTAGCAACTTAGACTTATTAAATCGACTTACTAAATAGACATTTCAGCAACTTAGGCTCATTAAATATGCTTATGAAATATGCTTATTTGTGCAACTTAGACTTATTAGATAGGCCTATTAAATAGGCTTATTTTAGCAACTTAGGCTTATTAAATATGCTTATTTAAGCAAATTAGGCGTATTAAATAGCATTATTAAATAGGTTTATTTCTGCAACTTAGACTTATTAAATAGCCTTATTAAATAGGCTTATTTCAGCAACTTAGGCTTATTGAATAGGCTTATTTCAGCAACTTATGCTTATTAAATAGCCTTATTAAACAGGTTTATTTCTAGCAATTTAGGCTTATTAAATAGCATTTTTAAATAGGTTTTTTTCAGCAACTTAGATTTATTAAATATACCTTTTTATATAGGTTTAGTTCACCAACGTAGGCTTATTAAATAGGCTTATTTCAGCAACTTAGGCTCATTAAATAGCCTTATTTCAGCAACTTAGACTTATTAAATAGGCTTATTCAGCAACTTAGGCTTATTAAATAGCCTTATTAAATAGGCTTATTTCAGCAACTTAGGCTTATTAAATAGGCTTATTTCAGCAACTTAGACATATTAAAAAGGCTTATTTCAGCAACTTAGGCTTATGAAATAGGCTTATTCAGCAACTTAGGCTTATTAAATAGGCTTATTTCAGCAACGTATGCTTATTAAATAGCCTTATAAAACAGGCTTATTAAAAAACAGGCTTATTAAATAGCATTTTTAAATAGGTTTATTTCAGCAACTTAGACTTATTAAATATACCTTTTTAAATAGGCTTAGTTCAGAAACTTAGGCTTATTAAATAGGCTTATTTTAGCAACGTAGGCTTATTAATTAGGCTTTTTTCAGCAACTTAGACTTATTAAATAGCCTTATTACAGCAACTTAAGCTTATTAAATAGGCTTATTTCAGCAACTTAGGCGTATTAAATAGGCTTATTTCAGAAACTTAGACTTATTAAAAATACTTATTTCAGCAACTTAGGCTTATGAAATAGGCTTATTCAGCAACTTAGGCTTATTAAATAGGCTTATTTCAGCAACTTAGACTTATTAAATAGGCCTATTAAATAGGCTTATTAAATAGGCTTATTAAATAGGCTCATTAAATAGACTTATTAAATAGCCTCATTAAATAGCCTTATTTCAGCAACTTAGACTTATTAAATAGGCTTATTCAGCAACTTAGGCTTAAATAGGCTTATTAAATAGGCTTATTAAATAGGCTTATTAAATAAACTTATTAAATAGCCTCATTAAATAGGCTTATTTTAGCCACTTAGGCTTATTAAATAGCCATATTAAATATGCTTATTTCAGCAACTTAGGCTTATTAAATAGGCTTATTTCAGCAGCTTATGCTTATTAAATAGGCTTATTTCAGCAACATTAGGATTATTAAATAGGCTTATTTCAGCAACTTAGACTTATTAAATAGGCCTATTAAATATGCTTATTAAATAGACTTATTAAATAGGCTCATTAAATACTTATTAAATAGGCTTATTAAATAGGCTTATTAAATAGACTTATTAAATAGGCTCAATAAATAGGCGTATTAAATAGGCTTATTAAATAGGCTTATTAAATACGCTCATTAAATAGGCTTATTAAATATGTGTATTAAATAGACTTATTAAATAGGCTTATTAAATAGGCTCAATAAATAGGCTTATTAAATAGGCTCAATAAATAGGCTTATTAAATAGGCTCAATAAATAGGCTTATTAAATAGGCTCAATAAATAGGCTTATTAAATAGGCTCATTAAATACTTATTAAATAGGCTTATTAAATAGACTTATTAAATAGACTTATTAAATAGGCTTATTAAATAGACTTATTAAATAGGCTTATTAAAAAGGCTTATTAAATAGACTTATTAAACAGGCTCATTAAATACTTATTAAATAGGTTTATTAAATAGGCGTATTAAATAGGCTTATTAAATAGGCTCAATAAATATGCTTATTAAATGGGCTTATTAAATAGGCTCATTAAATAGGCTTAATAAATAGGCTTATTAAATAGGTGTATTAAATAGGCTTATTAAATAGGCTTATTAAATAGACTCATTAAATAGGCTTATTAAATAGGCTCAATAAATAGGCTCATTAAATAGGCTCAATAAATAGGCTTATTAAATAGGCTTATTAAATAGACTTATTAAATAGACGTATTAAATATGCTTATTAAATAGGCTTATTAAATAGGCTCATTAAATAGGCTTATTAAATATGCGTATTAAATAGACTTATTAAATAGGCTTATTAAATAGGCTCAATAAATAGGCTTATTAAATAGGCTCAATAAATAGGCTTATTAAATAGGCTCAATAAATAGGCTTATTAAATAGGCTCAATAAATAGGCTTATTAAATAGGCTCATTAAATACTTATTAAATAGGCTTATTAAATAGACTTATTAAATTGACTTATTAAATAGGCTTATTAAATAGACTTATTAAATAGGCTTATTAAAAAGGCTTATTAAATAGACTTATTAAACAGGCTCATTAAATGCTTATTAAATAGGTTTATTAAATAGGCGTATTAAATAGGCTTATTAAATAGGCTCAATAAATATGCTTATTAAATGGGCTTATTAAATAGGCTCATTAAATAGGCTTAATGAATAGGCTTATTAAATAGGTGTATTAAATAGGCTTATTAAATAGGCTTATTAAATAGACTCATTAAATAGGCTTATTAAATAGGCTCAATAAATAGGCTCATTAAATAGGCTCATTATATACTTATTAAATAGGCTTATTAAATAGACTTATTAAATAGACGTATTAAATATGCTTATTAAATAGGCTTATTAAATAGGCTTATTAAATAGGCTTATTAAATAGACTTATTAAATAGCCTCATTAAATAGGCTTATTTTAGCAACTTAGGCTTATTAATTAGGCTTTTTTCAGCAACTTAGACTTATTAAATAGCCTTATTACAGCAACTTAGGCTTATTAAATAGGCTTATTTCAGCAACTTAGGCTTATTAAATAGGCTTATTTCAGCAACTTAGGCTTATTAAATAGGCTTATTTCAGCAACATAGGCTTATTAAATAGCCTTATTTCAGCAACTTAGACTTATTAAATAGGCTTATTCAGCAACTTAGGCTTAAATAGGCTTATTAAATAGGCTTATTAAATAGGCTTATTAAATAGGCTTATTAAATAAACTTATTAAATAGCCTCATTAAATAGGCTTATTTTAGCAACTTAGGCTTATTAAATAGCCATATTAAATATGCTTATTTCAGCAACTTAGGCTTATTAAATAGGCTTATTTCAGCAGCTTATGCTTATTAAATAGCCTTATTAAATAGGCTTATTTCAGCAACATTAGGATTATTAAATAGGCTTATTTCAGCAACTTAGACTTATTAAATAGCCCTATTAAATAGGCTCATTAAATACTTATTAAATAGGCTTATTAAATAGGCTTATTAAATAGACTTATTAAATAGGCTCAATAAATAGGTGTATTAAATAGGCTTATTAAATAGGCTTATTAAATAGGCTTATTAAATATGCGTATTAAATAGACTTATTAAATAGGCTTATTAAATAGGCTCAATTAATAGGCTCATTAAATAGGCTCAATAAATAGGCTTATTAAATAGGCTCAATAAATAGGCTTATTAAATAGGCTCAATAAATAGGCTTATTAAATAGACTTATTAAATAGGCTTATTAAATAGACTTATTAAATAGGCTTATTAAAAAGGCTTATTAAATAGACTTATTAAACAGGCTCATTAAATACTTATTAAATAGGTTTATTAAATAGGCGTATTAAATAGGCTTATTAAATAGGCTCAATAAATAGGCTTATTAAATGGGCTTATTAAAAAGGGTCATTAAATAGGCTTAATAAATAGGCTTATTAAATAGGCGTATTAAATAGGCGTATTAAATAGGCTTATTAAATAGACTCATTAAATAGGCTTATTAAATAGGCTCAATAAATAGGCTTATTAAATAGTCTCAATAATTAGGCTTATTAAATAGGCTCAATAAATAGGCTTATTAAATAGGCTCATTATATACTTATTAAATAGGCTTATTAAATAGACGTATTAAATAGACGTATTACATATGCTTATTAAATAGGCTTATTAAATAGGCTTATTAAATAGACTTATTAAATAGGCTTATTAAATAGACTTATTAAATAGCCTCATTAAATAGGCTTATTTTAGCAACTTAGGCTTATTAATTAGGCTTTTTTCAGCAACTTAGACTTATTAAATAGCCTTATTACAGCAACTTAGGCTTATTAAATAGGCTTATTTCAGCAACTTAGGCTTATTAAATAGGCTTATTTCAGCAACTTAGGCTTATTAAATAGGCTTATTTCAGCAACTTAGGCTTATTAAATAGCCTTATTTCAGCAACTTAGACGTATTAAATAGGATTATTCAGCAACTTAGGCTTAAATAGGCTTTTTAAATAGGCTTATTAAATAGGCTTATTAAATAGGCTTATTAAATAAACGTATTAAATAGCCTCATTAAATAGGCTTATTTTAGCAACTTAGGCTTATTAAATAGCCATATTAAATATGTTTATTTCAGCAACTTAGGCTTATTAAATAGGCTTATTTCAGCAGCTTATGCTTATTAAATAGCCTTATTAAATAGGCTTATTTCAGCAACATTAGGATTATTAAATAGGCTTATTTCAGCAACTTAGACTTATTAAATAGCCCTAATAAATAGGCTTATTAAATATACTTATTAAATAGGCTCATTAAATACTTATTAAATAGGCTTATTAAATAGGCTTATTAAATAGACTTATTAAATAGGCTCAATAAATAGGCGTATTAAATAGGCTTATTAAATAGGCTTATTAAATAGGCTTATTAAATAGGCTTATTAAATATGCATATTAAATAGACTTATTAAATAGGCTTATTAAATAGGCTCAATAAATAGGCTTATTAAATAGGCTCAATAAATAGGCTTATTAAATAGGCTCAATAAATAGGCTTATTAAATAGGCTCAATAAATAGGCTTATTAAATAGGCTCATTAAATACTTATTAAATAGGCTTATTAAATAGACTTATTAAATAGACTTATTAAATAGGCTTATTTCAGCAACTTATGCTTATTAAACAGGCTTATTTCAGCAACTTATGCTTATTAAATAGCCTTATTAAACAGGTTTATTTCAGCAACTTAGGCTTCTTAAATAGCATTTTTAAATAGGCTTAGTTCAGAAACTTAGGCTTATTAAATAGGCTTATTTCAGCAACTTAGGCTCATTAAATAGCCTTATTAAATAGGCTTTTTTCAGGAACTTAGGCTCATTAAATATCCTTATTAAATAGGCTTATTTCAGCAACTTAGGCTTATTAAATAGCCTTATTAAATAGTGTTATTTTAGCAACTTAGACTTATTAAATCGACTTATTAAATAGACATTTCAGCAACTTAGGCTCATTAAATATGCTTATGAAATATACTTATTTGTGCAACTTAGACTTATTAGATAGGCCTATTAAATAGGCTTATTTTAGCAACTTAGGCTTATTAAATATGCTTATTTAAGCAAATTAGGCGTATTAAGTAGCATTATTAAATAGGTTTATTTCTGAAACTTAGACTTATTAAATAGCCTTATTAAATAGGCTTATTTCAGCAACTTAGGCTTATTAAATAGGCTTATTTC
Organism: Petromyzon marinus; assembly: GCF_048934315.1. Classification (NCBI taxonomy): domain Eukaryota; kingdom Metazoa; phylum Chordata; class Hyperoartia; order Petromyzontiformes; family Petromyzontidae; genus Petromyzon; species Petromyzon marinus. The sequence continues at coordinate 4,843,811 of NW_027423002.1, forward strand.
AGCAACTTATGCTTATTAAATAGCCTTATTAAACAGGTTTATTTCTAGCAATTTAGGCTTATTAAATAGCATTTTTAAATAGGTTTTTTTCAGCAACTTAGACTTATTAAATAGACCTTTTTATATAGGTTTAGTTCACCAACGTAGGCTTATTAAATAGGCTTATTTCAGCAACTTAGGCTCATTAAATAGCCTTATTTCAGCAACTTAGACTTATTAAATAGGCTTATTCAGCAACTTAGGTTTATTAAATAGCCTTATTAAATAGGCTTATTTCAGCAACTTAGACATATTAAAAAGGCTTATTTCAGCAACTTAGGCTTATGAAATAGGCTTATTCAGCAACTTAGGCTTATTAAATAGGCTTATTTCAGCAACGTATGCTTATTAAATAGCCTTATAAAACAGGTTTATTTCAGCAACTTAGGCTTATTAAATAGCATTTTTAAATAGGTTTATTTCAGCAACTTAGACTTATTAAATATACCTTTTTAAATAGGCTTAGTTCAGAAACTTAGGCTTATTAAATAGGCTTATTTTAGCAACGTAGGCTTATTAATTAGGCTTTTTTCAGCAACTTAGACTTATTAAATAGCCTTATTACAGCAACTTAAGCTTATTAAATAGGCTTATTTCAGCAACTTAGGCTTATTAAATAGGCTTATTTCAGAAACTTAGGCTTATTAAATAGGTTTATTCAGCAACTTAGGCTTATTAAATAGCCTTATTAAATAGGCTTATTTCAGCAACTTAGGCTTATTAAATAGGCTTATTTCAGCAACTTAGACTTATTAAAAATACTTATTTCAGCAACTTAGGCTTATGAAATAGGCTCATTCAGCAACTTAGGCTTATTAAATAGGCTTATTTCAGCAACTTAGACTTATTAAATAGGCCTATTAAATAGGCTTATTAAATAGACTGATTAAATAGGCTCATTAAATACATATTAAATAGGCTTATTAAATAGATTTATTAATTAGACTTATTAAATAGGCTTATTAAATAGGCTTATTAAATAGGCTCATTAAATAGACTTATTAAATAGCCTAATTAAATAGCCTTATTTCAGCAACTTAGACTTATTAAATAGGCTTATTCAGCAACTTAGGCTTAAATAGGCTTATTAAATAGGCTTATTAAATAGGCTTATTAAATAAACGTATTAAATAGACTTATTAAATAGGCTTATTTTAGCAACTTAGGCTTATTAAATAGCCATATTAAATATGCTTATTTCAGCAACTTAGGCTTATTAAATAGGCTTATTTCAGCAGCTTATGCTTATTAAATAGACTTATTAAATAGGCTTATTTCAGCAACATTAGGATTATTAAATAGGCTTATTTCAGCAACTTAGACTTATTAAATAGCCCTATTAAATAGGCTTATTAAATAGACTTATTAAATAGGCTCATTAAATACTTATTAAATAGGCTTATTAAATAGGCTTATTAAATAGACTTATTAAATAGGCTCAATAAATAGGCGTATTAAATAGGCTTATTAAATAGGCTTATTAAATAGGCTTATTAAATAGGCTTATTAAATAGGCTCAATAAATAGGCTTATTAAATAGGCTCAATACATAGGCTTATTAAATAGGCTCATTAAATACTTATTAAATAGGCTTATTAAATAGACTTATTAAATAGACTTATTAAATAGGCTTATTAAATATACTTATTAAATAGGCTTATTAAAAAGGCTTATTAAATAGACTTATTAAACAAGCTCATTAAATACTTATTAAATAGGTTTATTAAATAGGCGTATTAAATAGGCTTATTAAATAGGCTCAATAAATAGGCTTATTAAATGGGCTTATTAAATAGGCTCATTAAATAGGCTTAATAAATAGGCTTATTAAATAGGCGTATTAAATAGTCTTATTAAATAGGCTTATTAAATAGACTCATTAAATAGGCTTATTAAATAGGCTCAATAAAGAGGCTCATTAAATAGGCTCAATAAATAGGCTTATTAAATAGGCTCAATAATTAGGCTTATTAAATAGGCTCAATAAATATGCTTATTAAATAGGCTCATTATATACTTATTAAATAGGCTTATTAAATAGACTTATTAAATAGACATATTAAATATGCTTATTAAATAGGCTTATTAAATAGGCTTATTAAATAGGCTTATTAAATAGACTTATTAAATAGCCTCATTAAATAGGCTTATTTTAGCAACTTAGGCTTATTAATTCGGCTTTTTTCAGCAACTTAGACTTATTAAATAGCCTTATTACAGCAACTTAGGCTTATTAAATAGGCTTATTTCAGCAACTTAGGTTTATTAAATAGGCTTATTTCAGCAACTTAGGCTTATTAAATAGGCTTATTTCAGCAACTTAGGCTTATTAAATAGCCTTATTTCAGCAACTTAGACTTATTAAATAGGATTATTCAGCAACTTAGGCTTAAATAGGCATATTAAATAGGCTTATTAAATAGGCTTATTAAATAGGCTTATTAAATAAACTTATTAAATAGCCTCATTAAATAGGCTTATTTTAGCAACTTAGGCTTATTAAATAGCCATATTAAATATGCTTATTTCAGCAACTTAGGCTTATTAAATAGGCTTATTTCAGCAGCTTATGCTTATTAAATAGCCTTATTAAATAGGCTTATTTCAGCAACATTAGGATTATTAAATATGCTTATTTCAGCAACTTAGACTTATTAAATAGCCCTATTAAATAGGCTTATTAAATAGACTTATTAAATAGGCTCATTAAATACTTATTAAATAGGCTTATTAAATAGGCTTATTAAATAGACTTATTAAATAGGCTCAATAAATAGGCGTATTAAATAGGCTTATTAAATAGGCTTATTAAATAGGCTTATTAAATAGGCTTATTAATTATGCGTATTAAATAGACTTATTAAATAGGCTTATTAAATAGTCTCAATAAATAGGCTTATTAAATAGGCTCAATAAATAGGCTTATTAAATAGGCTCAATAAATAGGCTTATTAAATAGGCTCAATAATAAACTTATTAAATAGGCTCATTAAATACTTATTAAATAGGCTTATTAAATAGACTTATTAAATAGACTTATTAAATAGGCTTATTAAATATACTTATTAAATAGGCTTATTAAAAAGGCTTATTAAATAGACTTATTAAACAGGCTCATTAAATACTTATTAAAAAGGTTTATTAAATAGGCGTATTAAATAGGCTTAATAAATAGGCTTATTAAATAGGCGTATTAAATAGGCTTATTAAATAGGCTTATTAAATAGACTCATTAAATAGGCTAATTAAATAGGCTCAATAAATAGGCTCATTAAATAGGCTCAATAAATAGGCTTATTAAATAGGCTCAATAATTAGGCTTATTAAATAGGCTCAATAAATAGGCTTATTAAATAGGCTCATTATATACTTATTAAATAGGCTTATTAAATAGACTTATTAAATAGATGTATTAAATATGCTTATTAAATAGGCTTATTAAATAGGCTTATTAAATAGGCTTATTAAATAGACTTATTAAATAGCCTCATTAAATAGGCTTATTTTAGCAACTTAGGCTTATTAATTAGGCTTTTTTCAGCAACTTAGACTTATTAAATAGCCTTATTACAGCAACTTAGGCTTATGAAATAGGCTCATTCAGCAACTTAGGCTTATTAAATAGGCTTATTTCAGCAACTTAGACTCATTAAATAGGCCTATTAAATAGGCTTATTAAATAGACTGATTAAATAGGCACATTAAATACATATTAAATAGGCTTATTAAATAGATTTATTAATTAGACTTATTAAATAGGCTTATTAAATAGGCTTATTAAATAGGCTCATTAAATAGACTTATTAAATAGCCTAATTAAATAGCCTTATTTCAGCAACTTAGACTTATTAAATAGGCTTATTCAGCAACTTAGGCTTAAATAGGCTTATTAAATAGGCTTATTAAATAGGCTTATTAAATACACTTATTAAATAGACTTATTAAATAGGCTTATTTTAGCAACTTAGGCTTATTAAATAGCCATATTAAATATGCTTATTTCAGCAACTTAGGCTTATTAAATAGGCTTATTTCAGCAGCTTATGCTTATTAAATAGCCTTATTAAATAGGCTTATTTCAGCAACATTAGGATTATTAAATAGGCTTATTTCAGCAACTTAGACTTATTAAATAGCCCTATTAAATAGGCTTATTAAATAGACTTATTAAATAGGCTCAATAAATAGGCGTATTAAATAGGCTTATTAAATAGGCTTATTAAATAGGCTTATTAAATAGGCTTATTAAATAGGCTCAATAAATAGGCTTATTAAATAGGCTCAATACATAGGCTTATTAAATAGGCTCATTAAATACTTATTAAATAGGCTTATTAAATAGACTTATTAAATAGACTTATTAAATAGGCTTATTAAATATACTTATTAAATAGGCTTATTAAAAAGGCTTATTAAATAGACTTATTAAACAGGCTCATTAAATTCTTATTAAATAGGTTTATTAAATAGGCGTATTAAATAGGCTTATTAAATAGGCTCAATAAATAGGCTTATTAAATGGGCTTATTAAATAGGCTCATTAAATAGGCTTAATAAATAGGCTTATTAAATAGGCGTATTAAATAGTCTTATTAAATAGGCTTATTAAATAGACTCATTAAATAGGCTTATTAAATAGGCTCAATAAATAGGCTCATTAAATAGGCTCAATAAATAGGCTTATTAAATAGGCTCAAGCATTAGGCTTATTAAATAGGCTCAATAAATAGGCTTATTAAATAGGCTCATTATATACCTATTAAATAGGCTTATTAAATAGACTTATTAAATAGACATATTAAATATGCTTATTAAATAGGCTTATTAAATAGGCTTATTAAATAGGCTTATTAAATAAACTTATTAAATAGCCTCATTAAATAGGCTTATTTTAGCAACTTAGGCTTATTAATTCGGCTTTTTTCAGCAACTTAGACTTATTAAATAGCCTTATTACAGCAACTTAGGCTTATTAAATAGGCTTATTTCAGCAACTTAGGCTTATTAAATAGGCTTATTTCAGCAACTTAGGCTTATTAAATAGGCTTATTTCAGCAACTTAGGCTTAAATAGGCTTATTAAATAGGCTTATTAAATAGGCTTATTAAATAGGCTTATTAAATAAACTTATTAAATAGCCTCATTAAATAGGCTTATTTTAGCAACTTAGGCTTATTAAATAGCCATATTAAATATGCTTATTTCAGCAACTTAGGCTTATTAAATAGGCTTATTTCAGCAGCTTATGCTTATTAAATAGCCTTATTAAATCGGCTTATTTCAGCAACATTAGGATTATTAAATAGGCTTATTTCAGCAACTTAGACTTATTAAATAGCCCTATTAAATAGGCTTATTAAATAGACTTATTAAATAGGCTCATTAAATATTTATTAAATAGGCTTATTAAATAGGCTTATTAAATAGACTTATTAAATAGGCTCAATAAATAGGCGTATTAAATAGGCTTATTAAATAGGCTTATTAAATAGGCTTATTAAATAGGCTTATTAAATAGGCTTATTAATTATGCGTATTAAATAGACTTATTAAATAGGCTTATTAAATAGTCTCAATAAATAGGCTTATTAAATAGGCTCAATAAATAGGCTTATTAAATAGGCTCAATAAATAGGCTTATTAAATAGGCTCAATAATAAACTTATTAAATAGGCTCATTAAATACTTATTAAATAGGCTTATTAAATAGACTTATTAAATAGACTTATTAAATAGGCTTATTACATATACTTATTAAATAGGCTTATTAAAAAGGCTTATTAAATAGACTTATTAAACAGGCTCATTAAATACTTATTAAAAAGGTTTATTAAATAGGCGTATTAAATAGGCTTAATAAATAGGCTTATTAAATAGGCGTATTAAATAGGCTTATTAAATAGGCTCAATAAATAGGCGTATTAAATAGGCTTATTAAATAGGCTTATTAAATACGCTCATTAAATAGGCTTATTAAATATGTGTATTAAATAGACTTATTAAATAGGCTTATTAAATAGGCTCAATAAATAGGCTTATTAAATAGGCTCAATAAATAGGCTTATTAAATAGGCTCAATAAATAGGCTTATTAAATAGGCTCAATAAATAGGCTTATTAAATAGGCTCATTAAATACTTATTAAATAGGCTTATTAAATAGACTTATTAAATAGACTTATTAAATAGGCTTATTAAATAGACTTATTAAATAGGCTTATTAAAAAGGCTTATTAAATAGACTTATTAAACAGGCTCATTAAATACTTATTAAATAGGTTTATTAAATAGGCGTATTAAATAGGCTTATTAAATAGGCTCAATAAATATGCTTATTAAATGGGATTATTAAATAGGCTCATTAAATAGGCTTAATAAATAGGCTTATTAAATAGGTGTATTAAATAGGCTTATTAAATAGGCTTATTAAATAGACTCATTAAATAGGCTTATTAAATAGGCTCAATAAATAGGCTCATTAAATAGGCTCAATAAATAGGCTTATTAAATAGGTTTATTAAATAGACTTATTAAATAGACGTATTAAATATGCTTATTAAATAGGCTTATTAAATAGGCTGATTAAATAGGCTTATTAAATATGCGTATTAAATAGACTTATTAAATAGGCTTATTAAATAGGCTCAATAAATAGGCTTATTAAATAGGCTCAATAAATAGGCTTATTAAATAGGCTCAATAAATAGGCTTATTAAATAGGCTCAATAAATAGGCTTATTAAATAGGCTCATTAAATACTTATTAAATAGGCTTATTAAATAGACTTATTAAATTGACTTATTAAATAGGCTTATTAAATAGACTTATTAAATAGGCTTATTAAAAAGGCTTATTAAATAGACTTATTAAACAGGCTCATTAAATACTTATTAAATAGGTTTATTAAATAGGCGTATTAAATAGGCTTATTAAATAGGCTCAATAAATATGCTTATTAAATGGGCTTATTAAATAGGCTCATTAAATAGGCTTAATAAATAGGCTTATTAAATAGGTGTATTAAATAGGCTTATTAAATAGGCTTATTAAATAGACTCATTAAATAGGCTTATTAAATAGGCTCAATAAATAGGCTCATTAAATAGGCTCATTATATACTTATTAAATAGGCTTATTAAATAGACTTATTAAATAGACGTATTAAATATGCTTATTAAATAGGCTTATTAAATAGGCTTATTAAATAGGCTTATTAAATAGACTTATTAAATAGCCTCATTAAATAGGCTTATTTTAGCAACTTAGGCTTATTAATTAGGCTTTTTTCAGCAACTTAGACTTATTAAATAGCCTTATTACAGCAACTTAGTCTTATTAAATAGGCTTATTTCAGCAACTTAGGCTTATTAAATAGGCTTATTTCAGCAACTTAGGCTTATTAAATAGGCTTATTTCAGCAACATAGGCTTATTAAATAGCCTTATTTCAGCAACTTAGACTTATTAAATAGGCTTATTCAGGAACTTAGGCTTAAATAGGCTTATTAAATAGGCTTATTAAATAGGCTTATTAAATAGGCTTATTAAATAAACTTATTAAATAGCCTCATTAAATAGGCTTATTTTAGCAACTTAGGCTTATTAAATAGCCATATTAAATATGCTTATTTCAGCAACTTAGGCTTATTAAATAGGCTTATTTCAGCAGCTTATGCTTATTAAATAGCCTTATTAAATAGGCTTATTTCAGCAACATTAGGATTATTAAATAGGCTTATTTCAGCAACTTAGACTTATTAAATAGCCCTATTAAATAGGCTTATTAAATATACTTATTAAATAGGCTCATTAAATACTTATTAAATAGGCTTATTAAATAGGCTTATTAAATAGACTTATTAAATAGGCTCAATAAATAGGCGTATTAAATAGGCTTATTAAATAGGCTTATTAAATAGGCTTATTAAATAGGCTTATTAAATATGCATATTAAATAGACTTATTAAATAGGCTTATTAAATAGGCTCAATAAATAGGCTTATTAAATAGGCTCAATAAATAGGCTAATTAAATAGGCTCAATAAATAGGCTTATTAAATAGGCTCAATAAATAGGCTTATTAAATAGGCTCATTAAATACTTATTAAATAGGCTTATTAAATAGACTTATTAAATAGACTTATTAAATAGGCTTATTTCAGCAACTTATGCTTATTAAATAGGCTTATTTCAGCAACTTATGCCTATTAAATAGGCTTATTAAACAGGTTTATTTCACCAACTTAGGCTTCTTAAATAGCATTTTTAAATAGGCTTAGTTCAGAAACTTAGGCTTATTAAATAGGCTTATTTCAGCAACTTAGGCTCATTAAATAGCCTTATTAAATAGGCTTTTTTCAGGAACTTAAGCTCATTAAATAGCCTTATTAAATAGGCTTATTTCAGCAACTTAGGCTTATTAAATAGCCTTATTAAATAGTCTTATTTTAGCAACTTAGACTTATTAAATCGACTTACTAAATAGACATTTCAGCAACTTAGGCTCATTAAATATGCTTATGAAATATGCTTATTTGTGCAACTTAGACTTATTAGATAGGCCTATTAAATAGGCTTATTTTAGCAACTTAGGCTTATTAAATATGCTTATTTAAGCAAATTAGGCGTATTAAATAGCATTATTAAATAGGTTTATTTCTGCAACTTAGACTTATTAAATAGCCTTATTAAATAGGCTTATTTCAGCAACTTAGGCTTATTGAATAGGCTTATTTCAGCAACTTATGCTTATTAAATAGCCTTATTAAACAGGTTTATTTCTAGCAATTTAGGCTTATTAAATAGCATTTTTAAATAGGTTTTTTTCAGCAACTTAGATTTATTAAATATACCTTTTTATATAGGTTTAGTTCACCAACGTAGGCTTATTAAATAGGCTTATTTCAGCAACTTAGGCTCATTAAATAGCCTTATTTCAGCAACTTAGACTTATTAAATAGGCTTATTCAGCAACTTAGGCTTATTAAATAGCCTTATTAAATAGGCTTATTTCAGCAACTTAGGCTTATTAAATAGGCTTATTTCAGCAACTTAGACATATTAAAAAGGCTTATTTCAGCAACTTAGGCTTATGAAATAGGCTTATTCAGCAACTTAGGCTTATTAAATAGGCTTATTTCAGCAACGTATGCTTATTAAATAGCCTTATAAAACAGGCTTATTAAAAAACAGGCTTATTAAATAGCATTTTTAAATAGGTTTATTTCAGCAACTTAGACTTATTAAATATACCTTTTTAAATAGGCTTAGTTCAGAAACTTAGGCTTATTAAATAGGCTTATTTTAGCAACGTAGGCTTATTAATTAGGCTTTTTTCAGCAACTTAGACTTATTAAATAGCCTTATTACAGCAACTTAAGCTTATTAAATAGGCTTATTTCAGCAACTTAGGCGTATTAAATAGGCTTATTTCAGAAACTTAGACTTATTAAAAATACTTATTTCAGCAACTTAGGCTTATGAAATAGGCTTATTCAGCAACTTAGGCTTATTAAATAGGCTTATTTCAGCAACTTAGACTTATTAAATAGGCCTATTAAATAGGCTTATTAAATAGGCTTATTAAATAGGCTCATTAAATAGACTTATTAAATAGCCTCATTAAATAGCCTTATTTCAGCAACTTAGACTTATTAAATAGGCTTATTCAGCAACTTAGGCTTAAATAGGCTTATTAAATAGGCTTATTAAATAGGCTTATTAAATAAACTTATTAAATAGCCTCATTAAATAGGCTTATTTTAGCCACTTAGGCTTATTAAATAGCCATATTAAATATGCTTATTTCAGCAACTTAGGCTTATTAAATAGGCTTATTTCAGCAGCTTATGCTTATTAAATAGGCTTATTTCAGCAACATTAGGATTATTAAATAGGCTTATTTCAGCAACTTAGACTTATTAAATAGGCCTATTAAATATGCTTATTAAATAGACTTATTAAATAGGCTCATTAAATACTTATTAAATAGGCTTATTAAATAGGCTTATTAAATAGACTTATTAAATAGGCTCAATAAATAGGCGTATTAAATAGGCTTATTAAATAGGCTTATTAAATACGCTCATTAAATAGGCTTATTAAATATGTGTATTAAATAGACTTATTAAATAGGCTTATTAAATAGGCTCAATAAATAGGCTTATTAAATAGGCTCAATAAATAGGCTTATTAAATAGGCTCAATAAATAGGCTTATTAAATAGGCTCAATAAATAGGCTTATTAAATAGGCTCATTAAATACTTATTAAATAGGCTTATTAAATAGACTTATTAAATAGACTTATTAAATAGGCTTATTAAATAGACTTATTAAATAGGCTTATTAAAAAGGCTTATTAAATAGACTTATTAAACAGGCTCATTAAATACTTATTAAATAGGTTTATTAAATAGGCGTATTAAATAGGCTTATTAAATAGGCTCAATAAATATGCTTATTAAATGGGCTTATTAAATAGGCTCATTAAATAGGCTTAATAAATAGGCTTATTAAATAGGTGTATTAAATAGGCTTATTAAATAGGCTTATTAAATAGACTCATTAAATAGGCTTATTAAATAGGCTCAATAAATAGGCTCATTAAATAGGCTCAATAAATAGGCTTATTAAATAGGCTTATTAAATAGACTTATTAAATAGACGTATTAAATATGCTTATTAAATAGGCTTATTAAATAGGCTCATTAAATAGGCTTATTAAATATGCGTATTAAATAGACTTATTAAATAGGCTTATTAAATAGGCTCAATAAATAGGCTTATTAAATAGGCTCAATAAATAGGCTTATTAAATAGGCTCAATAAATAGGCTTATTAAATAGGCTCAATAAATAGGCTTATTAAATAGGCTCATTAAATACTTATTAAATAGGCTTATTAAATAGACTTATTAAATTGACTTATTAAATAGGCTTATTAAATAGACTTATTAAATAGGCTTATTAAAAAGGCTTATTAAATAGACTTATTAAACAGGCTCATTAAATGCTTATTAAATAGGTTTATTAAATAGGCGTATTAAATAGGCTTATTAAATAGGCTCAATAAATATGCTTATTAAATGGGCTTATTAAATAGGCTCATTAAATAGGCTTAATGAATAGGCTTATTAAATAGGTGTATTAAATAGGCTTATTAAATAGGCTTATTAAATAGACTCATTAAATAGGCTTATTAAATAGGCTCAATAAATAGGCTCATTAAATAGGCTCATTATATACTTATTAAATAGGCTTATTAAATAGACTTATTAAATAGACGTATTAAATATGCTTATTAAATAGGCTTATTAAATAGGCTTATTAAATAGGCTTATTAAATAGACTTATTAAATAGCCTCATTAAATAGGCTTATTTTAGCAACTTAGGCTTATTAATTAGGCTTTTTTCAGCAACTTAGACTTATTGAATAGCCTTATTACAGCAACTTAGGCTTATTAAATAGGCTTATTTCAGCAACTTAGGCTTATTAAATAGGCTTATTTCAGCAACTTAGGCTTATTAAATAGGCTTATTTCAGCAACATAGGCTTATTAAATAGCCTTATTTCAGCAACTTAGACTTATTAAATAGGCTTATTCAGCAACTTAGGCTTAAATAGGCTTATTAAATAGGCTTATTAAATAGGCTTATTAAATAGGCTTATTAAATAAACTTATTAAATAGCCTCATTAAATAGGCTTATTTTAGCAACTTAGGCTTATTAAATAGCCATATTAAATATGCTTATTTCAGCAACTTAGGCTTATTAAATAGGCTTATTTCAGCAGCTTATGCTTATTAAATAGCCTTATTAAATAGGCTTATTTCAGCAACATTAGGATTATTAAATAGGCTTATTTCAGCAACTTAGACTTATTAAATAGCCCTATTAAATAGGCTCATTAAATACTTATTAAATAGGCTTATTAAATAGGCTTATTAAATAGACTTATTAAATAGGCTCAATAAATAGGCGTATTAAATAGGCTTATTAAATAGGCTTATTAAATAGGCTTATTAAATATGCGTATTAAATAGACTTATTAAATAGGCTTATTAAATAGGCTCAATTAATAGGCTCATTAAATAGGCTCAATAAATAGGCTTATTAAATAGGCTCAATAAATAGGCTTATTAAATAGGCTCAATAAATAGGCTTATTAAATAGACTTATTAAATAGGCTTATTAAATAGACTTATTAAATAGGCTTATTAAAAAGGCTTATTAAATAGACTTATTAAACAGGCTCATTAAATACTTATTAAATAGGTTTATTAAATAGGCGTATTAAATAGGCTTATTAAATAGGCTCAATAAATAGGCTTATTAAATGGGCTTATTAAAAAGGGTCATTAAATAGGCTTAATAAATAGGCTTATTAAATAGGCGTATTAAATAGGCGTATTAAATAGGCTTATTAAATAGACTCATTAAATAGGCTTATTAAATAGGCTCAATAAATAGGCTTATTAAATAGTCTCAATAATTAGGCTTATTAAATAGGCTCAATAAATAGGCTTATTAAATAGGCTCATTATATACTTATTAAATAGGCTTATTAAATAGACGTATTAAATAGACGTATTACATATGCTTATTAAATAGGCTTATTAAATAGGCTTATTAAATAGACTTATTAAATAGGCTTATTAAATAGACTTATTAAATAGCCTCATTAAATAGGCTTATTTTAGCAACTTAGGCTTATTAATTAGGCTTTTTTCAGCAACTTAGACTTATTAAATAGGCTTATTTCAGCAACTTAGGCTTATTAAATAGCCTTATTTCAGCAACTTAGACGTATTAAATAGGATTATTCAGCAACTTAGGCTTAAATAGGCTTTTTAAATAGGCTTATTAAATAGGCTTATTAAATAGGCTTATTAAATAGACTTATTAAATAGCCTCATTAAATAGGCTTATTTTAGCAACTTAGGCTTATTAAATAGGCTTATTTCAGCAACTTAGGCTTATTAAATAGGCTTATTTCAGCAACTTAGGCTTATTAAATAGGCTTATTTCAGCAACTTAGGCTTATTAAATAGCCTTATTTCAGCAACTTAGACGTATTAAATAGGATTATTCAGCAACTTAGGCTTAAATAGGCTTTTTAAATAGGCTTATTAAATAGGCTTATTAAATAGGCTTATTAAATAAACGTATTAAATAGCCTCATTAAATAGGCTTATTTTAGCAACTTAGGCTTATTAAATAGCCATATTAAATATGTTTATTTCAGCAACTTAGGCTTATTAAATAGGCTTATTTCAGCAGCTTATGCTTATTAAATAGCCTTATTAAATAGGCTTATTTCAGCAACATTAGGATTATTAAATAGGCTTATTTCAGCAACTTAGACTTATTAAATAGCCCTAATAAATAGGCTTATTAAATATACTTATTAAATAGGCTCATTAAATACTTATTAAATAGGCTTATTAAATAGGCTTATTAAATAGACTTATTAAATAGGCTCAATAAATAGGCGTATTAAATATGCTTATTAAATAGGCTTATTAAATAGGCTTATTAAATAGGCTTATTAAATATGCATATTAAATAGACTTATTAAATAGGCTTATTAAATAGGCTCAATAAATAGGCTTATTAAATAGGCTCAATAAATAGGCTTATTAAATAGGCTCAATAAATAGGCTTATTAAATAGGCTCAATAAATAGGCTTATTAAATAGGCTCATTAAATACTTATTAAATAGGCTTATTAAATAGACTTATTAAATAGACTTATTAAATCGGCTTATTTCAGCAACTTATGCTTATTAAACAGGCTTATTTCAGCAACTTATGCTTATTAAATAGCCTTATTAAACAGGTTTATTTCAGCAACTTAGGCTTCTTAAATAGCATTTTTAAATAGGCTTAGTTCAGAAACTTAGGCTTATTAAATAGGCTTATTTCAGCAACTTAGGCTCATTAAATAGCCTTATTAAATAGGCTTTTTTCAGGAACTTAGGCTCATTAAATATCCTTATTAAATAGGCTTATTTCAGCAACTTAGGCTTATTAAATAGCCTTATTAAATAGTGTTATTTTAGCAACTTAGACTTATTAAATCGACTTATTAAATAGACATTTCAGCAACTTAGGCTCATTAAATATGCTTATGAAATATACTTATTTGTGCAACTTAGACTTATTAGATAGGCCTATTAAATAGGCTTATTTTAGCAACTTAGGCTTATTAAATATGCTTATTTAAGCAAATTAGGCGTATTAAGTAGCATTATTAAATAGGTTTATTTCTGAAACTTAGACTTATTAAATAGCCTTATTAAATAGGCTTATTTCAGCAACTTAGGCTTATTAAATAGGCTTATTTCAGCAACTTATGCTTATTAAATAGCCTTATTAAACAGGTTTATTTCTAGCAATTTAGGCTTATTAAATAGCATTTTTAAATAGGTTTTTTTCAGCAACTTAGACTTATTAAATAGACCTTTTTATATAGGTTTAGTTCACCAACGTAGGCTTATTAAATAGGCTTATTTCAGCAACTTAGGCTCATTAAATAGCCTTATTTCAGCAACTTAGACTTATTAAATAGGCTTATTCAGCAACTTAGGTTTATTAAATAGCCTTATTAAATAGGCTTATTTCAGCAACTTAGACATATTAAAAAGGCTTATTTCAGCAACTTAGGCTTATGAAATAGGCTTATTCAGCAACTTAGGCTTATTAAATAGGCTTATTTCAGCAACGTATGCTTATTAAATAGCCTTATAAAACAGGTTTATTTCAGCAACTTAGGCTTATTAAATAGCATTTTTAAATAGGTTTATTTCAGCAACTTAGACTTATTAAATATACCTTTTTAAATAGGCTTAGTTCAGAAACTTAGGCTTATTAAATAGGCTTATTTTAGCAACGTAGGCTTATTAATTAGGCTTTTTTCAGCAACTTAGACTTATTAAATAGCCTTATTACAGCAACTTAAGCTTATTAAATAGGCTTATTTCAGCAACTTAGGCTTATTAAATAGGCTTATTTCAGAAACTTAGGCTTATTAAATAGGTTTATTCAGCAACTTAGGCTTATTAAATAGCCTTATTAAATAGGCTTATTTCAGCAACTTAGGCTTATTAAATAGGCTTATTTCAGCAACTTAGACTTATTAAAAATACTTATTTCAGCAACTTAGGCTTATGAAATAGGCTCATTCAGCAACTTAGGCTTATTAAATAGGCTTATTTCAGCAACTTAGACTTATTAAATAGGCCTATTAAATAGGCTTATTAAATAGACTGATTAAATAGGCTCATTAAATACATATTAAATAGGCTTATTAAATAGATTTATTAATTAGACTTATTAAATAGGCTTATTAAATAGGCTTATTAAATAGGCTCATTAAATAGACTTATTAAATAGCCTAATTAAATAGCCTTATTTCAGCAACTTAGACTTATTAAATAGGCTTATTCAGCAACTTAGGCTTAAATAGGCTTATTAAATAGGCTTATTAAATAGGCTTATTAAATAAACGTATTAAATAGACTTATTAAATAGGCTTATTTTAGCAACTTAGGCTTATTAAATAGCCATATTAAATATGCTTATTTCAGCAACTTAGGCTTATTAAATAGGCTTATTTCAGCAGCTTATGCTTATTAAATAGACTTATTAAATAGGCTTATTTCAGCAACATTAGGATTATTAAATAGGCTTATTTCAGCAACTTAGACTTATTAAATAGCCCTATTAAATAGGCTTATTAAATAGACTTATTAAATAGGCTCATTAAATACTTATTAAATAGGCTTATTAAATAGGCTTATTAAATAGACTTATTAAATAGGCTCAATAAATAGGCGTATTAAATAGGCTTATTAAATAGGCTTATTAAATAGGCTTATTAAATAGGCTTATTAAATAGGCTCAATAAATAGGCTTATTAAATAGGCTCAATACATAGGCTTATTAAATAGGCTCATTAAATACTTATTAAATAGGCTTATTAAATAGACTTATTAAATAGACTTATTAAATAGGCTTATTAAATATACTTATTAAATAGGCTTATTAAAAAGGCTTATTAAATAGACTTATTAAACAAGCTCATTAAATACTTATTAAATAGGTTTATTAAATAGGCGTATTAAATAGGCTTATTAAATAGGCTCAATAAATAGGCTTATTAAATGGGCTTATTAAATAGGCTCATTAAATAGGCTTAATAAATAGGCTTATTAAATAGGCGTATTAAATAGTCTTATTAAATAGGCTTATTAAATAGACTCATTAAATAGGCTTATTAAATAGGCTCAATAAAGAGGCTCATTAAATAGGCTCAATAAATAGGCTTATTAAATAGGCTCAATAATTAGGCTTATTAAATAGGCTCAATAAATATGCTTATTAAATAGGCTCATTATATACTTATTAAATAGGCTTATTAAATAGACTTATTAAATAGACATATTAAATATGCTTATTAAATAGGCTTATTAAATAGGCTTATTAAATAGGCTTATTAAATAGACTTATTAAATAGCCTCATTAAATAGGCTTATTTTAGCAACTTAGGCTTATTAATTCGGCTTTTTTCAGCAACTTAGACTTATTAAATAGCCTTATTACAGCAACTTAGGCTTATTAAATAGGCTTATTTCAGCAACTTAGGTTTATTAAATAGGCTTATTTCAGCAACTTAGGCTTATTAAATAGGCTTATTTCAGCAACTTAGGCTTATTAAATAGCCTTATTTCAGCAACTTAGACTTATTAAATAGGATTATTCAGCAACTTAGGCTTAAATAGGCATATTAAATAGGCTTATTAAATAGGCTTATTAAATAGGCTTATTAAATAAACTTATTAAATAGCCTCATTAAATAGGCTTATTTTAGCAACTTAGGCTTATTAAATAGCCATATTAAATATGCTTATTTCAGCAACTTAGGCTTATTAAATAGGCTTATTTCAGCAGCTTATGCTTATTAAATAGCCTTATTAAATAGGCTTATTTCAGCAACATTAGGATTATTAAATATGCTTATTTCAGCAACTTAGACTTATTAAATAGCCCTATTAAATAGGCTTATTAAATAGACTTATTAAATAGGCTCATTAAATACTTATTAAATAGGCTTATTAAATAGGCTTATTAAATAGACTTATTAAATAGGCTCAATAAATAGGCGTATTAAATAGGCTTATTAAATAGGCTTATTAAATAGGCTTATTAAATAGGCTTATTAATTATGCGTATTAAATAGACTTATTAAATAGGCTTATTAAATAGTCTCAATAAATAGGCTTATTAAATAGGCTCAATAAATAGGCTTATTAAATAGGCTCAATAAATAGGCTTATTAAATAGGCTCAATAATAAACTTATTAAATAGGCTCATTAAATACTTATTAAATAGGCTTATTAAATAGACTTATTAAATAGACTTATTAAATAGGCTTATTAAATATACTTATTAAATAGGCTTATTAAAAAGGCTTATTAAATAGACTTATTAAACAGGCTCATTAAATACTTATTAAAAAGGTTTATTAAATAGGCGTATTAAATAGGCTTAATAAATAGGCTTATTAAATAGGCGTATTAAATAGGCTTATTAAATAGGCTTATTAAATAGACTCATTAAATAGGCTAATTAAATAGGCTCAATAAATAGGCTCATTAAATAGGCTCAATAAATAGGCTTATTAAATAGGCTCAATAATTAGGCTTATTAAATAGGCTCAATAAATAGGCTTATTAAATAGGCTCATTATATACTTATTAAATAGGCTTATTAAATAGACTTATTAAATAGACGTATTAAATATGCTTATTAAATAGGCTTATTAAATAGGCTTATTAAATAGGCTTATTAAATAGACTTATTAAATAGCCTCATTAAATAGGCTTATTTTAGCAACTTAGGCTTATTAATTAGGCTTTTTTCAGCAACTTAGACTTATTAAATAGCCTTATTACAGCAACTTAGGCTTATGAAATAGGCTTATTTCAGCAACTTAGGCTTATTAAATAGGCTTATTTCAGCAACTTAGGCTTATTAAATAGGCTTGTTTCAGCAACTTAGGCTTATTAAATAGCCTTATTTCAGCAACTTAGACTTATTAAATAGGATTATTCAGCAACTTAGGCTTAAATAGGCTTATTAAATAGGCTTATTAAATAGGCTTATTAAATAGGCTTATTAAATAAACTTATTAAATAGCCTCATTAAATAGGCTTATTTTAGCAACTTAGGCTTATTAAATAGGTTTATTTCAGCAACTTAGACTTATTAAATAGCCATATTAAATATGCTTATTTCAGCAACTTAGGCTTATTAAATAGGCTTATTTCAGCAGCTTATGCTAATTAAATAGCCTTATTAAATAGGCTTATTTCAGCAACTTATGATCATTAAATAGGCTTATTTCAGCTACTTAGACTTATTCAATAGGCCTATTAAATAGGCTTATTAAATAGACTTATTAAATAGGCTCATTAAATACTTATTAAATAGGCTTATTAAATAGGCTTATTAAATAGACTGATTAAATAGGCTCAATAAATAGGCGTATTAAATAGGCTTATTAAATAGGCTTATTAAATAGGCTTATTAAATAGGCTTATTAAATATGCGTATTAAATAGACTTATTAAATAGGCTTATTAAATAGACTTATTAAATAGGCTTATTAAAAAGGCTTAGTAAATAGACTTATTAAACAGGCTCATTAAATACTTATTAAATAGTTTTATTAAATAGGCGTATTAAATAGGCTTATTAAATAGGCGCAATAAATAGGTTTATCAAATGGGCTTATTAAATAGGCTCTTTTAATAGGCTTAATCAATAGGCTTATTAAATAGGCTTATTTCAGCAACTTAGGCTTATTAAATAGGCTTATTCAGCAACTTAGGCTTAAATAGGCTTATTAAATAGGCTTATTAAATAGGCTTATTAAATAAACTTATTAAATAGACTCATTAAATAGGCTTATTTTAGCAACTTAGGCTTATTAATAGCCATATTAAATATGCTTATTTCAGCAACTTAGGCTTATTAAATAGGCTTATTTCAGCAGCTTATGCTTATTAAATAGCCTTATTAAATAGGCTTATTTCAGCAACAATAGGATTATTAAATAGGCTTATTTCAGCAACTTAGACTTATTAAATAGCCCTATTAAATAGGCTTATTAAATAGACTTATTAAATAGGCTCATTAAATACTTATTAAATAGGCTTATTAAATAGGCTTATTAAATAGACTTATTAAATAGGCTCAATAAATAGGCGTATTAAATAGGCTTATTAAATAGGCTTATTAAATAGGCTTATTAAATAGGCTTATTAAATAGGCTCAATAAATAGGCTTATTAAATAGGCTCAATAAATAGGCTTATTAAATAGGCTCATTAAATACTTATTAAATAGGCTTATTAAATAGACTTATTAAATAGACTTATTAAATAGGCTTATTAAATATACTTATTAAATAGGCTTATTAAAAAGGCTTATTAAATAGACTTATTAAACAGGCTCATTAAATACTTATTAAATAGGTTTATTAAATAGGCATATTATATAGGCTTATTAAATAGGCTCAATAAATAGGCTTATTAAATGGGCTTATTAAATAGGCTCATTAAATAGGCTTAATAAATAGGCTTATTAAATACGCGTATTAAATAGTCTTATTAAATAGGCTTATTAAATAGACTCATTAAATAGGCTTATTAAATAGGCTCAATAAATAGGCTCATTAAATAGGCTCAATAAATAGGCTTATTAAATAGGCTCAATAATTAGGCTTATTAAATAGGCTCAATAAATAGGCTTATTAAATAGGCTCATTATATACTTATTTAATAGGCTTATTAAATAGACTTATTAAATAGACATATTAAATATGCTTATTAAATAGGCTTATTAAATAGGCTTATTAAATAGGCTTATTAAATAGACTTATTAAATAGCCTCATTAAATAGGCTTATTTTAGCAACTTAGGCTTATTAATTCGGCTTTTTTCAGCAACTTAGACTTATTAAATAGCCTTATTACAGCAACTTAGGCTTATTAAATAGGCTTATTTCAGCAACTTAAGCTTATTAAATAGGCTTATTTCAGCAACTTAGGCTTATTAAATAGGCTTATTTCAGCAACTTATGCTTATTAAACAGGCTTATTTCAGCAACTTATGCTTATTAAATAGCCTTATTAAACAGGTTTATTTCAGCAACTTAGGCTTCTTAAATAGCATTTTTAAATAGGCTTAGTTCAGAAACTTAGGCTTATTAAATAGGCTTATTTCAGCAACTTAGGCTCATTAAATAGCCTTATTAAATAGGCTTTTTTCAGGAACTTAGGCTCATTAAATATCCTTATTAAATAGGCTTATTTCAGCAACTTAGGCTTATTAAATAGCCTTATTAAATAGTGTTATTTTAGCAACTTAGACTTATTAAATCGACTTATTAAATAGACATTTCAGCAACTTAGGCTCATTAAATATGCTTATGAAATATACTTATTTGTGCAACTTAGACTTATTAGATAGGCCTATTAAATAGGCTTATTTTAGCAACTTAGGCTTATTAAATATGCTTATTTAAGCAAATTAGGCGTATTAAGTAGCATTATTAAATAGGTTTATTTCTGAAACTTAGACTTATTAAATAGCCTTATTAAATAGGCTTATTTCAGCAACTTAGGCTTATTAAATAGGCTTATTTCAGCAACTTATGCTTATTAAATAGCCTTATTAAACAGGTTTATTTCTAGCAATTTAGGCTTATTAAATAGCATTTTTAAATAGGTTTTTTTCAGCAACTTAGACTTATTAAATAGACCTTTTTATATAGGTTTAGTTCACCAACGTAGGCTTATTAAATAGGCTTATTTCAGCAACTTAGGCTCATTAAATAGCCTTATTTCAGCAACTTAGACTTATTAAATAGGCTTATTCAGCAACTTAGGTTTATTAAATAGCCTTATTAAATAGGCTTATTTCAGCAACTTAGACATATTAAAAAGGCTTATTTCAGCAACTTAGGCTTATGAAATAGGCTTATTCAGCAACTTAGGCTTATTAAATAGGCTTATTTCAGCAACGTATGCTTATTAAATAGCCTTATAAAACAGGTTTATTTCAGCAACTTAGGCTTATTAAATAGCATTTTTAAATAGGTTTATTTCAGCAACTTAGACTTATTAAATATACCTTTTTAAATAGGCTTAGTTCAGAAACTTAGGCTTATTAAATAGGCTTATTTTAGCAACGTAGGCTTATTAATTAGGCTTTTTTCAGCAACTTAGACTTATTAAATAGCCTTATTACAGCAACTTAAGCTTATTAAATAGGCTTATTTCAGCAACTTAGGCTTATTAAATAGGCTTATTTCAGAAACTTAGGCTTATTAAATAGGTTTATTCAGCAACTTAGGCTTATTAAATAGCCTTATTAAATAGGCTTATTTCAGCAACTTAGGCTTATTAAATAGGCTTATTTCAGCAACTTAGACTTATTAAAAATACTTATTTCAGCAACTTAGGCTTATGAAATAGGCTCATTCAGCAACTTAGGCTTATTAAATAGGCTTATTTCAGCAACTTAGACTTATTAAATAGGCCTATTAAATAGGCTTATTAAATAGACTGATTAAATAGGCTCATTAAATACATATTAAATAGGCTTATTAAATAGATTTATTAATTAGACTTATTAAATAGGCTTATTAAATAGGCTTATTAAATAGGCTCATTAAATAGACTTATTAAATAGCCTAATTAAATAGCCTTATTTCAGCAACTTAGACTTATTAAATAGGCTTATTCAGCAACTTAGGCTTAAATAGGCTTATTAAATAGGCTTATTAAATAGGCTTATTAAATAAACGTATTAAATAGACTTATTAAATAGGCTTATTTTAGCAACTTAGGCTTATTAAATAGCCATATTAAATATGCTTATTTCAGCAACTTAGGCTTATTAAATAGGCTTATTTCAGCAGCTTATGCTTATTAAATAGACTTATTAAATAGGCTTATTTCAGCAACATTAGGATTATTAAATAGGCTTATTTCAGCAACTTAGACTTATTAAATAGCCCTATTAAATAGGCTTATTAAATAGACTTATTAAATAGGCTCATTAAATACTTATTAAATAGGCTTATTAAATAGGCTTATTAAATAGACTTATTAAATAGGCTCAATAAATAGGCGTATTAAATAGGCTTATTAAATAGGCTTATTAAATAGGCTTATTAAATAGGCTTATTAAATAGGCTCAATAAATAGGCTTATTAAATAGGCTCAATACATAGGCTTATTAAATAGGCTCATTAAATACTTATTAAATAGGCTTATTAAATAGACTTATTAAATAGACTTATTAAATAGGCTTATTAAATATACTTATTAAATAGGCTTATTAAAAAGGCTTATTAAATAGACTTATTAAACAAGCTCATTAAATACTTATTAAATAGGTTTATTAAATAGGCGTATTAAATAGGCTTATTAAATAGGCTCAATAAATAGGCTTATTAAATGGGCTTATTAAATAGGCTCATTAAATAGGCTTAATAAATAGGCTTATTAAATAGGCGTATTAAATAGTCTTATTAAATAGGCTTATTAAATAGACTCATTAAATAGGCTTATTAAATAGGCTCAATAAAGAGGCTCATTAAATAGGCTCAATAAATAGGCTTATTAAATAGGCTCAATAATTAGGCTTATTAAATAGGCTCAATAAATATGCTTATTAAATAGGCTCATTATATACTTATTAAATAGGCTTATTAAATAGACTTATTAAATAGACATATTAAATATGCTTATTAAATAGGCTTATTAAATAGGCTTATTAAATAGGCTTATTAAATAGACTTATTAAATAGCCTCATTAAATAGGCTTATTTTAGCAACTTAGGCTTATTAATTCGGCTTTTTTCAGCAACTTAGACTTATTAAATAGCCTTATTACAGCAACTTAGGCTTATTAAATAGGCTTATTTCAGCAACTTAGGTTTATTAAATAGGCTTATTTCAGCAACTTAGGCTTATTAAATAGGCTTATTTCAGCAACTTAGGCTTATTAAATAGCCTTATTTCAGCAACTTAGACTTATTAAATAGGATTATTCAGCAACTTAGGCTTAAATAGGCATATTAAATAGGCTTATTAAATAGGCTTATTAAATAGGCTTATTAAATAAACTTATTAAATAGCCTCATTAAATAGGCTTATTTTAGCAACTTAGGCTTATTAAATAGCCATATTAAATATGCTTATTTCAGCAACTTAGGCTTATTAAATAGGCTTATTTCAGCAGCTTATGCTTATTAAATAGCCTTATTAAATAGGCTTATTTCAGCAACATTAGGATTATTAAATATGCTTATTTCAGCAACTTAGACTTATTAAATAGCCCTATTAAATAGGCTTATTAAATAGACTTATTAAATAGGCTCATTAAATACTTATTAAATAGGCTTATTAAATAGGCTTATTAAATAGACTTATTAAATAGGCTCAATAAATAGGCGTATTAAATAGGCTTATTAAATAGGCTTATTAAATAGGCTTATTAAATAGGCTTATTAATTATGCGTATTAAATAGACTTATTAAATAGGCTTATTAAATAGTCTCAATAAATAGGCTTATTAAATAGGCTCAATAAATAGGCTTATTAAATAGGCTCAATAAATAGGCTTATTAAATAGGCTCAATAATAAACTTATTAAATAGGCTCATTAAATACTTATTAAATAGGCTTATTAAATAGACTTATTAAATAGACTTATTAAATAGGCTTATTAAATATACTTATTAAATAGGCTTATTAAAAAGGCTTATTAAATAGACTTATTAAACAGGCTCATTAAATACTTATTAAAAAGGTTTATTAAATAGGCGTATTAAATAGGCTTAATAAATAGGCTTATTAAATAGGCGTATTAAATAGGCTTATTAAATAGGCTTATTAAATAGACTCATTAAATAGGCTAATTAAATAGGCTCAATAAATAGGCTCATTAAATAGGCTCAATAAATAGGCTTATTAAATAGGCTCAATAATTAGGCTTATTAAATAGGCTCAATAAATAGGCTTATTAAATAGGCTCATTATATACTTATTAAATAGGCTTATTAAATAGACTTATTAAATAGACGTATTAAATATGCTTATTAAATAGGCTTATTAAATAGGCTTATTAAATAGGCTTATTAAATAGACTTATTAAATAGCCTCATTAAATAGGCTTATTTTAGCAACTTAGGCTTATTAATTAGGCTTTTTTCAGCAACTTAGACTTATTAAATAGCCTTATTACAGCAACTTAGGCTTATGAAATAGGCTTATTTCAGCAACTTAGGCTTATTAAATAGGCTTATTTCAGCAACTTAGGCTTATTAAATAGGCTTGTTTCAGCAACTTAGGCTTATTAAATAGCCTTATTTCAGCAACTTAGACTTATTAAATAGGATTATTCAGCAACTTAGGCTTAAATAGGCTTATTAAATAGGCTTATTAAATAGGCTTATTAAATAGGCTTATTAAATAAACTTATTAAATAGCCTCATTAAATAGGCTTATTTTAGCAACTTAGGCTTATTAAATAGGTTTATTTCAGCAACTTAGACTTATTAAATAGCCATATTAAATATGCTTATTTCAGCAACTTAGGCTTATTAAATAGGCTTATTTCAGCAGCTTATGCTAATTAAATAGCCTTATTAAATAGGCTTATTTCAGCAACTTATGATCATTAAATAGGCTTATTTCGGCTACTTAGACTTATTCAATAGGCCTATTAAATAGGCTTATTAAATAGACTTATTAAATAGGCTCATTAAATACTTATTAAATAGGCTTATTAAATAGGCTTATTAAATAGACTGATTAAATAGGCTCAATAAATAGGCGTATTAAATAGGCTTATTAAATAGGCTTATTAAATAGGCTTATTAAATAGGCTTATTAAATATGCGTATTAAATAGACTTATTAAATAGGCTTATTAAATAGACTTATTAAATAGGCTTATTAAAAAGGCTTAGTAAATAGACTTATTAAACAGGCTCATTAAATACTTATTAAATAGTTTTATTAAATAGGCGTATTAAATAGGCTTATTAAATAGGCGCAATAAATAGGTTTATCAAATGGGCTTATTAAATAGGCTCTTTTAATAGGCTTAATCAATAGGCTTATTAAATAGGCTTATTTCAGCAACTTAGGCTTATTAAATAGGCTTATTCAGCAACTTAGGCTTAAATAGGCTTATTAAATAGGCTTATTAAATAGGCTTATTAAATAAACTTATTAAATAGACTCATTAAATAGGCTTATTTTAGCAACTTAGGCTTATTAATAGCCATATTAAATATGCTTATTTCAGCAACTTAGGCTTATTAAATAGGCTTATTTCAGCAGCTTATGCTTATTAAATAGCCTTATTAAATAGGCTTATTTCAGCAACAATAGGATTATTAAATAGGCTTATTTCAGCAACTTAGACTTATTAAATAGCCCTATTAAATAGGCTTATTAAATAGACTTATTAAATAGGCTCATTAAATACTTATTAAATAGGCTTATTAAATAGGCTTATTAAATAGACTTATTAAATAGGCTCAATAAATAGGCGTATTAAATAGGCTTATTAAATAGGCTTATTAAATAGGCTTATTAAATAGGCTTATTAAATAGGCTCAATAAATAGGCTTATTAAATAGGCTCAATAAATAGGCTTATTAAATAGGCTCATTAAATACTTATTAAATAGGCTTATTAAATAGACTTATTAAATAGACTTATTAAATAGGCTTATTAAATATACTTATTAAATAGGCTTATTAAAAAGGCTTATTAAATAGACTTATTAAACAGGCTCATTAAATACTTATTAAATAGGTTTATTAAATAGGCATATTATATAGGCTTATTAAATAGGCTCAATAAATAGGCTTATTAAATGGGCTTATTAAATAGGCTCATTAAATAGGCTTAATAAATAGGCTTATTAAATACGCGTATTAAATAGTCTTATTAAATAGGCTTATTAAATAGACTCATTAAATAGGCTTATTAAATAGGCTCAATAAATAGGCTCATTAAATAGGCTCAATAAATAGGCTTATTAAATAGGCTCAATAATTAGGCTTATTAAATAGGCTCAATAAATAGGCTTATTAAATAGGCTCATTATATACTTATTTAATAGGCTTATTAAATAGACTTATTAAATAGACATATTAAATATGCTTATTAAATAGGCTTATTAAATAGGCTTATTAAATAGGCTTATTAAATAGACTTATTAAATAGCCTCATTAAATAGGCTTATTTTAGCAACTTAGGCTTATTAATTCGGCTTTTTTCAGCAACTTAGACTTATTAAATAGCCTTATTACAGCAACTTAGGCTTATTAAATAGGCTTATTTCAGCAACTTAAGCTTATTAAATAGGCTTATTTCAGCAACTTAGGCTTATTAAATAGGCTTATTTCAGCAACTTAGGCTTATTAAATAGCCTTATTTCAGCAACTTAGACTTATTAAATAGGATTATTCAGCAACTTAGGCTTAAATAGGCTTATTAAATAGGCTTATTAAATAGGCTTATTAAATAGGCTTATTAAATAAACTTATTAAATAGCCTCATTAAATAGGCTTATTTTAGCAACTTAGGCTTATTAAATAGCCATATTAAATATGCTTATTTCAGCAACTTAGGCTTATTAAATAGGCTTATTTCAGCAGCTTATGCTTGTTAAATAGCCTTATTAAATAGGCTTATTTCAGCAACATTAGGATTATTAAATAGGCTTATTTCAGCAACTTAGACTTATTAAATAGCCCTATTAAATAGGCTTATTAAATAGACTTATTAAATAGGCTCATTAAATACTTATTAAATAGGCTTATTAAATAGGCTTATTAAATAGACTTATTAAATAGGCTCAATAAATAGGCGTATTAAATAGTCTTATTAAATAGGCTTATTAAATAGGCTTATTAATTATGCGTATTAAATAGACTTATTAAATAGGCTTATTAAATAGTCTCAATAAATAGGCTTATTAAATAGGCTCAATAAATAGGCTTATTAAATAGGCTCAATAAATAGGCTTATTAAATAGACTTATTAAATAGACTTATTAAATAGGCTTATTAAATATACTTATTAAATAGGCTTATTAAAAAGGCTTATTAAATAGACTTATTAAACAGGCTCATTAAATACTTATTAAAAAGGTTTATTAAATAGGCGTATTAAATAGGCTTAATAAATAGGCTTATTAAATAGGCGTATTAAATAGGCTTATTAAATAGGCTTATTAAATAGACTCATTAAATAGGCTAATTAAATAGGCTCAATAAATAGGCTCATTAAATAGGCTCAATAAATAGGCTTATTAAATAGGCTCAATAATTAGGCTTATTAAATAGGCTCAATAAATAGGCTTATTAAATAGGCTCATTATATACTTATTAAATAGGCTTATTAAATAGACTTATTAAATAGACGTATTAAATATGCTTATTAAATAGGCTTATTAAATAGGCTTATTAAATAGGCTTATTAAATAGACTTATTAAATAGCCTCATTAAATAGGCTTATTTTAGCAACTTAGGCTTATTAATTCGGCTTTTTTCAGCAACTTAGACTTATTAAATAGCCTTATTACAGCAACTTAGGCTTATTAAATAGGCTTATTTCAGCAACTTAAGCTTATTAAATAGGCTTATTTCAGCAACTTAGGCTTATTAAATAGGCTTATTTCAGCAACTTAGGCTTATTAAATAGCCTTATTTCAGCAACTTAGACTTATTAAATAGGATTATTCAGCAACTTAGGCTTAAATAGGCTTATTAAATAGGCTTATTAAATAGGCTTATTAAATAGGCTTATTAAATAAACTTATTAAATAGCCTCATTAAATAGGCTTATTTTAGCAACTTAGGCTTATTAAATAGGTTTATTTCAGCAACTTAGACTTATTAAATAGCCATATTAAATATGCTTATTTCAGCAACTTAGGCTTATTAAATAGGCTCATTTCAGCAGCTTATGCGTATTAAATAGCCTTATTAAATAGGCTTATTTCAGCAACTTATGATCATTAAATAGGCTTATTTCAGCTACTTAGACTTATTCAATAGGCCTATTAAATAGGCTTATTAAATAGACTTATTAAATAGGCTCATTAAATACTTATTAAATAGGCTTATTAAATAGGCTTATTAAATAGACTTATTAAATAGGCTCAATAAATAGGCGTATTAAATAGGCTTATTAAATAGGCTTATTAAATAGGCGTATTAAATAGGCTTATTAAATATGCGTATTAAATAGACTTATTAAATAGGCTTATTAAATAGACTTATTAAATAGGCTTATTAAAAAGGCTTATTAAATAGACTTATTAAACAGGCTCATTAAATACTTATTAAATAGTTTTATTAAATAGGCGTATTAAATAGGCTTATTAAATAGGCGCAATAAATAGGTTTATCAAATGGGCTTATTAAATAGGCTCTTTTAATAGGCTTAATCAATAGGCTTATTAAATAGGCTTATTTCAGCAACTTAGGCTTATTAAATAGGCTTATTTCAGCAACTTAGACTTATTAAAAAGACTTATTTCAGCAACTTAGGCTTATGAAATAGGCTTATTCAGCAACTTAGGCTTATTAAATAGGCTTATTTCAGCAACTTAGACTTATTAAATAGGCCTATTAAATAGGCTTATTAAATAGACTGATTAAATAGGCTCATTAAATACATATTAAATAGGCTTATTAAATAGATTTATTAATTAGACTTATTAAATAGGCTTATTAAATAGGCTTATTAAATAGGCTCATTAAATAGACTTATTAAATAGCCTCATTAAATAGGCTTATTTTAGCAACTTAGACTTATTGAATAGCCTTATTTCAGCAACTTAGGCTTATTAAATAGGCTTATTTCAGCAACTTAGGCTTATTAAATATCCTTATTTCAGCAACTTAGACTTATTAAATAGGCTTATTCAGCAACTTAGGCTTAAATAGGCTTATTAAATAGGCTTATTAAATAGGCTTATTAAATAGGCTTATTAAATAAACTTATTAAATAGCCTCATTAAATAGGCTCATTTTAGCAACTTAGGCTTATTAAATAGCCATATTAAATATGCTTATTTCAGCAACTTAGGCTTATTAAATAGGCTTATTTCAGCAGCTTATGCTTATTAAATAGCCTTATTAAATAGGCTTATTTCAGCAACATTAGGATTATTAAATAGGCTTATTTCAGCAACTTAGACTTATTAAATAGGCCTATTAAATAGGCTTATTAAATAGACTTATTAAATAGGCTCATTAAATACTTATTAAATAAGCTTATTAAATAGGCTTATTAAATAGACTTATTAAATAGGCTCAATAAATAGGCGTATTAAATAGGCTTATTAAATAGGCTTATTAAATAGGCTTATTAAATAGGCTTATTACATATGCGTATTAAATAGACTTATTAAATAGGTTTATTAAATAGGCTCAATAAATAGGCTTATTAAATAGGCTCAATAAATAGGATTATTAAATAGGCTCAATAAATAGGCTTATTAAATAGGCTCAATAAATAGGCTTATTAAATAGGCTCATTAAATACTTATTAAATAGGCTTATTAAATAGACTTATTAAATAGACTTATTAAATAGGCTTATTAAATAGACTTATTAAATAGGCTTATTAAAAAGGCTTCTTAAATAGACTTATTAAACAGGCTCATTAAATACTTATTAAATAGGTTTATTAAATAGGCGTATTAAATAGGCTTATTAAATAGGCTCAATAAATAGGCTTATTAAATGGGCTAATTAAATAGGCTCATTAAATAGGCTTAATAAATAGGCTTATTAAATAGGCGTATTAAATAGGCTTATTAAATAGGCTTATTAAATAGACTCATTAAATAGGCTTATTAAATAGGCTCAATAAATAGGCTCATTAAATAGGCTCAATAAATAGGCTTATTAAATAGGCTCAATAATTAGGCTTATTAAATAGGCTCAATAAATAGGCTTATTAAATAGGCTCATTATATACTTATTAAATAGGCTTATTAAATAGGCTTATTAAATAGACTTATTAAATAGCCTCATTAAATAGGCTTATTTTAGCAACTTAGGCTTATTAAATAGCCTTATTACAGAAACTTAGGCTTATTAAATAGGCTTATTTCTGCAACTTAGGCTTATTAAATAGGCTTATTTCAGCAACTTAGGCTTATTAAATAGGCTTATTAAATAGGCTTATTAAATAAACTTATTAAATAGCCTCATTAAATAGGCTTATTTTAGCAA
Organism: Petromyzon marinus; assembly: GCF_048934315.1. Taxonomy (NCBI): domain Eukaryota; kingdom Metazoa; phylum Chordata; class Hyperoartia; order Petromyzontiformes; family Petromyzontidae; genus Petromyzon; species Petromyzon marinus. The sequence goes on from NW_027423002.1 coordinate 4,874,193, forward strand.
CTTAGGCTTATTAAATAGGTTTATTTCAGCAACTTAGACTTATTAAATAGCCATATTAAATATGCTTATTTCAGCAACTTAGGCTTATTAAATAGGCTTATTTCAGCAGCTTATGCTTATTAAATAGCCTTATTAAATAGCCTTATTTCATCAACTTAGGATTATTAAATAGGCTTATTTCAGCAACTTAGACATATTAAAAAGGCTTATTTCAGCAACTTAGGCTTATGAAATAGGCTTATTCAGCAACTTAGGCTTATTAAATAGGCTTATTTCAGCAACTTATGCTTATTAAATAGCCTTATAAAACAGGTTTATTTCAGCAACTTAGGCTTATTAAATAGCATTTTTAAATAGGTTTGTTTCAGCAACTTAGGCTTATTAAATAGGCTTATTTTAGCAACGTAGGCTTATTAATTAGGCTTTTTTCAGCAACTTAGACTTATTAAATAGCCTTATTACAGCAACTTAAGCTTATTAAATAGGCTTATTTCAGCAACTTAGGCTTATTAAATAGGCTTATTTCAGAAACTTAGGCTTATTAAATAGGCTTATTCAGCAACTTAGGCTTATTAAATAGCCTTATTAAATAGGCTTATTTCAGCAACTTAGGCTTATTAAATAGGCTTATTTCAGCAACTTAGACTTATTAAAAATACTTATTTCAGCAACTTAGGCTTATGAAATAGGCTTATTCAGCAACTTAGGCTTATTAAATAGGCTTATTTCAGCAACTTAGACTTATTAAATAGGCCTATTAAATAGGCTTATTAAATAGACTGATTAAATAGGCTCATTAAATACATATTAAATAGGCTTATTAAATAGATTTATTAATTAGACTTATTAAATAGGCTTATTAAACAGGCTTATTAAATAGGCTCATTAAATAGACTTATTAAATAGCCTCATTAAATAGCCTTATTTCAGCAACTTAGGCTTATTAAATAGGCTTATTTCAGCAACTTAGGCTTATTAAATAGCCTAATTTCAGCAACTTAGACTTATTAAATATGCTTATTTCAGCAACTTAGGCTTATTTAATAGGCTTGTTTCAGCAGCTTATGCTTATTAAATAGCCTTATTAAATAGGCTTATTTCAGCAACATTAGGATTATTAAATAGGCTTATTTCAGCAACTTAGACTTATTAAATAGGCCTATTAAATAGGCTTATTAAATAGACTTATTAAATAGGCTCAATAAATAGGTGTATTAAATAGGCTTATTAAATAGGCTTATTAAATAAGCTTATTAAATAGGCTTATTAAATATGCGTATTAAATAGACTTATTAAATAGGCTTATTAAATAGGCTCAATAAATAGGCTTATTAAATAGGCTCAATAAATAGGCTTATTAAATAGGCTCAATAAATAGGCTTATTAAATAGGCTCAATAAATAGGCTTATTAAATAGGCTCAATAAATAGGCTTATTAAATAGGCTCATTAAATACTTATTAAATAGGCTTATTAAATAGACTTATTAAATAGACTTATTAAATAGCCTCATTAAATAGGCTTATTTTAGCAACTTAGGCTTATTAATTAGGCTTTTTTCAGCAACTTAGACTTATTAAATAGCCTTATTACATCAACTTAGGCTTATTAAATAGGCTTATTTCTGCAACTTAGGCTTATTAAAATAGGCTTATTTCAGCAACTTAGGCTTATTAAATAGGCTTATTAAATAGGCTTATTAAATAAACTTATTAAATAGCCTCATTAAATTGGCTTATTTTAGCAACTTAGGCTTATTAAATAGGTTTATTTCAGCAACTTAGACTTATTAAATAGCCATATTAAATATGCTTATTTCAGCAACTTAGGCTTATTAAATAGGCTTATTTCAGCAGCTTATGCTTATTAAATAGCCTTATTAAATAGGCTTATTTCATCAACTTAGGATTATTAAATAGGCTTATTTCAGCAACTTAGACTTATTAAAAAGGCTTATTTCAGCAACTTAGGCTTATGAAATAGGCTTATTTAGCAACTTAGGCTTATTAAATAGGCTTATTTCAGCAACTTATGCTTATTAAATAGCCTTATAAAACAGGTTTATTTCAGCAACTTAGGCTTATTAAATAGCATTTTTAAATAGGTTTGTTTCAGCAACTTAGACTTATTAAATATACCTTTTTAAATAGGCTTAGTTCAGAAACTTAGGCTTATTAAATAGGCTTATTTTAGCAACGTAGGCTTATTAATTAGGCTTTTTTCAGCAACTTAGACTTATTAAATAGCCTTATTACAGCAACTTAAGCTTATTAAATAGGCTTATTTCAGCAACTTAGGCTTATTAAATAGGCTTATTTCAGAAACTTAGGCTTATTAAATAGGCTTATTCAGCAACTTAGGCTTATTAAATAGCCTTATTAAATAGGCTTATTTCAGCAACTTAGGCTTATTAAATAGGCTTATTTCAGCAACTTAGACTTATTAAAAATACTTATTTCAGCAATTTAGGCTTATGAAATAGGCATATTCAGCAACTTAGGCTTATTAAATAGGCTTATTTCAGCAACTTAGACTTATTAAATAGGCCTATTAAATAGGCTTATTAAATAGACTGATTAAATAGGCTCATTAAATACATATTAAATAGGCTTATTAAATAGATTTATTAATTAGACTTATTAAATAGGCTTATTAAACAGGCTTATTAAATAGGCTCATTAAATAGACTTATTAAATAGCCTCATTAAATAGCCTTATTTCAGCAACTTAGGCTTATTAAATAGGCTTATTTCAGCAACTTAGGCTTATTAAATAGCCTTATTTCAGCAACTTAGACTTATTAAATATGCTTATTTCAGCAACTTAGGCTTATTTAATAGGCTTGTTTCAGCAGCTTATGCTTATTAAATAGCCTTATTAAATAGGCTTATTTCAGCAACATTAGGATTATTAAATAGGCTTATTTCAGCAACTTAGACTTATTAAATAGGCCTATTAAATAAGCTTATTAATTAGACTTATTAAATAGGCTCATTAAATACTTATTAAATAGGCTTATTAAATAGGCTTATTAAATAGACTTATTAAATAGGCTCAATAAATAGGTGTATTAAATAGGCTTATTAAATAGGCTTATTAAATAAGCTTATTAAATAGGCTTATTAAATATGCGTATTAAATAGACTTATTAAATAGGCTTATTAAATAGGCTCAATAAATAGGCTTATTAAATAGGCTCAATAAATAGGCTTATTAAATAGGCTCAATAAATAGGCTTATTAAATAGGCTCAATAAATAGGCTTATTAAATAGGCTCAATAAATAGGCTTATTAAATAGGCTCATTAAATACTTATTAAATAGGCTTATTAAATAGACTTATTAAATAGACTTATTAAATAGCCTCATTAAATAGGCTTATTTTAGCAACTTAGGCTTATTAATTAGGCTTTTTTCAGCAACTTAGACTTATTAAATAGCCTTATTACATCAACTTAGGCTTATTAAATAGGCTTATTTCTGCAACTTAGGCTTATTAAAATAGGCTTATTTCAGCAACTTAGGCTTATTAAATAGGCTTATTAAATAGGCTTATTAAATAAACTTATTAAATAGCCTCATTAAATTGGCTTATTTTAGCAACTTAGGCTTATTAAATAGGTTTATTTCAGCAACTTAGTCTTATTAAATAGCCATATTAAATATGCTTATTTCAGCAACTTAGGCTTATTAAATAGGCTTATTTCAGCAGCTTATGCTTATTAAATAGCCTTATTAAATAAGCTTATTTCATCAACTTAGGATTATTAAATAGGCTTATTTCAGCAACTTAGACTTATTAAAAAGGCTTATTTCAGCAACTTAGGCTTATGAAATAGGCTTATTCAGCAACTTAGGCTTATTAAATAGGCTTATTTCAGCAACTTATGCTTATTAAATAGCCTTATAAAACAGGTTTATTTCAGCAACTTAGGCTTATTAAATAGCATTTTTAAATAGGTTTGTTTCAGCAACTTAGACTTATTAAATATACCTTTTTAAATAGGCTTAGTTCAGAAACTTAGGCTTATTAAATAGGCTTATTTTAGCAACGTAGGCTTATTAATTAGGCTTTTTTCAGCAACTTAGACTTATTAAATAGCCTTATTACAGCAACTTAAGCTTATTAAATAGGCTTATTTCAGCAACTTAGGCTTATTAAATAGGCTTATTTCAGAAACTTAGGCTTATTAAATAGGCTTATTCAGCAACTTAGGCTTATTAAATAGCCTTATTAAATAGGCTTATTTCAGCAAATTAGGCTTATTAAATAGGCTTATTTCAGCAACTTAGACTTATTAAAAATACTTATTTCAGCAATTTAGGCTTATGAAATAGGCATATTCAGCAACTTAGGCTTATTAAATAGGCTTATTTCAGCAACTTAGACTTATTAAATAGGCCTATTAAATAGGCTTATTAAATAGACTGATTAAATAGGCTCATTAAATACATATTAAATAGGCTTATTAAATAGATTTATTAATTAGACTTATTAAATAGGCTTATTAAACAGGCTTATTATATAGGCTCATTAAATAGACTTATTAAATGGCCTCATTAAATAGCCTTATTTCAGCAACTTAGGCTTATTAAATAGGCTTATTTCAGCAACTTAGGCTTATTAAATAGCCTTATTTCAGCAACTTAGACTTATTAAATGGGCTTATTCAGCAACTTAGGCTTAAATAGGCTTATTAAATAGGCGTATTAAATAGGCTTATTAAATAGGCTTATTAAATAGGCTTATTAAATAAACTTATTAAATAGCCTCATTAAATAGGCTTATTTTAGCAACTTAGGCTTATTAAATAGCCATATTAAATATGCTTGTTTCAGCAACTTAGGCTTATTTAATAGGCTTGTTTCAGCAGCTTATGCTTATTAAATAGCCTTATTAAATAGGCTTATTTCAGCAACATTAGGATTATTAAATAGGCTTATTTCAGCAACTTAGACTTATTAAATAGGCCTATTAAATAGGCTTATTAAATAGACTTATTAAATAGGCTCATTAAATACTTATTAAATAGGCTAATTAAATAGGCTTATTAAATAGACTTATTAAATAGGCTCAATAAATAGGTGTATTAAATAGGCTTATTAAATAGGCTTATTAAATAGGCTTATTAAATAGGCTTATTAAATATGCGTATTAAATAGACTTATTAAATAGGCTTATTAAATAGGCTCAATAAATAGGCTTATTAAATAGGCTCAATAAATAGGCTTATTAAATAGGCTCAATAAATAGGCTTATTAAATAGGCTCAATAAATAGGCTTATTAAATAGGCTCAATAAATAGGCTTATTAAATAGGCTCATTAAATACTTATTAAATAGGCTTATTAAATAGACTTATTAAATAGACTTATTAAATAGGCTTATTAAATAGACTTATTAAATAGGCTTATTAAAAAGGCTTATTAAATAGACTTATTAAACAGGCTCATTAAATACTTATTAAATAGGTTTATTAAATAGGCGAATTAAATAGGCTTATTAAATAGGCGCAATAAATAGGCTTATCAAATGGGCTTATTAAATAGGCTCTTTTAATAGGCTTAATAAATAGGCTTATTAAATAGGCGTATTAAATAGGCGTATTAAATAGGCTTATTAAATATGCTCATTATATACTTATGAAAAGGCTTATTAAATAGACTTATTAAATAGACGTATTAAATATGCTTATTAAATAGGCTTATTAAATAGGCTTATTAAATAGGCTTATTAAATAGACTTATTAAATAGCCTCATTAAATAGGCTTATTTTAGCAACTTAGGCTTATTAATTAGGCTTTTTCAGCAACTTAGACTTATTAAATAGCCTTATTACAGCAACTTAAGCTTATTAAATAGCCTTATTTCAGCAAACTTAGGCTTATTAAATAGGCTTATTTCAGAAACTTAGGCTTATTAAATAGGCTTATTCAGCAACTTAGGCTTATTAAATAGCCTTATTAAATAGGCTTATTTAAGCAACTTAGGCTTATTAAATAGGCTTATTTCAGCAACTTAGACTTATTAAAAAGACTTATTTCAGCAACTTAGGCTTATGAAATTGGCTTATTCAGCAACTTAGGTTTATTAAATAGGCTTATTTCAGCAACTTAGACTTATTAAATAGGCCTATTAAATAGGCTTATTAAATAGACTGATTAAATAGGCTCATTAAGTACATATTAAATAGGCTTATTAAATAAATTTATTAATTAGACTTATTAAATAGGCTTATTAAATAGGCTTATTAAATAGGCTCATTAAATAGACTCATTAAATAGCCTCATTAAATAGGCTTATTTTAGCAACTTAGGCTTATTAAATAGGCTTATTTCAGCAACTTAGACTTATTAAATAGGCTTATTCAGCAACTTAGGCTTAAATAGGCTTATTAAATAGGCTTATTAAATAGGCTTATTAAATAGGCTTATTAAATAAACTTATTAAATAGCCTCATTAAATAGGCTTATTTTAGCAACTTAGGCTTATTAAACAGCCATATTAAATATGCTTATTTCAGCAACTTAGGCTTATTAAATAGGCTTATTTCAGTAGCTTATGCTTATTAAATAGCCTTATTAAATAGGCTTATTTCAGCAACATTAGGATTATTAAATAGGCTTATTTCAGCAACTTAGACTTATTAAATAGGCCTATTAAATAGGCTTATTAAATAGACTTATTAAATAGGCTCATTAAATACTTATTAAATTGGCTTATTAAATATGCTTATTAAATAGACTTATTAAATAGGCTCAATAAATAGGCGTATTAAATAGGCTTATTAAATAGGCTTATTAAATAGGCTTATTAAATATGCATATTAAATAGACTTATTAAATAGGCTTATTAAATAGGCTCAATAAATAGGCTTATTAAATAGGCTCAATAAATAGGCTTATTAAATAAACTTATTAAATAGCCTCATTAAATAGGCTTATTTTAGCAACTTAGGCTTATTAAATAGCCATATTAAATATGCTTATTTCAGCAACTTAGGCTTATTTAATAGGCTTGTTTCAGCAGCTTATGCTTATTAAATAGCCTTATTAAATAGGCTTATTTCAGCAACATTAGGATTATTAAATAGGCTTATTTCAACAACTTAGACTTATTAAATAGGCCTATTAAATAGGCTTATTAAATAGACTTATTAAATAGGCTCATTAAATACTTATTAAATAGGCTTATTAAATAGGCTTATTAAATAGACTTATTAAATAGGCTCAATAAATAGGTGTATTAAATAGGCTTATTAAATAGGCTTATTAAATAGGCTTATTAAATAGGCTTATTAAATATGCGTATTAAATAGACTTATTAAATAGGCTTATTAAATAGGCTCAATAAATAGGCTTATTAAATAGGCTCAATAAATAGGCTTATTAAATAGGCTCAATAAATAGGCTTATTAAATAGGCTCAATAAATAGGCTTATTAAATAGGCTCAATAAATAGGCTTATTAAATAGGCTCATTAAATACTTATTAAATAGGCTTATTAAATAGACTTATTAAATAGGCTTATTAAAAAGGCTTATTAAATAGACTTATTAAACAGGCTCATTAAATACTTATTAAATAGGTTTATTAAATAGGCATATTAAATAGGCTTATTAAATAGGCTCAATAAATAGGCTTATTAAATGGGCTTATTAAATAGGCTCATTAAATAGGCTTAATAAATAGGCTTATTAAATAGGCGTATTAAATAGGCTTATTAAATAGACTCATTAAATATTCTTATTAAATAGGCTCAATAAATAGGCTCATTAAATAGGCTCAATAAATAGGCTTATTAAATAGGCTCAATAATTAGGCTTATTAAATAGGCTCAATAAATAGGCTTATTAAATAGGTTCATTATATACTTATTAAATAGGCTTATTAAATAGACTTATTAAATAGACGTATTAAATATGCTTATTAAATAGGCTTATTAAATAGGCTTACTAAATAGGCTTATTAAATAGACTTATTAAATAGCCTCATTAAATAGGCTTATTTTAGCAACTTAGGCTTATTAATTAGGCTTTTTTCAGCAACTTAGACTTATTAAATAGCCTTATTACAGCAACTTAGGCTTATTAAATAGGTTTATTTCAGCAACTTAGGCTTATTAAATAGGCTTATTTCAGCAACTTAGGCTTATTAAATAGGCTTATTTCAGCAACTTAGGCTTATTAAATAGCCTTATTTCAGCAACTTAGACTTATTAAATAGGATTATTCAGCAACTTAGGCTTAAATAGGCTTATTATATAGGCTTATTAAATAGGCTTATTAAATAGGCTTATTAAATAAACTTATTAAATAGCCTCATTAAATAGGCTTATTTTAGCAACTTAGGCTTATTAAATAGGCTTATTTCAGCAGCTTATGCTTATTAAATAGCCTTATTAAATAGGCTTATTTCAGCAACTTAGGATTATTAAATAGGATTATTCAGCAACTTAGGCTTAAATAGGCTTATTATATAGGCTTATTAAATAGGCTTATTAAATAGGCTTATTAAATAAACTTATTAAATAGCCTCATTAAATAGGCTTATTTTAGCAACTTAGGCTTATTAAATAGGCTTATTTCAGCAACTTAGGCTTATTAAATAGGCCTATTAAATAGGCTTATTAAATAGGCTTATTTCAGCAACTTAGACTTATTAAATAGGCCTATTAAATAGGCTTATTAAATAGACTTATTAAATAGGCTCATTAAATACTTATTAAATAGGCTTATTAAATAGGCTTATTAAATAGACTTAATAAATAGGCTCAATAAATAGGCTTATTAAATAGGCTTATTAAGTAGGCTCAATAAATAGGCTTATTAAATAGGCTTATTAAATAGGCGTTTTAAATTGACTTATTAAATAGACTTATTAAATAGGCTTATTAAATAGGCTTATTAAATAGGCTTATTAAATAGGCTTATTAAATAGACTTATTAAATAGCCTCATTAAATAGGCTCATTTTAGCAACTTAGGCTTATTAAATAGGTTTATTTCAGCAACTTAGACTTATTAAATAGCCTTATTTCAGCAAAATAGACTTATTAAATAGGCTTATTTCAGCAACTTATGCTTATTAAATATACTTATTTCAGCAACTTAGGCTTATTAAATAGGCTTATTTCAGCAACTTAGACTTATTAAATAGCCTTATTTCAGCAACTTAGACTTATTAAATAGGCCTATTAAATAGGCTTATTAAATAGACTTATTAAATAGGCTCATTAAATAATTATTAAATAGGCTTATTAAATAGGCTTATTAAATAGACTTATTAAATAGGCTCAATAAATAGGCTTATTAAATAGGCCTATTAAATAGCCTCAATAAATAGGCTTATTATATAGGCTTATTAAATAGGCTTATTAAATAGACTTATTAAATAGGCTTATTAATAAGGCTCAATAAATAGGCCCATTAAATAGGCTCAATAAATAGGCTTATTAAATAGGCTCAATAAATAAGCTTATTAAATAGGCTCAATAAATAGGCTTATTAAATAGGCTCATTAAATACTTATTAAATAGGCTTATTAAATAGACTTATTAAATAGACTTATTTCAGCAACTTAGGCTTATTAAATAGCCTTATTGAATAGGCTTATTTCAGCAACTTAGACTTATTAAATAGGTTTATTCAGCAACTTAGGCTTATTAAATAGGTTTGTTCAGCAACTTAGGCTTATTAAATAGGCTTGTTCAGCAACTTAGGCTTATTAAATAAGCTTATTTCAGCAACTTAGGCTTATTAAATAGGCTCATTCAGAAACTTAGGCTTATTAAATAGGCTTATTTCAGCAACTTAGACTTATTAAATAGGCCTATTAAATAGGCTTATTAAATAGGCTTATTTCAGCAACTTAGGCTCATTAAATAGCCTTATTAAATAGGCTTATTAAATAGACTTATTAAATAGGCTCATTAAATACTTATTAAATAGGCTTATTAAGTAGGCTTATTAAATAGACTTATTAAATAGGCTCAATAAATAGGCTTATTAAATAGGCTTATTAAATAGGCGTATTAAATAGGCTTATTAAATAGGCGTATTAAATAGACTTATTAAATAGGCTTATTAAATAGGCTCAATAAATAGGCTTATTAAATAGGCTCAATAAATAGGCTTATAAAATAGGCTCAATAAATAGGCTTATTAAATAAGCTCAATAAATAGGCTTATTAAATAGGCTCATTAAATACTTATTAAATAGGCTTATTAAATAGACTTATTAAATAGACTTATTAAATAGGCTTATTAAATAGATTTTTTAAATAGGCTTATTAAAAAGGCTTATTAAAAAGACTTATTAAATAGGCTCATTAAATACTTATTAAATATGTTTATTAAATAGGTGTATTAAATAGGCTTATTAAATAGGCTTATTAAATAGGCTTATTAAATAGGCTTATTAAATAGACTTATTAAATAGCCTCATTAAATAGGCTTATTTTAGCAACTTAGGCTTATTAAATAGGTTTATTTCAGCAACTTAGACTTATTAAATAGCCTTATTAAATAGGCTTATTTCAGCAACTTATGCTTATTAAATATACTTATTTCAGCAACTTAGGCTTATTAAATAGGCTTATTTCAGCAACTTAGACTTATTAAATAGCCTTATTTCAGCAACTTAGGCTTATTAAATAGGCTTATTTCAGCAACTTAGGCTTATTAAATAGCCTTATTTCAGCAACTTAGACTTATTAAATAGGCTTATTTCAGCAACTTAGGCTTATTAAATAGGCTTATTCAGCAACTTAGGCTTATTAAATAGGCTTATTTCAGCAACTTAGGCTTATTAAGTAGGCCTATTAAATAGGCTTATTAAATAGGCTTATTTAAGCAACTTAGACTTATTAAATAGGCCTATTAAATAGGCTTATTAAATAGACTTATTAAATAGGCTCATTAAATACTTATTAAATAGGCTTATTAAATAGGCGTATTAAATAGACTTATTAAATAGGCTCAATAAATAGGCTTATTAAATAGGCTTATTAAGTAGGCTCAATAAATAGGCTTATTAAATAGGCTTATTAAATAGGCTTATTAGATAGACTTATTAAATCGGCTTATTAAATAGGCTCAATAAATAGGCTTATTAAATAGGCTCAATAAATAGGCTTATTAAATAGGCTCAATAAACAGGCTTATTAAATAGGATCAATAAATAGGCTTATTAAATAGGCATATTAAATAGGCTTATTAAATAGGCTTATTAAATAGACTTATTAAATAGCCTCATTAAATAGGCTTATTTTAGCAACTTAGGCTTATTAAATAGGTTTATTTCAGCAACTTAGACTTATTAAATAGCCTTATTTCAGCAACTTAGACTTATTAAATAGGCTTATTTCAGCAACTTATGCTTATTAAATATACTTATTTCAGCAATTTAGGCGTATTAAATAGGCTTATTTCAGCAACTTAGACTTATTAAATAGCCTTATTTCAGCAACTTAGGCTTATTAAATAGGCTTATTTCAGCAACTTAGGCTTATTAATTAGCCTTATTTCAGCAACTTAGACTTATTAAATAGGTTTATTTCAGCAACTTAGGCTTATTAAATAGGCCTATTAAATAGGCTTATTAAATAGGCTTATTTCAGCAACTTAGACTTATTAAATAGGCCTATTATATAGGCTTATTAAATAGACTTATTAAATAGGCTCATTAAATACTTATTAAATAGGCTTATTAAATAGGCTTATTAAATAGACTTATTAAATAGGCTCAATAAATAGGCTTATTAAATAGGCTTATTAAATAGGCTCAATAAATAGACTTATTAAATAGGCTTATTAAATAGACTTATTAAATAGGCTTATTAAATAGGCTCAATAAATAGGCTTATTAAATAGGCTCAATAAATAGGCTTATTAATTAGGCTCAATAAATAGGCTTATTAAATAGGCTCAATAAATAGGTTTATTAAATAGGCTCATTAAATACTTATTAAATATGTTTATTAAATAGGCGTATTAAATAGGCTTATTAAATAGGCTTATTAAATAGGCTTATTAAATAGCCTCATTAAATATTTATTAAATAGGCTTATTAAATAGGCTTATTAAATAGGCTTATTTCAGCAACTTAAGCTTATTAAATAGCCTTATTGAATAGGCTTGTTTCAGCAACTTAGACTTATTAAATAGGTTTATTCAGCAACTTAGGCTTATTAAATAGGCTTGTTCAGCAACTTAGGCTTATTAAATAGGCTTATTTCAGCAACTTAGGCTTATTAAATATGCTCATTCAGAAACTTAGGCTTATTAAATAGGCTTATTTCAGCAACTTAGACTTATTAAATAGGCCTATTAAATAGGCTTATTAAATAGGCTTATTTCAGCAACTTAGGCTAATTAAATAGCCTTATTAAATAGGCTTATTAAATAGGCTTATTAAATAGGCTTATTAGATAGACTTATTAAATCGGCTTATTAAATAGGCTCAATAAATAGGCTTATTAAATAGGCTCAATAAATAGGCTTATTAAATAGGCTCAATAAACAGGCTTATTAAATAGGATCAATAAATAGGCTTATTAAATAGGCTTATTAAATAGGCTTATTAAATAGGCTTATTAAATAGACTTATTAAATAGCCTCATTAAATAGGCTTATTTTAGCAACTTAGGCTTATTAAATAGGTTTATTTCAGCAACTTAGACTTATTAAATAGCCTTATTTCAGCAACTTAGACTTATTAAATAGGCTTATTTCAGCAACTTATGCTTATTAAATATACTTATTTCAGCAATTTAGGCGTATTAAATAGGCTTATTTCAGCAACTTAGACTTATTAAATAACCTTATTTCAGCAACTTAGGCTTATTAAATAGGCTTATTTCAGCAACTTAGGCTTATTAATTAGCCTTATTTCAGCAACTTAGACTTATTAAATAGGCTTATTTCAGCAACTTAGGCTTATTAAATAGGCCTATTAAATAGGCTTATTAAATAGGCTTATTTCAGCAACTTAGACTTATTAAATAGGCCTATTATATAGGCTTATTAAATAGACTTATTAAATAGGCTCATTAAATACTTATTAAATAGGCTTATTAAATAGGCTTATTAAATAGACTTATTAAATAGGCTCAATAAATAGGCTTATTAAATAGGCTTATTAAATAGGCTCAATAAATAGGCTTATTAAATAGGCTTATTAAATAGACTTATTAAATAGGCTTATTAAATAGGCTCAATAAATAGGCTTATTAAATAGGCTCAATAAATAGGCTTATTAATTAGGCTCAATAAATAGGCTTATTAAATAGGCTCAATAAATAGGTTTATTAAATAGGCTCATTAAATACTTATTAAATATGTTTATTAAATAGGCGTATTAAATAGGCTTATTAAATAGGCTTATTAAATAGGCTTATTAAATAGCCTCATTAAATATTTATTAAATAGGCTTATTAAATAGGCTTATTAAATAGGCTTATTTCAGCAACTTAAGCTTATTAAATAGCCTTATTGAATAGGCTTGTTTCAGCAACTTAGACTTATTAAATAGGTTTATTCAGCAACTTAGGCTTATTAAATAGGCTTGTTCAGCAACTTAGGCTTATTAAATAAGCTTATTTCAGCAACTTAGGCTTATTAAATATGCTCATTCAGAAACTTAGGCTTATTAAATAGGCTTATTTCAGCAACTTAGACTTATTAAGTAGGCCTATTAAATAGGCTTATTAAATAGGCTTATTTCAGCAACTTAGGCTAATAAAATAGCCTTATTAAATAGGCTTATTAAATAGACTTATTAAATAGGCTCATTAAATACTTATTAAATAGGCTTATTAAATAGGCGTATTAAATAGACTTATTAAATAGGCTCAATAAATAGGCTTATTAAATAGGCTTATTAAGTAGGCTCAATAAATAGGCTTATTAAATAGGCTTATTAAATAGGCTTATTAGATAGACTTATTAAATCGGCTTATTAAATAGGCTCAATAAATAGGCTTATTAAATAGGCTCAATAAATAGGCTTATTAAATAGGCTCAATAAACAGGCTTATTAAATAGGATCAATAAATAGGCTTATTAAATAGGCTTATTAAATAGGCTTATTAAATAGGCTTATTAAATAGACTTATTAAATAGCCTCATTAAATAGGCTTATTTTAGCAACTTAGGCTTATTAAATAGGTTTATTTCAGCAACTTAGACTTATTAAATAGCCTTATTTCAGCAACTTAGACTTATTAAATAGGCTTATTTCAGCAACTTATGCTTATTAAATATACTTATTTCAGCAATTTAGGCGTATTAAATAGGCTTATTTCAGCAACTTAGACTTATTAAATAGCCTTATTTCAGCAACTTAGGCTTATTAAATAGGCTTATTTCAGCAACTTAGGCTTATTAATTAGCCTTATTTCAGCAACTTAGACTTATTAAATAGGCTTATTTCAGCAACTTAGGCTTATTAAATAGGCCTATTAAATAGGCTTATTAAATAGGCTTATTTCAGCAACTTAGACTTATTAAATAGGCCTATTATATAGGCTTATTAAATAGACTTATTAAATAGGCTCATTAAATACTTATTAAATAGGCTTATTAAATAGGCTTATTAAATAGACTTATTAAATATGCTCAATAAATAGGCTTATTAAATAGGCTTATTAAATAGGCTCAATAAATAGGCTTATTAAATAGGCTTATTAAATAGACTTATTAAATAGGCTTATTAAATAGGCTCAATAAATAGGCTTATTAAATAGGCTCAATAAATAGGCTTATTAATTAGGCTCAATAAATAGGCTTATTAAATAGGCTCAATAAATAGGTTTATTAAATAGGCTCATTAAATACTTATTAAATATGTTTATTAAATAGGCGTATTAAATAGGCTTATTAAATAGGCTTATTAAATAGGCTTATTAAATAGCCTCATTAAATATTTATTAAATAGGCTTATTAAATAGGCTTATTAAATAGGCTTATTTCAGCAACTTAAGCTTATTAAATAGCCTTATTGAATAGGCTTGTTTCAGCAACTTAGACTTATTAAATAGGTTTATTCAGCAACTTAGGCTTATTAAATAGGCTTGTTCAGCAACTTAGGCTTATTAAATAAGCTTATTTCAGCAACTTAGGCTTATTAAATATGCTCATTCAGAAACTTAGGCTTATTAAATAGGCTTATTTCAGCAACTTAGACTTATTAAATAGGCCTATTAAATAGGCTTATTAAATAGGCTTATTTCAGCAACTTAGGCTAATTAAATAGCCTTATTAAATAGGCTTATTAAATAGACTTATTAAATAGGCTCATTAAATACTTATTAAATAGGCTTATTAAATAGGCTTATTAAATAGACGTATTAAATAGGCTCAATAAATAGGCTTATTAAATAGGCTTATTAAATAGGCTCAATAAATAGGCTTATTAAATAGGCTTATTAAATAGGCTCAATAAATAGGCTTATTAAATTGGCTCAATAAATAGGCTTATTAAATAGGCTCAATAAATAGGCTTATAAAATAGGCTCAATATATAGGCTTATTAAATTGTCTCAATAAATGGCTTATTAAATAGGCTCATTAAATACTTATTAAATAGGCTTATTAAATAGACTTATTAAATAGACTTATTAAATAGGCTTATTAAATAGACTTATTAAATAGGCTTATTAAAAAGGCTTATTAAATAGACTTATTAAATAGGCTAATTAAATACTTATTAAATATGTTTATTAAATAGGCATATTAAATAGGCTTATTAAATAGGCTTATCAAATAGGCTTATTAAATAGGCTTATTAAGTAGACTTATTAAATAGCCTCATTAAATAGGCTTATTTTATCAACTTAGGCTTATTAAATAGGTTTATTTCAGCAACTTAGACTTATTAAAAAGCCTTATTAAATAGGCTTATTTCAGCAACTTAGACTTATTAAATAGGCCTATTAAATAGGCTTATTAAATAGACTTATTAAATAGGCTCATTAAATACTTATTAAATAGGCTTATTAAATAGGCTTATTAAATAGACTTATTAAATAGGCTCAATAAATAGGCTTATTAAAGAGGCTTATTAAATAGGCTCAATAAATAGGCTTATTAAATAGGCTTATTAAATAGACTTATTAAATAGGCTTATTAAATAGGCTCAATAAATAGGCTTATTAAATAGGCTCAATAAATAGGCTTATTAATTAGGCTCAATAAATAGGCTTATTAAATAGGCTCAATAAATAGGCTTATTAAATAGGCTCATTAAATACTTATTAAATATGTTTATTAAATAGGCGTATTAAATAGGGCTTATTAAATAGGCTTATTAAATAGGCTTATTAAAAAGGCTTATTAAATAGACTTATTAAATAGGCTAATTAAATACTTATTAAATATGTTTATTAAATAGGCATATTAAATAGGCTTATTAAATAGGCTTATCAAATAGGCTTATTAAATAGGCTTATTAAGTAGACTTATTAAATAGCCTCATTAAATAGGCTTATTTTATCAACTTAGGCTTATTAAATAGGTTTATTTCAGCAACTTAGACTTATTAAAAAGCCTTATTAAATAGGCTTATTTCAGCAACTTAGACTTATTAAATAGGCCTATTAAATAGGCTTATTAAATAGACTTATTAAATAGGCTCATTAAATACTTATTAAATAGGCTTATTAAATAGGCTTATTAAATAGACTTATTAAATAGGCTCAATAAATAGGCTTATTAAAGAGGCTTATTAAATAGGCTCAATAAATAGGCTTATTAAATAGGCTTATTAAATAGACTTATTAAATAGGCTTATTAAATAGGCTCAATAAATAGGCTTATTAAATAGGCTCAATAAATAGGCTTATTAATTAGGCTCAATAAATAGGCTTATTAAATAGGCTCAATAAATAGGCTTATTAAATAGGCTCATTAAATACTTATTAAATATGTTTATTAAATAGGCGTATTAAATAGGGCTTATTAAATAGGCTTATTAAATAGGCTTATTAAATAGCCTCATTAAATATTTATTAAATAGGCTTATTAAATAGGCTTATTAAATAGGCTTATTTCAGCAACTTAAGCTTATTAAATAGCCTTATTGAATAGGCTTGTTTCAGCAACTTAGACTTATTAAATAGGTTTATTCAGCAACTTAGGCTTATTAAATAGGCTTGTTCAGCAACTTAGGCTTATTAAATAAGCTTATTTCAGCAACTTAGGCTTATTAAATAGGCTCATTCAGAAACTTAGGCTTATTAAATAGGCTTATTTCAGCAACTTAGACTTATTAAATAGGCCTATTAAATAGGCTTATTAAATAGGCTTATTTCAGCAACTTAGGCTAATTAAATAGCCTTATTAAATAGGCTTATTAAATAGACTTATTAAATAGGCTCATTAAATACTTATTAAATAGGCTTATTAAATAGGCTTATTAAATAGACTTATTAAATAGGCTCAATAAATAGGCTTATTAAATAGGCTTATTAAATAGGCTCAATAAATAGGCTTATTAAATAGGCTTATTAAATAGGCTCAATAAATAGGCTTATTAAATTGGCTCAATAAATAGGCTTATTAAATAGGCTCAATAAATAGGCTTATAAAATAGGCTCAATAAATAGGCTTATTAAATTGTCTCAATAAATGGCTTATTAAATAGGCTCATTAAATACTTATTAAATAGGCTTATTAAATAGACTTATTAAATAGACTTATTAAATAGGCTTATTAAATAGACTTATTAAATAGGCTTATTAAAAAGGCTTATTAAATAGACTTATTAAATAGGCTCATTAAATACTTATTAAATATGTTTATTAAATAGGCATATTAAATAGGCTTATTAAATAGGCTTATCAAATAGGCTTATTAAATAGGCTTATTAAGTAGACTTATTAAATAGCCTCATTAAATAGGCTTATTTTATCAACTTAGGCTTATTAAATAGGTTTATTTCAGCAACTTAGACTTATTAAAAAGCCTTATTAAATAGGCTTATTTCAGCAACTTAGACTTATTAAATAGGCCTATTAAATAGGCTTATTAAATAGACTTATTAAATAGGCTCATTAAATACTTATTAAATAGGCTTATTAAATAGGCTTATTAAATAGACTTATTAAATAGGCTCAATAAATAGGCTTATTAAATAGGCTTATTAAGTAAGCCTAAGTTGCTGAAATAAGCCTATTTAATAAGCCTATTTAATAAGCCTATTTAATAGGCCTATTTAATAAGTCTAAGTTGCTGAAATAAGCCTATTTAATAAGCCTATTTAATAGTCTATTTAATAAGTCTAAGTTGCTGAAATAAGCCTATTTAATAAGCCAAAGTTGCTGAATGAGCCTATTTAATAAGCCTAAGTTGCTGAAATAAGCCTATTTAATAAGCCTAAGTTGCTGAATAAGCCTATTTAATAAGCCTAAGTTGCTGAAATAAGCCTTTTTAATAAGTCTAAGTTGCTGAAATAACCCTATTTAATAAGCCTAAGTTGCTGAAATAAGCCTATTTAATAAGGCTATATAATAAGCCTAATTTGCTGAATAAGCCTATTTAATAAGTCTAAATTGCTGAAATAACGCTATTTAATAAGCCTAAGTTGCTGAAATAAGCCTATTTAATCAGCCTAAGTTGCTAAAATAAGCCTATTTAATGAGGCTATTTAATACGTCTATTTAATAAGCCTATTTAATAAGCCTATTTAATATGCCTATTTAATAAAACTATTTAATAAGTATTTAATGAGCCTATTTAATAAGTCTATTTAATAAGCCTTTTAATAAGCCTATTTAATAAGTCTAAGTTGCTGAAATAAGCCTATTTAATAACCCTAAGTTTCTGAATGAGCCTATTTAATAAGCCTAAGTTGATGAAATTAGCCTATTTAATAAGCCTATTTAATAGGCCTATTTAATAAGTCTAAGTTGCTGAAATAAGCCTATTTAATAAGCCTAAGTTTCTGAATGAGCCTATTTAATAAGACTAAGTTGCTGAAATAAGCCTATTTAATAAGCCTAAGTTGCTGAATAAGCCTATTTAATAAGCCTAAGTTGCTGAATAAACCTATTTAATAAGTCTAAATTGCTGAAAAAAGCCTATTTAATAAGGCTATTTAATAAGCCTAAGTTGCTGAATAAGGCTATTTAATAAGTCTATGTTTCTGAAATAATGCTATTTAATAAGCCTAAGTTGCTGAAATAAGCCTATTTAATAAGCCTATTTAATAGTCTATTTAATAAGTCTAAGTTGCTGAAATAAGCCTATTTAATAAGCCAAAGTTGCTGAAATAAGCCTATTTAATAAGCCTAAGTTGCTGAATAAGCCTATTTAATAAGCCCAAGTTGCTGAAATAAGCCTTTTTAATAAGTCTAAGTTGCTGAAATAAGCCTATTTAATAAGCCTAAGTTGCTGAAATAAGCCTATTTAATAAGGCTATTTAATAAGCCTAAGTTGCTGAATAAGCCTATTTAATAAGTCTAAATTGCTGAAATAACGCTATTTAATAAGCCTAAGTTGCTGAAATAAGCCTATTTAATAACCCTAAGTTGCTAAAATAAGCCTATTTAATGAGGCTATTTAATACTTCTATTTAATAAGCCTATTTAATAAGCCTATTTAATAAGCCTATTTAATATGCCTATTTAATAAACCTATTTAATAAGTATTTAATGAGCCTATTTAATAAGTCTATTTAATAAGCCTTTTAATAAGCCTATTTTATAAGTCTAAATTGCTGAAATAAGCCTATTTAATAAGGCTATTTAATAAGCCTAAGTTGCTTAATAAGCCTATTTAATAAGTCTAAGTTTCTGAAATAATGCTATTTAATAAGCCTAAGTTGCTGAAATAAGCCTATTTAATAAGCCTATTTAATAGTCTATTTAATAAGTCTAAGTTGCTGAAATAAGCCTATTTAATAAGCCAAAGTTGCTGAATGAGCCTATTTAATAAGCCTAAGTTGCTGAAATAAGCCTATTTAATAAGCCTAAGTTGCTGAATAAGCCTATTTAATAAGCCTAAGTTGCTGAAATAAGCCTTTTTAATAAGTCTAAGTTGCTGAAATAAGCCTATTTAATAAGCCTAAGTTGCTGAAATAAGCCTATTTAATAAGGCTATTTAATAAGCCTAAGTTGCTGAATAAGCCTATTTAATAAGTCTAAATTGCTGAAATAACGCTATTTAATAAGCCTAAGTTGCTGAAATAAGCCTATTTAATAAGCATAAGTTGCTAAAATAAGCCTATTTAATGACGCTATTTAAGACGTCTATTTAATAAGCCTATTTAATATGCCTATTTAATAAGCCTATTTAATATGCCTATTTAATAAACCTATTTAATAAGTATTTAATGAGCCTATTTAATAAGTCTATTTAATAAGCCTTTTAATAAGCCTATTTTATAAGTCTAAGTTGCTGAAATAAGCCTATTTAATAAGCCTAAGTTTCTGAATGAGCCTATTTAATAAGCCTAAGTTGATGAAATTAGCCTATTTAATAAGCCTATTTAATAGGCATATTTATTAAGTCTAAGTTGCTGAAATAAGCCTATTTAATAAGCCTAAGTTTCTGAATGAGCCTATTTAATAAGCCTAAGTTGCTGAAATAAGCCTATTTAATAAGCCTAAGTTGCTGAATAAGCCTATTTAATAAGCCTAAGTTGCTGAATAAACCTATTTAATAAGTCTAAATTGCTGAAATAAGCCTATTTAATAAGGCTATTTAATAAGCCTAAGTTGCTGAATAAGCCTATTTAATAAGTCTAAGTTTCTGAAATAATGCTATTTAATAAGCCTAAGTTGCTGAAATAAGGCTATTTAATAAGTCTAAGTTGCTGAAATAAGCCTATTTAATAAGCCTAAGTTGCTGAAATAAGCCTATTTAATAAGGCTATTTAATGAGCCTAAGTTGCTGAAATGAGACTATTTAATAAGCCTGAGTTTCTGAACTAAGCCTATTTAAAAAGGTATATTTTAATAAGTCTAAGTTGCTGAAATAAACCTATTTTAAAATGCTATTTAATAAGCCTAAGTTGCTGAAATAAACCTGTTTAATAAGGCTATTTAATATGCATAAGTTGCTGAAATAAGCTTATTTAATAAGCCTAAGTTGCTGAAATAAGCCTATTTAATAAGGCTCTTTAATAAGTCTAAGTTGCTGAAATAAACCTATTTAATAAGCCCAAGTTGCTAAAATAAGCCTATTTAATAAGCCTATTTAATACGCCTATTTAATAAACACATTTAATAAATATTTAATGAACATTTTTAATAAGCCTATTTAATAAGCCTATTTAATAAGCCTATTTAATAAGTCTATTTAATAAGTCTAGTTAATAAGCCTATTTAATAAGTATTTAATGAGCCTATTTAATAAGCCTATTTATTGAGCCTATTTAATAAGCCTATTTATTGAGCCTATTTAATACGCCTATTTATTGAGCCTATTTAATAAGCCTATTTAATAAGTCTATTTAATAAGCCTATTTAATAAGCCTAATTAATAAGCCTATTTAATAAGCCTATTTATTGAGCCTATTTAATGAGTCTATTTAATAAGCCTATTTAATAAGTATTGAATGAGCCTATTTAATAAGCCTAAGTTGCTGAATAAGCCTATTTAATAAGCCTAAGTTGCTGAAATAAGCCTATTTAATAAGCCTATTTAATAAGCCTAAGTTGCTGAATAAGCCTATTTAATAAGCCTAAGTTGCTGAAATAAGCCTATTTAATACGTCTAAGTTGCTGAAATAAGGCTATTTAATGAGCCTACGTTGCTGAAATAAGCCTATTTAATAAGCCTAAGTTGCTGAAATAAGGCTATTTAATACGTCCAAGTTGCTAAAATAAGCCTATTTAATAAGCCTAAGTTGCTGAAATAAGTATATTTAATAAGCCTAAGTTGCTGAAATAAGCCTATTTAATAAGTCTAAGTTGCTGAAATAAGGCTATTTAATAAGTCTAAGTTGCTGAAATAAGCCTTTTTAATCAGCGTAAGTTGCTGAAATAAGCTTATTTAATAAGCCCAAGTTGCTGAAATAAGCCTACTTAATTATGCTATTTAAAAAGCCTAAGTTGCTGAAATAAGCCTATTTAATAAGCGTAAGTTGCTGAAATAAGGCTATTTAATAAGTCTAAGTTGCTGAAATAAGCCTATTTAATAAGCCTAAGTTGCTGAAATAAGCCTATTTAATAAGGCTATTTAATAAGCCTAAGTTGCTGAATAAGGCTATTTAATAAGTCTATGTTTCTGAAATAATGCTATTTAATAAGCCTAATTTGCTGAAATAAGCCTATTTAATAAGCCTATTTAATAGTCTATTTAATAAGTCTAAGTTGCTGAAATAAGCCTATTTAATAAGCCAAAGTTGCTGAAATAAGCCTATTTAATAAGCCTAAGTTGCTGAATAAGCCTATTTAATAAGCCCAAGTTGCTGAAATAAGCCTTTTTAATAAGTCTAAGTTGCTGAAATAAGCCTATTTAATAAGCCTAAGTTGCTGAAATAAGCCTATTTAATAAGGCTATTTAATAAGCCTAAGTTGCTGAATAAGCCTATTTAATAAGTCTAAATTGCTGAAATAACGCTATTTAATAAGCCTAAGTTGCTGAAATAAGCCTATTTAATAACCCTAAGTTGCTAAAATAAGCCTATTTAATGAGGCTATTTAATACTTCTATTTAATAAGCCTATTTAATAAGCCTATTTAATAAGCCTATTTAATATGCCTATTTAATAAACCTATTTAATAAGTATTTAATGAGCCTATTTAATAAGTCTATTTAATAAGCCTTTTAATAAGCCTATTTTATAAGTCTAAATTGCTGAAATAAGCCTATTTAATAAGGCTATTTAATAAGCCTAAGTTGCTTAATAAGCCTATTTAATAAGTCTAAGTTTCTGAAATAATGCTATTTAATAAGCCTAAGTTGCTGAAATAAGCCTATTTAATAAGCCTATTTAATAGTCTATTTAATAAGTCTAAGTTGCTGAAATAAGCCTATTTAATAAGCCAAAGTTGCTGAATGAGCCTATTTAATAAGCCTAAGTTGCTGAAATAAGCCTATTTAATAAGCCTAAGTTGCTGAATAAGCCTATTTAATAAGCCTAAGTTGCTGAAATAAGCCTTTTTAATAAGTCTAAGTTGCTGAAATAAGCCTATTTAATAAGCCTAAGTTGCTGAAATAAGCCTATTTAATAAGGCTATTTAATAAGCCTAAGTTGCTGAATAAGCCTATTTAATAAGTCTAAATTGCTGAAATAACGCTATTTAATAAGCCTAAGTTGCTGAAATAAGCCTATTTAATAAGAATAAGTTGCTAAAATAAGCCTATTTAATGAGGCTATTTAAGACGTCTATTTAATAAGCCTATTTAATATGCCTATTTAATAAGCCTATTTAATATGCCTATTTAATAAACCTATTTAATAAGTATTTAATGAGCCTATTTAATAAGTCTATTTAATAAGCCTTTTAATAAGCCTATTTTATAAGTCTAAGTTGCTGAAATAAGCCTATTTAATAAGCCTAAGTTTCTGAATGAGCCTATTTAATAAGCCTAAGTTGATGAAATTAGCCTATTTAATAAGCCTATTTAATAGGCATATTTATTAAGTCTAAGTTGCTGAAATAAGCCTATTTAATAAGCCTAAGTTTCTGAATGAGCCTATTTAATAAGCCTAAGTTGCTGAAATAAGCCTATTTAATAAGCCTAAGTTGCTGAATAAGCCTATTTAATAAGCCTAAGTTGCTGAATAAACCTATTTAATAAGTCTAAATTGCTGAAATAAGCCTATTTAATAAGGCTATTTAATAAGCCTAAGTTGCTGAATAAGCCTATTTAATAAGTCTAAGTTTCTGAAATAATGCTATTTAATAAGCCTAAGTTGCTGAAATAAGGCTATTTAATAAGTCTAAGTTGCTGAAATAAGCCTATTTAATAAGCCTAAGTTGCTGAAATAAGCCTATTTAATAAGGCTATTTAATGAGCCTAAGTTGCTGAAATAAGACTATTTAATAAGCCTGAGTTTCTGAACTAAGCCTATTTAAAAAGGTATATTTTAATAAGTCTAAGTTGCTGAAATAAACCTATTTTAAAATGCTATTTAATAAGCCTAAGTTGCTGAAATAAACCTGTTTAATAAGGCTATTTAATATGCATAAGTTGCTGAAATAAGCTTATTTAATAAGCCTAAGTTGCTGAAATAAGCCTATTTAATAAGGCTCTTTAATAAGTCTAAGTTGCTGAAATAAACCTATTTAATAAGCCCAAGTTGCTAAAATAAGCCTATTTAATAAGCCTATTTAATACGCCTATTTAATAAACACATTTAATAAATATTTAATGAACATTTTTAATAAGCCTATTTAATAAGCCTATTTAATAAGCCTATTTAATAAGTCTATTTAATAAGTCTAGTTAATAAGCCTATTTAATAAGTATTTAATGAGCCTATTTAATAAGCCTATTTATTGAGCCTATTTAATAAGCCTATTTATTGAGCCTATTTAATACGCCTATTTATTGAGCCTATTTAATAAGCCTATTTAATAAGTCTATTTAATAAGCCTATTTAATAAGCCTAATTAATAAGCCTATTTAATAAGCCTATTTATTGAGCCTATTTAATGAGTCTATTTAATAAGCCTATTTAATAAGTATTGAATGAGCCTATTTAATAAGCCTAAGTTGCTGAATAAGCCTATTTAATAAGCCTAAGTTGCTGAAATAAGCCTATTTAATAAGCCTATTTAATAAGCCTAAGTTGCTGAATAAGCCTATTTAATAAGCCTAAGTTGCTGAAATAAGCCTATTTAATACGTCTAAGTTGCTGAAATAAGGCTATTTAATGAGCCTACGTTGCTGAAATAAGCCTATTTAATAAGCCTAAGTTGCTGAAATAAGGCTATTTAATACGTCCAAGTTGCTAAAATAAGCCTATTTAATAAGCCTAAGTTGCTGAAATAAGTATATTTAATAAGCATAAGTTGCTGAAATAAGCCTATTTAATAAGTCTAAGTTGCTGAAATAAGGCTATTTAATAAGTCTAAGTTGCTGAAATAAGCCTTTTTAATCAGCGTAAGTTGCTGAAATAAGCTTATTTAATAAGCCCAAGTTGCTGAAATAAGCCTACTTAATTATGCTATTTAAAAAGCCTAAGTTGCTGAAATAAGCCTATTTAATAAGCGTAAGTTGCTGAAATAAGGCTATTTAATAAGTCTAAGTTGCTGAAATAAGCCTATTTAATAAGCCTAAGTTGCTGAAATAAGCCTATTTAATAAGCCTGTTTAATAAGCCTAAGTTGCTGAAATAAGCCTATTTAATACGCCTATTTAATACGCCTATTTAATAGGCCTATTTAATAAGTCTAAGTTGCTGAAATAAGCCTATTTAATAAGCCTATTTAATAGGCCTATTTAATAAGTCTAAGTTGCTGAAATAAGCCTATTTAATAAGCCTAAGTTTCTGAATGAGCCTACTTAATAAGCCTAAGTTGCTGAAATAAGCCTATTTAATAAGCCTAAGTTGCTGAATAAGCCTATTTAATAAGCCTAAGTTGCTGAATAAACCTATTTAATAAGTCTAAATTGCTGAAATAAGCCTATTTAATAAGGTTATTTAATAAGCCTAAGTTGCTGAATAAGCCTATTTAATAAGTCTAAGTTTCTGAAATAAGGCTATTTAATAAGCCTAAGTTGCTGAAATAAGGCTATTTAATACGTCTAAGTTGCTGAAATAAGCATATTTAATAAGCCTAAGTTGCTGAAATAAGCCTATTTAATAAGGCTATTTAATGAGCCTAAGTTGCTGAAATAAGACTATTTAATAAGCCTGAGTTTCTGAACTAAGCCTATTTAAAAAGGTATATTTAATAAGTCTAAGTTGCTGAAATAAACCTATTTAAAAATGCTATTTAATAAGCCTAAATTGCTGAAATAAACCTGTTTAATAAGGCTATTTAATAAGAATAAGTTGCTGAAATAAGCTTATTTAATAAGCCTAAGTTGCTGAAATAAGCCTATTTAAAAGCCTAAGTTTCTGAATGAGCCTATTTAATAAGCCTAAGTTGCTGAAATAAGCCTATTTAATAAGGCTCTTTAATAAGTCTAAGTTGCTGAAATAACCTATTTAATAAGCCCAAGTTGCTAAAATAAGCCTATTTAATGAGGATATTTAATAAGTCTATTTAATAAGCCTATTTAATAAGCCTATTTAATAAGCCTATTTAATACGCCTATTTAATAAACACATTTAATAAGTATTTAATGAGCATTTTTAATAAGCCTATTTAATAAGTCTATTTAATAAGCCTATTTAATAAGTCTATTTAATAAGTCTAGTTAATAAGCCTATTTAATAAGTATTTAATGAGCCTATTTAATAGGCCTATTTATTGAGCCTATTTAATAAGCCTATTTATTGAGCCTATTTAATAAGCCTATTTATTGAGCCTATTTAATACGCCTATTTAATAAGCCTATTTATTGAGCCTATTTAATAAGTCTATTTAATAAGCCTATTTAATAAGCCTATTTAATAAGTATTTAATGAGCCTATTTAATAAGTCTATTTAATAAGCCTATTTAATAGGCCTATTTAATAAGTCTAAGTTGCTGAAATAAGCCTATTTAATAAGCCTAAGTTGCTGAATAAGCCTATTTAATAAGCCTAAGTTGCTGAAATAAGCCTTTTTAATAAGTCTAAGTTGCTGAAATAAGCCTATTTAATAAGCGTAAGTTGCTGAAATAAGCCTATTTAATAAGGCTATTTAATAAGCCTAAGTTGCTGAATAAACCTATTTAATAAGCCTAAGTTGCTGAAATAACGCTATTTAATAAGCCTAAGTTGCTGAAATAAGCCTATTTAATAAGCCTAAGTTGCTAAAATAAGCCTATTTAATGAGGCTATTTAATAAGTCTATTTAATAAGCCTATTTAATAAGCCTATTTAATAAGCCTATTTAATACGCCTATTTAATAAACCTATTTAATAAGTATTTAATGAGCCTATTTATTAACTCTATTTAATAAGCCTTTTTAATAAGCCTATTTAATAAACCTATTTAATAAGCCTATTTAATAAGTCTGTTTAATAAGTCTATTTAATAAGCCTATTTAAGAAGTATTTAATGAGCCTATTTAATAAGCCTATTTATTGAGCCTATTTAATAAGCCTATTTATTGAGCCTATTTCATAAGCCTATTTATTGAGCCTATTTAATAAGCCTATTTAACAAGTCTATTTAATAAGCATATTTAATAAGCCTAATTAATAAGCCTATTTAATAAGCCTATTTATTGAGCCTATTTAATGAGTCTATTTAATAAGCCTGTTTAATAAGCCTATTTAATAAGTATTGAATGAGCCTATTTAATAAGCCTAAGTTGCTGAATAAACCTATTTAATAAGCCTAAGTTGCTGAAATAAGCCTATTTAATAAGCCTAAGTTGCTGAAATAAGCCTATTTAATAAGGCTATTTAATAAGCCTAAGTTGCTGAATAAGCCTATTTAATAAGTCTAAGTTGCTGAAATAACGCTATTTAATAAGCCTAAGTTGCTGAAATAAGCCTATTTAATAAGCCTAAGTTGCTAAAATAAGCCTATTTAATGAGGCTATTTAATAAGTCTATTTAATAAGCCTATTTAATAAGCCTATTTAATAAGCCTATTTAATACGCCTATTTAATAAACCTATTTAATAAGTATTTAATGAGCCTATTTATTAACTCTATTTAATAAGCCTTTTTAATAAGCTTATTTAATAAGCCTATTTAATAAGCCTATTTAATAAGTCTATTTAATAAGTCTATTTAATGAGCCTATTTAAGAAGTATTTAATGAGCCTATTTAATAAGCCTATTTATTGAGCCTATTTCATAAGCCTATTTATTGAGCCTATTTAATAAGCCTATTTAACAAGTCATTTAATAAGCCTTTTTAATAAGCCTAATTAATACGCCTATTTAATAAGCCTATTTATTGAGCCTATTTAATGAGTCTATTTAATAAGCCTGTTTAATAAGCCTATTTAATAAGTATTGAATGAGCCTATTTAATAAGCCTAAGTTGCTGAATAAGCCTATTTAATAAGCCTAAGTTGCTGAAATAAGCCTATTTAATAAGCCTATTTAATAAGCGTAAGTTGCTGAATAAGCCTATTTAATAAGCCTAAGTTGCTGAAATAAGCCTATTTAATAAGGCTCTTTAATAAGTCTAAGTTGCTGAAATAAACCTATTTAATAAGCCCAAGTTGCTAAAATAAGCCTATTTAATGAGGATATTTAATAAGTCTATTTAATAAGCCTATTTAATAAGTCCATTTAATAAGCCTATTTAATACGCCTATTTAATAAACACATTTAATAAGTATTTAATGAGCATTTTTAATAAGCCTATTTAATAAGTCTATTTAATAAGCCTATTTAATAAGTCTAGTTAATAAGCCTATTTAATAAGTATTTAATGAGCCTATTTAATAAGCCTATTTATTGAGCCTATTTAATAAGCCTATTTATTGAGCCTATTTAATAAGCCTATTTATTGAGCCTATTTAATATGCCTATTTAATAAGCCTATTTATTGAGCCTATTCAATAAGTCTATTTAATAAGCCTATTTAATTAGCCTATTTAATAAGTATTTAATGAGCCTATTTAATAAGTCTATTTAATAAGCCTATTTAATAGGCCTATTTAATAAGTCTAAGTTGCTGAAATAAGCCTATTTAATAAGTCTAAGTTGCTGAAATAAGCCTATTTAATAAGCCTATTTAATAGGCCTATTTAATAAGTCTAAGTTGCTGAAATAAGCCTATTTAATAAGCCTAAGTTTCTGAA
Organism: Petromyzon marinus; assembly: GCF_048934315.1. Classification (NCBI taxonomy): domain Eukaryota; kingdom Metazoa; phylum Chordata; class Hyperoartia; order Petromyzontiformes; family Petromyzontidae; genus Petromyzon; species Petromyzon marinus. The sequence continues at coordinate 4,903,005 of NW_027423002.1, forward strand.
TGAGCCTACTTAATAAGCCTAAGTTGCTGAAATAAGCCTATTTAATAAGCCTAAGTTGCTGAATAAGCCTATTTAATAAGCCTAAGTTGCTGAATAAACCTATTTAATAAGTCTAAATTGCTGAAATAAGCCTATTTAATAAGGTTATTTAATAAGCCTAAGTTGCTGAATAAGCCTATTTAATAAGTCTAAGTTTCTGAAATAAGGCTATTTAATAAGCCTAAGTTGCTGAAATAAGGCTATTTAATACGTCTAAGTTGCTGAAATAAGCATATTTAATAAGCCTAAGTTGCTGAAATAAGCCTATTTAATAAGGCTATTTAATGAGCCTAAGTTGCTGAAATAAGACTATTTAATAAGCCTGAGTTTCTGAACTAAGCCTATTTAAAAAGGTATATTTAATAAGTCTAAGTTGCTGAAATAAACCTATTTAAAAATGCTATTTAATAAGCCTAAATTGCTGAAATAAACCTGTTTAATAAGGCTATTTAATAAGAATAAGTTGCTGAAATAAGCTTATTTAATAAGCCTAAGTTGCTGAAATAAGCCTATTTAAAAGCCTAAGTTTCTGAATGAGCCTATTTAATAAGCCTAAGTTGCTGAAATAAGCCTATTTAATAAGGCTCTTTAATAAGTCTAAGTTGCTGAAATAACCTATTTAATAAGCCCAAGTTGCTAAAATAAGCCTATTTAATGAGGATATTTAATAAGTCTATTTAATAAGCCTATTTAATAAGCCTATTTAATAAGCCTATTTAATACGCCTATTTAATAAACACATTTAATAAGTATTTAATGAGCATTTTTAATAAGCCTATTTAATAAGTCTATTTAATAAGCCTATTTAATAAGTCTATTTAATAAGTCTAGTTAATAAGCCTATTTAATAAGTATTTAATGAGCCTATTTAATAGGCCTATTTATTGAGCCTATTTAATAAGCCTATTTATTGAGCCTATTTAATAAGCCTATTTATTGAGCCTATTTAATACGCCTATTTAATAAGCCTATTTATTGAGCCTATTTAATAAGTCTATTTAATAAGCCTATTTAATAAGCCTATTTAATAAGCCTATTTAATAAGTATTGAATGAGCCTATTTAATAAGCCTAAGTTGCTGAATAAACCTATTTAATAAGCCTAAGTTGCTGAAATAAGCCTATTTAATAAGCCTAAGTTGCTGAAATAACGCTATTTAATAAGCCTAAGTTGCTGAAATAAGCCTATTTAATAAGCCTAAGTTGCTAAAATAAGCCTATTTAATGAGGCTATTTAATAAGTCTATTTAATAAGCCTATTTAATAAGCCTATTTAATAAGCCTATTTAATACGCCTATTTAATAAACCTATTTAATAAGTATTTAATGAGCCTATTTATTAACTCTATTTAATAAGCCTTTTTAATAAGCCTATTTAATAAACCTATTTAATAAGCCTATTTAATAAGTCTGTTTAATAAGTCTATTTAATAAGCCTATTTAAGAAGTATTTAATGAGCCTATTTAATAAGCCTATTTATTGAGCCTATTTAATAAGCCTATTTATTGAGCCTATTTCATAAGCCTATTTATTGAGCCTATTTAATAAGCCTATTTAACAAGTCTATTTAATAAGCATATTTAATAAGCCTAATTAATAAGCCTATTTAATAAGCCTATTTATTGAGCCTATTTAATGAGTCTATTTAATAAGCCTGTTTAATAAGCCTATTTAATAAGTATTGAATGAGCCTATTTAATAAGCCTAAGTTGCTGAATAAGCCTATTTAATAAGCCTAAGTTGCTGAAATAAGCCTTTTTAATAAGTCTAAGTTGCTGAAATAAGCCTATTTAATAAGCGTAAGTTGCTGAAATAAGCCTATTTAATAAGGCTATTTAATAAGCCTAAGTTGCTGAATAAACCTATTTAATAAGCCTAAGTTGCTGAAATAACGCTATTTAATAAGCCTAAGTTGCTGAAATAAGCCTATTTAATAAGCCTAAGTTGCTAAAATAAGCCTATTTAATGAGGCTATTTAATAAGTCTATTTAATAAGCCTATTTAATAAGCCTATTTAATAAGCCTATTTAATACGCCTATTTAATAAACCTATTTAATAAGTATTTAATGAGCCTATTTATTAACTCTATTTAATAAGCCTTTTTAATAAGCCTATTTAATAAACCTATTTAATAAGCCTATTTAATAAGTCTGTTTAATAAGTCTATTTAATAAGCCTATTTAAGAAGTATTTAATGAGCCTATTTAATAAGCCTATTTATTGAGCCTATTTAATAAGCCTATTTATTGAGCCTATTTCATAAGCCTATTTATTGAGCCTATTTAATAAGCCTATTTAACAAGTCTATTTAATAAGCATATTTAATAAGCCTAATTAATAAGCCTATTTAATAAGCCTATTTATTGAGCCTATTTAATGAGTCTATTTAATAAGCCTGTTTAATAAGCCTATTTAATAAGTATTGAATGAGCCTATTTAATAAGCCTAAGTTGCTGAATAAACCTATTTAATAAGCCTAAGTTGCTGAAATAAGCCTATTTAATAAGCCTAAGTTGCTGAAATAAGCCTATTTAATAAGGCTATTTAATAAGCCTAAGTTGCTGAATAAGCCTATTTAATAAGTCTAAGTTGCTGAAATAACGCTATTTAATAAGCCTAAGTTGCTGAAATAAGCCTATTTAATAAGCCTAAGTTGCTAAAATAAGCCTATTTAATGAGGCTATTTAATAAGTCTATTTAATAAGCCTATTTAATAAGCCTATTTAATAAGCCTATTTAATACGCCTATTTAATAAACCTATTTAATAAGTATTTAATGAGCCTATTTATTAACTCTATTTAATAAGCCTTTTTAATAAGCTTATTTAATAAGCCTATTTAATAAGCCTATTTAATAAGTCTATTTAATAAGTCTATTTAATGAGCCTATTTAAGAAGTATTTAATGAGCCTATTTAATAAGCCTATTTATTGAGCCTATTTCATAAGCCTATTTATTGAGCCTATTTAATAAGCCTATTTAACAAGTCATTTAATAAGCCTTTTTAATAAGCCTAATTAATACGCCTATTTAATAAGCCTATTTATTGAGCCTATTTAATGAGTCTATTTAATAAGCCTGTTTAATAAGCCTATTTAATAAGTATTGAATGAGCCTATTTAATAAGCCTAAGTTGCTGAATAAGCCTATTTAATAAGCCTAAGTTGCTGAAATAAGCCTATTTAATAAGCCTATTTAATAAGCGTAAGTTGCTGAATAAGCCTATTTAATAAGCCTAAGTTGCTGAAATAAGCCTATTTAATAAGGCTCTTTAATAAGTCTAAGTTGCTGAAATAAACCTATTTAATAAGCCCAAGTTGCTAAAATAAGCCTATTTAATGAGGATATTTAATAAGTCTATTTAATAAGCCTATTTAATAAGTCCATTTAATAAGCCTATTTAATACGCCTATTTAATAAACACATTTAATAAGTATTTAATGAGCATTTTTAATAAGCCTATTTAATAAGTCTATTTAATAAGCCTATTTAATAAGTCTATTTAATAAGTCTAGTTAATAAGCCTATTTAATAAGTATTTAATGAGCCTATTTAATAAGCCTATTTATTGAGCCTATTTAATAAGCCTATTTATTGAGCCTATTTAATAAGCCTATTTATTGAGCCTATTTAATATGCCTATTTAATAAGCCTATTTATTGAGCCTATTCAATAAGTCTATTTAATAAGCCTATTTAATTAGCCTATTTAATAAGTATTTAATGAGCCTATTTAATAAGTCTATTTAATAAGCCTATTTAATAGGCCTATTTAATAAGTCTAAGTTGCTGAAATAAGCCTATTTAATAAGTCTAAGTTGCTGAAATAAGCCTATTTAATAAGCCTATTTAATAGGCCTATTTAATAAGTCTAAGTTGCTGAAATAAGCCTATTTAATAAGCCTAAGTTTCTGAATGAGCCTACTTAATAAGCCTAAGTTGCTGAAATAAGCCTATTTAATAAGCCTAAGTTGCTGAATAAGCCTATTTAATAAGCCTAAGTTGCTGAATAAACCTATTTAATAAGTCTAAATTGCTGAAATAAGCCTATTTAATAAGGTTATTTAATAAGCCTAAGTTGCTGAATAAGCCTATTTAATAAGTCTAAGTTTCTGAAATAAGGCTATTTAATAAGCCTAAGTTGCTGAAATAAGGCTATTTAATACGTCTAAGTTGCTGAAATAAGCATATTTAATAAGCCTAAGTTGCTGAAATAAGCCTATTTAATAAGGCTATTTAATGAGCCTAAGTTGCTGAAATAAGACTATTTAATAAGCCTGAGTTTCTGAACTAAGCCTATTTAAAAAGGTATATTTAATAAGTCTAAGTTGCTGAAATAAACCTATTTAAAAATGCTATTTAATAAGCCTAAATTGCTGAAATAATCCTGTTTAATAAGGCTATTTAATAAGAATAAGTTGCTGAAATAAGCTTATTTAATAAGCCTAAGTTGCTGAAATAAGCCTATTTAAAAGCCTAAGTTTCTGAATGAGCCTATTTAATAAGCCTAAGTTGCTGAAATAAGCCTATTTAATAAGGCTCTTTAATAAGTCTAAGTTGCTGAAATAACCTATTTAATAAGCCCAAGTTGCTAAAATAAGCCTATTTAATGAGGATATTTAATAAGTCTATTTAATAAGCCTATTTAATAAGCCTATTTAATAAGCCTATTTAATACGCCTATTTAATAAACACATTTAATAAGTATTTAATGAGCATTTTTAATAAGCCTATTTAATAAGTCTATTTAATAAGCCTATTTAATAAGTCTATTTAATAAGTCTAGTTAATAAGCCTATTTAATAAGTATTTAATGAGCCTATTTAATAGGCCTATTTATTGAGCCTATTTAATAAGCCTATTTATTGAGCCTATTTAATAAGCCTATTTATTGAGACTATTTAATACGCCTATTTAATAAGCCTATTTATTGAGCCTATTTAATAAGTCTATTTAATAAGCCTATTTAATAAGCCTATTTAATAAGTATTTAATGAGCCTATTTAATAAGTCTATTTAATAAGCCTATTTAATAGGCCTATTTAATAAGTCTAAGTTGCTGAAATAAGCCTATTTAATAAGCCTAAGTTGCTGAATAAGCCTATTTAATAAGCCTAAGTTGCTGAAATAAGCCTTTTTAATAAGTCTAAGTTGCTGAAATAAGCCTATTTAATAAGCGTAAGTTGCTGAAATAAGCCTATTTAATAAGGCTATTTAATAAGCCTAAGTTGCTGAATAAACCTATTTAATAAGCCTAAGTTGCTGAAATAACGCTATTTAATAAGCCTAAGTTGCTGAAATAAGCCTATTTAATAAGCCTAAGTTGCTAAAATAAGCCTATTTAATGAGGCTATTTAATAAGTCTATTTAATAAGCCTATTTAATAAGCCTATTTAATAAGCCTATTTAATACGCCTATTTAATAAACCTATTTAATAAGTATTTAATGAGCCTATTTATTAACTCTATTTAATAAGCCTTTTTAATAAGCCTATTTAATAAACCTATTTAATAAGCCTATTTAATAAGTCTGTTTAATAAGTCTATTTAATAAGCCTATTTAAGAAGTATTTAATGAGCCTATTTAATAAGCCTATTTATTGAGCCTATTTAATAAGCCTATTTATTGAGCCTATTTCATAAGCCTATTTATTGAGCCTATTTAATAAGCCTATTTAACAAGTCTATTTAATAAGCATATTTAATAAGCCTAATTAATAAGCCTATTTAATAAGCCTATTTATTGAGCCTATTTAATGAGTCTATTTAATAAGCCTGTTTAATAAGCCTATTTAATAAGTATTGAATGAGCCTATTTAATAAGCCTAAGTTGCTGAATAAACCTATTTAATAAGCCTAAGTTGCTGAAATAAGCCTATTTAATAAGCCTAAGTTGCTGAAATAAGCCTATTTAATAAGGCTATTTAATAAGCCTAAGTTGCTGAATAAGCCTATTTAATAAGTCTAAGTTGCTGAAATAACGCTATTTAATAAGCCTAAGTTGCTGAAATAAGCCTATTTAATAAGCCTAAGTTGCTAAAATAAGCCTATTTAATGAGGCTATTTAATAAGTCTATTTAATAAGCCTATTTAATAAGCCTATTTAATAAGCCTATTTAATACGCCTATTTAATAAACCTATTTAATAACTATTTAATGAGCCTATTTATTAACTCTATTTAATAAGCCTTTTTAATAAGCTTATTTAATAAGCCTATTTAATAAGCCTATTTAATAAGTCTATTTAATAAGTCTATTTAATGAGCCTATTTAAGAAGTATTTAATGAGCCTATTTAATAAGCCTATTTATTGAGCCTATTTCATAAGCCTATTTATTGAGCCTATTTAATAAGCCTATTTAACAAGTCATTTAATAAGCCTTTTTAATAAGCCTAATTAATACGCCTATTTAATAAGCCTATTTATTGAGCCTATTTAATGAGTCTATTTAATAAGCCTGTTTAATAAGCCTATTTAATAAGTATTGAATGAGCCTATTTAATAAGCCTAAGTTGCTGAATAAGCCTATTTAATAAGCCTAAGTTGCTGAAATAAGCCTATTTAATAAGCCTATTTAATAAGCGTAAGTTGCTGAATAAGCCTATTTAATAAGCCTAAGTTGCTGAAATAAGCCTATTTAATAAGGCTCTTTAATAAGTCTAAGTTGCTGAAATAAACCTATTTAATAAGCCCAAGTTGCTAAAATAAGCCTATTTAATGAGGATATTTAATAAGTCTATTTAATAAGCCTATTTAATAAGTCCATTTAATAAGCCTATTTAATACGCCTATTTAATAAACACATTTAATAAGTATTTAATGAGCATTTTTAATAAGCCTATTTAATAAGTCTATTTAATAAGCCTATTTAATAAGTCTATTTAATAAGTCTAGTTAATAAGCCTATTTAATAAGTATTTAATGAGCCTATTTAATAAGCCTATTTATTGAGCCTATTTAATAAGCCTATTTATTGAGCCTATTTAATAAGCCTATTTATTGAGCCTATTTAATATGCCTATTTAATAAGCCTATTTATTGAGCCTATTTAATAAGTCTATTTAATAAGCCTATTTAATTAGCCTATTTAATAAGTATTTAATGAGCCTATTTAATAAGTCTATTTAATAAGCCTATTTAATAGGCCTATTTAATAAGTCTAAGTTGCTGAAATAAGCCTATTTAATAAGCGTAAGTTGCTAATTAAGCCTATTTAATAAGCCTAAGTTGCTGAAATAAGCCTTTTTAATAAGTCTAAGTTGCTGAAATAAGCCTATTTAATAAGCCTAAGTTGCTGAAATAAGCCTATTTAATAAGGCTATTTAATAAGCCTAAGTTGCTGAATAAGCCTATTTAATAAGTCTAAGTTGCTGAAATAACGCTATTTAATAAGCCTAAGTTGCTGAAATAAGCCTATTTAATAAGCCTAAGTTGCTAAAATAAGCCTATTTAATGAGGCTATTTAATTAGTCTATTTAATAAGCCTATTTAATAAGCCTATTTAATAAGCCTATTTAATACGCCTATTTAATAAACCTATTTAATAAGTATTTAATGAGCCTATTTATTAACTCTATTTAATAAGCCTTTTTAATAAGCCTATTTAATAAGCCTATTTAATAAGCCTATTTAATAAGTCTATTTAATAAGTCTATTTAATAAGCCTATTTAAGAAGTATTTAATGAGCCTATTTAATAAGCCTATTTATTGAGCCTATTTAATAAGCCTATTTGTTGAGCCTATTTCATAAGCCTATTTATTGAGCCTATTTAATATGCCTATTTAACAAGTCTATTTAATAAGCCTATTTAATAAGCCTAATTAATAAGCCTATTTAATGATCCTATTTATTGAGCCTATTTAATGAGTCTATTTAATAAGCCTGTTTAATAAGCCTATTTAATAAGTATTGAATGAGCCTATTTAATAAGCCTAAGTTGTTGAATAAGCCTATTTAATAAGCCTAAGTTGCTGAAATAAGCCTATTTAATAAGCCTATTTAATAAGCCTAAGTTGCTGAATAAGCCTATTTAATAAACCTAAGTTGCTGAAATAAGCCTATTTAATAAGTCTAAGTTTGCTGAAATAAGGCTATTTAATAAGCCTAAGTTGCTGAAATAAGCCTATTTAATAAGCCTAAGTTGCTGAAATAAGGCTATTTAATAAGTCCAAGTTGCTGAAATAAGCCTATGTAATAAGCCTAAGTTGCTGAAATAAGTATATTTAATAAGCATAAGTTGCTGAAATAAGGCTATTTAATAAGTCTAAGTTGCTGAAATAAGCCTTTCTAATCAGCGTAAGTTGCTGAAATAAGCCTATTTAATAAGCCCAAGTTGCTGAAATAAGCCTACTTAATTAGGCTATTTAATAAGCCTAAGTTGCTGAAATAAGCCTATTTAATAAGTGTAAGTTGCTGAAATAAGGCTATTTAATAAGAATAAGTTGCTGAAATAAGCTTATTTAATAAGCCTAAGTTGCTAAAATAAGCCTATTTAATGAGGCTATTTAATAAGTCTATTTAATAAGCCTATTTAATAAGCCTATTTAATAAGCATATTTAATACGCCTATTTAATAAACCTATTTAATAAGTATTTAATGAGCCTATTTATTAACTCTATTTAATAAGCCTTTTTAAATAAGCTTATTTAATAAGCCTATTTAATAAGCCTATTTAATAAGTCTATTTAATAAGTCTATTTAATGAGCCTATTTAAGAAGTATTTAATGAGCCTATTTAATAAGCCTATTTATTGAGCCTATTTAATAAGCCTATTTATTGAGCCTATTTCATAAGCCTATTTATTGAGCCTATTTAATAAGCCTATTTAACAAGTCATTTAATAAGCCTTTTTAATAAGCCTAATTAATACGCCTATTTAATAAGCCTATTTATTGAGCCTATTTAATGAGTCTATTTAATAAGCCTGTTTAATAAGCCTATTTAATAAGTATTGAATGAGCCTATTTAATAAGCCTAAGTTGCTGAATAAGCCTATTTAATAAGCCTAAGTTGCTGAAATAAGCCTATTTAATAAGCCTATTTAATAAGCGTAAGTTGCTGAATAAGCCTATTTAATAAGCCTAAGTTGCTGAAATAAGCCTATTTAATAAGGCTCTTTAATAAGTCTAAGTTGCTGAAATAAACCTATTTAATAAGCCCAAGTTGCTAAAATAAGCCTATTTAATGAGGATATTTAATAAGTCTATTTAATAAGCCTATTTAATAAGTCCATTTAATAAGCCTATTTAATACGCCTATTTAATAATCACATTTAATAAGTATTTAATGAGCATTTTTAATAAGCCTATTTAATAAGTCTATTTAATAAGCCTATTTAATAAGTCTATTTAATAAGTCTAGTTAATAAGCCTATTTAATAAGTATTTAATGAGCCTATTTAATAAGCCTATTTATTGAGCCTATTTAATAAGCCTATTTATTGAGCCTATTTAATAAGCCTATTTATTGAGCCTATTTAATATGCCTATTTAATAAGCCTATTTATTGAGCCTATTTAATAAGTCTATTTAATAAGCCTATTTAATTAGCCTATTTAATAAGTATTTAATGAGCCTATTTAATAAGTCTATTTAATAAGCCTATTTAATAGGCCTATTTAATAAGTCTAAGTTGCTGAAATAAGCCTATTTAATAAGCGTAAGTTGCTAATTAAGCCTATTTAATAAGCCTAAGTTGCTGAAATAAGCCTTTTTAATAAGTCTAAGTTGCTGAAATAAGCCTATTTAATAAGCCTAAGTTGCTGAAATAAGCCTATTTAATAAGGCTATTTAATAAGCCTAAGTTGCTGAATAAGCCTATTTAATAAGTCTAAGTTGCTGAAATAACGCTATTTAATAAGCCTAAGTTGCTGAAATAAGCCTATTTAATAAGCCTAAGTTGCTAAAATAAGCCTATTTAATGAGGCTATTTAATTAGTCTATTTAATAAGCCTATTTAATAAGCCTATTTAATAAGCCTATTTAATACGCCTATTTAATAAACCTATTTAATAAGTATTTAATGAGCCTATTTATTAACTCTATTTAATAAGCCTTTTTAATAAGCCTATTTAATAAGCCTATTTAATAAGCCTATTTAATAAGTCTATTTAATAAGTCTATTTAATAAGCCTATTTAAGAAGTATTTAATGAGCCTATTTAATAAGCCTATTTATTGAGCCTATTTAATAAGCCTATTTGTTGAGCCTATTTCATAAGCCTATTTATTGAGCCTATTTAATAAGCCTATTTAACAAGTCTATTTAATAAGCCTATTTAATAAGCCTAATTAATAAGCCTATTTAATGAGCCTATTTATTGAGCCTATTTAATGAGTCTATTTAATAAGCCTGTTTAATAAGCCTATTTAATAAGTATTGAATGAGCCTATTTAATAAGCCTAAGTTGTTGAATAAGCCTATTTAATAAGCCTAAGTTGCTGAAATAAGCCTATTTAATAAGCCTATTTAATAAGCCTAAGTTGCTGAATAAGCCTATTTAATAAACCTAAGTTGCTGAAATAAGCCTATTTAATAAGTCTAAGTTTGCTGAAATAAGGCTATTTAATAAGCCTAAGTTGCTGAAATAAGCCTATTTAATAAGCCTAAGTTGCTGAAATAAGGCTATTTAATAAGTCCAAGTTGCTGAAATAAGCCTATGTAATAAGCCTAAGTTGCTGAAATAAGTATATTTAATAAGCATAAGTTGCTGAAATAAGGCTATTTAATAAGTCTAAGTTGCTGAAATAAGCCTTTCTAATCAGCATAAGTTGCTGAAATAAGCCTATTTAATAAGCCCAAGTTGCTGAAATAAGCCTACTTAATTAGGCTATTTAATAAGCCTAAGTTGCTGAAATAAGCCTATTTAATAAGTGTAAGTTGCTGAAATAAGGCTATTTAATAAGAATAAGTTGCTGAAATAAGCTTATTTAATAAGCCTAAGTTGCTGAATAAGCCTATTTAATAAGTCTAAGTTTCTGAAATAAGGCTATTTAATAAGCCTAAGTTGCTGAAATAAGGCTATTTAATAAGTCTAAGTTGCTGAAATAAGCCTATTTAATAAGCCTAAGTTGCTGAAATAAGCCTATTTAATAAGGCTATTTAATAAGCCTAAGTTGCTGAATAAGCCTATTTAATAAGTCTAAGTTGCTGAAATAACGCTATTTAATAAGCCTATTTAATAAGCCTATTTAATACGCCTATTTAATAAACCTATTTAATAAGTATTTAATGAGCCTATTTATTAACTCTATTTAATAAGCCTTTTTAATAAGCCTATTTAATAAGCCTATTTAATAAGCCTATTTAATAAGTCTATTTAATAAGTCTATTTAATAAGCCTATTTAAGAAGTATTTAATGAGCCTATTTAATAAGCCTATTTATTGAGCCTATTTAATAAGCCTATTTGTTGAGCCTATTTCATAAGCCTATTTATTGAGCCTATTTAATAAGCCTATTTAACAAGTCTATTTAATAAGCCTATTTAATAAGCCTAATTAATAAGCCTATTTAATGAGCCTATTTATTGAGCCTATTTAATGAGTCTATTTAATAAGCCTGTTTAATAAGCCTATTTAATAAGTATTGAATGAGCCTATTTAATAAGCCTAAGTTGTTGAATAAGCCTATTTAATAAGCCTAAGTTGCTGAAATAAGCCTATTTAATAAGCCTATTTAATAAGCCTAAGTTGCTGAATAAGCCTATTTAATAAACCTAAGTTGCTGAAATAAGCCTATTTAATAAGTCTAAGTTTGCTGAAATAAGGCTATTTAATAAGCCTAAGTTGCTGAAATAAGCCTATTTAATAAGCCTAAGTTGCTGAAATAAGGCTATTTAATAAGTCCAAGTTGCTGAAATAAGCCTATGTAATAAGCCTAAGTTGCTGAAATAAGTATATTTAATAAGCATAAGTTGCTGAAATAAGGCTATTTAATAAGTCTAAGTTGCTTAAATAAGCCTTTCTAATCAGCGTAAGTTGCTGAAATAAGCCTATTTAATAAGCCCAAGTTGCTGAAATAAGCCTACTTAATTAGGCTATTTAATAAGCCTAAGTTGCTGAAATAAGCCTATTTAATAAGTGTAAGTTGCTGAAATAAGGCTATTTAATAAGAATAAGTTGCTGAAATAAGCTTATTTAATAAGCCTAAGTTGCTGAATAAGCCTATTTAATAAGTCTAAGTTTCTGAAATAAGGCTATTTAATAAGCCTAAGTTGCTGAAATAAGGCTATTTAATAAGTCTAAGTTGCTGAAATAAGCCTATTTAATAAGCCTAAGTTGCTGAAATAAGCCTATTTAATAAGGCTATTTAATAAGCCTAAGTTGCTGAATAAGCCTATTTAATAAGTCTAAGTTGCTGAAATAACGCTATTTAATAAGCCTAAGTTGCTGAAATAAGCCTATTTAATAAGCCTAAGTTGCTAAAATAAGCCTATTTAATGAGGCTATTTAATTAGTCTATTTAATAAGCCTATTTAATAAGCCTATTTAATAAGCCTATTTAATACGCCTATTTAATAAACCTATTTAATAAGTATTTAATGAGCCTATTTATTAACTCTATTTAATAAGCCTTTTTAATAAGCCTATTTAATAAGCCTATTTAATAAGCCTATTTAATAAGTCTATTTAATAAGTCTATTTAATAAGCCTATTTAAGAAGTATTTAATGAGCCTATTTAATAAGCCTATTTATTGAGCCTATTTAATAAGCCTATTTGTTGAGCCTATTTCATAAGCCTATTTATTGAGCCTATTTAATAAGCCTATTTAACAAGTCTATTTAATAAGCCTATTTAATAAGCCTAATTAATAAGCCTATTTAATGAGCCTATTTATTGAGCCTATTTAATGAGTCTATTTAATAAGCCTGTTTAATAAGCCTATTTAATAAGTATTGAATGAGCCTATTTAATAAGCCTAAGTTGTTGAATAAGCCTATTTAATAAGCCTAAGTTGCTGAAATAAGCCTATTTAATAAGCCTATTTAATAAGCCTAAGTTGCTGAATAAGCCTATTTAATAAACCTAAGTTGCTGAAATAAGCCTATTTAATAAGTCTAAGTTTGCTGAAATAAGGCTATTTAATAAGCCTAAGTTGCTGAAATAAGCCTATTTAATAAGCCTAAGTTGCTGAAATAAGGCTATTTAATAAGTCCAAGTTGCTGAAATAAGCCTATGTAATAAGCCTAAGTTGCTGAAATAAGTATATTTAATAAGCATAAGTTGCTGAAATAAGGCTATTTAATAAGTCTAAGTTGCTGAAATAAGCCTTTCTAATCAGCGTAAGTTGCTGAAATAAGCCTATTTAATAAGCCCAAGTTGCTGAAATAAGCCTACTTAATTAGGCTATTTAATAAGTCTAAGTTGCTGAAATAAGCCTATGTAATAAGCCTAAGTTGCTGAAATAAGTATATTTAATAAGTCTAAGTTTCTGAAATAAGGCTATTTAATAAGCCTAAGTTGCTGAAATAAGGCTATTTAATAAGTCTAAGTTGCTGAAATAAGCATATTTAATAAGCCTAAGTTGCTGAAATAAGCCTATTTAATAAGGCTATTTAATGAGCCTAAGTTGCTGAAATAAGACTATTTAATAAGCCTGAGTTTCTGAACTAAGCCTATTTAAAAAGGTATATTTAATAAGTCTAAGTTGCTGAAATAAACCTATTTAAAAATGCTATTTAATAAGCCTAAATTGCTGAAATAAACCTGTTTAATAAGGCTATTTAATAAGAATAAGTTGCTGAAATAAGCTTATTTAATAAGCCTAAGTTGCTGAAATAAGCCTATTTAAAAGCCTAAGTTTCTGAATGAGCCTATTTAATAAGCCTAAGTTGCTGAAATAAGCCTATTTAATAAGGCTCTTTAATAAGTCTAAGTTGCTGAAATAAACCTATTTAATAAGCCCAAGTTGCTAAAATAAGCCTATTTAATGAGGATATTTAATAAGTCTATTTAATATGCCTATTTAATAAGCCTATTTAATAAGCCTATTTAATACGCCTATTTAATAAACACATTTAATAAGTATTTAATGAGCATTTTTAATAAGCCTATTTAATAAGTCTATTTAATAAGCCTATTTAATAAGTCTATTTAATAAGTCTAGTTAATAAGCCTATTTAATAAGTATTTAATGAGCCTATTTAATAGGCCTATTTATTGAGCCTATTTAATAAGCCTATTTATTGAGCCTATTTAATAAGCCTATTTATTGAGCCTATTTAATACGCCTATTTAATAAGCCTATTTATTGAGCCTATTTAATAAGTCTATTTAATAAGCCTATTTAATAAGCCTATTTAATAAGTATTTAATGAGCCTATTTAATAAGTCTATTTAATAAGCCTATTTAATAGGCCTATTTAATAAGTCTAAGTTGCTGAAATAAGCCTATTTAATAAGCCTAAGTTGCTGAATAAGCCTATTTAATAAGCCTAAGTTGCTGAAATAAGCCTATTTAATAAGGCTATTTAATAAGCCTAAGTTGCTGAATAAGCCTATTTAATAAGTCTAAGTTGCTGAAATAACGCTATTTAATAAGCCTAAGTTGCTGAAATAAGCCTATTTAATAAGCCTAAGTTGCTAAAATAAGCCTATTTAATGAGGCTATTTAATAAGTCTATTTAATAAGCCTATTTAATAAGCCTATTTAATAAGCCTATTTAATACGCCTATTTAATAAACCTATTTAATAAGTATTTAATGAGCCTATTTATTAACTCTATTTAATAAGCCTTTTTAATAAGCCTATTTAATAAGCCTATTTAATAAGCCTATTTAATAAGTCTATTTAATAAGTCTATTTAATAAGCCTATTTAAGAAGTATTTAATGAGCCTATTTAATAAGCCTATTTATTGAGCCTATTTAATAAGCCTATTTATTGAGCCTATTTCATAAGCCTATTTATTGAGCCTATTTAATAAGCCTATTTAACAAGTCTATTTAATAAGCATATTTAATAAGCCTAATTAATAAGCCTATTTAATAAGCCTATTTATTGAGCCTATTTAATGAGTCTATTTAATAAACCTGTTTAATAAGCCTATTTAATTAGTATTGAATGAGCCTATTTAATAAGCCTAAGTTGCTGAATAAGCCTATTTAATAAGCCTAAGTTGCTGAAATAAGCCTTTTTAATAAGTCTAAGTTGCTGAAATAAGCCTATTTAATAAGCCTAAGTTGCTGAAATAAGCCTATTTAATAAGGCTATTTAATAAGCCTAAGTTGCTGAATAAGCCTATTTAATAAGTCTAAGTTGCTGAAATAACGCTATTTAATAAGCCTAAGTTGCTGAAATAAGCCTATTTAATAAGCCTAAGTTGCTAAAATAAGCCTATTTAATGAGGCTATTTAATAAGTCTATTTAATAAGCCTATTTAATAAGCCTATTTAATACGCCTATTTAATAAACCTATTTAATAAGTATTTAATGAGCCTATTTATTAACTCTATTTAATAAGCCTTTTTAATAAGCCTATTTAATAAGCCTATTTAATAAGCCTATTTAATAAGTCTATTTAATAAGTCTATTTAATGAGCCTATTTAAGAAGTATTTAATGAGCCTATTTAATAAGCCTATTTATTGAGCCTATTTAATAAGCATATTTATTGAGCCTATTTCATAAGCCTATTTATTGAGCCTATTTAATAAGCCTATTTAACAAGTCTATTTAATAAGCCTATTTAATAAGCCTAATTAAGACGCCTATTTAATAAGCCTATTTATTGAGCCTATTTAATGAGTCTATTTAATAAGCCTGTTTAATAAGCCTATTTAATAAGTATTGAATGAGCCTATTTAATAAGCCTAAGTTGCTGAATAAGCCTATTTAATAAGCCTAAGTTGCTGAAATAAGCCTATTTAATAAGCCTATTTAATAAGCCTAAGTTGCTGAATAAGCCTATTTAATAAGCCTAAGTTGCTGAAATAAGCCTATTTAATAAGGCTATTTAATAAGCTTAAGTTGCTGAATAAGCCTATTTAATAAGTCTAAGTTGCTGAAATAACGCTATTTAATAAGCCTAAGTTGCTGAAATAAGCCTATTTAATAAGCCTAAGTTGCTAAAATAAGCCTATTTAATGAGGCTATTTAATAAGTCTATTTAATAAGCCTATTTAATAAGCCTATTTAATACGCCTATTTAATAAACCTATTTAATAAGTATTTAATGAGCCTATTTATTAACTCTATTTAATACGCCTTTTTAATAAGCCTATTTAATAAGCCTATTTAATAAGCCTATTTAATAAGTCTATTTAATAAGTCTATTTAATGAGCCTATTTAAGAAGTATTTAATGAGCCTATTTAATAAGCCTATTTATTGAGCCTATTTAATAAGCCTATTTATTGAGCCTATTTCATAAGCCTATTTATTGAGCCTATTTAATAAGCCTATTTAACAAGTCTATTTAATAAGCCTATTTAATAAGCCTAATTAATACGCCTATTTAATAAGCCTATTTATTGAGCCTATTTAATGAGTCTATTTAATAAGCCTGTTTAATAAGCCTATTTAATAAGTATTGAATGAGCCTATTTAATAAGCCTAAGTTGCTGAATAAGCCTATTTAATAACCCTAGTTGCTGAAATAAGCCTATTTAATAAGCCTATTTAATAAGCCTAAGTTGCTGAATAAGCCTATTTAAAAGCCTAAGTTGCTGAAATAACGCTATTTAATAAGCCTAAGTTGCTGAAATAAGCCTATTTAATAAGCCTAAGTTGCTAAAATAAGCCTATTTAATGAGGCTATTTAATAAGTCTATTTAATAAGCCTATTTAATAAGCCTATTTAATACGCCTATTTAATAAACCTATTTAATAAGTATTTAATGAGCCTATTTATTAACTCTATTTAATACGCCTTTTTAATAAGCCTATTTAATAAGCCTATTTAATAAGCCTATTTAATAAGTCTATTTAATAAGTCTATTTAATGAGCCTATTTAAGAAGTATTTAATGAGCCTATTTAATAAGCCTATTTATTGAGCCTATTTAATAAGCCTATTTATTGAGCCTATTTCATAAGCCTATTTATTGAGCCTATTTAATAAGCCTATTTAACAAGTCTATTTAATAAGCCTATTTAATAAGCCTAATTAATACGCCTATTTAATAAGCCTATTTATTGAGCCTATTTAATGAGTCTATTTAATAAGCCTGTTTAATAAGCCTATTTAATAAGTATTGAATGAGCCTATTTAATAAGCCTAAGTTGCTGAATAAGCCTATTTAATAAGCCTAAGTTGCTGAAATAAGCCTATTTAATAAGCCTATTTAATAAGCCTAAGTTGCTGAATAAGCCTATTTAATAAGCCTAAGTTGCTGAAATAAGCCTATTTAATAAGGCTCTTTAATAAGTCTAAGTTGCTGAAATAAACCTATTTAATAAGCCCAAGTTGCTAAAATAAGCCTATTTAATGAGGATATTTAATAAGTCTATTTAATAAGCCTATTTAATAAGTCTATTTAATAAGCCTATTTAATACGCCTATTTAATAAACACATTTAATAAGTATTTAATGAGCATTTTTAATAAGCCTATTTAATAAGTCTATTTAATAAGCCTATTTAATAAGTCTATTTAATAAGTCTAGTTAATAAGCCTATTTAATAAGTATTTAATGAGCCTATTTAATAAGTATTTAATGAGCCTATTTAATAAGTCTATTTAATAAGCCTATTTAATAGGCCTATTTAATAAGTCTAAGTTGCTGAAATAAGCCTATTTAATAAGCCTAAGTTGCTGAATAAGCCTATTTAATAAGCCTAAGTTGCTGAAATAAGCCTTTTTAATAAGTCTAAGTTGCTGAAATAAGCCTATTTAATAAGCCTAAGTTGCTGAAATAAGCCTATTTAATAAGGCTATTTAATAAGCCTAAGTTGCTGAATTAAGCCTATTTAATAAGTCTAAGTTGCTGAAATAACGCTATTTAATAAGCCTAAGTTGCTGAAATAAGCCTATTTAATAAGCCTAAGTTGCTAAAATAAGCCTATTTAATGAGGCTATTTAATAAGTCTATTTAATAAGCCTATTTAATAAGCCTATTTAATAAGCCTATTTAATACGCCTATTTAATAAACCTATTTAATAAGTATTTAATGAGCCTATTTATTAACTCTATTTAATAAGCCTTTTTAATAAGCCTATTTAATAAGCCTATTTAATAAGCCTATTTAATAAGTCTATTTAATAAGTCTATTTAATAAGCCTATTTAAGAAGTATTTAATGAGCCTATTTAATAAGCCTATTTATTGAGCCTATTTAATAAGCCTACTTATTGAGCCTATTTCATAAGCCTATTTATTGAGCCTATTTAATAAGCCTATTTAACAAGTCTATTTAATAAGCCTATTTAAAAAGCCTAATTATTAAGCCTATTTAATGAGCCTATTTATTGAGCCTATTTAATGAGTCTATTTAATAAGCCTGTTTAATAAGCCTATTTAATAAGTATTGAATGAGCCTATTTAATAAGCCTAAGTTGTTGAATAAGCCTATTTAATAAGCCTAAGTTGCTGAAATAAGCCTATTTAATAAGCCTATTTAATAAGCCTAAGTTGATGAATAAGCCTATTTAATAAACCTAAGTTGCTGAAATAAGCCTATTTAATAAGTCTAAGTTTGCTGAAATAAGGCTATTTAATAAGCCTAAGTTGCTGAAATAAGCCTATTTAATAAGCCTAAGTTGCTGAAATAAGGCTATTTAATAAGTCCAAGTTGCTGAAATAAGCCTATGTAATAAGCCTAAGTTGCTGAAATAAGTATATTTAATAAGCATAAGTTGCTGAAATAAGCCTATTTAATAAGTCTAAATTGCTGAAATAAGGCTATTTAATAAGTCTAAGTTGCTGAAATAAGCCTTTCTAATCAGCGTAAGTTGCTGAAATAAGCCTATTTAATAAGCCCAAGTTGCTGAAATAAGCCTACTTAATTAGGCTATTTAATAAGCCTAAGTTGCTGAAATAAGCCTATTTAATAAGTGTAAGTTGCTGAAATAAGGCTATTTAATAAGTCTAAGTTGCTGAAATAAGCCTATTTAATATGCCTAAGTTGCTGAAATTAGCCTATTTAATAAGCCTGTTTAATAAGCCTAAGTTGCTGAAATAAGCCTATTTAATAAGCCTATTTAATAAGCCTATTTAATAGGCGTATTTAATAAGTATAAGTTGCCAAAATAAGCCTATTTAATAAGCCTATTTAATAGGCCTATTTAATAAGTCTAAGTTGCTGAAATAATCCTATTTAATAAGCCTATTTAATAGGCCTATTTAATAAGTCTAAGTTTCTGAAATAAGGCTATTTAATAAGCCTAAGTTGCTGAAATAAGGCTATTTAATAAGTCTAAGTTGCTGAAATAAGCATATTTAATAAGCCTAAGTTGCTGAAATAAGCCTATTTAATAATTCTATTTAATGAGCCTAAGTTGCTGAAATAAGACTATTTAATAAGCCTGAGTTTCTGAACTAAGCCTATTTAAAAAGGTATATTTAATAAGTCTAAGTTGCTGAAATAAACCTATTTAAAAATGCTATTTAATAAGCCTAAATTGCTGAAATAAACCTGTTTAATAAGGCTATTTAATAAGAATAAGTTGCTGAAATAAGTTTATTTAATAAGCCTAAGTTGCTGAAATAAGCCTATTTAAAAGCCTAAGTTTCTGAATGAGCCTATTTAATAAGCCTAAGTTGCTGAAATAAGCCTATTTAATAAGGTTCTTTAATAAGTCTAAGTTGCTGAAATAAACCTATTTAATAAGCCCAAGTTGCTAAAATAAGCCTATTTAATGAGGATATTTAATAAGTCTATTTAATAAGCCTATTTAATAAGCCTATTTAATAAGCCTATTTAATACGCCTATTTAATAAACACATTTAATAAGTATTTAATGAGCATTTTTAATAAGCCTATTTAATAAGTCTATTTAATAAGCCTATTTAATAAGTCTATTTAATAAGTCTAGTTAATAAGCCTATTTAATAAGTATTTAATGAGCCTATTTAATGAGTCTATTTAATAAGCCTGTTTAATAAGCCTATTTAATAAGTATTGAATGAGCCTATTTAATAAGCCTAAGTTGTTGAATAAGCCTATTTAATAAGCCTAAGTTGCTGAAATAAGCCTATTTAATAAGCCTATTTAATAAGCCTAAGTTGCTGAAATAAGCCTATTTAATAAGTCTAAGTTTGCTGAAATAAGGCTATTTAATAAGCCTAAGTTGCTGAAATAAGCCTATTTAATAAGTCTAAGTTTGCTGAAATAAGGCTATTTAATAAGCCTAAGTTGCTGAAATAAGCCTATTTAATAAGCCTAAGTTGCTGAAATAAGGCTATTTAATAAATCCAAGTTGCTGAAATAAGCCTATGTAATAAGCCTAAGTTGCTGAAATAAGTATATTTAATAAGGATAATTTGCTGAAATAAGCCTATTTAATAAGTCTAAATTGCTGAAATAAGGCTATTTAATAAGTCTAAGTTGCTGAAATAAGCCTTTCTAATCAGCGTAAGTTGCTGAAATAAGCCTATTTAATAAGCCCAAGTTGCTGAAATAAGCCTACTTAATTAGGCTATTTAATAAGCCTAAGTTGCTGAAATAAGCCTATTTAATAAGTGTAAGTTGCTGAAATAAGGCTATTTAATAAGTCTAAGTTGCTGAAATAAGCCTATTTAATAAGCCTAAGTTGCTGAAATTAGCCTATTTAATAAGCCTGTTTAATAAGCCTAAGTTGCTGAAATAAGCCTATTTAATAAGCCTATTTAATAAGCCTATTTAATAGGCGTATTTAATAAGTATAAGTTGCCAAAATAAGCCTATTTAATAAGCCTATTTAATAGGCCTATTTAATAAGTCTAAGTTGCTGAAATAATCCTATTTAATAAGCCTATTTAATAGGCCTATTTAATAAGTCTAAGTTTCTGAAATAAGGCTATTTAATAAGCCTAAGTTGCTGAAATAAGGCTATTTAATAAGTCTAAGTTGCTGAAATAAGCATATTTAATAAGCCTAAGTTGCTGAAATAAGCCTATTTAATAAGGCTATTTAATGAGCCTAAGTTGCTGAAATAAGACTATTTAATAAGCCTGAGTTTCTGAACTAAGCCTATTTAAAAAGGTATATTTAATAAGTCTAAGTTGCTGAAATAAACCTATTTAAAAATGCTATTTAATAAGCCTAAATTGCTGAAATAAACCTGTTTAATAAGGCTATTTAATAAGAATAAGTTGCTGAAATAAGTTTATTTAATAAGCCTAAGTTGCTGAAATAAGCCTATTTAAAAGCCTAAGTTTCTGAATGAGCCTATTTAATAAGCCTAAGTTGCTGAAATAAGCCTATTTAATAAGGCTCTTTAATAAGTCTAAGTTGCTGAAATAAACCTATTTAATAAGCCCAAGTTGCTAAAATAAGCCTATTTAATGAGGATATTTAATAAGTCTATTTAATAAGCCTATTTAATAAGCCTATTTAATAAGCCTATTTAATACGCCTATTTAATAAACACATTTAATAAGTATTTAATAAGCCTGTTTAATAAGCCTATTTAATAAGTATTGAATGAGCCTATTTAATAAGCCTAAGTTGCTGAATAAGCCTATTTAATAAGCCTAAGTTGCTGAAATAAGCCTATTTAATAAGCCTATTTAATAAGCCTAAGTTGCTGAATAAGCCTATTTAATAAGCCTAAGTTGCTGAAATAAGCCTATTTAATAAGGCTCTTTAATAAGTCTAAGTTGCTGAAATAAACCTATTTAATAAGCCCAAGTTGCTAAAATAAGCCTATTTAATGAGGATATTTAATAAGTCTATTTAATAAGCCTATTTAATAAGTCTATTTAATAAGCCTATTTAATACGCCTATTTAATAAACACATTTAATAAGTATTTAATGAGCATTTTTAATAAGCCTATTTAATAAGTCTATTTAATAAGCCTATTTAATAAGTCTATTTAATAAGTCTAGTTAATAAGCCTATTTAATAAGTATTTAATGAGCCTATTTAATAAGCCTATTTATTGAGCCTATTTAATAAGCCTATTTATTGAGCCTATTTAATAAGCCTATTTATTGAGCCTATTTAATACGCCTATTTAATAAGCCTATTTATTGAGCCTATTTAATAAGTCTATTTAATAAGCCTATTTAATGAGCCTATTTAATAAGTATTTAATGAGCCTATTTAATAAGTCTATTTAATAAGCCTATTTAATAGGCTTATTTAATAAGTCTAAGTTGCTGAAATAAGCCTATTTAATAAGCCTAAGTTGCTGAATAAGCCTATTTAATAAGCCTAAGTTGCTGAAATAAGCCTTTTTAATAAGTCTAAGTTGCTGAAATAAGCCTATTTAATAAGCCTAAGTTGCTGAAATAAGCCTATTTAATAAGGCTATTTAATAAGCCTAAGTTGCTGAATTAAGCCTATTTAATAAGTCTAAGTTGCTGAAATAACGCTATTTAATAAGCCTAAGTTGCTGAAATAAGCCTATTTAATAAGCCTAAGTTGCTAAAATAAGCCTATTTAATGAGGCTATTTAATAAGTCTATTTAATAAGCCTATTTAATAAGCCTATTTAATAAGCCTATTTAATACGCCTATTTAATAAACCTATTTAATAAGTATTTAATGAGCCTATTTATTAACTCTATTTAATAAGCCTTTTTAATAAGCCTATTTAATAAGCCTATTTAATAAGCCTATTTAATAAGTCTATTTAATAAGTCTATTTAATAAGCCTATTTAAGAAGTATTTCATGAGCCTATTTAATAAGCCTATTTATTGAGCCTATTTAATAAGCCTATTTATTGAGCCTATTTCATAAGCCTATTTATTGAGCCTATTTAATAAGCCTATTTAACAAGTCTATTTAATAAGCCTATTTAATAAGCCTAATTATTAAGCCTATTTAATGAGCCTATTTATTGAGCCTATTTAATGAGTCTATTTAATAAGCCTGTTTAATAAGCCTATTTAATAAGTATTGAATGAGCCTATTTAATAAGCCTAAGTTGTTGAATAAGCCTATTTAATAAGCCTAAGTTGCTGAAATAAGCCTATTTAATAAGCCTATTTAATAAGCCTAAGTTGCTGAATAAGCCTATTTAATAAACCTAAGTTGCTGAAATAAGCCTATTTAATAAGTCTAAGTTTGCTGAAATAAGGCTATTTAATAAGCCTAAGTTGCTGAAATAAGCCTATTTAATAAGCCTAAGTTGCTGAAATAAGGCTATTTAATAAGTCCAAGTTGCTGAAATAAGCCTATGTAATAAGCCTAAGTTGCTGAAATAAGTATATTTAATAAGCATAAGTTGCTGAAATAAGCCTATTTAATAAGTCTAAATTGCTGAAATAAGGCTATTTAATAAGTCTAAGTTGCTGAAATAAGCCTTTCTAATCAGCGTAAGTTGCTGAAATAAGCCTATTTAATAAGCCCAAGTTGCTGAAATAAGCCTACTTAATTAGGCTATTTAATAAGCCTAAGTTGCTGAAATAAGCCTATTTAATAAGTGTAAGTTGCTGAAATAAGGCTATTTAATAAGTCTAAGTTGCTGAAATAAGCCTATTTAATATGCCTAAGTTGCTGAAATTAGCCTATTTAATAAGCCTGTTTAATAAGCCTAAGTTGCTGAAATAAGCCTATTTAATAAGCCTATTTAATAAGCCTATTTAATAGGCGTATTTAATAAGTATAAGTTGCCAAAATAAGCCTATTTAATAAGCCTATTTAATAGGCCTATTTAATAAGTCTAAGTTGCTGAAATAATCCTATTTAATAAGCCTATTTAATAGGCCTATTTAATAAGTCTAAGTTTCTGAAATAAGGCTATTTAATAAGCCTAAGTTGCTGAAATAAGGCTATTTAATAAGTCTAAGTTGCTGAAATAAGCATATTTAATAAGCCTAAGTTGCTGAAATAAGCCTATTTAATAATTCTATTTAATGAGCCTAAGTTGCTGAAATAAGACTATTTAATAAGCCTGAGTTTCTGAACTAAGCCTATTTAAAAAGGTATATTTAATAAGTCTAAGTTGCTGAAATAAACCTATTTAAAAATGCTATTTAATAAGCCTAAATTGCTGAAATAAACCTGTTTAATAAGGCTATTTAATAAGAATAAGTTGCTGAAATAAGTTTATTTAATAAGCCTAAGTTGCTGAAATAAGCCTATTTAAAAGCCTAAGTTTCTGAATGAGCCTATTTAATAAGCCTAAGTTGCTGAAATAAGCCTATTTAATAAGGTTCTTTAATAAGTCTAAGTTGCTGAAATAAACCTATTTAATAAGCCCAAGTTGCTAAAATAAGCCTATTTAATGAGGATATTTAATAAGTCTATTTAATAAGCCTATTTAATAAGCCTATTTAATAAGCCTATTTAATACGCCTATTTAATAAACACATTTAATAAGTATTTAATGAGCATTTTTAATAAGCCTATTTAATAAGTCTATTTAATAAGCCTATTTAATAAGTCTATTTAATAAGTCTAGTTAATAAGCCTATTTAATAAGTATTTAATGAGCCTATTTAATGAGTCTATTTAATAAGCCTGTTTAATAAGCCTATTTAATAAGTATTGAATGAGCCTATTTAATAAGCCTAAGTTGTTGAATAAGCCTATTTAATAAGCCTAAGTTGCTGAAATAAGCCTATTTAATAAGCCTATTTAATAAGCCTAAGTTGCTGAATAAGCCTATTTAATAAACCTAAGTTGCTGAAATAAGCCTATTTAATAAGTCTAAGTTTGCTGAAATAAGGCTATTTAATAAGCCTAAGTTGCTGAAATAAGCCTATTTAATAAGCCTAAGTTGCTGAAATAAGGCTATTTAATAAGCCTAAGTTGCTGAAATAAGTATATTTAATAAGCATAATTTGCTGAAATAAGCCTATTTAATAAGTCTAAATTGCTGAAATAAGGCTATTTAATAAGTCTAAGTTGCTGAAATAAGCCTTTCTAATCAGCGTAAGTTGCTGAAATAAGCCTATTTAATAAGCCCAAGTTTCTGAAATAAGCCTACTTAATTAGGCTATTTAATAAGCCTAAGTTGCTGAAATAAGCCTATTTAATAAGTGTAAGTTGCTGAAATAAGGCTATTTAATAAGTCTAAGTTGCTGAAATAAGCCTATTTAATAAGCCTAAGTTGCTGAAATTAGCCTATTTAATAAGCCTGTTTAATAAGCCTAAGTTGCTGAAATAAGCCTATTTAATAAGCCTATTTAATAAGCCTATTTAATAGGCGTATTTAATAAGTATAAGTTGCCAAAATAAGCCTATTTAATAAGCCTATTTAATAGGCCTATTTAATAAGTCTAAGTTGCTGAAATAATCCTATTTAATAAGCCTATTTAATAGGCCTATTTAATAAGTCTAAGTTTCTGAAATAAGGCTATTTAATAAGCCTAAGTTGCTGAAATAAGGCTATTTAATAAGTCTAAGTTGCTGAAATAAGCATATTTAATAAGCCTAAGTTGCTGAAATAAGCCTATTTAATAAGGCTATTTAATGAGCCTAAGTTGCTGAAATAAGACTATTTAATAAGCCTGAGTTTCTGAACTAAGCCTATTTAAAAAGGTATATTTAATAAGTCTAAGTTGCTGAAATAAACCTATTTAAAAATGCTATTTAATAAGCCTAAATTGCTGAAATAAACCTGTTTAATAAGGCTATTTAATAAGAATAAGTTGCTGAAATAAGTTTATTTAATAAGCCTAAGTTGCTGAAATAAGCCTATTTAAAAGCCTAAGTTTCTGAATCAGCCTATTTAATAAGCCTAAGTTGCTGAAATAAGCCTATTTAATAAGGCTCTTTAATAAGTCTAAGTTGCTGAAATAAACCTATTTAATAAGCCCAAGTTGCTAAAATAAGCCTATTTAATGAGGATATTTAATAAGTCTATTTAATAAGCCTATTTAATAAGCCTATTTAATAAGCCTATTTAATACGCCTATTTAATAAACACATTTAATAAGTATTTAATGAGCATTTTAATAAGCCTATTTAATAAGTCTATTTAATAAGCCTATTTAATAAGTCTATTTAATAAGTCTAGTTAATAAGCCTATTTAATAAGTATTTAATGAGCCTATTTAATAGGCCTATTTATTGAGCCTATTTAATAAGCCTATTTATTGAGCCTATTTAATAAGCCTATTTATTGAGCCTATTTAATACGCCTATTTAATAAGCCTATTTATTGAGCCTATTTAATAAGTCTATTTAATAAGCCTATTTAATAAGCCTATTTAATAAGTATTTAATGAGCCTATTTAATAAGTCTATTTAATAAGCCTATTTAATAGGCCTATTTAATAAGTCTAAGTTGCTGAAATAAGCCTATTTAATAAGCCTAAGTTGCTGAATAAGCCTATTTAATAAGCCTAAGTTGCTGAAATAAGCCTTTTTAATAAGTCTAAGTTGCTGAAATAAGCCTATTTAATAAGCCTAAGTTGCTGAAATAAGCCTATTTAATAAGGCTATTTAATAAGCCTAAGTTGCTGAATAAGCCTATTTAATAAGTCTAAGTTGCTGAAATAACGCTATTTAATAAGCCTAAGTTGCTGAAATAAGCCTATTTAATAAGCCTAAGTTGCTAAAATAAGCCTATTTAATGAGGCTATTTAATAAGTCTATTTAATAAGCCTATTTAATAAGCCTATTTAATAAGCCTATTTAATACGCCTATTTAATAAACCTATTTAATAACTATTTAATGAGCCTATTTATTAACTCTATTTAATAAGCCTTTTTAATAAACCTATTTAATAAGCCTATTTAATAAGCCTATTTAATAAGTCTATTTAATAAGTCTATTTAATAAGCCTATTTAAGAAGTATTTAATGAGCCTATTTAATAAGCCTATTTATTGAGCCTATTTAATAAGCCTATTTATTGAGCCTATTTAATGAGTCTATTTAATAAGCCTGTTTAATAAGCCTATTTAATAAATATTGAATGAGCCTATTTAATAAGCCTAAGTTGCTGAATAAGCCTATTTAATAAGCCTAAGTTGCTGAAATAAGCCTTTTTAATAAGTCTAAGTTGCTGAAATAAGCCTATTTAATAAGCCTAAGTTGCTGAAATAAGCCTATTTAATAAGGCTATTTAATAAGCCTAAGTTGCTGAATAAGCCTATTTAATAAGTCTAAGTTGCTGAAATAACGCTATTTAATAAGCCTAAGTTGCTGAAATAAGCCTATTTAATAAGCCTAAGTTGCTAAAATAAGCCTATTTAATGAGTCTATTTAATAAGTCTATTTAATAAGCCTATTTAATAAGCCTATTTAATAAGCCTATTTAATACGCCTATTTAATAAACCTATTTAATAAGTATTTAATGAGCCTATTTATTAACTCTATTTAATAAGCCTTTTTAATAAGCCTATTTAATAAGCCTATTTAATAAGCCTATTTAATAAGCCTATTTAATAAGTCTATTTAATAAGTCTATTTAATAAGCCTATTTAAGAAGTATTTAATGAGCCTATTTAATAAGCCTATTTATTGAGCCTATTTAATAAGCCTATTTATTGAGCCTATTTCATGAGCCTATTTATTCAGCCTATTTAATAAGCCTATTTAACAAGTCTATTTAGTAAGCCTATTTAATAAGCCTAATTAATAAGCCTATTTAATAAGCCTATTTATTGAGCCTATTTAATGAGTCTATTTAATAAGCCTGTTTAATAAGCCTATTTAATAAGTATTGAATGAGCATATTAATAAGCCTAAGTTGCTGAATAAGCCTATTTAATAAGCCTAAGTTGCTGAAATAAGCCTATTTAATAAGCCTATTTAATAAGCCTTAGTTGCTGAATAAGCCTATTTAATAAGCCTAAGTTGCTGAAATAAGCCTATTTAATAAGGCTCTTTAATAAGTCTAAGTTGCTGAAATAAACCTATTTAATAAGCCCAAGTTGCTAAAATAAGCCTATTTAATGAGGATATTTAATAAGTCTATTTAATAAGCCTATTTAATAAGTCTATTTAATAAGCCTATTTAATACGCCTATTTAATAAACACATTTAATAAGTATTTAATGAGCATTTTTAATAAGCCTATTTAATAAGTCTATTTAATAAGCCTATTTAATAAGTCTATTTAATAAGTCTAGTTAATAAGCCTATTTAATAAGTATTTAATGAGCCTATTTAATAAGCCTATTTATTGAGCCTATTTAATAAGCCTATTTATTGAGCCTATTTAATAAGCCTATTTATTGAGCCTATTTAATACGCCTATTTAATAAGCCTATTTATTGAGCCTATTTAATAAGTCTATTTAATAAGCCTATTTAATGAGCCTATTTAATAAGTATTTAATGAGCCTATTTAAAAAGTCTATTTAATAAGCCTATGTAATAGACCTATTTAATAAGTCTAAGTTGCTGAAATAAGCCTATTTAATAAGCCTAAGTTGTTGAATAAGCCTATTTAATAAGCCTAAGTTGCTGAAATAAGCCTTTTTAATAAGTCTAAGTTGCTGAAATAAGCCTATTTAATAAGCCTAAGTTGCTGAAATAAGCCTATTTAATAAGGCTATTTAATAAGCCTAAGTTGCTGAATAAGCCTATTTAATAAGTCTAAGTTGCTGAAATAACGCTATTTAATAAGCCTAAGTTGCTGAAATAAGCCTATTTAATAAGCCTAAGTTGCTAAAATAAGCCTATTTAATGAGGCTATTTAATAAGTCTATTTAATAAGCCTATTTAATAAGCCTATTTAATAAGCCTATTTAATACGCCTATTTAATAAACCTATTTAATAAGTATTTAATGAGCCTATTTATTAACTCTATTTAATAAGCCTTTTTAATAAGCCTATTTAATAAGCCTATTTAATAAGCCTATTTAATAAGTCTATTTAATAAGTCTATTTAATAAGCCTATTTAAGAAGTATTTAATGAGCCTATTTAATAAGCCTATTTATTGAGCCTATTTAATAAGCCTATTTATTGAGCCTATTTCATAAGCCTATTTATTGAGCCTATTTAATAAGCCTATTTAACAAGTCTATTTAATAAGCCTATTTAATAAGCCTAATTAATAAGCCTATTTAATAAGCCTATTTATTGAGCCTATTTAATGAGTCTATTTAATAAGCCTGTTTAATAAGCCTATTTAATAAGTATTGAATGAACCTATTTAATAAGCCTAAGTTGTTGAATAAGCCTATTTAATAAGCCTAAGTTGCTGAAATAAGCCTATTTAATAAGCCTATTTAATAAGCCTAAGTTGCTGAATAAGCCTATTTAATAAACCTAAGTTGCTGAAATAAGCCTATTTAATAAGTCTAAGTTTTCTGAAATAAGGCTATTTAATAAGCCTAAGTTGCTGAAATAAGCATATTTAATAAGCCTAAGTTGCTGAAATAAGGCTATTTAATAAGTCCAAGTTGCTGAAATAAGCCTATGTAATAAGCCTAAGTTGCTGAAATAAGTATATTTAATAAGCATAAGTTGCTGAAATAAGCCTATTTAATAAGTCTAAATTGCTGAAATAAGGCTATTTAATAAGTCTAAGTTGCTGAAATAAGCCTTTCTAATCAGCGTAAGTTGCTGAAATAAGCCTATTTAATAAGCCCAAGTTGCTGAAATAAGCCTACTTAATTAGGCTATTTAATAAGCCTAAGTTGCTGAAATAAGCCTATTTAATAAGTGTAAGTTGCTGAAATAAGGCTATTTAATAAGTCTAAGTTGCTGAAATAAGCCTATTTAATAAGCCTAAGTTGCTGAAATTAGCCTATTTAATAAGCCTAAGTTGCTGAAATAAGCCTTTTTAATAAGTCTAAGTTGCTGAAATAAGCCTATTTAATAAGCCTAAGTTGCTGAAATAAGCCTATTTAATAAGGCTATTTAATAAGCCTAAGTTGCTGAATAAGCCTATTTAATAAGTCTAAGTTGCTGAAATAACGCTATTTAATAAGCCTAAGTTGCTGAAATAAGCCTATTTAATAAGCCTAAATTGCTAAATAAGCCTATTTAATGAGGCTATTTAATAAGTCTATTTAATAAGCCTATTTAATAAGCCTATTTAATAAGCCTATTTAATACACCTATTTAATAAACCTATTTAATAAGTATTTAATGAGCCTATTTATTAACTCTATTTAATAAGCCTTTTTAATAAGCCTATTTAAAAAGCCTATTTAATAAGCCTATTTAATAAGTCTATTTAATAAGTCTATTTAATAAGCCTATTTAAGAAGTATTTAATGAGCCTATTTAATAAGCCTATTTATTGAGCCTATTTAATAAGCCTATTTATTGAGCCTATTTCATAAGCCTATTTATTGAGCCTATTTAATAAGCCTATTTAACAAGTCTATTTAATAAGCCTATTTAATAAGCCTAATTAATAAGCCTATATAATAAGCCTATTTATTGAGCCTATTTAATGAGTCTATTTAATAAGCCTGTTTAATAAGCCTATTTAATAAGTATTGAATGAGCCTATTTAATAAGCCTAAGTTGCTGAATAAGCCTATTTAATAAGCCTAAGTTGCTGAAATAAGCCTTTTTAATAAGTCTAAGTTGCTGAAATAAGCCTATTTAATAAGCCTAAGTTGCTGAAATAAGCCTATTTAATAAAGCTATTTAATAAGCCTAAGTTGCTGAATAAGCCTATTTACTAAGTCTAAGTTGCTGAAATAACGCTATTTAATAAGCCTAAGTTGCTGAAATAAGCCTATTTAATAAGCCTAAGTTGCTAAAATAAGCCTATTTAATGAGGCTATTTAATAAGTCTATTTAATAAGCCTATTTAATAAGCCTATTTAATAAGCCTATTTAATACGCCTATTTAATAAACCTATTTAATAAGTATTTAATGAGCCTATTTATTAACTCTATTTAATAAGCCTTTTTAATAAGCCTATTTAATAAGCCTATTTAATAAGCCTATTTAATAAGTCTATTTAATAAGTCTATTTAATAAGCCTATTTAAGAAGTATTTAATGAGCCTATTTAATAAGCCTATTTATTGAGCCTATTTAATAAGCCTATTTATTGAGCCTATTTCGTAAGCCTATTTATTGAGCCTATTTAATAAGCCTATTTAACAAGTCTATTTAATAAGCCTATTTAATAAGCCTAATTAATAAGCCTATTTAATAAGCCTATTTATTGAGCCTATTTAATGAGTCTATTTAATAAGCCTTTTTAATAAGCCTATTTAATAAGTATTGAATGAGCCTATTTAATAAGCCTAAGTTGCTGAATAAGCCTATTTAATAAGCCTAAGTTGCTGAAATAAGCCTATTTAATAAGCCTATTTAATAAGCCTAAGTTGCTGAATAAGCCTATTTAATAAGCCCAAGTTGCTAAAATAAGCCTATTTAATGAGGATATTTAATAAGTCTATTTAATAAGCCTATTTAATAAGTCTATTTAATAAGCCTATTTAATACGCCTATTTAATAAACACATTTAATAAGTATTTAATGAGCATTTTTAATAAGCCTATTTAATAAGTCTATTTAATAAGCCTATTTAATAAGTCTATTTAATAAGTCTAGTTAATAAGCCTATTTAATAAGTATTTAATGAGCCTATTTAATAAGCCTATTTATTGAGCCTATTTAATAAGCCTATTTATTGAGCCTATTTAATAAGCCTATTTATTGAGCCTATTTAATACGCCTATTTAATAAGCCTATTTATTGAGCCTATTTAATAAGTCTATTTAATAAGCCTATTTAATGAGCCTATTTAATAAGTATTTAATGAGCCTATTTAAAAAGTCTATTTAATAAGCCTATGTAATAGGCCTATTTAATAAGTCTAAGTTGCTGAAATAAGCCTATTTAATAAGCCTAAGTTGCTGAATAAGCCTATTTAATAAGCCTAAGTTGCTGAATAAGCCTATTTAATAAACCTAAGTTGCTGAAATAAGCCTATTTAATAAGTCTAAGTTTGCTGAAATAAGGCTATTTAATAAGCCTAAGTTGCTGAAATAAGCCTATTTAATAAGCCTAAGTTGCTGAAATAAGGCTATTTAATAAGTCCAAGTTGCTGAAATAAGCCTATGTAATAAGCCTAAGTTGCTGAAATAAGTATATTGAATAAGCATAAGTTGCTGAAATAAGCCTATTTAATAAGTCTAAATTGCTGAAATAAGGCTATTTAATAAGTCTAAGTTGCTGAAATAAGCCTTTCTAATCAGCGTAAGTTGCTGAAATAAGCCTATTTAATAAGCCCAAGTTGCTGAAATAAGCCTACTTAATTAGGCTATTTAATAAGCCTATTTTGCTGAAATAAGCCTATTTAATATGTGTAAGTTGCTGAAATAAGGCTATTTAATAAGTCTAAGTTGCTGAAATAAGCCTATTTAATAAGCCTAAGTTGCTGAAATTAGCCTATTTAATAAGCCTGTTTAATAAGCCTATTTAATAGGCCTATTTAATAAGTCTAAGTTGCCAAAATAAGCCTATTTAATAAGCCTATTTAATAGGCCTATTTAATAAGTCTAAGTTGCTGAAATAAGCCTATTTAATAAGCCTATTTAATAGGCCTATTTAATAAGTCTAAGTTGCTGAAATAAGCCTATTTAATATGCCTAAGTTGCTGAATGAGCCTATTTAATAAGCCTAAGTTGCTGAAATAAGCCTATTTAATAAGCCTAAGTTGCTGAATACACCTATTTAATAAGTCTAAGTTGCTGAAATAAGGCTATTTAATAAGCCTATTTAATAAGCCTATTTAATAGGCCTATTTAATAAGTCTAAGTTGCCAAAATAAGCCTATTTAATAAGCATATTTAATAGGCCTATTTAATAAGTCTAAGTTGCTGAAATAAGCCTATTTAATAAGCCTATTTAATAGGCCTATTTAATAAGTCTAAGTTGCTGAAATAAGCCTATTTAATATGCCTAAGTTGCTGAATGAGCCTATTTAATAAGCCTAAGTTGCTGAAATAAGCCTATTTAATAAGCCTAAGTTGCTGAATACACCTATTTAATAAGTCTAAGTTGCTGAAATAAGCCTATTTAATAAGCCTATTTAATAAGCCTATTTAATAGGCCTATTTAATAAGTCTAAGTTGCCAAAATAAGCCTATTTAATAAGCATATTTAATAGGCCTATTTAATAAGTCTAAGTTGCTGAAATAAGCCTATTTAATAAGCCTATTTAATAGGCCTATTTAATAAGTCTAAGTTGCTGAAATAAGCCTATTTAATATGCCTAAGTTGCTGAATGAGCCTATTTAATAAGCCTAAGTTGCTGAAATAAGCCTATTTAATAAGCCTAAGTTGCTGAATACACCTATTTAATAAGTCTAAGTTGCTGAAATAAGGCTATTTAATAAGCCTAAGTTGCTGAAATAAGGCTATTTAATAAGTTTAAGTTTCTGAAATAAGCCTATTTAATAAGCCTAAGTTGCTGAAATAAGCCTATTTAATAAGGCTATTTAATGAGCCTAAGTTGCTGAAATAAGCCTATTTAATAAGCCTAAGTTTCTGAACTAAGCCTATTTAAAAAGGTATATTTAATAAGTCTAAGTTGCTGAAATAAACCTATTTTAAAATGCTATTTAATAAGCCTAAGTTGCTGAAATAAACCTGTTTAATAAGGCTATTTAATAAGCATAAGTTGCTGAAATAAGTTTATTTAATAAGCCTAAGTTGCTGAAATAAGCCTATTTAATAAGGCTATTTAATAAGTCTAAGTTGCTGAAATAAACCTATTTAATAAGCCTAAGTTGCTAAAATAAGCCTATTTAATGAGGCTATTTAATAAGTCTATTTAATAAGACTATTTAATAAGCCTATTTAATAAGCCTATTTAATAAGCCTATTTAATACGCCTATTTAATAAACATATTTAATAAGTATTTAATGACCCTATTTAATAAGTCTATTTAATAAGCCTTTTAATAAGCCTATTTAATAAGTCTATTTAATAAGCCTATTTAATAAGTCTATTTAATAAGTCTATTTAATAAGCCTATTTAATAAGTATTTAATGAGCCTATTTAATAAGCCTAAGTTTCTGAATTAGCCTATTTAATAAGCCTAAGTTGCTGAAATACGCCTATTTAATAAGCCTAAGTTGCTGAACAAGCCTATTTAATAAGCCTAAGTTGCTGAAATAAGCCTTTTTAATCAGCATAAGTTGCTGAAATAAGCCTATTTAATAAGCCCAAGTTGCTGAAATAAACCTACTTAATTAGGTTATTTAATAAGCCTAAGTTGCTGAAATAATCCTATTTAATAAGCGTAATTTGCTGAAATAAGGCTATTCAATAAGTCTAAGTTGTTGAAATAAGCCTATGTAATAAGCCTAAGTTGCTGAAATAAGCCTATTTAATAAGCCTGTTTAATACGCCTAAGTTGCTGAAATAAGCCTATTTAATAAGCCTATTTAATAAGCCTATTTAATAGGCCTATTTAATAAGTCTAAGTTGCTGAAATAAGCCTATTTAATAAGCCTATTTAATAGTCTATTTAATAAGTCTAAGTTGCTGAAATAAGCCTATTTAATAAGCCAAAGTTGCTGAATGAGCCTATTTAATAAGCCAAAGTTGCTGAAATAAGCCTATTTAATAAGCCTAAGTTGCTGAATAAGCCTTTTTAATAAGCCTAAGTTGCTGAATAAACCTATTTAATAAGTCTAAGTTGCTGAAATAAGCCTATTTAATAGGGCTATTTAATAAGCCTAAGTTGCTGAATAAGCCTATTTAATAAGTCTAAGTTGCTGAAATAAGGCTACTTAATAAGCCTAAGTTGCTGAAATAAGGCTATTTAATAAGTTTAAGTTGCTGAAATAAGCCTATTTAATAAGCCTAAGTTGCTGAAATAAGCCTATTTAATAAGGCTATTTAATGAGCCTAAGTTGCTGAAATAAACCTATTTAATAAGCCTAAGTTTCTGAACTAAGCCTATTTAAAAAGGTATATTTAGTAAGTCTAAGTTGCTGAAATAAACCTATTTAAAAATGCTATTTAATAAGCCTAAGTTGCTGAAATAAACCTGTTTAATAAGGCTATTTAATAAGCATAAGTTGCTGAAATAAGCTTATTTAATAAGCCTAAGTTGCTGAAATAAGCCTATTTAATAAGGCTATTTAATAAGCCTAAGTTGCTAAAATAAGCCTATTTAATGAGGCTATTTAATAAGTCTATTTAATAAGACTATTTAATAAGCCTATTTAATAAGCCTATTTAATAAGCCTATTTAATACGCCTATTTAATAAACATATTTAATAAGTATTTAATGAGCCTATTTAATAAGTATATTTAATAAGCCTTTTTAATAAGCCTATTTAATAAGTCTATTTAATAAGCCTATTTAATAAGTCTATTTAATAAGTCTATTTAATAAGCCTATTTAATAAGCCTATTTATTGAGCCTATTTAATAAGCCTATTTATTGAGCCTATTTAATAAGCCTATTTATTGTGCCTATTTAATAAGCCTATTTAATAAGTCTATTTAATAAGCCTATTAAATAAGCCTATTTAATACGCCTATTTATTGAGCCTATTTAATAAGCCTATTTAATAAGCCTATTTATTGAGCCTATTTAATAAGTCTATTTAATAAGCCTATTTAATAAGTATTTAATGAGCCTATTTAATAAGTCTATTCAATAAGCCTATTTAATAGGCCTATTTAATAAGTCTAAGTTGCTGAAATAAGCCTATTTAATAAGCCTATTTATTAAGTCTAAGTTGCTGAAATAAGCCTATTTAATGAGCCTAAGTTTCTGAATGAGCCTATTTAATAAGCCTAAGTTGCTTAAATAAGCCTATTTAATAAACCTAAGTTGCTGAATAAGCCTATTTAATAAGCCTAAGTTGCTGAATAAACCTATTTAATAAGTCTAAGTTGCTGAAATAAGCCTATTTAATAAGGCTATTTAATAAGCCTAAGTTGCTGAATAAGCCTATTTAATAAGGCTATTTAATGAGCCTAAGTTGCTGAAATAAGACTATTTAATAAGCCTAAGTTTCTGAACTAAGCCTATTTAAAAAGGTATATTTAATAAGTCTAAGTTGCTGAAATAAATCTATTTAAAAATGCTATTTAATAAGCCTAAGTTGCTGAAATAAACCTGTTTAATAAGGCTATTTAATAAGCATAAGTTGCTGAAATAAGCTTATTTAATAAGCCTAAGTTGCTGAAATAAGCCTATTTAAAAGGCTCTTTAATAAGTCTAAGTTGCTGAAATAAACCTATTTAATAAGCCTAAGTTGCTAAAATAAGCCTATTTAATGAGGCTATTTAATACGTCTATTTAATAAGCCTATTTTATAAGCCTATTTAATAAGCCTATTTAATAAGCCTATTTAATACGCCTATTTAATAAACATATTTTGAAAGTCTATTTAATAAGTCTATTTAATAAGCCTATTTAATAAGTATTTAATGAGCCTATTTAATAAGCCTATTTATTGAGCCTATTTAATAAGCCTATTTATTGAGCCTATTTAATAAGCCTATTTATTGAGCCTATTTAATAAGCCTATTTATTGAGCCTATTTAATAAGCCGATTTAATAAGTCTATTTAATAAGTATTTAATGAGCTTGTTTAATAAGCCTATTTATTGAGCCTATTTAATAAGCCTCTTTAATAAGCCTATTTATTGAGCTTATTTAATAAGTCCATTTAATAAGCCTATTTAATAAGCCTATTTAATAAGTATTTAATGAGCCTATTTAATAAGTCTATTTAATAAGCCTATTTAATAGGCCTATTTAATAAGTCTAAGTTGCTGAAATAAATATATTTAAAAATGCTATTTAATAAGCCTAAGTTGCTGAAATAAACCTGTTTAATAGGGCTATTTAATAAGCATAAGTTGCTGAAATAAGCTTATTTAATAAGCCTAAATTGCTGAAGTAAGCCTTTTTAAAAAGGCTATTTAATAAGTCTAAGTTGCTGAAATAAACCCATTTAATAAGCCTAAGTTGCTAAAATAAGCCTATTTAATGAGGCTATTTAATAAGTCTATTTAATAAGCCTATTTAATAAGCCTATTTAATAAGCCTATTTAATAAGCCTATTTAATACGCCTATTTAATAAACATATTTAATAAGTATTTAATGAGCCTATTTAATAAGTCTATTTAATAAGCCTTTTTAATAAGCCTATTTAATAAGTCTATTTAATAAGCCTATTTAATAAGTCTATTTAATAAGTCTATTTAATAAGCCTATTTAATAAGTATTTAATGAGCCTATTTAATAAGCCTATTTATTGAGCCTATTTAATAAGCCTATTTATTGAGCCTATTTAATAAGCCTATTTATTGAGCCTATTTAATAAGCCTATTTATTGAGCCTATTTAATAAGCCTATTTAATAAGTCTATTTAATAAGCCTATTAAATAAGCCTATTTAATACGCCTATTTATTGAGCCTATTTAATAAGCCTAATTAATAAGCCTATTTATTGAGCCTATTTAATAAGTCTATTTAATAAGCCTATTTAATAAGTATTTAATGAGCCTATTTAATAAGTCTATTCAATAAGCCTATTTAATAGGCCTATTTAATAAGTCTAAGTTGCTGAAATAAGCCTATTTAATAAGCCTATTTATTAAGTCTAAGTTGCTGAAATAAGCCTATTTAATGAGCCTAAGTTTCTGAATGAGCCTATTTAATAAGCCTAAGTTGCTGAAATAAGCCTATTTAATAAACCTAAGTTGCTGAATAAGCCTATTTAATAAGCCTAAGTTGCTGAATAAACCTATTTAATAAGTCTAAGTTGCTGAAATAAGCCTATTTAATAAGGCTATTTAATAAGCCTAAGTTGCTGAATAAGCCTATTTAATAAGGCTATTTAATGAGCCGAAGTTGCTGAAATAAGACTATTTAATAAGCCTAAGTTTCTGAACTAAGCCTATTTAAAAAGGTATATTTAATAAGTCTAAGTTGCTGAAATAAATCTATTTAAAAATGCTATTTAATAAGCCTAAGTTGCTGAAATAAACCTGTTTAATAAGGCTATTTAATAAGCATAAGTTGCTGAAATAAGCTTATTTAATAAGCCTAAGTTGCTGAAATAAGCCTATTTAAAAAGGCTCTTTAATAAGTCTAAGTTGCTGAAATAAACCTATTTAATAAGCCTAAGTTGCTAAAATAAGCCTATTTAATGAGGCTATTTAATACGTCTATTTAATAAGCCTATTTTATAAGCCTATTTAATAAGCCTATTTAATAAGCCTATTTAATACGCCTATTTAATAAACATATTTTAAAAGTCTATTTAATAAGTCTATTTAATAAGCCTATTTAATAAGTATTTAATGAGCCTATTTAATAAGCCTATTTATTGAGCCTATTTAATAAGCCTATTTATTGAGCCTATTTAATAAGCCTATTTATTGAGCCTATTTAATAAGCCTATTTATTGAGCCTATTTAATAAGCCGATTTAATAAGTCTATTTAATAAGTATTTAATGAGCTTGTTTAATAAGCCTATTTATTGAGCCTATTTAATAAGCCTCTTTAATAAGCCTATTTATTGAGCTTATTTAATAAGTCCATTTAATAAGCCTATTTAATAAGCCTATTTAATAAGTATTTAATGAGCCTATTTAATAAGTCTATTTAATAAGCCTATTTAATAGGCCTATTTAATAAGTCTAAGTTGCTGAAATAAGCCTATTTAATAAGCCTAAGTTGCTGAATAAGCCTATTTAATAAGCCTAAGTTGCTGAAATAAGCCTATTTAATAAGCCTAAGTTGCTGAAATAAGCCTATTTAATAAGGCTATTTAATAAGCCTAAGTTGCTGAATAAGCCTATTTAATAAGTCTAAGTTGCTGAAATAAGCCTCTTTAATAAGGTTTTTTAATAAGCCTAAGTTTCTGAACTAAGCCTATTTAAAAAGGTATATCTAATAAGTCTAAGTTGCTGAAATAAATCTATTTAAAAATGCTATTTAATAAGCCTAAGTTGCTGAAATAAACCTGTTTAATAGGGCTATTTAATAAGCATAAGTTGCTGAAATAAGCTTATTTAATAAGCCTAAGTTGCTGAAGTAAGCCTTTTTAAAAAGGCTATTTAATAAGTCTAAGTTGCTGAAATAAACCCATTTAATAAGCCTAAGTTGCTAAAATAAGCCTATTTAATTAGGCTATTTAATAAGTCTATTTAATAAGCCTATTTAATAAGCCTATTTAATAAGCCTATTTAATACGCCTATTTAATAAACATATTTAATAAGTATTTAATGAGCCTATTTAATAAGTCTATTTAATAAGCCTTTTTAATAAGCCTATTTAATAAGTCTATTTAATAAGCCTATTTAATAAGTCTATTTAATAAGTCTATTTAATAAGCCTATTTAATAAGTATTTAATGAGCCTATTTAATAAGCCTATTTATTAAGCCTATTTAATAAGCCTATTTATTGAGCCTATTTAATAAGCCTATTTATTGAGCCTATTTAATAAGCCTATTTATTGAGCCTATTTAATAAGCCGATTTAATAAGTCTATTTAATAAGTATTTAATGAGCCTGTTTAATAAGCCTATTTATTGAGCCTATTTAATAAGCCTCTTTAATAAGCCTATTTATTGAGCCTATTTAATAAGTCTATTTAATAAGCCTATTTAATAAGCCTATTTAATAAGTATTTAATGAGCCTATTTAATAAGTCTATTTAATAAGCCTATTTAATAAGTCTAAGTTGCTGAAATAAGCCTATTTAATAAGCCTAAGTTGCTGAATAAGCCTATTTAATAAGCCTAAGTTGCTGAAATAAGCCTAATTAATAAGCCTAAGTTGCTGAAATAAGCCTATTTAATAAGGCTATTTAATAAGCCTAAGTTGCTGAATAAGCCTATTTAATAAGTCTAAGTTGCTGAAATAACGCTATTTAATAAGCCTAAGTTGCTGAAATAAGCCTATTTAATAAGCCTAAGTTGCTAAAATAAGCCTATTTAATGAGGCTATTTAATGTCTATTTAATAAGCCTATTTAATAAGCCTATTTAATAAGCCTATTTAATACGCCTATTTAATAAACCTATTTAATAAGTATTTAATGAGCCTATTTAATAAGTCTATTTAATAAGCCTTTTTAATAAGCCTATTTAATAAACCTATTTAATAAGCCTATTTAATAAGTCTATTTAATAAGGCTATTTGTTAAGCCTATTTAATAAGTATTTAATGAGCCTATTTAATAAGCCTATTTATTGAGCCTATTTAATAAGCCTATTCATTGAGCCTATTTAATAAGCCTATTTATTGAGCCTATTTAATAAGCCTATTTAATAAGTCTATTTAATAAGCCTATTTAATAAGCCTAATTAAAAAGCCTATTTAATAAGCCTATTTAATGAGCCTATTTAATGAGTCTATTTAATAATCCTGTTTAATAAGCCTATTTAATAAGTATTGAATGAGCCTATTTAATAAGCCTAAGTTGCTGAAATAAGCCTATTTAATAAGTCTAAGTTGCTGAAATAAGGCTATTTAATAAGCCTAAGTTGCTGAAATAAGCCTATTTAATAAGCATAAGTTGCTGAAATAAGGCTATTTAATAAGTCTAAGTTGCTGAAATAAGCCTATTTAATAAGCCTAAGTTGCTGAAAAAGGTATATTTAATAAGCATAAGTTGCTGAAATAAGCCTATTTAATAAGTCTAAGTTGCTGAAATAAGGCTATTTAATAAGTCTAAGTTGCTGAAATAAGCCTTTTTAATCAGCGTAAGTTGCTGAAATAAGCTTATTTAATAAGCCCAAGTTGCTGAAATAGGCCTATTTAATAAGTCTAAGTTGCTGAAATAAAGCGATTTAATAAGTCTAAGTTGCTGAAATAAGCCTTTTTAATCAGCGTAAGTTGCTGAAATAAGCCTATTTAATAAGCCCAAGTTGCTGAAATAAGCCTACTTAATAAGGCTATTTAATAAGCCTAAGTTGCTGAAATAAGCCTATTTAATAGGCCTATCTAATAAGTCTAAGTTGCAGAAATAAGCATATTTCATAAGCATATTAGATGAGCCTAAGTTGCTGAAATGTCTATTTAATAAGTCGTTTTAATAAGTCTAAGTTGCTAAAATAAGCCTATTTAATAAGGCTATTTAATAAGCCTAAGGTGCTGAAATAAGCCTATTTAATAAGGCTATTTAATGAGCCTAAGTTGCTGAAATAAGCCTATTTAATAAGCCTAAGTTTCTGAACTAAGCCTATTTAAAAAGGTATATTTAATAAGTCTAAGTTGCTGAAATAAACATATTTAAAAATGCTATTTAATAAGCCTAAGTTGCTGAAATAAACCTGTTTAATAAGGCTATTTAATAAGCATAAGTTGATGAAATAAGCCTATTTTATAAGCCTAAGTTGCTGAAATAAACCTGTTTAATAAGGCTATTTAATAAGCATAAGTTGATTAAATAAGCCTATTTTATAAGCCAAAGTTGCTGAAATAAGCCTATTTAATAAGCCTAAGTTGCTGAAATAAGCCTATTTAATAGGCCTATCTAATAAGTTTAAGTTGCAGAAATAAGCATATTTCATAAGCATATTAGATGAGCCTAAGTTGCTGAAATGTCTATTTAATAAGTCGTTTTAATAAGTCTAAGTTGCTAAAATAAGCCTATTTAATAAGGCTATTTAATAAGCCTAAGTTGCTGAAATAAGCCTATTTAATAAGGCTATTTAATGAGCCTAAGTTGCTGAAATAAGCCTATTTAATAAGCCTAAGTTTCTGAACTAAGCCTATTTAAAAAGGTATATTTAATAAGTCTAAGTTGCTGAAATAAACATATTTAAAAATGCTATTTAATAAGCCTAAGTTGCTGAAATAAACCTGTTTAATAAGGCTATTTAATAAGCATAAGTTGATGAAATAAGCCTATTTTATAAGCCTAAGTTGCTGAAATAAGCCTATTTAATAAGCCTAAGTTGCTAAAATAAGCCTATTTAATGAGGCTATTTAATAAGTCTATTTAATAGGCCTATTTAATATGCCTATTTACTAAGCCTATTTATTGAGCCTATTTAATAAGCCTATTTAATAAGTCTATTTAATAAGCCTATTTAATAAGCCTAATTAATAAGCCTATTTAATAAGCCTATTTATTGAGCCTATTTAATGAGTCTATTTAATAAGCCTGTTTAATAAGCCTATTTAATAAGTATTGAATGAGCCTATTTAATAAGCCTAAGTTGCTGAATAAGCCTATTTAATAAGCCTAAGTTGCTGAAATAAGCCTATTTAATAAGCCTATTTAATAAGCCTAAGTTGCTGAATAAGCCTATTTAATAAGCCTAAGTTGCTGAAATAAACCTGTTTAATAGGGCTATTTAATAAGCATAAGTTGCTGAAATAAGCTTATTTAATAAGCCTAAGTTGCTGAAATAAGCCTATTTAAAAAGGCTCTTTAATAAGTCTAAGTTGCTGAAATAAACCTATTTAATAAGCCTAAGTTGCTAAAATAAGCCTATTTAATGAGGCTATTTAAAAAGTCTATTTAATAAGCCTATTTTATAAGCCTATTTAATAAGCCTATTTAATAAGCCTATTTAATACGCCTATTTAATAAACATATTTAATAAGTATTTAATGAGCCTATTTAATAAGTCTATTTAATAAGCCTTTTTAATAAGCCTATTTAATAAGTCTATTTAATAAGCCTATTTAATAAGTCTATTTAATAAGTCTATTTAATAAGCCTATTTAATAAGTATTTAATGAGCCTATTTAATAAGCCTATTTATTGAGCCTATTTAATAAGCCTATTTATTGAGCCTATTTAATAAGCCTATTTATTGAGCCTATTTAATAAGCCTATTTATTGAGCCTATTTAATAAGCCGATTTAATAAGTCTATTTAATAAGTATTTAATGAGCCTGTTTAATAAGCCTATTTATTGAGCCTATTTAATAAGCCTCTTTAAAAAGCCTATTTATTGAGCTTATTTAATAAGTCTATTTAATAAGCCTATTTAATAAGCCTATTTAATAAGTATTTAATGAGCCTATTTAATAAGTCTATTTAATAAGCCTATTTAATAGGCCTATTTAATAAGTCTAAGTTGCTGAATAAGCCTATTTAATAAGGCTATTTAATGAGCCTAAGTTGCTGAAATAAGACTATTTAATAAGCATAAGTTTCTGAACTAAGCCTATTTAATAAGCCTAAGTTGCTGAAATAAGCCTATTTAATAAGCCTAAGTTGCTGAATAAGCCTATTTAATAAGCCTAAGTTGCTGAAATAAGCCTATTTAATAAGCCTAAGTTGCTGAAATAAGCCTATTTAATAAGGCTATTTAATAAGCCTAAGTTGCTGAATAAGCCTATTTAATAAGTCTAAGTTGCTGAAATAAGCCTATTTAATAAGGCTATTTAATAAGCCTAAGTTGCTGAATAAGCCTATTTAATAAGGCTATTTAATGAGCCTAAGTTGCTGAAATAAGACTATTTAATAAGCCTAAGTTTCTGAACTAAGCCTATTTAAAAAGGTATATCTAATAAGTCTAAGTTGCTGAAATAAATCTATTTAAAATGCTATTTAATAAGCCTAAGTTGCTGAAATAAACCTGTTTAATAGGGCTATTTAATAAGCATAAGTTGCTGAAATAAGCTTATTTAATAAGCCTAAGTTGCTGAAATAAGCCTTTTTAAAAAGGCTATTTAATAAGTCTAAGTTGCTGAAATAAACCTATTTAATATGCCTAAGTTGCTAAAATAAGCCTATTTAATGAGCCTATTTAATAAGTATTTTTAATAAGCCTATTTAATAGGCCTATTTAATAAGTCTAAGTTGCTGAAATAAGCCTATTTAATAAGCCTAAGTTGCTGAATAAGCCTATTTAATAAGCCTAAGTTGCTGAAATAAGCCTATTTAATAAGCCTAAGTTGCTGAAATAAGCCTATTTAATAAGGCTATTTAATAAGCCTAAGTTGCTGAATAAGCCTATTTAATAAGTCTAAGTTGCTGAAATAAGCCTATTTAATAAGGCTATTTAATAAGCCTAAGTTGCTGAATAAGCCTATTTAATAAGGCTATTTAATGAGCCTAAGTTGCTGAAATAAGACTATTTAATAAGCCTAAGTTTCTGAACTAAGCCTATTTAAAAAGGTATATCTAATAAGTCTAAGTTGCTGAAATAAATCTATTTAAAATGCTATTTAATAAGCCTAAGTTGCTGAAATAAACCTGTTTAATAGGGCTATTTAATAAGCATAAGTTGCTGAAATAAGCTTATTTAATAAGCCTAAGTTGCTGAAATAAGCCTTTTTAAAAAGGCTATTTAATAAGTCTAAGTTGCTGAAATAAACCTATTTAATATGCCTAAGTTGCTAAAATAAGCCTATTTAATGAGCCTATTTAATAAGTCTTTTTAATAAGCCTATTTAATAGGCCTATTTAATAAGTCTAAGTTGCTGAAATAAGCCTATTTAATAAGCCTAAGTTGCTGAATAAGCCTATTTAATAAGCCTAAGTTGCTGAAATAAGCCTATTTAATAAGCCTAAGTTGCTGAAATAAGCCTATTTAATAAGGCTATTTAATAAGCCTAAGTTGCTGAATAATCCTATTTAATAAGTCTAAGTTGCTGAAATAACGCTATTTAATAATCCTAAGTTGCTGAAATAAGCCTATTTAATAAGCCTAAGTTGCTAAAATAAGCCTATTTAATGAGGCTAT
The DNA here is from genome assembly GCF_048934315.1 of Petromyzon marinus. Classification (NCBI taxonomy): domain Eukaryota; kingdom Metazoa; phylum Chordata; class Hyperoartia; order Petromyzontiformes; family Petromyzontidae; genus Petromyzon; species Petromyzon marinus. The sequence continues at coordinate 4,947,655 of NW_027423002.1, forward strand.
TTAATAAGTCTATTTAATAAGCCTATTTAATAAGCCTATTTAATAAGCCTATTTAATACGCCTATTTAATAAACCTATTTAATAAGTATTTAATGAGCCTATTTAATAAGTCTATTTAATAAGCCTTTTTAATAAGCCTTAATAAGCCTATTTAATAAGTCTATTTAATAAGTCTATTTGTTAAGCCTATTTAATAAGTATTTAATGAGCCTATTTAATAAGCCTATTTATTGAGCCTATTTAATAAGCCTATTCATTGAGCCTATTTAATAAGCCTATTTATTGAGCCTATTTAATAAGCCTATTTAATAAGTCTATTTAATAAGCCTATTTAATAAGCCTAATTAATAAGCCTATTTAATGAGCCTATTTAATGAGTCTATTTAATAAGCCTGTTTAATAAGCCTATTTAACAAGTATTGAATGAGCCTATTTAATAAGCCTAAGTTGCTGAAATAAGCCTATTTAATAAGTCTAAGTTGCTGAAATAAGGCTATTTAATAAGCCTAAGTTGCTGAAATAAACCTATTTAATAAGCATAAGTTGCTGAAATAAGGCTATTTAATAAGTCTAAGTTGCTGAAATAAGCCTATTTAATAAGCCTAAGTTGCTGAAATAAGTATATTTAATAAGCATAAGTTGCTGAAATAAGCCTATTTAATAAGTCTAAGTTGCTGAAATAAGGCTATTTAATAAGTCTAAGTTGCTGAAATAAGCCTTTTTAATCAGCGTAAGTTGCTGAAATAAGTCCATTTAATAAGCCCAAGTTGCTGAAATAAGCCTACTTAATAAGGCTATTTAATAAGCCTAAGTTGCTGAAATAAGCCTATTTAATAAGCCTAAGTTGCTGAAATAAGCCTATTTAATAGGCCTATCTAATAAGTCTAAGTTGCAGAAATAAGCATATTTCATAAGCATATTAGATGAGCCTAAGTTGCTGAAATGTCTATTTAATAAGTCGTTTTAATAAGTCTAAGTTGCTAAAATAAGCCTATTTAATAAGGCTATTTAATAAGCCTAAGTTGCTGAAATAAGCCTATTTAATAAGGCTATTTAATGAGCCTAAGTTGCTGAAATAAGCTTATTTAATAAGCCTAAGTTGCTGAAATAAGCCTATTTAATAAGGCTATTTAATAAGCCTAAGTTGCTAAAATACGCCTATTTAATGAGGCTATTTAATAAGTCTATTTAATAAGACTATTTAATAAGCCTATTTAATAAGCCTATTTAATAAGCCTATTTAATACGCCTATTTAATAAACATATTTAATAAGTATTTAATGAGCCTATTTAATAAGTATATTTAATAAGCCTTTTTAATAAGCCTATTTAATAAGTCTATTTAATAAGCCTATTTAATGAGTCTATTTAATAAGTCTATTTAATAATTTTCGATTTAAAGCTATTTTAATTTTCGATTTAAAGCTATTTAATAAGCCTATTTAATAAGCCTATTTATTGAGCCTATTTAATAAGCCTATTTATTGAGCCTATTTAATAAGCCTATTTATTGAGCCTATTTAATAAGCCTATTTAATAAGTCTATTTAATAAGCCTATTAAATAAGCCTATTTAATACGCCTATTTATTGAGCCTATTTAATAAGCCTATTTAATAAGCCTATTTATTGAGCCTATTTAATAAGTCTATTTAATAAGCCTATTTAATAAGTATTTAATGAGCCTATTTAATAAGTCTATTCAATAAGCCTATTTAATAGGCCTATTTAATAAGTCTAAGTTGCTGAAATAAGCCTATTTAATAAGCCTATTTATTAAGTCTAAGTTGCTGAAATAAGCCTATTTAATGAGCCTAAGTTTCTGAATGAGCCTATTTAATAAGCCTAAGTTGCTGAAATAAGCCTATTTAATAAACCTAAGTTGCTGAATAAGCCTATTTAATAAGCCTAAGTTGCTGAATAAACCTATTTAATAAGTCTAAGTTGCTGAAATAAGCCTATTTAATAAGGCTATTTAATAAGCCTAAGTTGCTGAATAAGCCTATTTAATAAGGCTATTTAATGAGCCTAAGTTGCTGAAATAAGACTATTTAATAAGCCTAAGTTTCTGAACTAAGCCTATTTAAAAAGGTATATTTAATAAGTCTAAGTTGCTGAAATAATCTATTTAAAAATGCTATTTAATAAGCCTAAGTTGCTGAAATAAACCTGTTTAATAAGGCTATTTAATAAGCATAAGTTGCTGAAATAAGCTTATTTAATAAGCCTAAGTTGCTGAAATAAGCCTATTTAAAAAGGCTCTTTAATAAGTCTAAGTTGCTGAAATAAACCTATTTAATAAGCCTAAGTTGCTAAAATAAGCCTATTTAATGAGGCTATTTAATACGTCTATTTAATAAGCCTATTTTATAAGCCTATTTAATAAGCCTATTTAATAAGCCTATTTAATACGCCTATTTAATAAACATATTTTAAAAGTCTATTTAATAAGTCTATTTAATAAGCCTATTTAATAAGTATTTAATGAGCCTATTTAATAAGCCTATTTATTGAGCCTATTTAATAAGCCTATTTATTGAGCCTATTTAATAAGCCTATTTATTGAGCCTATTTAATAAGCCTATTTATTGAGCCTATTTAATAAGCTGATTTAATAAGTCTATTTAATAAGTATTTAATGAGCTTGTTTAATAAGCCTATTTATTGAGCCTATTTAATAAGCCTCTTTAATAAGCCTATTTATTGAGCTTATTTAATAAGTCCATTTAATAAGCCTATTTAATAAGCCTATTTAATAAGTATTTAATGAGCCTATTTAATAAGTCTATTTAATAAGCCTATTTAATAGGCCTATTTAATAAGTCTAAGTTGCTGAAATAAGCCTATTTAATAAGCCTAAGTTGCTGAATAAGCCTATTTAATAAGCCTAAGTTGCTGAAATAAGCCTATTTAATAAGCCTAAGTTGCTGAAATAAGCCTATTTAATAAGGCTATTTAATAAGCCTAAGTTGCTGAATAAGCCTATTTAATAAGTCTAAGTTGCTGAAATAAGCCTCTTTAATAAGGTTTTTTAATAAGCCTAAGTTTCTGAACTAAGCCTATTTAAAAAGGTATATCTAATAAGTCTAAGTTGCTGAAATAAATCTATTTAAAAATGCTATTTAATAAGCCTAAGTTGCTGAAATAAACCTGTTTAATAGGGCTATTTAATAAGCATAAGTTGCTGAAATAAGCTTATTTAATAAGCCTAAATTGCTGAAGTAAGCCTTTTTAAAAAGGCTATTTAATAAGTCTAAGTTGCTGAAATAAACCCATTTAATAAGCCTAAGTTGCTAAAATAAGCCTATTTAATGAGGCTATTTAATAAGTCTATTTAATAAGCCTATTTAATAAGCCTATTTAATAAGCCTATTTAATAAGCCTATTTAATACGCCTATTTAATAAACATATTTAATAAGTATTTAATGAGCCTATTTAATAAGTCTATTTAATAAGCCTTTTTAATAAGCCTATTTAATAAGTCTATTTAATAAGCCTATTTAATAAGTCTATTTAATAAGTCTATTTAATAAGCCTATTTAATAAGTATTTAATGAGCCTATTTAATAAGCCTATTTATTGAGCCTATTTAATAAGCCTATTTATTGAGCCTATTTAATAAGCCTATTTATTGAGCCTATTTAATAAGCCTATTTATTGAGCCTATTTAATAAGCCTATTTAATAAGTCTATTTAATAAGCCTATTAAATAAGCCTATTTAATACGCCTATTTATTGAGCCTATTTAATAAGCCTATTTAATAAGCCTATTTATTGAGCCTATTTAATAAGTCTATTTAATAAGCCTATTTAATAAGTATTTAATGAGCCTATTTAATAAGTCTATTCAATAAGCCTATTTAATAGGCCTATTTAATAAGTCTAAGTTGCTGAAATAAGCCTATTTAATAAGCCTATTTATTAAGTCTAAGTTGCTGAAATAAGCCTATTTATTGAGCCTAAGTTTCTGAATGAGCCTATTTAATAAGCCTAAGTTGCTGAAATAAGCCTATTTAATAAACCTAAGTTGCTGAATAAGCCTATTTAATAAGCCTAAGTTGCTGAATAAACCTATTTAATAAGTCTAAGTTGCTGAAATAAGCCTATTTAATAAGGCTATTTAATAAGCCTAAGTTGCTGAATAAGCCTATTTAATAAGGCTATTTAATGAGCCGAAGTTGCTGAAATAAGACTATTTAATAAGCCTAAGTTTCTGAACTAAGCCTATTTAAAAAGGTATATTTAATAAGTCTAAGTTGCTGAAATAAATCTATTTAAAAATGCTATTTAATAAGCCTAAGTTGCTGAAATAAACCTGTTTAATAAGGCTATTTAATAAGCATAAGTTGCTGAAATAAGCTTATTTAATAAGCCTAAGTTGCTGAAATAAGCCTATTTAAAAAGGCTCTTTAATAAGTCTAAGTTGCTGAAATAAACCTATTTAATAAGCCTAAGTTGCTAAAATAAGCCTATTTAATGAGGCTATTTAATACGTCTATTTAATAAGCCTATTTTATAAGCCTATTTAATAAGCCTATTTAATAAGCCTATTTAATACGCCTATTTAATAAACATATTTTAAAAGTCTATTTAATAAGTCTATTTAATAAGCCTATTTAATAAGTATTTAATGAGCCTATTTAATAAGCCTATTTATTGAGCCTATTTAATAAGCCTATTTATTGAGCCTATTTAATAAGCCTATTTATTGAGCCTATTTAATAAGCCTATTTATTGAGCCTATTTAATAAGCCGATTTAATAAGTCTATTTAATAAGTATTTAATGAACTTGTTTAATAAGCCTATTTATTGAGCCTATTTAATAAGCCTCTTTAATAAGCCTATTTATTGAGCTTATTTAATAAGTCCATTTAATAAGCCTATTTAATAAGCCTATTTAATAAGTATTTAATGAGCCTATTTAATAAGTCTATTTAATAAGCCTATTTAATAGGCCTATTTAATAAGTCTAAGTTGCTGAAATAAGCCTATTTAATAAGCCTAAGTTGCTGAATAAGCCTATTTAATAAGCCTAAGTTGCTGAAATAAGCCTATTTAATAAGCCTAAGCTGCTGAAATAAGCCTATTTAATAAGGCTATTTAATAAGCCTAAGTTGCTGAATAAGCCTATTTAATAAGTCTAAGTTGCTGAAATAAGCCTCTTTAATAAGGTTTTTTAATAAGCCTAAGTTTCTGAACTAAGCCTATTTAAAAAGGTATATCTAATAAGTCTAAGTTGCTGAAATAAATCTATTTAAAAATGCTATTTAATAAGCCTAAGTTGCTGAAATAAACCTGTTTAATAGGGCTATTTAATAAGCATAAGTTGCTGAAATAAGCTTATTTAATAAGCCTAAGTTGCTAAAGTAAGCCTTTTTAAAAAGGCTATTTAATAAGTCTAAGTTGCTGAAATAAACCCATTTAATAAGGCTAAGTTGCTAAAATAAGCCTATTTAATTAGGCTATTTAATAAGTCTATTTAATAAGCCTATTTAATAAGCCTATTTAATAAGCCTATTTAATACGCCTATTTAATAAACATATTTAATAAGTATTTAATGAGCCTATTTAATAAGTCTATTTAATAAGCCTTTTTAATAAGCCTATTTAATAAGTCTATTTAATAAGCCTATTTAATAAGTCTATTTAATAAGTCTATTTAATAAGCCTATTTAATAAGTATTTAATGAGCCTATTTAATAAGCCTATTTATTAAGCCTATTTAATAAGCCTATTTATTGAGCCTATTTAATAAGCCTATTTATTGAGCCTATTTAATAAGCCTATTTATTGAGCCTATTTAATAAGCCGATTTAATAAGTCTATTTAATAAGTATTTAATGAGCCTGTTTAATAAGCCTATTTATTGAGCCTATTTAATAAGCCTCTTTAATAAGCCTATTTATTGAGCCTATTTAATAAGTCTATTTAATAAGCCTATTTAATAAGCCTATTTAATAAGTATTTAATGAGCCTATTTAATAAGTCTATTTAATAAGCCTATTTAATAAGTCTAAGTTGCTGAAATAAGCCTATTTAATAAGCCTAAGTTGCTGAATAAGCCTATTTAATAAGCCTAAGTTGCTGAAATAAGCCTAATTAATAAGCCTAAGTTGCTGAAATAAGCCTATTTAATAAGGCTATTTAATAAGCCTAAGTTGCTGAATAAGCCTATTTAATAAGTCTAAGTTGCTGAAATAACGCTATTTAATAAGCCTAAGTTGCTGAAATAAGCCTATTTAATAAGCCTAAGTTGCTATTTATTGAGCCTATTTAATAAGCCTATTTATTGAGCCTATTTAATAAGCCGATTTAATAAGTCTATTTAATAAGTATTTAATGAACTTGTTTAATAAGCCTATTTATTGAGCCTATTTAATAAGCCTCTTTAATAAGCCTATTTATTGAGCTTATTTAATAAGTCCATTTAATAAGCCTATTTAATAAGCCTATTTAATAAGTATTTAATGAGCCTATTTAATAAGTCTATTTAATAAGCCTATTTAATAGGCCTATTTAATAAGTCTAAGTTGCTGAAATAAGCCTATTTAATAAGCCTAAGTTGCTGAATAAGCCTATTTAATAAGCCTAAGTTGCTGAAATAAGCCTATTTAATAAGCCTAAGCTGCTGAAATAAGCCTATTTAATAAGGCTATTTAATAAGCCTAAGTTGCTGAATAAGCCTATTTAATAAGTCTAAGTTGCTGAAATAAGCCTCTTTAATAAGGTTTTTTAATAAGCCTAAGTTTCTGAACTAAGCCTATTTAAAAAGGTATATCTAATAAGTCTAAGTTGCTGAAATAAATCTATTTAAAAATGCTATTTAATAAGCCTAAGTTGCTGAAATAAACCTGTTTAATAGGGCTATTTAATAAGCATAAGTTGCTGAAATAAGCTTATTTAATAAGCCTAAGTTGCTAAAGTAAGCCTTTTTAAAAAGGCTATTTAATAAGTCTAAGTTGCTGAAATAAACCCATTTAATAAGGCTAAGTTGCTAAAATAAGCCTATTTAATTAGGCTATTTAATAAGTCTATTTAATAAGCCTATTTAATAAGCCTATTTAATAAGCCTATTTAATACGCCTATTTAATAAACATATTTAATAAGTATTTAATGAGCCTATTTAATAAGTCTATTTAATAAGCCTTTTTAATAAGCCTATTTAATAAGTCTATTTAATAAGCCTATTTAATAAGTCTATTTAATAAGTCTATTTAATAAGCCTATTTAATAAGTATTTAATGAGCCTATTTAATAAGCCTATTTATTAAGCCTATTTAATAAGCCTATTTATTGAGCCTATTTAATAAGCCTATTTATTGAGCCTATTTAATAAGCCTATTTATTGAGCCTATTTAATAAGCCGATTTAATAAGTCTATTTAATAAGTATTTAATGAGCCTGTTTAATAAGCCTATTTATTGAGCCTATTTAATAAGCCTCTTTAATAAGCCTATTTATTGAGCCTATTTAATAAGTCTATTTAATAAGCCTATTTAATAAGCCTATTTAATAAGTATTTAATGAGCCTATTTAATAAGTCTATTTAATAAGCCTATTTAATAAGTCTAAGTTGCTGAAATAAGCCTATTTAATAAGCCTAAGTTGCTGAATAAGCCTATTTAATAAGCCTAAGTTGCTGAAATAAGCCTAATTAATAAGCCTAAGTTGCTGAAATAAGCCTATTTAATAAGGCTATTTAATAAGCCTAAGTTGCTGAATAAGCCTATTTAATAAGTCTAAGTTGCTGAAATAACGCTATTTAATAAGCCTAAGTTGCTGAAATAAGCCTATTTAATAAGCCTAAGTTGCTAAAATAAGCCTATTTAATGAGGCTATTTAATGTCTATTTAATAAGCCTATTTAATAAGCCTATTTAATAAGCCTATTTAATACGCCTATTTAATAAACCTATTTAATAAGTATTTAATGAGCCTATTTAATAAGTCTATTTAATAAGCCTTTTTAATAAGCCTATTTAATAAACCTATTTAATAAGCCTATTTAATAAGTCTATTTAATAAGGCTATTTGTTAAGCCTATTTAATAAGTATTTAATGAGCCTATTTAATAAGCCTATTTATTGAGCCTATTTAATAAGCCTATTCATTGAGCCTATTTAATAAGCCTATTTATTGAGCCTATTTAATAAGCCTATTTAATAAGTCTATTTAATAAGCCTATTTAATAAGCCTAATTAAAAAGCCTATTTAATAAGCCTATTTAATGAGCCTATTTAATGAGTCTATTTAATAATCCTGTTTAATAAGCCTATTTAATAAGTATTGAATGAGCCTATTTAATAAGCCTAAGTTGCTGAAATAAGCCTATTTAATAAGTCTAAGTTGCTGAAATAAGGCTATTTAATAAGCCTAAGTTGCTGAAATAAGCCTATTTAATAAGCATAAGTTGCTGAAATAAGGCTATTTAATAAGTCTAAGTTGCTGAAATAAGCCTATTTAATAAGCCTAAGTTGCTGAAAAAGGTATATTTAATAGGCATAAGTTGCTGAAATAAGCCTATTTAATAAGTCTAAGTTGCTGAAATAAGGCTATTTAATAAGTCTAAGTTGCTGAAATAAGCCTTTTTAATCAGCGTAAGCTGCTGAAATAAGCTTATTTAATAAGCCCAAGTTGCTGAAATAGGCCTATTTAATAAGTCTAAGTTGCTGAAATAAAGCGATTTAATAAGTCTAAGTTGCTGAAATAAGCCTTTTTAATCAGCGTAAGCTGCTGAAATAAGCCTATTTAATAAGCCCAAGTTGCTGAAATAAGCCTACTTAATAAGGCTATTTAATAAGCCTAAGTTGCTGAAATAAGCCTATTTAATAGGCCTATCTAATAAGTCTAAGTTGCAGAAATAAGCATATTTCATAAGCATATTAGATGAGCCTAAGTTGCTGAAATGTCTATTTAATAAGTCGTTTTAATAAGTCTAAGTTGCTAAAATAAGCCTATTTAATAAGGCTATTTAATAAGCCTAAGGTGCTGAAATAAGCCTATTTAATAAGGCTATTTAATGAGCCTAAGTTGCTGAAATAAGCCTATTTAATAAGCCTAAGTTTCTGAACTAAGCCTATTTAAAAAGGTATATTTAATAAGTCTAAGTTGCTGAAATAAACATATTTAAAAATGCTATTTAATAAGCCTAAGTTGCTGAAATAAACCTGTTTAATAAGGCTATTTAATAAGCATAAGTTGATGAAATAAGCCTATTTTATAAGCCTAAGTTGCTGAAATAAACCTGTTTAATAAGGCTATTTAATAAGCATAAGTTGATTAAATAAGCCTATTTTATAAGCCAAAGTTGCTGAAATAAGCCTATTTAATAAGCCTAAGTTGCTGAAATAAGCCTATTTAATAGGCCTATCTAATAAGTTTAAGTTGCAGAAATAAGCATATTTCATAAGCATATTAGATGAGCCTAAGTTGCTGAAATGTATATTTAATAAGTCGTTTTAATAAGTCTAAGTTGCTAAAATAAGCCTATTTAATAAGGCTATTTAATAAGCCTAAGTTGCTGAAATAAGCCTATTTAATAAGGCTATTTAATGAGCCTAAGTTGCTGAAATAAGCCTATTTAATAAGCCTAAGTTTCTGAACTAAGCCTATTTAAAAAGGTATATTTAATAAGTCTAAGTTGCTGAAATAAACATATTTAAAAATGCTATTTAATAAGCCTAAGTTGCTGAAATAAGCCTATTTAATAAGCCTAAGTTGCTAAAATAAGCCTATTTAATGAGGCTATTTAATAAGTCTATTTAATAGGCCTATTTAATATGCCTATTTACTAAGCCTATTTATTGAGCCTATTTAATAAGCCTATTTAATAAGTCTATTTAATAAGCCTATTTAATAAGCCTAATTAATAAGCCTATTTAATAAGCCTATTTATTGAGCCTATTTAATGAGTCTATTTAATAAGCCTGTTTAATAAGCCTATTTAATAAGTATTGAATGAGCCTATTTAATAAGCCTAAGTTGCTGAATAAGCCTATTTAATAAGCCTAAGTTGCTGAAATAAGCCTATTTAATAAGCCTATTTAATAAGCCTAAGTTGCTGAATAAGCCTATTTAATAAGCCTAAGTTGCTGAAATAAACCTGTTTAATAGGGCTATTTAATAAGCATAAGTTGCTGAAATAAGCTTATTTAATAAGCCTAAGTTGCTGAAATAAGCCTATTTAAAAAGGCTCTTTAATAAGTCTAAGTTGCTGAAATAAACCTATTTAATAAGCCTAAGTTGCTAAAATAAGCCTATTTAATGAGGCTATTTAAAAAGTCTATTTAATAAGCCTATTTTATAAGCCTATTTAATAAGCCTATTTAATAAGCCTATTTAATACGCCTATTTAATAAACATATTTAATAAGTATTTAATGAGCCTATTTAATAAGTCTATTTAATAAGCCTTTTTAATAAGCCTATTTAATAAGTCTATTTAATAAGCCTATTTAATAAGTCTATTTAATAAGTCTATTTAATAAGCCTATTTAATAAGTATTTAATGAGCCTATTTAATAAGCCTATTTATTGAGCCTATTTAATAAGCCTATTTATTGAGCCTATTTAATAAGCCTATTTATTGAGCCTATTTAATAAGCCTATTTATTGAGCCTATTTAATAAGCCGATTTAATAAGTCTATTTAATAAGTATTTAATGAGCCTGTTTAATAAGCCTATTTATTGAGCCTATTTAATAAGCCTCTTTAATAAGCCTATTTATTGAGCTTATTTAATAAGTCCATTTAATAAGCCTATTTAATAAGCCTATTTAATAAGTATTTAATGAGCCTATTTAATAAGTCTATTTAATAAGCCTATTTAATAGGCCTATTTAATAAGTCTAAGTTGCTGAAATAAGCCTATTTAATAAGCCTAAGTTGCTGAATAAGCCTATTTAATAAGCCTAAGTTGCTGAAATAAGCCTATTTAATAAGCCTAAGTTGCTGAAATAAGCCTATTTAATAAGGCTATTTAATAAGCCTAAGTTGCTGAATAAGCCTATTTAATAAGTCTAAGTTGCTGAAATAAGCCTCTTTAATAAGGTTTTTTAATAAGCCTAAGTTTCTGAACTAAGCCTATTTAAAAAGGTATATCTAATAAGTCTAAGTTGCTGAAATAAATCTATTTAAAAATGCTATTTAATAAGCCTAAGTTGCTGAAATAAACCTGTTTAATAGGGCTATTTAATAAGCATAAGTTGCTGAAATAAGCTTATTTAATAAGCCTAAGTTGCTGAAGTAAGCCTTTTTAAAAAGGCTATTTAATAAGTCTAAGTTGCTGAAATAAACCCATTTAATAAGCCTAAGTTGCTAAAATAAGCCTATTTAATTAGGCTATTTAATAAGTCTATTTAATAAGCCTATTTAATAAGCCTATTTAATAAGCCTATTTAATACGCCTATTTAATAAACATATTTAATAAGTATTTAATGAGCCTATTTAATAAGTCTATTTAATAAGCCTTTTTAATAAGCCTATTTAATAAGTCTATTTAATAAGCCTATTTAATAAGTCTATTTAATAAGTCTATTTAATAAGCCTATTTAATAAGTATTTAATGAGCCTATTTAATAAGCCTATTTATTAAGCCTATTTAATAAGCCTATTTATTGAGCCTATTTAATAAGCCTATTTATTGAGCCTATTTAATAAGCCTATTTATTGAGCCTATTTAATAAGCCGATTTAATAAGTCTATTTAATAAGTATTTAATGAGCCTGTTTAATAAGCCTATTTATTGAGCCTATTTAATAAGCCTCTTTAATAAGCCTATTTATTGAGCCTATTTAATAAGTCTATTTAATAAGCCTATTTAATAAGCCTATTTAATAAGTATTTAATGAGCCTATTTAATAAGTCTATTTAATAAGCCTATTTAATAAGTCTAAGTTGCTGAAATAAGCCTATTTAATAAGCCTAAGTTGCTGAATAAGCCTATTTAATAAGCCTAAGTTGCTGAAATAAGCCTAATTAATAAGCCTAAGTTGCTGAAATAAGCCTATTTAATAAGGCTATTTAATAAGCCTAAGTTGCTGAATAAGCCTATTTAATAAGTCTAAGTTGCTGAAATAACGCTATTTAATAAGCCTAAGTTGCTGAAATAAGCCTATTTAATAAGCCTAAGTTGCTAAAATAAGCCTATTTAATGAGGCTATTTAATGTCTATTTAATAAGCCTATTTAATAAGCCTATTTAATAAGCCTATTTAATACGCCTATTTAATAAACCTATTTAATAAGTATTTAATGAGCCTATTTAATAAGTCTATTTAATAAGCCTTTTTAATAAGCCTATTTAATAAACCTATTTAATAAGCCTATTTAATAAGTCTATTTAATAAGGCTATTTGTTAAGCCTATTTAATAAGTATTTAATGAGCCTATTTAATAAGCCTATTTATTGAGCCTATTTAATAAGCCTATTCATTGAGCCTATTTAATAAGCCTATTTATTGAGCCTATTTAATAAGCCTATTTAATAAGTCTATTTAATAAGCCTATTTAATAAGCCTAATTAAAAAGCCTATTTAATAAGCCTATTTAATGAGCCTATTTAATGAGTCTATTTAATAATCCTGTTTAATAAGCCTATTTAATAAGTATTGAATGAGCCTATTTAATAAGCCTAAGTTGCTGAAATAAGCCTATTTAATAAGTCTAAGTTGCTGAAATAAAGCTATTTAATAAGCCTAAGTTGCTGAAATAAGCCTATTTAATAAGCATAAGTTGCTGAAATAAGGCTATTTAATAAGTCTAAGTTGCTGAAATAAGCCTATTTAATAAGCCTAAGTTGCTGAAAAAGGTATATTTAATAAGCATAAGTTGCTGAAATAAGCCTATTTAATAAGTCTAAGTTGCTGAAATAAGGCTATTTAATAAGTCTAAGTTGCTGAAATAAGCCTTTTTAATCAGCGTAAGCTGCTGAAATAAGCTTATTTAATAAGCCCAAGTTGCTGAAATAGGCCTATTTAATAAGTCTAAGTTGCTGAAATAAAGCGATTTAATAAGTCTAAGTTGCTGAAATAAGCCTTTTTAATCAGCGTAAGCTGCTGAAATAAGCCTATTTAATAAGCCCAAGTTGCTGAAATAAGCCTACTTAATAAGGCTATTTAATAAGCCTAAGTTGCTGAAATAAGCCTATTTAATAGGCCTATCTAATAAGTCTAAGTTGCAGAAATAAGCATATTTCATAAGCATATTAGATGAGCCTAAGTTGCTGAAATGTCTATTTAATAAGTCGTTTTAATAAGTCTAAGTTGCTAAAATAAGCCTATTTAATAAGGCTATTTAATAAGCCTAAGGTGCTGAAATAAGCCTATTTAATAAGGCTATTTAATGAGCCTAAGTTGCTGAAATAAGCCTATTTAATAAGCCTAAGTTTCTGAACTAAGCCTATTTAAAAAGGTATATTTAATAAGTCTAAGTTGCTGAAATAAACATATTTAAAAATGCTATTTAATAAGCCTAAGTTGCTGAAATAAACCTGTTTAATAAGGCTATTTAATAAGCATAAGTTGATGAAATAAGCCTATTTTATAAGCCTAAGTTGCTGAAATAAACCTGTTTAATAAGGCTATTTAATAAGCATAAGTTGATTAAATAAGCCTATTTTATAAGCCAAAGTTGCTGAAATAAGCCTATTTAATAAGCCTAAGTTGCTGAAATAAGCCTATTTAATAGGCCTATCTAATAAGTTTAAGTTGCAGAAATAAGCATATTTCATAAGCATATTAGATGAGCCTAAGTTGCTGAAATGTATATTTAATAAGTCGTTTTAATAAGTCTAAGTTGCTAAAATAAGCCTATTTAATAAGGCTATTTAATAAGCCTAAGTTGCTGAAATAAGCCTATTTAATAAGGCTATTTAATGAGCCTAAGTTGCTGAAATAAGCCTATTTAATAAGCCTAAGTTTCTGAACTAAGCCTATTTAAAAAGGTATATTTAATAAGTCTAAGTTGCTGAAATAAACATATTTAAAAATGCTATTTAATAAGCCTAAGTTGCTGAAATAAACCTGTTTAATAAGGCTATTTAATAAGCATAAGTTGATGAAATAAGCCTATTTTATAAGCCTAAGTTGCTGAAATAAGCCTATTTAATAAGCCTAAGTTGCTAAAATAAGCCTATTTAATGAGGCTATTTAATAAGTCTATTTAATAGGCCTATTTAATATGCCTATTTACTAAGCCTATTTATTGAGCCTATTTAATAAGCCTATTTAATAAGTCTATTTAATAAGCCTATTTAATAAGCCTAATTAATAAGCCTATTTAATAAGCCTATTTATTGAGCCTATTTAATGAGTCTATTTAATAAGCCTGTTTAATAAGCCTATTTAATAAGTATTGAATGAGCCTATTTAATAAGCCTAAGTTGCTGAATAAGCCTATTTAATAAGCCTAAGTTGCTGAAATAAGCCTATTTAATAAGCCTATTTAATAAGCCTAAGTTGCTGAATAAGCCTATTTAATAAGCCTAAGTTGCTGAAATAAACCTGTTTAATAGGGCTATTTAATAAGCATAAGTTGCTGAAATAAGCTTATTTAATAAGCCTAAGTTGCTGAAATAAGCCTATTTAAAAAGGCTCTTTAATAAGTCTAAGTTGCTGAAATAAACCTATTTAATAAGCCTAAGTTGCTAAAATAAGCCTATTTAATGAGGCTATTTAAAAAGTCTATTTAATAAGCCTATTTTATAAGCCTATTTAATAAGCCTATTTAATAAGCCTATTTAATACGCCTATTTAATAAACATATTTAATAAGTATTTAATGAGCCTATTTAATAAGTCTATTTAATAAGCCTTTTTAATAAGCCTATTTAATAAGTCTATTTAATAAGCCTATTTAATAAGTCTATTTAATAAGTCTATTTAATAAGCCTATTTAATAAGTATTTAATGAGCCTATTTAATAAGCCTATTTATTGAGCCTATTTAATAAGCCTATTTATTGAGCCTATTTAATAAGCCTATTTATTGAGCCTATTTAATAAGCCTATTTATTGAGCCTATTTAATAAGCCGATTTAATAAGTCTATTTAATAAGTATTTAATGAGCCTGTTTAATAAGCCTATTTATTGAGCCTATTTAATAAGCCTCTTTAAAAAGCCTATTTATTGAGCTTATTTAATAAGTCTATTTAATAAGCCTATTTAATAAGCCTATTTAATAAGTATTTAATGAGCCTATTTAATAAGTCTATTTAATAAGCCTATTTAATAGGCCTATTTAATAAGTCTAAGTTGCTGAATAAGCCTATTTAATAAGGCTATTTAATGAGCCTAAGTTGCTGAAATAAGACTATTTAATAAGCATAAGTTTCTGAACTAAGCCTATTTAATAAGCCTAAGTTGCTGAAATAAGCCTATTTAATAAGCCTAAGTTGCTGAATAAGCCTATTTAATAAGCCTAAGTTGCTTAAATAAGCCTATTTAATAAGCCTAAGTTGCTGAAATAAGCCTATTTAATACGGCTATTTAATAAGCCTAAGTTGCTGAATAAGCCTATTTAATAAGTCTAAGTTGCTGAAATAAGCCTATTTAATAAGGCTATTTAATAAGCCTAAGTTGCTGAATAAGCCTATTTAATAAGGCTATTTAATGAGCCTAAGTTGCTGAAATAAGACTATTTAATAAGCCTAAGTTTCTGAACTAAGCCTATTTAAAAAGGTATATCTAATAAGTCTAAGTTGCTGAAATAAATCTATTTAAAATGCTATTTAATAAGCCTAAGTTGCTGAAATAAACCTGTTTAATAGGGCTATTTAATAAGCATAAGTTGCTGAAATAAGCTTATTTAATAAGCCTAAGTTGCTGAAATAAGCCTTTTTAAAAAGGCTATTTAATAAGTCTAAGTTGCTGAAATAAACCTATTTAATATGCCTAAGTTGCTAAAATAAGCCTATTTAATGAGCCTATTTAATAAGTCTTTTTAATAAGCCTATTTAATAGGCCTATTTAATAAGTCTAAGTTGCTGAAATAAGCCTATTTAATAAGCCTAAGTTGCTGAATAAGCCTATTTAATAAGCCTAAGTTGCTGAAATAAGCCTATTTAATAAGCCTAAGTTGCTGAAATAAGCCTATTTAATAAGGCTATTTAATAAGCCTAAGTTGCTGAATAAGCCTATTTAATAAGTCTAAGTTGCTGAAATAAGCCTATTTAATAAGGCTATTTAATAAGCCTAAGTTGCTGAATAAGCCTATTTAATAAGGCTATTTAATGAGCCTAAGTTGCTGAAATAAGACTATTTAATAAGCCTAAGTTTCTGAACTAAGCCTATTTAAAAAGGTATATCTAATAAGTCTAAGTTGCTGAAATAAATCTATTTAAAATGCTATTTAATAAGCCTAAGTTGCTGAAATAAACCTGTTTAATAGGGCTATTTAATAAGCATAAGTTGCTGAAATAAGCTTATTTAATAAGCCTAAGTTGCTGAAATAAGCCTTTTTAAAAAGTCTATTTAATAAGTCTAAGTTGCTGAAATAAACCTATTTAATATGCCTAAGTTGCTAAAATAAGCCTATTTAATGAGCCTATTTAATAAGTCTTTTTAATAAGCCTATTTAATAGGCCTATTTAATAATTCTAAGTTGCTGAAATAAGCCTATTTAATAAGCCTACGTTGCTGAATAAGCCTATTTAATAAGCCTAAGTTGCTGAAATAAGCCTATTTAATAAGCCTAAGTTGCTGAAATAAGCCTATTTAATAAGGCTATTTAATAAGCCTAAGTTGCTGAATAAGCCTATTTAATAAGTCTAAGTTGCTGAAATAACGCTATTTAATAATCCTAAGTTGCTGAAATAAGCCTATTTAATAAGCCTAAGTTGCTAAAATAAGCCTATTTAATGAGGCTATTTAATAAGTCTATTTAATAAGCCTATTTAATAAGCCTATTTAATAAGCCTATTTAATACGCCTATTTAATAAACCTATTTAATAAGTATTTAATGAGCCTATTTAATAAGTCTATTTAATAAGCCTTTTTAATAAGCCTATTTAATAAACCTATTTAATAAGCCTATTTAATAAGTCTATTTAATAAGTCTATTTGTTAAGCCTATTTAATAAGTATTTAATGAGCCTATTTAATAAGCCTATTTATTGAGCCTATTTAATAAGCCTATTCATTGAGCCTATTTAATAAGCCTATTTATTGAGCCTATTTAATAAGCCTATTTAATAAGTCTATTTAATAAGCCTATTTAATAAGCCTAATTAATAAGCCTATTTAATGAGCCTATTTAATGAGTCTATTTAATAAGCCTGTTTAATAAGCCTATTTAACAAGTATTGAATGAGCCTATTTAATAAGCCTAAGTTGCTGAAATAAGCCTATTTAATAAGTCTAAGTTGCTGAAATAAGGCTATTTAATAAGCCTAAGTTGCTGAAATAAACCTATTTAATAAGCATAAGTTGCTGAAATAAGGCTATTTAATAAGTCTAAGTTGCTGAAATAAGCCTATTTAATAAGCCTAAGTTGCTGAAATAAGTATATTTAATAAGCATAAGTTGCTGAAATAAGCCTATTTAATAAGTCTAAGTTGCTGAAATAAGGCTATTTAATAAGTCTAAGTTGCTGAAATAAGCCTTTTTAATCAGCGTAAGTTGCTGAAATAAGCCCATTTAATAAGCCCAAGTTGCTGAAATAAGCCTACTTAATAAGGCTATTTAATAAGCCTAAGTTGCTGAAATAAGCCTATTTAATAGGCCTATATAATAAGTCTAAGTTGCAGAAATAAGCATATTTCATAAGCATATTAGATGAGCCTAAGTTGCTGAAATGTCTATTTAATAAGTCGTTTTAATAAGTCTAAGTTGCTAAAATAAGCCTATTTAATAAGGCTATTTAATAAGCCTAAGTTGCTGAAATAAGCCTATTTAATAAGGCTATTTAATGAGCCTAAGTTGCTGAAATAAGCCTATTTAATAAGCCTAAGTTTCTGAACTAAGCCTATTTAAAAAGGTATATTTAATAAGTCTAAGTTGCTGAAAAAAACATATTTAAAAATGCTATTTAATAAGCCTAAGTTGCTGAAATAAACCTGTTTAATAAGGCTATTTAATAAGCATAAGTTGATGAAATAAGCCTATTTTATAAGCCTAAGTTGCTGAAATAAGCCTATTTAATAAGCCTAAGTTGCTAAAATAAGCCTATTTAATTAGGCTATTTAATAAGTCTATTTAATAGGCCTATTTAATATGCCTATTTAATAAGTCTATTTAATAAGCATATTTAATAAGCCTATTTAATAAGCCTATTTAATGAGCCTATTTAATAAGCCTATTTGATAAGCCTATTTAATAAGCCTATTTAATAAGCCTATTTATTGAGCCTATTTAATAAGCCTATTTAATAAGTCTATTTAATATGCCTATTTAATAAGCCTAATTAATAAGCCTATTTAATAAGCCTATTTATTGAGCCTATTTAATGAGTCTATTTAATAAGCCTGTTTAATAAGCCTATTTATAAGTATTGAATTAGCCTATTTAATAAGCCTAAGTTGCTGAATAAGCCTATTTAATAAGCCTAAGTTGCTGAAATAAACCTGTTTAATAGGGCTATTTAATAAGCATAAGTTGCTGAAATAAGCTTATTTAATAAGCCTAAGTTGCTGAAATAAGCCTATTTAAAAAGGCACTTTAATAAGTCTAAGTTGCTGAAATAAACCTATTTAATAAGCCTAAGTTGCTAAAATAAGCTTATTTAATGAGGCTATTTAAAAAGTCTATTTAATAAGCCTATTTTATAAGCCTATTTAATAAGCCTATTTAATAAGCCTATTTAATACGCCTATTTAATAAACATATTTAATAAGTATTTAATGAGCCTATTTAATAAGTCTATTTAATAAGCCTTTTTAATAAGCCTATTTAATAAGTCTATTTAATAAGCCTATTTAATAAGTCTATTTAATAAGTCTATTTAATAAGCCTATTTAATAAGTATTTAATGAGCCTATTTAATAAGCCTATTTATTGAGCCTATTTAATAAGCCTATTTATTGAGCCTATTTAATAAGCCTATTTATTGAGCCTATTTAATAAGCCTATTTATTGAGCCTATTTAATAAGCCGATTTAATAAGTCTATTTAATAAGTATTTAATGAGCCTGTTTAATAAGCCTATTTATTGAGCCTATTTAATAAGCCTCTTTAATAAGCCTATTTATTGAGCTTATTTAATAAGTCTATTTAATAAGCCTATTTAATAAGCCTATTTAATAAGTATTTAATGAGCCTATTTAATAAGTCTATTTAATAAGCCTATTTAATAGGCCTATTTAATAAGTCTAAGTTGCTGAAATAAGCCTATTTAATAAGCCTAAGTTGCTGAATAAGCCTATTTAATAAGCCTAAGTTGCTGAAATAAGCCTATTTAATAAGCCTAAGTTGCTGAAATAAGCCTATTTAATAAGGCTATTTAATAAGCCTAAGTTGCTGAATAAGCCTATTTAATAAGTCTAAGTTGCTGAAATAAGCCTATTTAATAAGGCTATTTAATAAGCCTAAGTTGCTGAATAAGCCTATTTAATAAGGCTATTTAATGAGCCTAAGTTGCTGAAATAAGACTATTTAATAAGCCTAAGTTTCTGAACTTAGCCTATTTAAAAAGGTATATGTAATAAGTCTAAGTTGCTGAAATAAATCTATTTAAAATGCTATTTAATAAGCCTAAGTTGCTGAAATAAACCTGTTTAATAGGGCTATTTAATAAGCATAAGTTGCTGAAATAAGCTTATTTAATAAGCCTAAGTTGCTGAAATAAGCCTTTTTAAAAAGGCTATTTAATAAGTCTAAGTTGCTGAAATAAACCTATTTAATAAGCCTAAGTTGCTAAAATAAGCCTATTTAATGAGCCTATTTAATAAGTCTTTTTAATAAGGCTATTTAATAGGCCTATTTAATAAGTCTAAGTTGCTGAAATAAGCCTATTTAATAAGCCTAAGTTGCTGAATAAGCGTATTTAATAAGCCTAAGTTGCTGAAATAAGCCTATTTAATAAGCCTAAGTTGCTTAAATAAGCCTATTTAATAAGGCTATTTAATAAGCCTAAGTTGCTGAATAAGCCTATTTAATAAGTCTAAGTTGCTGAAATAACGCTATTTAATAAGCCTAAGTTGCTGAAATAAGCCTATTTAATAAGCCTAAGTTGCTAAAATAAGCCTATTTAATGAGGCTATTTAATAAGTCTATTTAATAAGCCTATTTAATAAGCCTATTTAATAAGCCTATTTAATACGCCTATTTAATAAACCTATTTAATAAGTATTTAATGAGCCTATTTAATAAGTCTATTTAATAAGCCTTTTTAATAAGCCTATTTAATAAACCTATTTAATAAGCCTATTTAATAAGTCTATTTAATAAGTCTATTTGTTAAGCCTATTTAATAAGTATTTAATGAGCCTATTTAATAAGCCTATTTATTGAGCCTATTTAATAAGCCTATTCATTGAGCCTATTTAATAAGCCTATTTATTGAGCCTATTTAATAAGCCTATTTAATAAGTCTATTTAATAAGCCTATTTAATAAGCCTAATTAATAAGCCTATTTAATGAGCCTATTTAATGAGTCTATTTAATAAGCCTGTTTAATAAGCCTATTTAACAAGTATTGAATGAGCCTATTTAATAAGCCTAAGTTGCTGAAATAAGCCTATTTAATAAGTCTAAGTTGCTGAAATAAGGCTATTTAATAAGCCTAAGTTGCTGAAATAAACCTATTTAATAAGCATAAGTTGCTGAAATAAGGCTATTTAATAAGTCTAAGTTGCTGAAATAAGCCTATTTAATAAGCCTAAGTTGCTGAAATAAGTATATTTAATAAGCATAAGTTGCTGAAATAAGCCTATTTAATAAGTCTAAGTTGCTGAAATAAGGCTATTTAATAAGTCTAAGTTGCTGAAATAAGCCTTTTTAATCAGCGTAAGTTGCTGAAATAAGCCCATTTAATAAGCCCAAGTTGCTGAAATAAGCCTACTTAATAAGGCTATTTAATAAGCCTAAGTTGCTGAAATAAGCCTATTTAATAGGCCTATATAATAAGTCTAAGTTGCAGAAATAAGCATATTTCATAAGCATATTAGATGAGCCTAAGTTGCTGAAATGTCTATTTAATAAGTCGTTTTAATAAGTCTAAGTTGCTAAAATAAGCCTATTTAATAAGGCTATTTAATAAGCCTAAGTTGCTGAAATAAGCCTATTTAATAAGGCTATTTAATGAGCCTAAGTTGCTGAAATAAGCCTATTTAATAAGCCTAAGTTTCTGAACTAAGCCTATTTAAAAAGGTATATTTAATAAGTCTAAGTTGCTGAAAAAAACATATTTAAAAATGCTATTTAATAAGCCTAAGTTGCTGAAATAAACCTGTTTAATAAGGCTATTTAATAAGCATAAGTTGATGAAATAAGCCTATTTTATAAGCCTAAGTTGCTGAAATAAGCCTATTTAATAAGCCTAAGTTGCTAAAATAAGCCTATTTAATTAGGCTATTTAATAAGTCTATTTAATAGGCCTATTTAATATGCCTATTTAATAAGTCTATTTAATAAGCATATTTAATAAGCCTATTTAATAAGCCTATTTAATGAGCCTATTTAATAAGCCTATTTGATAAGCCTATTTAATAAGCCTATTTAATAAGCCTATTTATTGAGCCTATTTAATAAGCCTATTTAATAAGTCTATTTAATATGCCTATTTAATAAGCCTAATTAATAAGCCTATTTAATAAGCCTATTTATTGAGCCTATTTAATGAGTCTATTTAATAAGCCTGTTTAATAAGCCTATTTATAAGTATTGAATTAGCCTATTTAATAAGCCTAAGTTGCTGAATAAGCCTATTTAATAAGCCTAAGTTGCTGAAATAAACCTGTTTAATAGGGCTATTTAATAAGCATAAGTTGCTGAAATAAGCTTATTTAATAAGCCTAAGTTGCTGAAATAAGCCTATTTAAAAAGGCACTTTAATAAGTCTAAGTTGCTGAAATAAACCTATTTAATAAGCCTAAGTTGCTAAAATAAGCTTATTTAATGAGGCTATTTAAAAAGTCTATTTAATAAGCCTATTTTATAAGCCTATTTAATAAGCCTATTTAATAAGCCTATTTAATACGCCTATTTAATAAACATATTTAATAAGTATTTAATGAGCCTATTTAATAAGTCTATTTAATAAGCCTTTTTAATAAGCCTATTTAATAAGTCTATTTAATAAGCCTATTTAATAAGTCTATTTAATAAGTCTATTTAATAAGCCTATTTAATAAGTATTTAATGAGCCTATTTAATAAGCCTATTTATTGAGCCTATTTAATAAGCCTATTTATTGAGCCTATTTAATAAGCCTATTTATTGAGCCTATTTAATAAGCCTATTTATTGAGCCTATTTAATAAGCCGATTTAATAAGTCTATTTAATAAGTATTTAATGAGCCTGTTTAATAAGCCTATTTATTGAGCCTATTTAATAAGCCTCTTTAATAAGCCTATTTATTGAGCTTATTTAATAAGTCTATTTAATAAGCCTATTTAATAAGCCTATTTAATAAGTATTTAATGAGCCTATTTAATAAGTCTATTTAATAAGCCTATTTAATAGGCCTATTTAATAAGTCTAAGTTGCTGAAATAAGCCTATTTAATAAGCCTAAGTTGCTGAATAAGCCTATTTAATAAGCCTAAGTTGCTGAAATAAGCCTATTTAATAAGCCTAAGTTGCTGAAATAAGCCTATTTAATAAGGCTATTTAATAAGCCTAAGTTGCTGAATAAGCCTATTTAATAAGTCTAAGTTGCTGAAATAAGCCTATTTAATAAGGCTATTTAATAAGCCTAAGTTGCTGAATAAGCCTATTTAATAAGGCTATTTAATGAGCCTAAGTTGCTGAAATAAGACTATTTAATAAGCCTAAGTTTCTGAACTTAGCCTATTTAAAAAGGTATATGTAATAAGTCTAAGTTGCTGAAATAAATCTATTTAAAATGCTATTTAATAAGCCTAAGTTGCTGAAATAAACCTGTTTAATAGGGCTATTTAATAAGCATAAGTTGCTGAAATAAGCTTATTTAATAAGCCTAAGTTGCTGAAATAAGCCTTTTTAAAAAGGCTATTTAATAAGTCTAAGTTGCTGAAATAAACCTATTTAATAAGCCTAAGTTGCTAAAATAAGCCTATTTAATGAGCCTATTTAATAAGTCTTTTTAATAAGGCTATTTAATAGGCCTATTTAATAAGTCTAAGTTGCTGAAATAAGCCTATTTAATAAGCCTAAGTTGCTGAATAAGCGTATTTAATAAGCCTAAGTTGCTGAAATAAGCCTATTTAATAAGCCTAAGTTGCTTAAATAAGCCTATTTAATAAGGCTATTTAATAAGCCTAAGTTGCTGAATAAGCCTATTTAATAAGTCTAAGTTGCTGAAATAACGCTATTTAATAAGCCTAAGTTGCTGAAATAAGCCTATTTAATAAGCCTAAGTTGCTAAAATAAGCCTATTTAATGAGGCTATTTAATAAGTCTATTTAATAAGCCTATTTAATAAGCCTATTTAATAAGCCTATTTAATACGCCTATTTAATAAACCTATTTAATAAGTATTTAATGAGCCTATTTAATAAGTCTATTTAATAAGCCTTTTTAATAAGCCTATTTAATAAACCTATTTAATAAGCCTATTTAATAAGTCTATTTAATAAGTCTATTTGTTAAACCTATTTAATAAGTATTTAATGAGCCTATTTAATAAGCCTATTTATTGAGCCTATTTAATAAGCCTATTCATTGAGCCTATTTAATAAGCCTATTTATTGAGCCTATTTAATAAGCCTATTTAATAAGTCTATTTAATAAGCCTATTTAATAAGCCTAATTAATAAGCCTATTTAATAAGCCTATTTAATTAGCCTATTTAATGAGTCTATTTAATAAGCCTGTTTAATAAGCCTATTTAACAAGTATTGAATGAGCCTATTTAATAAGCCTAAGTTGCTGAAATAAGCCTATTTAATAAGTCTAAGTTGCTGAAATAAGGCTATTTAATAAGCCTAAGTTGCTGAAATAAACCTATTTAATAAGCATAAGTTGCTGAAATAAGGCTATTTAATAAGTCTAAGTTGCTGAAATAAGCCTATTTAATAAGCCTAAGTTGCTGAAATAAGTATATTTAATAAGCATAAGTTGCTGAAATAAGCCTATTTAATAAGTCTAAGTTGCTGAAATAAGGCTATTTAATAAGTCTAAGTTGCTGAAATAAGCCTTTTTAATCAGCGTAAGTTGCTGAAATAAGCCTATTTAATAAGCCCAAGTTGCTGAAATAAGCCTACTTAATAAGGCTATTTAATAAGCCTAAGTTGCTGAAATAAGCCTATTTAATAAGCCTAAGTTGCTGAAATAAGCCTATTTAATAGGCCTATCTAATAAGTCTAAGTTGCAGAAATAAGCATATTTCATTAGCATATTAGATGAGCCTAAGTTGCTGAAATGTCTATTTAATAAGTCGTTTTAATAAGTCTAAGTTGCTAAAATAAGCCTATTTAATAAGGCTATTTAATAAGCCTAAGTTGCTGAAATAAGCCTATTTAATAAGGCTATTTAATGAGCCTAAGTTGCTGAAATAAGCCTATTTAATAAGCCTAAGTTTCTGAACTAAGCCTATTTAAAAAGGTATATTTAATAAGTCTAAGTTGCTGAAAAAAACATATTTAAAAATGCTATTTAATAAGCCTAAGTTGCTGAAATAAACCTGTTTAATAAGGCTATTTAATAAGCATAAGTTGATGAAATAAGCCTATTTTATAAGCCTAAGTTGCTGAAATAAGCCTATTTAATAAGCCTAAGTTGCTAAAATAAGCCTATTTAATGAGGCTATTTAATAAGTCTATTTAATAGGCCTATTTAATATGCCTATTTAATAAGTCTATTTAATAAGCATATTTAATAAGCCTATTTAATAAGCCTATTTAATGAGCCTATTTAATAAGCCTATTTAATAAGCCTATTTAATAAGCCTATTTAATAAGCCTATTTATTGAGCCTATTTAATAAGCCTATTTAATAAGTCTATTTAATAAGCCTATTTAATAAGCCTAATTAATAAGCCTATTTAATAAGCCTATTTATTGAGCCTATTTAATGAGTCTATTTAATAAGCCTGTTTAATAAGCCTATTTATAAGTATTGAATTAGCCTATTTAATAAGCCTAAGTTGCTGAATAAGCCTATTTAATACGCCTAAGTTGCTGAAATAAACCTGTTTAATAGGGCTATTTAATAAGCATAAGTTGCTGAAATAAGCTTATTTAATAAGCCTAAGTTGCTGAAATAAGCCTATTTAAAAAGGCTCTTTAATAAGTCTAAGTTGCTGAAATAAACCTATTTAATAAGGCTAAGTTGCTAAAATAAGCTTATTTAATGAGGCTATTTAAAAAGTCTATTTAATAAGCCTATTTTATAAGCCTATTTAATAAGCCTATTTAATAAGCCTATTTAATACGCCTATTTAATAAACAAATTTAATAAGTATTTAATGAGCCTATTTAATAAGTCTATTTAATAAGCCTTTTTAATAAGCCTATTTAATAAGTCTATTTAATAAGCCTATTTAATAAGTCTATTTAATAAGTCTATTTAATAAGCCTATTTAATAAGTATTGAATGAGCCTATTTAATAAGCCTATTTATTGAGCCTATTTAATAAGCCTATTTATTGAGCCTATTTAATAAGCCTATTTATTGAGCCTATTTAATAAGCCTATTTATTGAGCCTATTTAATAAGCTGATTTAATAAGTCTATTTAATAAATATTTAATGAGCCTGTTTAATAAGCCTATTTATTGAGCCTATTTAATAAGCCTCTTTAATAAGCCTATTTATTGAGCTTATTTAATAAGTCTATTTAATAAGCCTATTTAATAAGCCTATTTAATAAGTATTTAATGAGCCTATTTAATAAGTCTATTTAATAAGCCTATTTAATAGGCCTATTTAATAAGTCTAAGTTGCTGAAATAAGCCTATTTAATAAGCCTAAGTTGCTGAATAAGCCTATTTAATAAGCCTAAGTTGCTGAAATAAGCCTATTTAATAAGCCTAAGTTGCTGAAATAAGCCTATTTAATAAGGCTATTTAATAAGCCTAAGTTGCTGAATAAGCCTATTTAATAAGTCTAAGTTGCTGAAATAAGCCTATTTAATAAGGCTATTTAATAAGCCTAAGTTGCTGAATAAGCCTATTTAATAAGGCTATTTAATGAGCCTAAGTTGCTGAAATAAGACTATTTAATAAGCCTAAGTTTCTGAACTAAGCCTATTTAAAAAGGTATATGTAATAAGTCTAAGTTGCTGAAATAAATCTATTTAAAATGCTATTTAATAAGCCTAAGTTGCTGAAATAAACCTGTTTAATAGGGCTATTTAATAAGCATAAGTTGCTGAAATAAGCTTATTTAATAAGCCTAAGTTGCTGAAATAAGCCTTTTTAAAAAGGCTATTTAATAAGTCTAAGTTGCTGAAATAAACCTATTTAATAAGCCTAAGTTGCTAAAATAAGCCTATTTAATGAGCCTATTTAATAAGTCTTTTTAATAAGGCTATTTAATAGGCCTATTTAATAAGTCTAAGTTGCTGAAATAAGCCTATTTAATAAGCCTAAGTTGCTGAATAAGCGTATTTAATAAGCCTAAGTTGCTGAAATAAGCCTATTTAATAAGCCTAAGTTGCTGAAATAAGCCTATTTAATAAGGCTATTTAATAAGCCTAAGTTGCTGAATAAGCCTATTTAATAAGTCTAAGTTGCTGAAATAACGCTATTTAATAAGCCTAAGTTGCTGAAATAAGCCTATTTAATAAGCCTAAGTTGCTAAAATAAGCCTATTTAATGAGGCTATTTAATAAGTCTATTTAATAAGCCTATTTAATAAGCCTATTTAATAAGCCTATTTAATACGCCTATTTAATAAACCTATTTAATAAGTATTTAATGAGCCTATTTAATAAGTCTATTTAATAAGCCTTTTTAATAAGCCTATTTAATAAACCTATTTAATAAGCCTATTTAATAAGTCTATTTAATAAGTCTATTTGTTAAACCTATTTAATAAGTATTTAATGAGCCTATTTAATAAGCCTATTTATTGAGCCTATTTAATAAGCCTATTCATTGAGCCTATTTAATAAGCCTATTTATTGAGCCTATTTAATAAGCCTATTTAATAAGTCTATTTAATAAGCCTATTTAATAAGCCTAATTAATAAGCCTATTTAATAAGCCTATTTAATTAGCCTATTTAATGAGTCTATTTAATAAGCCTGTTTAATAAGCCTATTTAACAAGTATTGAATGAGCCTATTTAATAAGCCTAAGTTGCTGAAATAAGCCTATTTAATAAGTCTAAGTTGCTGAAATAAGGCTATTTAATAAGCCTAAGTTGCTGAAATAAACCTATTTAATAAGCATAAGTTGCTGAAATAAGGCTATTTAATAAGTCTAAGTTGCTGAAATAAGCCTATTTAATAAGCCTAAGTTGCTGAAATAAGTATATTTAATAAGCATAAGTTGCTGAAATAAGCCTATTTAATAAGTCTAAGTTGCTGAAATAAGGCTATTTAATAAGTCTAAGTTGCTGAAATAAGCCTTTTTAATCAGCGTAAGTTGCTGAAATAAGCCTATTTAATAAGCCCAAGTTGCTGAAATAAGCCTACTTAATAAGGCTATTTAATAAGCCTAAGTTGCTGAAATAAGCCTATTTAATAAGCCTAAGTTGCTGAAATAAGCCTATTTAATAGGCCTATCTAATAAGTCTAATTTGCAGAAATAAGCATATTTCATAAGCATATTAGATGAGCCTAAGTTGCTGAAATGTCTATTTAATAAGTCGTTTTAATAAGTCTAAGTTGCTAAAATAAGCCTATTTAATATGGCTATTTAATAAGCCTAAGTTGCTGAAATAAGCCTATTTAATAAGGCTATTTAATGAGCCTAAGTTGCTGAAATAAGCCTATTTAATAAGCCTAAGTTTCTGAACTAAGCCTATTTAAAAAGGTATATTTAATAAGTCTAAGTTGCTGAAATAAACATATTTAAAAATGCTATTTAATAAGCCAAAGTTGCTGAAATAAACCTGTTTAATAAGGCTATTTAATAAGCATAAGTTGATGAAATAAGCCTATTTTATAAGCCTAAGTTGCTGAAATAAGCCTATTTAATAAGCCTAAGTTGCTAAAATAAGCCTATTTAATGAGGCTATTTAATAAGTCCATTTAATAGGCCTATTTAATATGCCTATTTAATAAGTCTATTTAATAAGCATATTTAATAAGCCTATTTAATAAGCCTATTTATTGAGCCTATTTAATAAGCCTATTTAATAAGCCTATTTAATAAGCCTATTTAATAAGCCTATTTATTGAGCCTATTTAATAAGCCTATTTAATAAGTCTATTTAATAAGCCTATTTAATAAGCCTAATTAATAAGCCTATTTAATAAGCCTATTTATTGTGCCTATTTAATGAGTCTATTTAATAAGCCTGTTTAATAAGCCTATTTATAAGTATTGAATGAGCCTATTTAATAAGCCTAAGTTGCTGAATAAGCCTATTTAATAAGCCTAAGTTGCTGAAATAAGCCTATTTAATAAGCCTATTTAATAAGCCTAAGTTGCTGAATAAGCCTATTTAATAAGCCTAAGTTGCTGAAATAAACCTGTTTAATAGGGCTATTTAATAAGCATAAGTTGCTGAAATAAGCTTATTTAATAAGCCTAAGTTGCTGAAATAAGCCTATTTAAAAAGGCACTTTAATAAGTCTAAGTTGCTGAAATAAACCTATTTAATAAGCCTAAGTTGCTAAAATAAGCTTATTTAATGAGGCTATTTAAAAAGTCTATTTAATAAGCCTATTTTATAAGCCTATTTAATAAGCCTATTTAATAAGCCTATTTAATACGCCTATTTAATAAACATATTTAATAAGTATTTAATGAGCCTATTTAATAAGTCTATTTAATAAGCCTTTTTAATAAGCCTATTTAATAAGTCTATTTAATAAGCCTATTTAATAAGTCTATTTAATAAGTCTATTTAATAAGCCTATTTAATAAGTATTTAATGAGCCTATTTAATAAGCCTATTTATTGAGCCTATTTAATAAGCCTATTTATTGAGCCTATTTAATAAGCCTATTTATTGAGCCTATTTAATAAGCCTATTTATTGAGCCTATTTAATAAGCCGATTTAATAAGTCTATTTAATAAGTATTTAATGAGCCTGTTTAATAAGCCTATTTATTGAGCCTATTTAATAAGCCTCTTTAATAAGCCTATTTATTGAGCTTATTTAATAAGTCTATTTAATAAGCCTATTTAATAAGCCTATTTAATAAGTATTTAATGAGCCTATTTAATAAGTCTATTTAATAAGCCTATTTAATAGGCCTATTTAATAAGTCTAAGTTGCTGAAATAAGCCTATTTAATAAGCCTAAGTTGCTGAATAAGCCTATTTAATAAGCTTAAGTTGCTGAAATAAGCCTATTTAATAAGCCTAAGTTGCTGAAATAAGCCTATTTAATAAGCCTAAGTTGCTGAATAAGCCTATTTAATAAGTCTAAGTTTCTGAAATAAGCCTATTTAATAAGGCTATTTAATAAGCCTAAGTTGCTGAATAAGCCTATTTAATAAGGCTATTTAATGAGCCTAAGTTGCTGAAATAAGACTATTTAATAAGCCTAAGTTTCTGAACTAAGCCTATTTAAAAAGGTATATCTAATAAGTCTAAGTTGCTGAAATAAATCTATTTAAAATGCTATTTAATAAGCCTAAGTTGCTGAAATAAACCTGTTTAATAGGGC
The DNA here is from genome assembly GCF_048934315.1 of Petromyzon marinus. Lineage (NCBI taxonomy): Eukaryota > Metazoa > Chordata > Hyperoartia > Petromyzontiformes > Petromyzontidae > Petromyzon > Petromyzon marinus. Next base: position 4,977,515 of record NW_027423002.1, read on the forward strand.
TATTTAATAAGCATAAGTTGCTGAAATAAGCTTATTTAATAAGCCTAAGTTGCTGAAATAAGCCTTTTTAAAAAGGCTATTTAATAAGTCTAAGTTGCTGAAATAAACCTATTTAATAAGCCTAAGTTGCTAAAATAAGCCTATTTAATGAGCCTATTTAATAAGTCTTTTTAATAAGGCTATTTAATAGGCCTATTTATTAAGTCTAAGTTGCTGAAATAAGCCTATTTAATAAGCCTAAGTTGCTGAATAAGCGTATTTAATAAGCCTAAGTTGCTGAAATAAGCCTATTTAATAAGCCTAAGTTGCTGAAATAAGCCTATTTAATAAGGCTATTTAATAAGCCTAAGTTGCTGAATAAGCCTATTTAATAAGTCTAAGTTGCTGAAATAACGCTATTTAATAAGCCTAAGTTGCTGAAATAAGCCTATTTAATAAGCCTAAGTTGCTAAAATAAGCCTATTTAATGAGGCTATTTAATAAGTCTATTTAATAAGCCTATTTAATAAGCCTATTTAATAAGCCTATTTAATACACCTATTTAATAAACCTATTTAATAAGTATTTAATGAGCCTATTTAATAAGTCTATTTAATAAGCCTTTTTAATAAGCCTATTTAATAAACCTATTTAATAAGCCTATTTAATAAGTCTATTTAATAAGTCTATTTGTTAAACCTATTTAATAAGTATTTAATGAGCCTATTTAATAAGCCTATTTATTGAGCCTATTTAATAAGCCTATTCATTGAGCCTATTTAATAAGCCTATTTATTGAGCCTATTTAATAAGCCTATTTAATAAGTCTATTTAATAAGCCTATTTAATAATCCTAATTAATAAGCCTATTTAATAAGCCTATTTAATTAGCCTATTTAATGAGTCTATTTAATAAGCCTGTTTAATAAGCCTATTTAACAAGTATTGAATGAGCCTATTTAATAAGCCTAAGTTGCTGAAATAAGCCTATTTAATAAGTCTAAGTTGCTGAAATAAGGCTATTTAATAAGCCTAAGTTGCTGAAATAAACCTATTTAATAAGCATAAGTTGCTGAAATAAGGCTATTTAATAAGTCTAAGTTGCTGAAATAAGCCTATTTAATAAGCCTAAGTTGCTGAAATAAGTATATTTAATAAGCATAAGTTGCTGAAATAAGCCTATTTAATAAGTCTAAGTTGCTGAAATAAGGCTATTTAATAAGTCTAAGTTGCTGAAATAAGCCTATTTAATAAGCCCAAGTTGCTGAAATAAGCCTACTTAATAAGGCTATTTAATAAGCCTAAGTTGCTGAAATAAGCCTATTTAATAAGCGTAAGTTGCTGAAATAAGGCTATTTAATAAGTCTAAGTTGCTAAAATAAGCCTATTTAATAAGCCCAAGTTGCTGAAATAACCCTATTTAATAAGCCTAAGTTGCTGAAATAAGCCTATTTAATAGGCCTATCTAATAAGTCTACGTTGCAGAAATAAGCATATTTCATAAGCATATTTGATGAGCCTAAGTTGCTGAAATGTCTATTTAATAAGTCGTTTTAATAAGTCTAAGTTGCTAAAATAAGCCTATTTAATAAGGCTATTTAATAAGCCTAAGTTGCTGAAATAAGCCTATTTAATAAGGCTATTTAATGAGCCTAAGTTGCTGAAATAAGCCTATTTAATAAGCCTAAGTTTCTTAACTAAGCCTATTTAAAAAGGTATATTTAATAAGTCTAAGTTGCTGAAATAAACATATTAAAAAATGCTATTTAATAAGCCTAAGTTGCTGAAATAAACCTGTTTAATAAGGCTATTTAATAAGCATAAGTTGATGAAATAAGCCTATTTTATAAGCCTAAGTTGCTAAAATAAGCCTATTTAATGAGGCTATTTAATAAGTCTATTTAATAAGCCTATTTAATACGCCTATTTAATAAGTCTATTTAATAAACATATTTAATAAGCCTATTTAATAAGCCTATTTATTGAGCCTATTTAATAAGCCTATTTAATAAGCCTATTTAATAAGCCTATTTATTGAGCCTATTTAATATGCCTATTTAATAAGTCTATTTAATAAGCCTATTTAATAAGCCTAATTAATAAGCCTATTTAATAAGCCTATTTATTGAGCCTATTTAATGAGTCTATTTAATAAGCCTGTTTAATAAGCCTATTTAATAAGTATTGAATGAGCCTATTTAATAAGCCTAAGTTGCTGAATAAGCCTATTTAATAAGCCTAAGTTGCTGAAATAAGCCTATTTAATAAGCCTATTTAATAAGCCTAAGTTGCTGAATAAGCCTATTTAATAAGCCTAAGTTGCTGAAATAAGCCTATTTAATAAGTCTAAGTTGCTGAAATAAGGCTATTTAATAAGCCTAAGTTGCTGAAATAAGCCTATTTAATAAGCCTAAGTTGCTGAAATAAGGCTATTTAATAAGTCTAAGTTGCTGAAATAAGCCTATTTAATAAGCCTAAGTTGCTGAAATAAGTATATTTAATAAGCATAAGTTGCTGAAATAAGCCTATTTAATAAGTCTAATTTGCTGAATAAGGCTATTTAATAAGTCTAAGTTGCTGAAATAAGCCTATTTAATAAGCCAAAGTTGCTGAAATAAGCCTACTTAATTAGGCTATTTAATAAGCCTAAGTTGCTGAAATAAGCTATTTAATAAGCCTATTTAACAAGCCTATTTAATAGGCCTATTTCATAAGTCTAAGTTGATGAAATAAGCCTATTTAATAAGCCTATTTAATAGGCCTATTTAATAAGTTTAAGTTGCTGAAATAAGCCTATTTAATAAGCCTAAATTGCTGAATGAGCCTATTTAATAAGCCTAAGTTGCTGAAATAAGCCTATTTAATGAGCCTAAGTTGCTGAATAAGCCTATTTAATGAGCCTAAGTTGCTGAATAAACCTATTTAATAAGTCTAAGTTGCTGAAATAAGCCTATTTAATAAGGCTATTTAATAAGCCTAAGTTGCTGAATAAGCCTATTTAATAAGTCTAAGTTGCTGAAATAAGGCTATTTAATAAGCCTAAGTTGATGAAATTAGGCTATTTAATAAATTTACGTTGCTGAAATAAGCCTGTTTAATAAGCCTAAGTTGCTGAAATAAGCCTATTTAGTAAGGCTATTTAATGAGCCTAAGTTGCTGAAATAAGCCTATTTAATAAGCCTAAGTTTCTGAACTAAGCCTATTTAATAAGCCTATTTAATAAGTCTAAGTTGCTGAAATAAACCTATTTAAAATGCTATTTAATAAGCCTAAGTTGCTGAAATAAACCTGTTTAATAAGGCTATTTAATACGCATAAGTTGCTGAAATAAGCTTGTTTAATAAGCCTAAGTTGCTGAAATAAGAATATTTAATAAGGCTATTTAATAAGTCTAAGTTGCTGAAATAAACCTATTTAATAAGCCTAAGTTGCTAAAATAAGCCTATTTAATTAGGCTATTTAATAAGTCTATTTAATAAGCCTATTTAATAAGCCTATTTAATAAGCCTATTTAATAAGCCTATTTAATACGCCTATTTAATAAACATATTTAATAAGTATTTAATGAGCCTATTTAATAAGTCTATTTAATAAGCCTTTTTAATAAGCCTATTTAATAAGTCTATTTAATAAGCCTATTTAATAAGTCTATTTAATAAGTCTATTTAATAAGCCTATGTAATAAGTATTTAATGAGCCTATTTAATAAGCTTATTTATTGAGCCTATTTAATAAGCCTATTTATTGAGCCTATTTAATAAGCCTATTTATTGAGCCTATTTAATAAGCCTATTTATTGAGCCTATTTAATAAGCCTATTTAATAAGTCTATTTAATAAGCCTATTTAATAAGCCTTTTTAATAAGCCTATTTATTGAGCCTATTTAATGAGTCTATTTAATAAACCTGTTTAATAAGCCTATTTAACAAGTATTGAATGAGCCTATTTAATAAGCCTAAGTTGCTGAAATAAGCCTATTTAATAAGTCTAAGTTGCTGAAATAAGGCTATTTAATAAGCCTAAGTTGCTGAAATAAACCTATTTAATAAGCATAAGTTGCTGAAATAAGGCTATTTAATAAGTCTAAGTTGCTGAAATAAGCCTATTTAATAAGCCTAAGTTGCTGAAATAAGTATATTTAATAAGCATAAGTTGCTGAAATAAGCCTATTTAATAAGTCTAAGTTGCTGAAATAAGGCTATTTAATACGTCTAAGTTGCTGAAATAAGCCTTTTTAATCAGCGTAAGTTGCTGAAATAAGCCTATTTAATAAGCCCAAGTTGCTGAAATAAGCCTACTTAATAAGGCTATTTAATAAGCCTAAGTTGCTGAAATAAGCCTATTTAATAAGCGTAAGTTGCTGAAATAAGGCTATTTAATAAGTCTAAGTTGGTAAAATAAGCCTATTTAATAAGCCCAAGTTGCTAAAATAACCCTATTTAATAAGCCTAAGTTGCTGAAATAAGCCTATTTAATAGGCCTATCTAATAAGTCTAAGTTGCAGAAATAAGCATATTTCATAAGCATATTTGATGAGCCTAAGTTGCTGAAATGTCTATTTAATAAGTCGTTTTAATAAGTCTAAGTTGCTAAAATAAGCCTATTTAATAAGGCTATTTAATAAGCCTAAGTTGCTGAAATAAGCCTATTTAATAAGGTTATTTAATGAGCCTAAGTTGCTGAAATAAGCCTATTTAATAAGCCTAAGTTTCTTAACTAAGCCTATTTAAAAAGGTATACTTAATAAGTCTAAGTTGCTGAAATAAACATATTTAAAAATGCTATTTAATAAGCCTAAGTTGCTGAAATAAACCTGTTTAATAAGGCTATTTAATAAGCATAAGTTGATGAAATAAGCCTATTTTATAAGCCTAAGTTGCTAAAATAAGCCTATTTAATGAGGCTATTTAATAAGTCTATTTAATAAGCCTATTTAATACGCCTATTTAATAAGTCTATTTAATAAGCATATTTAATAAGCCTATTTAATAAGCCTATTTATTGAGCCTATTTAATAAGCCTATGTAATAAGTATTTAATGAGCCTATTTAATAAGCCTATTTATTGAGCCTATTTAATAAGCCTTTTTATTGAGCCTATTTAATATGCCTATTTAATAAGTCTATTTAATAAGCCTATTTAATAAGCCTAATTAATAAGCCTATTTAATAAGCCTATTTATTGAGCCTATTTAATGAGTCTATTTAATAAGCCTGTTTAATAAGCCTATTTAATAAGTATTGAATGTGCCTATTTAATAAGCCTAAGTTGCTGAATAAGCCTATTTAATAAGCCTAAGTTGCTGAAATAAGCCTATTTAATAAGCCTATTTAATAAGCCTAAGTTGCTGAATAAGCCTATTTAATAAGCCTAAGTTGCTGAAATACGCCTATTTAATAAGTCTAAGTTGCTGAAATAAGGCTATTTAATAAGCCTAAGTTGCTGAAATAAGCCTATTTAATAAGCCTAAGTTGCTGAAATAAGGCTATTTAATAAGTCTAAGTTGCTGAAATAAGCCTATTTAATAAGCCTAAGTTGCTGAAATAAGTATATTTAATAAGCATAAGTTGCTGAAATAAGCCTATTTAATAAGTCTAATTTGCTGAATAAGGCTATTTAATAAGTCTAAGTTGCTGAAATAAGCCTATTTAATAAGCCAAAGTTGCTGAAATAAGCCTACTTAATTAGGCTATTTAATAAGCCTAAGTTGCTGAAATAAGCCTATTTAATAAGCCTATTTAACAAGCCTATTTAATAGGCCTATTTCATAAGTCTAAGTTGATGAAATAAGCCTATTTAATAAGCCTAAGTTGCTGAATGAGCCTATTTAATAAGCCTAAGTTGCTGAAATAAGCCTATTTAATGAGCCTAAGTTGCTGAATAAGCCTATTTAATAAGCCTAAGTTGCTGAATAAACCTATTTAATAAGTCTAAGTTGCTGAAATAAGCCTATTTAATAAGGCTATTTAATAAGCCTAAGTTGCTGAATAAGCCTATTTAATAAGTCTAAGTTGCTGAAATAAGGCTATTTAATAAGCGTAAGTTGATGAAATTAGGCTATTTAATAAGTTTAAGTTGCTGAAATAAGCCTGTTTAATAAGCCTAAGTTGCTGAAATAAGCCTATTTAGTAAGGCTATTTAATGAGCCTAAGTTGCTGAAATAAGCCTATTTAATAAGCCTAAGTTTCTGAACTAAGCCTATTTAATAAGCCTATTTAATAAGTCTAAGTTGCTGAAATAAACCTATTTAAAATGCTATTTAATAAGCCTAAGTTGCTGAAATAAACCTGTTTAATAAGGCTATTTAATAAGCATAAGTTGCTAAAATAAGCCTATTTAATTAGGCTATTTAATAAGTCTATTTAATAAGCCTATTTAATAAGCCTATTTAATAAGCCTATTTAATAAGCCTATTTAATACGCCTATTTAATAAACATATTTAATAAGTATTTATTGAGCCTATTTAATAAGTCTATTTAATAAGCCTTTTTAATAAGCCTATTTAATAAGTCTATTTAATAAGCCTATTTAATAAGTCTATTTAATAAGTCTATTTAATAAGCCTATTTAATAAGTATTTAATGAGCCTATTTAATAAGCCTATTTATTGAGCCTATTTAATAAGCCTATTTATTGAGCCTATTTAATACGCCTATTTATTGAGCCTATTTAATAAGCCTATTTATTGAGCCTATTTAATAAGCCTATTTAATAAGTCTATTTAATAAGCCTATTTAATAAGCCTATTTAATAAGCCTATTTATTGAGCCTATTTAATGAGTCTATTTAATAAGCCTGTTTAATAAGCCTATTTAACAAGTATTGAATGAGCCTATTTAATAAGCCTAAGTTGCTGAAATAAGCCTATTTAATAAGCCTAAGTTGCTGAAATAAGTATATTTAATAAGCATAAGTTGCTGAAATAAGCCTATTTAATAAGTCTAAGTTGCTGAAATAAGGCTATTTAATAAGCCTAAGTTGCTGAAATAAACCTATTTAATAAGCATAAGTTGCTGAAATAAGGCTATTTAATAAGTCTAAGTTGCTGAAATAAGCCTATTTAATAAGCCTAAGTTGCTGAAATAAGTATATTTAATAAGCATAAGTTGCTGAAATAAGCCTATTTAATAAGTCTAAGTTGCTGAAATAAGGCTATTTAATAAGTCTAAGTTGCTGAAATAAGCCTTTTTAATTAGCGTAAGTTGCTGAAATAAGCCTATTTAATAAGCCCAAGTTGCTGAAATAAGCCTACTTAATAAGGCTATTTAATAAGCCTAAGTTGCTGAAATAAGCCTATTTAATAAGCGTAAGTTGCTGAAATAAGGCTATTTAATAAGTCTAAGTTGCTAAAATAAGCCTATTTAATAAGCCCAAGTTGCTAAAATAACCCTATTTAATAAGCCTAAGTTGCTGAAATAAGCCTATTTAATAGGCCTATCTAATAAGTCTAAGTTGCAGAAATAAGCATATTTCATAAGCATATTTGATGAGCCTAAGTTGCTGAAATGTCTATTTAATAAGTCGTTTTAATAAGTCTAAGTTGCTAAAATAAGCCTATTTAATAAGGCTATTTAATAAGCCTAAGTTGCTGAAATAAGCCTATTTAATAAGGCTATTTAATGAGCCTAAGTTGCTGAAATAAGCCTATTTAATAAGCCTAAGTTTCTTAACTAAGCCTATTTAAAAAGGTATATTTAATAAGTCTAAGTTGCTGAAATAAACATATTTAAAAATGCTATTTAATAAGCCTAAGTTGCTGAAATAAACCTGTTTAATAAGGCTATTTAATAAGCATAAGTTGATGAAATAAGCCTATTTTATAAGCCTAAGTTGCTAAAATAAGCCTATTTAATGAGGCTATTTAATAAGTCTATTTAATAAGCCTATTTAAAACGCCTATTTAATAAGTCTATTTAATAAGCATATTTAATAAGCCTATTTAATAAGCCTATTTATTGAGCCTATTTAATAAGCCTATTTAATAAGCCTATTTAATAAGCCTATTTAATAAGACTATTTATTGAGCTTATTTAATATGCCTATTTAATAAGTCTATTTAATAAGCCTATTTAATAAGCCTAATTAATAAGCCTATTTAATAAGCCTATTTATTGAGCCTATTTAATGAGTCTATTTAATAAGCCTGTTTAATAAGCCTATTTAATAAGTATTGAATGAGCCTATTTAATAAGCCTAAGTTGCTGAATAAGCCTATTTAATAAGCCTAAGTTGCTAAAATAAGCCTATTTAATAAGCCTATTTAATAAGCCTAAGTTGCTGAATAAGCCTATTTAATAAGCCTAAGTTGCTGAAATAAGCCTATTTAATAAGTCTAAGTTGCTGAAATAAGGCTATTTAATAAGCCTAAGTTGCTGAAATAAGCCTATTTAATAAGCCTAAGTTGCTGAAATAAGGCTATTTAATAAGTCTAAGTTGCTGAAATAAGCCTATTTAATAAGCCTAAGTTGCTGAAATAAGTATATTTAATAAGCATAAGTTGCTGAAATAAGCCTATTTAATAAGTCTAATTTGCTGAATAAGGCTATTTAATAAGTCTAAGTTGCTGAAATAAGCCTATTTAATAAGCCAAAGTTGCTGAAATAAGCCTACTTAATTAGGCTATTTAATAAGCCTAAGTTGCTGAAATAAGCCTATTTAATAAGCCTATTTAACAAGCCTATTTAATAGGCCTATTTCATAAGTCTAAGTTGATGAAATAAGCCTATTTAATAAGCCTATTTAATAGGCCTATTTAATAAGTTTAAGTTGCTGAAATAAGCCTATTTAATAAGCCTAAGTTGCTGAATGAGCCTATTTAATAAGCCTAAGTTGCTGAAATAAGCCTATTTAATTTGCCTAAGTTGCTGAATAAGCCTATTTAATAAGCCTAAGTTGCTGAATAAACCTATTTAATAAGTCTAAGATGCTGAAATAAGCCTATTTAATAAGGCTATTTAATAAGCCTAAGTTGCTGAATAAGCCTATTTAATAAGACTAAGTTGCTGAAATAAGGCTATTTAATAAGCCTAAGTTGATGAAATTAGGCTATTTAATAAGTTTAAGTTGCTGAAATAAGCCTGTTTAATAAGCCTAAGTTGCTGAAATAAGCCTATTTAGTAAGGCTATTTAATGAGCCTAAGTTGCTGAAATAAGCCTATTTAATAAGCCTAAGTTTCTGAACTAAGCCTATTTAATAAGCCTATTTAATAAGTCTAAGTTGCTGAAATAAACCTATTTAAAATGCTATTTAATAAGCCTAAGTTGCTGAAATAAACCTGTTTAATAAGGCTATTTAATAAGCATAAGTTGCTGAAATAAGCTTGTTTAATAAGCCTAAGTTGCTGAAATAAGCCTATTTAATAAGGCTATTTAATAAGTCTAAGTTGCTGAAATAAACCTATTTAATAAGCCTAAGTTGCTAAAATAAGCCTATTTAATTAGGCTATTTAATAAGTCTATTTAATAAGCCTATTTAATAAGCCTATTTAATAAGCCCATTTAATAAGCCTATTTAATACGCCTATTTAATAAACATATTTAATAAGTATTTAATGAGCCTATTTAATAAGTCTATTTAATAAGCCTTTTTAATAAGCCTATTTAATAAGTCTATTTAATAAGCCTATTTAATAAGTCTATTTAATAAGTCTATTTAATAAGCCTATTTAATAAGTATTTAATGAGCCTATTTAATAAGCCTATTTATTGAGCCTATTTAATAAGCCTATTTATTGAGCCTATTTAATAAGCCTATTTATTGAGCCTATTTAATAAGCCTATTTAATAAGTCTATTTAATAAGCCTATTTAATAAGCCTATTTAATAAGCCTATTTATTGAGCCTATTTAATAAGTCTATTTAATAAGCCTATTTAATAAGCCTAAGTTTCTAAAATAAGCCTATTTAATGAGGCTATTTAATAAGTCTATTTAATAAGCCTATTTAATAAGCCTATTTAATAAGCCTATTTAATATGCCTATTTAATAAACCTATTTAATAAGTATTTAATGAGCCTATTTAATAAGTCTATTTAATAAGCCTTTTTAATAAGCCTATTTAATAAACCTATTTAATAAGCCTATTTAATAAGCCTATTTAATAAGTCTATTTAATAAGCCTATTTAATAAGCCTAATTAATAAGCCTATTTAATAAGCCTATTTAATGAGCCTATTTAATGAGTCTATTTAATAAGCCTGTTTAATAAGCCTATTTAACAAGTATTGAATGAGCCTATTTAATAAGCCTAAGTTGCTGAAATAAGCCTATTTAATAAGTCTAAGTTGCTGAAATAAGGCTATTTAATAAGCCTAAGTTGATGAAATAAACCTATTTAATAAGCATAAGTTGCTGAAATAAGGCTATTTAATAAGTCTAAGTTGCTGAAATAAGCCTATTTAATAAGCCTAAGTTGCTGAAATAAGTATATTTAATAAGCATAAGTTGCTGAAATAAGCCTATTTAATAAGTCTAAGTTGCTGAAATAAGGCTATTTAATAAGTCTAAGTTGCTGAAATAAGCCTTTTTAATCAGCGTAAGTTGCTGAAATAAGCCTATTTAATAAGCCCAAGTTGCTGAAATAAGCCTACTTAATAAGGCTATTTAATAAGCCTAAGTTGCTGAAATAAGCCTATTTAATAAGCGTAAGTTGCTGAAATAAGGCTATTAATTAAGTCTAAGTTGCTAAAATAAGCCTATTTAATAAGCCCAAGTTGCTGAAATAACCCTATTTAATAAGCCTAAGTTGCTGAAATAAGCCTATTTAATAGGCCTATCTAATAAGTCTAAGTTGCAGAAATAAGCATATTTCATAAGCATATTTGATGAGCCTAAGTTGCTGAAATGTCTATTTAATAAGTCGTTTTAATAAGTCTAAGTTGCTAAAATAAGCCTATTTAATAAGGCTATTTAATAAGCCTAAGTTGCTGAAATAAGCCTATTTAATAAGGCTATTTAATGAGCCTAAGTTGCTGAAATAAGCCTATTTAATAAGCCTAAGTTTCTTAACTAAGCCTATTTAAAAAGGTATATTTAATAAGTCTAAGTTGCTGAAATAAACATATTTAAAAATGCTATTTAATAAGCCTAAGTTGCTGAAATAAACCTGTTTAATAAGGCTATTTAATAAGCATAAGTTGATGAAATAAGCCTATTTTATAAGCCTAAGTTGCTAAAATAAGCCTATTTAATGAGGCTATTTAATAAGTCTATTTAATAAGCCTATTTAATACGCCTATTTAATAAGTCTATTTAATAAGCATATTTAATAAGCCTATTTAATAAGCCTATTTATTGAGCCTATTTAATAAGCCTATTTAATAAGCCTATTTAATAAGCCTATTTAATAAGCCTATTTATTGAGCCTATTTAATATGCCTATTTAATAAGTCTATTTAATGAGCCTATTTAATAAGCCTAATTAATAAGCCTATTTAATAAGCCTATTTATTGAGCCTATTTAATGAGTCTATTTAATAAGCCTGTTTAATAAGCCTATTTAATAAGTATTGAATGAGCCTATTTAATAAGCCTAAGTTGCTGAATAAGCCTATTTAATAAGCCTAAGTTGCTGAAATAAGCCTATTTAATAAGCCTATTTAATAAGCCTAAGTTGCTGAATAAGCCTATTTAATAAGCCTAAGTTGCTGAAATAAGCCTATTTAATCAGTCTAAGTTGCTGAAATAAGGCTATTTAATAAGCCTAAGTTGCTGAAATAAGCCTATTTAATAAGCCTAAGTTGCTGAAATAAGGCTATTTAATAAGTCTAAGTTGCTGAAATAAGCCTATTTAATAAGCCTAAGTTGCTGAAATAAGTATATTTAATAAGCATAAGTTGCTGAAATAAGCCTATTTAATAAGTCTAATTTGCTGAATAAGGCTATTTAATAAGTCTAAGTTGCTGAAATAAGCCTATTTAATAAGCCAAAGTTGCTGAAATAAGCCTACTTAATTAGGCTATTTAATAAGCCTAAGTTGCTGAAATAAGCCTATTTAATAAGCCTATTTAACAAGCCTATTTAATAGGCCTATTTCATAAGTCTAAGTTGATGAAATAAGCCTATTTAATAAGCCTATTTAATAGGCCTATTTAATAAGTTTAAGTTGCTGAAATAAGCCTATTTAATAAGCCTAAGTTGCTGAATGAGCCTATTTAATAAGCCTAAGTTGCTGAAATAAGCCTATTTAGTAAGGCTATTTAATGAGCCTAAGTTGCTGAAATAAGCCTATTTAATAAGCCTAAGTTTCTGAACTAAGCCTATTTAATAAGCCTATTTAAAAAGTCTAAGTTGCTGAAATAAACCTATTTAAAATGCTATTTAATAAGCCTAAGTTGCTGAAATAAACCTGTTTAATAAGTCTATTTAATAAGCATAAGTTGCTGAAATAAGCTTGTTTAATAAGCCTAAGTTGCTGAAATAAGCCTATTTAATAAGGCTATTTAATAAGTCTAAGTTGCTGAAATAAACCTATTTAATAAGCCTAAGTTGCTAAAATAAGCCTATTTAATTAGGCTATTTAATAAGTCTATTTAATAAGCCTATTTAATAAGCCTATTTAATAAGCCTATTTAATGCGCCTATTTAATAAACATATTTAATAAGTATTTAATGAGCCTATTTAATAAGTCTATTTAATAAGCCTTTTTAATAAGCCTATTTAATAAGTCTATTTAATAAGCCTATTTAATAAGTCTATTTAATAAGTCTATTTAATAAGCCTATTTAATAAGTATTTAATGAGCCTATTTAATAAGCCTATTTATTGAGCCTATTTAATAAGCCTATTTATTGAGCCTATTTAATAAGCCTATTTATTGAGCCTATTTAATAAGCCTATTTATTGAGCCTATTTAATAAGCCTATTTAATAAGTCTATTTAATAAGCCTATTCAATAAGCCTATTTAATAAGCCTATTTATTGAACCTATTTAATAGGAGTCTATTTAATAAGCCTGTTTAATAAGCCTATTTAACAAGTATTGAATGAGCCTATTTAATAAGCCTAAGTTGCTGAAATAAGCCTATTTAATAAGTCTAAGTTGCTGAAATTAGGCTATTTAATAAGCCTAAGTTGCTGAAATAAACCTATTTAATAAGCATAAGTTGCTGAAATAAGGCTATTTAATAAGTCTAAGTTGCTGAAATAAGCCTATTTAATAAGCCTAAGTTGCTGAAATAAGTATATTTAATAAGCATAAGTTGCTGAAATAAGCCTATTTAATAAGTCTAAGTTGCTGAATTAAGGCTATTTAATAAGTCTAAGTTGCTGAAATAAGCCTTTTTAATCAGCGTAAGTTGCTGAAATAAGCCTATTTAATAAGCCCAAGTTGCTGAAATAAGCCTACTTAATAAGGCTATTTAATAAGCCTAAGTTGCTGAAATAAGCCTATTTAATAAGCGTAAGTTGCTGAAATAAGGCTATTTAATAAGTCTAAGTTGCTAAAATAAGCCTATTTAATAAGCCCAAGTTGCTAAAATAACCCTATTTAATAAGCCTAAGTTGCTGAAATAAGCCTATTTAATAGGCCTATCTAATAAGTCTAAGTTGCAGAAATAAGCATATTTCATAAGCATATTTGATGAGCCTAAGTTGCTGAAATGTCTATTTAATAAGTCGTTTTAATAAGTCTAAGTTGCTAAAATAAGCCTATTTAATAACGCTATTTAATAAGCCTAAGTTGCTGAAATAAGCCTATTTAATAAGGCTATTTAATGAGCCTAAGTTGCTGAAATAAGCCTATTTAATAAGCCTAAGTTTCTTAACTAAGCCTATTTAAAAAGGTATATTTAATAAGTCTAAGTTGCTGAAATTAACATATTTAAAAATGCTATTTAATAAGCCTAAGTTGCTGAAATAAACCTGTTTAATAAGGCTATTTAATAAGCATAAGTTGATGAAATAAGCCTGTTTTATAAGCCTAAGTTGCTAAAATAAGCCTATTTAATGAGGCTATTTAATAAGTCTATTTAATAAGCCTATTTAATACGCCTATTTAATAAGTCTATTTAATAAGCATATTTAATAAGCCTATTTAATAAGCCTATTTATTGAGCCTATTTAATAAGCCTATTTAATAAGCCTAATTAATAAGCCTATTTAATAAGACTATTTATTGAGCCTATTTAATATGCCTATTTAATAAGTCTATTTAATAAGCCTATTTAATAAGCCTAATTAATAAGCCTATTTAATAAGCCTATTTATTGAGCCTATTTAATGAGTCTATTTAATAAGCCTGTTTAATAAGCCTATTTAATAAGTATTGAATGAGCCTATTTAATAAGCCTAAGTTGCTGAATAAGCCTATTTAATAAGCCTAAGTTGCTGAAATAAGCCTATTTAATAAGCCTATTTAATAAGCCTAAGTTGCTGAATAAGCCTATTTAATAAGCCTAAGTTGCTGAAATAAGCCTATTTAATAAGTCTAAGTTGCTGAAATAAGGCTATTTAATAAGCCTAAGTTGCTGAAATAAGCCTATTTAATAAGTCTAAGTTGCTGAAATAAGCCTATTTAATAAGCCTATTTAATAAGCCTAAGTTGCTGAATAAGCCTATTTAATAAACCTAAGTTGCTGAAATAAGCCTATTTAATAAGTCTAAGTTGCTGAAATAAGGCTATTTAATAAGCCTAAGTTGCTGAAATAAGCCTATTTAATAAGCCTAAGTTGCTGAAATAAGGCTATTTAATAAGTCTAAGTTGCTGAAATAAGCCTATTTAATAAGCCTAAGTTGCTGAAATAAGTATATTTAATAAGCATAAGTTGCTGAAATAAGCCTATTTAATAAGTCTCATTTGCTGAATAAGGCTATTTAATAAGTCTAAGTTGCTGAAATAAGCCTATTTAATAAGCCAAAGTTGCTGAAATAAGCCTATTTAATAAGCCTATTTAACAAGCCTATTTAATAGGCCTATTTCATAAGTCTAAGTTGATGAAATAAGCCTATTTAATAAGCCTATTTAATAGGCCTATTTAATAAGTTTAAGTTGCTGAAATAAGCCTATTTAATAAGCCTAAGTTGCTGTATGAGCCTATTTAATAAGCCTAAGTTGCTGAAATAAGCCTATTTAATGAGCCTAAGTTGCTGAATAAGCCTATTTAATAAGCCTAAGTTGCTGAATAAACCTATTTAATAAGTCTAAGTTGCTGAAATAAGCCTCTTTAATAAGGCTATTTAATAAGCCTAAGTTGCTGAATAAGCCTATTTAATAAGTCTAAGTTGCTGAAATAAGGCTATTTAATAAGCCTAAGTTGATGAAATTAGGCTATTTAATAAGTTTAAGTTGCTGAAATATGCCTGTTTAATAAGCCTAAGTTGCTGAAATAAGCCTATTTAGTAAGGCTATTTAATGAGCCTAAGTTGCTGAAATAAGCCTATTTAATAAGCCTAAGTTTCTGAACTAAGCCTATTTAATAAGCCTATTTAATAAGTCTAAGTTGCTGAAATAAACCTATTTAAAATGATATTTAATAAGCCTAAGTTGCTGAAATAAACCTGTTTAAGAAGGCTATTTAATAAGCATAAGTTGCTGAAATAAGCTTGTTTAATAAGCCTAAGTTGCTGAAATAAGCCTATTTAATAAGGCTATTTAATGAGCCTAAGTTGCTGAAATAAGCCTATTTAATAAGCCTAAGTTTCTTAACTAAGCCTATTTAAAAAGGTATATTTAATAAGTCTAAGTTGCTGAAATAAACATATTTAAAAATGCTATTTAATAAGCCTAAGTTGCTGAAATAAACCTGTTTAATAAGGCTATTTAATAAGCATAAGTTGATGAAATAAGCCTATTTTATAAGCCTAAGTTGCTAAAATAAGCCTATTTAATGAGGCTATTTAATAAGTCTATTTAATAAGCCTATTTAATACGCCTATTTAATAAGTCTATTTAATAAGCATATTTAATAAGCCTATTTAATCAGCCTATTTATTGAGCCTATTTAATAAGCCTATTTAATAAGCCTATTTAATAAGCCTATTTATTGAGCCTATTTAATGAGTCTATTTAATAAGCCTGTTTAATAAGCCTATTTAATAAGTATTGAATGAGCCTATTTAATAAGCCTAAGTTGCTGAATAAGCCTATTTAATAAGCCTAAGTTGCTGAAATAAGCCTATTTAATAAGCCTATTTAATAAGCCTAAGTTGCTGAATAAGCCTATTTAATAAGCCTAAGTTGCTGAAATAAGCCTATTTAATAAGTCTAAGTTGCTGAAATAAGGCTATTTAATAAGCCTAAGTTGCTGAAATAAGCCTATTTAATAAGTCTAAGTTGCTGAAATAAGCCTATTTAATAAGCCTATTTAATAAGCCTAAGTTGCTGAATAAGCCTATTTAATAAGCCTAAGTTGCTGAAATAAGCCTATTTAATAAGTCGAAGTTGCTGAAATAAGGCTATTTAATAAGCCTAAGTTGCTGAAATAAGCCTATTTAATAAGCCTAAGTTGCTGAAATAAGGCTATTTAATAAGTCTAAGTTGCTGAAATAAGCCTATTTAATAAGCCTAAGTTGCTGAAATAAGTATATTTAATAAGCATAAGTTGCTGAAATAAGCCTATTTAATAAGTCTAATTTGCTGAATAAGGCTATTTAATAAGTCTAAGTTGCTGAAATAAGCCTATTTAATAAGCCAAAGTTGCTGAAATAAGCCTACTTAATTAGGCTATTTAATAAGCCTAAGTTGCTGAAATAAGCCTATTTAATAAGCCTATTTAACAAGCCTATTTAATAGGCCTATTTCATAAGTCTAAGTTGATGAAATAAGCCTATTTAATAAGCCTATTTAATAGGCCTATTTAATAAGTTTAAGTTGCTGAAATAAGCCTATTTAATAAGCCTAAGTTGCTGTATGAGCCTATTTAATAAGCCTAAGTTGCTGAAATAAGCCTATTTAATGAGCCTAAGTTGCTGAATAAGCCTATTTAATAAGCCTAAGTTGCTGAATAAACCTATTTAATAAGTCTAAGTTGCTGAAAAACGCCTATTTAATAAGGCTATTTAATAAGCCTAAGTTGCTGAATAAGCCTATTTAATAAGTCTAAGTTGCTGAAATAAGGCTATTTAATAAGCCTAAGTTGATGAAATTAGGCTATTTAATAAGGTTAAGTTGCTGAAATAAGCCTGTTTAATAAGCCTAAGTTGCTGAAATAAGCCTATTTAGTAAGGCTATTTAATGAGCCTAAGTTGCTGAAATAAGCCTATTTAATAAGCCTAAGTTTCTGAACTAAGCCTATTTAATAAGCCTATTTAATAAGTCTAAGTTGCTGAAATAAACCTATTTAAAATGCTATTTAATAAGCCTAAGTTGCTGAAATAAACCTGTTTAATAAGGCTATTTAATAAGCATAAGTTGCTGAAATAAGCTTGTTTAATAAGCCTAAGTTGCTGAAATAAGCCTATTTAATAAGGCTATTTAATAAGTCTAAGTTGCTGAAATAAACCTATTTAATAAGCCTAAGTTGCTAAAATAAGCCTATTTAATTAGGCTATTTAATAAGTCTATTTAATAAGCCTATTTAATAAGCCTATTTAATAAGCCCATTTAATAAGCCTATTTAATACGCCTATTTAATAAACATATGTAATAAGTATTTAATGAGCCTATTTAATAAGTCTATTTAATAAGCCTTTTAAATAAGCCTATTTAATAAGTCTATTTAATAAGCCTATTTAATAAGTCTATTTAATAAGTCTATTTAATAAGCCTATTTAATAAGTATTTAATGAGCCTATTTAATAAGCCTATTTATTGAGCCTATTTAATAAGCCTATTTATTGAGCCTATTTAATAAGCCTATTTATTGAGCCTATTTAATAAGCCTATTTATTGAGCCTATTTAATAAGCCTATTTAATAAGTCTATTTAATAAGCCTATTTAATAAGCCTATTTAATAAGCCTATTTATTGAGCCTATTTAATAAGTCTATTTAATAAGCCTATTTAATAAGCCTAAGTTTCTAAAATAAGCCTATTTAATGAGGCTATTTAATAAGTCTATTTAATAAGCCTATTTAATAAGCCTATTTAATAAGCCTATTTAATATGCCTATTTAATAAACCTATTTAATAAGTATTTAATGAGCCTATTTAATAAGTCTATTTAATAAGCCTTTTTAATAAGCCTATTTAATAAACCTATTTAATAAGCCTATTTAATAAGTCTATTTAATAAGTCTATTTGTTAAGCCTATTTAATAAGTATTTAATGAGCCTATTTAATAAGCCTATTCATTGAGCCTATTTAATAAGCCTATTTATTGAACCTATTTAATAAGCCTATTTAATAAGTCTATTTAATAAGCCTATTTAATAAGCATAATTAATAAGCCTATTTAATAAGCCTATTTAATGAGCCTATTTAATGAGTCTATTTAATAAGCTTGTTTAATAAGCCTATTTAACAAGTATTGAATGAGCCTATTTAAAAAGCCTAAGTTGCTGAAATAAGCCTATTTAATAAGTCTAAGTTGCTGAAATAAGCCTATTTAATAAGCCAAAGTTGCTGAAATAAGCCTACTTAATTAGGCTATTTAATAAGCCTAAGTTGCTGAAATAAGCCTATTTAATAAGCCTATTTAACAAGCCTATTTAATAGGCCTATTTCATAAGTCTAAGTTGATGAAATAAGCCTATTTAATAAGCCTATTTAATAGGCCTATTTAATAAGTCTAAGTTGCTGAAATAAGCCTATTTAATAAGCCTAAGTTGCTGAATGAGCCTATTTAATAAGCCTAAGTTGCTGAAATAAGCCTATTTAATGAGCCTAAGTTGCTGAATAAGCCTATTTAATAAGCCTAAGTTGCTGAATAAACCTATTTAATAAGTCTAAGTTGCTGAAATAAGCCTATTTAATAAGGCTATTTAATAAGCCTAAGTTGCTGAATAAGCCTATTTAATAAGTCTAAGTTGCTGAAATAAGGCTATTTAATAAGCCTAAGTTGATGAAATAAGCTATTTAATAAGTTTAAGTTGCTGAAATAAGCCTGTTTAATAAGCCTAAGTTGCTGAAATAAGCCTATTTAGTAAGGCTATTTAATGAGCCTAAGTTGCTGAAATAAGCCTATTTAATAAGCCTAAGTTTCTGAACTAAGCCTATTTAATAAGCCTATTTAATAAGTCTAAGTTGCTGAAATAAACCTATTTAAAATGCTATTTAATAAGCCTAAGTTGCTGAAATAAACCTGTTTAATAAGGCTATTTAATAAGGATAAGTTGCTGAAATAAGCTTGTTTAATAAGCCTAAGTTGCTGAAATAAGCCTATATAATAAGGCTATTTAATAAGTCTAAGTTGCTGAAATAAACCTATTTAATAAGCCTAAGTTGCTAAAATAAGCCTATTTAATTAGGATATTTAATAAGTCTATTTAATAAGCCTATTTAATAAGCCTATTTAATAAGTCTATTTAATAAGCCTATTTAATAAGTCTATTTAATAAGTCTATTTAATAAGCCTATTTAATAAGTATTTAATGAGCCTATTTAATAAGCCTATTTATTGAGCCTATTTAATAAGCCTATTTATTGAGCCTATTTAATAAGCCTATTTATTGAGCCTATTTAATAAGCCTATTTATTGAGCCTATTTAATAAGCCTATTTAATAAGTCTATTTAATAAGCCTATTTAATAAGTATTTAATGAGCCTATTTAATAAGCCTATTTAATACGCCTATTTAATAAACATATTTTAATAAGTATTTAATGAGCCTATTTAATAAGTCTATTTAATAAGCCTTTTTAATACGCCTATTTAATAAGTCTATTTAATAAGCCTATTTAATAAGTCTATTTAATAAGTCTATTTAATAAGCCTATTTAATAAGTATTTAATGAGCCTATTTAATAAGCCTATTTATTGAGCCTATTTAATAAGCCTATTTATTGAGCCTATTTAATAAGCCTATTTATTGAGCCTATTTAATAAGCCTATTTATTGAGCCTATTTAATAAGCCTATTTAATAAGTCTATTTAATAAGCCTATTTAATAAGCCTATTTAATAAGCCTATTTATTGAGCCTATTTAATAAGTCTATTTAATAAGGCTATTTAATAAGCCTAAGTTGCTAAAATAAGCCTATTTAATGAGGCTATTTAATAAGTCTATTTAATAAGCCTATTTAATAAGCCTATTTAATAAGCCTATTTAATACACCTATTTAATAAACCTATTTAATAAGTATTTAATGAGCCTATTTAATAAGTCTATTTAATAAGCCTTTTTAATAAGCCTATTTAATAAACCTATTTAATAAGCCTATTTAATAAGTCTATTTAATAAGTCTATTTGTTAAGCCTATTTAATAAGTATTTAATGAGCCTATTTAATAAGCCTATTTATTGAGCCTATTTAATAAGCCTATTCATTGAGCCTATTTAATAAGCCTATTTATTGAGCCTATTTAATAAGCCTATTTATTAAGTCTATTTAATAAGCCTATTTAATAAGCCTAATTAATAAGCCTATTTAATAAGCCTATTTAATGAGCCTATTTAATGAGTCTATTTAATAAGCCTGTTTAATAAGCCTATTTAACAAGTATTGAATGAGCCTATTTAATAAGCCTAAGTTGCTGAAATAAGCCTATTTAATAAGTCTAAGTTGCTGAAATAAGGCAATTTAATAAGCCTAAGTTGCTGAAATAAGCCTATTTAATAAGCATAAGTTGCTGAAATAAGGCTATTTAATAAGTCTAAGTTGCTGAAATAAGCCTATTTAATAAGCCTAAGTTGCTGAAATAAGTATATTTAATAAGCATAAGTTGCTGAAATAAGCCTATTTAATAAGTCTAAGTTGCTGAAATAAGGCTATTTAATAAGTCTAAGTTGCTGAAATAAGCCTTTTTAATCAGCGTAAGTTGCTGAAATAAGCCTATTTAATAAGCCCAAGTTGCTGAAATAAGCCTACTTAATAAGGCTATTTAATAAGCCTAAGTTGCTGAAATAAGCCTATTTAATAAGCGTAAGTTGCTGAAATAAGGCTATTTAATAAGTATAAGTTGCTGAAATAAGCCTATTTAATAAGCCCAAGTTGCTGAAATAAGCCTATTTAATAAGCCTAAGTTGCTGAAATAAGCCTATTTAATAGGCCTATCTAATAAGTCTAAGTTGCAGAAATAAGCATATTTCATAAGCATATTTGATGAGCCTAAGTTGCTGAAATGTCTATTTAATAAGTCGTTTTAATAAGTCTAAGTTGCTAAAATAAGCCTATTTAATAAGGCTATTTAATAAGCCTAAGTTGCTGAAATAAACCTGTTTAATAAGGCTATTTAATAAGCATAAGTTGATGAAATAAGCCTATTTTATAAGCCTAAGTTGCTAAAATAAGCCTATTTAATGAGGCTATTTAATAAGTCTATTTAATAAGCCTATTTAATACGCCTATTTAATAAGTCTATTTAATAAGCATATTTAATAAGCCTATTTAATAAGCCTATTTATTGAGCCTATTTAATAAGCCTATTTAATAAGCCTATTTAATAAGCCTATTTAATAAGCCTATTTATTGAGCCTATTAAATATGCCTATTTAATAAGTCTATTTAATAAGCCTATTTAATAAGCCTAATTAATAAGCCTAATCAATAAGCCTATTTATTGAGCCTATTTAATGAGTCTATTTAATAAGCCTGTTTAATAAACCTATTTAATAAGTATTGAATGAGCCTATTTAATAAGCCTAAGTTGCAGAATAAGCCTATTTAATAAGCCTAAGTTGCTGAAATAAGCCTATTTAATAAGCCAATTTAATAAGCATAAGTTGCTGAATAAGCCTATTTAATAAGCCTAAGTTGCTGAAATAAGCCTATTTAATAAGTCTAAGTTGCTGAAATAAGGCTATTTAATAAGCCTAAGTTGCTGAAATAAGCCTATTTAATAAGCCTAAGTTGCTGAAATAAGGCTATTTAATAAGTCTAAGTTGCTGAAATAAGCCTATTTAATAAGCCTAAGTTGCTGAAATAAGTATATTTAATAAGCATAAGTTGCTGAAATAAGCCTATTTAATGTCTAATTTGCTGAAATAAGGCTATTTAATAAGTCTAAGTTGCTGAAATAAGCCTTTTTAATCAGCGTAAGTTGCTGAAATAAGCCTATTTAATAAGCCAAAGTTGCTGAAATAAGCCTACTTAATTAGGCTATTTAATAAGCCTAAGTTGATGAAATAAGCCTATTTAATAAGCCAATTTAACAAGCCAATTTAATAGGCCTATTTAATAAGTCTAAGTTGATTAAATAAGCCTATTTAATAAGCCTATTTAATAGGCCTATTTAATAAGTCTAAGTTGCTGAAATAAGCCTATTTAATAAGCCTAAGTTGCTGAATGAGCCTATTTAATGAGCCTAATTTGCTGAAATAAGCCTATTTAATGAGCGTAAGTTGCTGAATATGCCTATTTAATAAGCCTAAGTTGCTGAATAAACCTATTTAATAAGTCTAAGTTGCTGAAATAAGCCTATTTAATAAGGCTATTTAATAAGCCTAAGTTGCTGAATAAGCCTATTTAATAAGTCTATGTTGCTGAAATAAGGCTATTTAATAAGCTTAAGTTGCTGAAATAAGGCTATTTAATAAGTTTAAGTTGCTGAAATAAGCCTATTTAATAAGCCTAAGTTTCTGAACTAAGCCTATTTAATAAGCCTATTTAATAAGTCTAAGTTGCTGAAATAAACCTATTTAAAATGCTATTTAATAAGCCTAAGTTGCTGAAATAAACCTGTTTAATAAGGCTATTTAATAAGCATAAGTTGCTGAAATAAGCTTATTTAATAAGCCTAAGTTGCTGAAATAAGCCTATTTAATAAGGCTATTTAATAAGTCTAAGTTGCTGAAATAAACCTATTTAATAAGACTAAGTTGCTAAAATAAGCCTATTTAATTAGGCTATTTAATAAGTCTATTTAATAAGCCTATTTAATAAGCCTATTTAATAAGCCTATTTAATAAGCCTATTTATTGAGCCTATTTAATAAGCCGATTTAATAAGTCTATTTAATAAGCCTATTTAATAAGCCGATTTATTGAGCCTATTTAATAAGTCTATTTAATAAGCCTATTTAATAAGCCTATTTATTGAGCCTATTTAATAAGTTTATTTAATAAGCCTATTTAATAAGTATTTAATGAGCCTATTTAATAAGCCTATTTATTGAGCCTATTTAATAAGCCTATTTATTGAGCCTATTTAATAAGCCTATTTATTGAGCCTGTTTAATAAGCCTATTTATTGAGCCTATTTAATAAGCCTATTTATTGAGCCTATTTAATAAGCCTATTTAATAAGTCTATTTAATAAGCCTATTTAATAAGCCTATTTAATAAGCCTATTTATTGAGCCTATTTAATAAGCCTATTTAATAAGCCTATTTATTGAGCCTATTTAATAAGTCTATTTAATAAGCCTATTTAATAAGCCTATTTAATAAGTATTTAATGAGCCTATTGAATAAGTCTATTTAATAAGCCTATTTAATAGGCCTATTTAATAAGTCTAAGTTGCTGAAATAAGCCTATTTAATAAGCCTATTTAATAGGCCTATTTAATAAGTCTAAGTTGCTGAAATAAGCCTATTTAATAAGCCTAAGTTGCTGAAATAAGCCTATTTAATAGGCCTATCTAATAAGTCTAAGTTGCAGAAATAAGCATATTTAATAAGGCTATTTAATGAGCCTAAGTTGCTGAAATAAACCTATTTAATAAGCCTAAGTTTCTGAACTATGCCTATTTAAAAAGGTATATTTAATAAGTCTAAGTTGCTGAAATAAACATATTTAAAAATGCTATTTAATAAGCCTAAGTTGCTGAAATAAACCTGTTTAATAAGGCTATTTAATAAGCATAAGTTGATGAAATAAGCCTATTTTATAAGCCTAAGTTGCTAAAATAAGCCTATTTAATGAGGCTATTTAATAAGTCTATTTAATAAGCCTTTTTAATACGCCTATTTAATAAGTCTATTTAATAAGCCTATTTAATAAGCCTATTTATTGAGCCTATTTAATAAGCCTATTTATTGAGCCTATTTAATATGCCTATTTAATAAGTCTATTTAATAAGCCTATTTAATAAGCCTAATTAATAAGCCTATTTAATAAGCCTATTTATTGAGCCTATTTAATGAGTTTATTTAATAAGCCTGTTTAATAAAACTATTTAATAAGTTTTGAATGAGCCTATTTAATAAGCCTAAGTTGCAGAATAAGCCTATTTAATAAGCCTAAGTTGCTGAAATAAGCCTATTTAATAAGCCTATTTAATAAGCCTAAGTTGCTGAATAAGCCTATTTAATAAGCCTAAGTTGCTGAAATAAGCCTATTTAATAAGTCTAAGTTGCTGAAATAAGGCTATTTAATAAGCCTAAGTTGCTGAAATAAGCCTATTTAATAAGCCTAAGTTGCTGAAATAAGCCTATTTAATAAGTCTAATTTGCTGAAATAAGGCTATTTAATAAGTCTAAGTTGCTGAAATAAGCCTTTTTAATCAGCGTAAGTTGCTGAAATAAGCCTATTTAATAAGCCAAAGTTGCTGAAATAAGCCTACTTAAATAGGCTATTTAATAAGCCTAAGTTGCTGAAATAAGCCTATTTAATAAGCCTATTTAACAAGCCTATTTAATAGGCCTATTTAATAAGTCTAAGTTGATGAAATAAGCCTATTTAATAAGCCTATTTAATAGGCCTATTTAATAAGTCTAAGTTGCTGAAATAAGCCTATTTAATAAGCCTAAGTTGCTGAATGAGAATATTTAATACGCCTAAGTTGCTGAAATAAGCCTATTTAATGAGCCTAAGTTGCTGAATAAGCCTATTTAATAAGCCTAAGTTGCTGAATAAACCTATTTAATAAGTCTAAGTTGCTGAAATAAGCCTATTTAATAAGGCTATTTAATAAGCCTAAGTTGATGAATAAGCCTATTTAATAAGTCTAAGTTGCTGAAATAAGGCTATTTAATAAGCCTAAGTTGCTGAAATAAGGCTATTTAATAAGTTTAAGTTGCTGAAATAAGCCTGTTTTATAAGCCTAAGTTGCTGAAATAAGCCTATTTAATAAGCCAAAGTTGCTGAAATAAGCCTACTTAATTAGGCTATTTAATAAGCCTAAGTTGCTGAAATAAGCCTATTTAATAAGCCTATTTAACAAGCCTATTTAATAGGCCTATTTAATAAGTCTAAGTTGATTAAATAAGCCTATTTAATAAGCCTATTTAATAGGCCTATTTAATAAGTCTAAGTTGCTGAAATAAGCCTATTTAATAAGCCTAAGTTGCTGAATGAGCCTATTTAATAAGCCTAAGTTGCTGAAATAAGCCTATTTAATGAGCCTAAGTTGCTGAATAAGCCTATTTAATAAGCCTAAGTTGCTGAATAAACCTATTTAATAAGTCTAAGTTGCTGAAATAAGCCTATTTAATAAGCCTATTTAATAAGCCAAAGTTGCTGAAATAAGCCTACTTAATTAGGCTATTTAATAAGCCTAAGTTGCTGAAATAAGCCTATTTAATAAGCCTATTTAACAAGCCTATTTAATAGGCCTATTTAATAAGTCTAAGTTGATTAAATAAGCCTATTTAATAAGCCTATTTAATAGGCCTATTTAATAAGTCTAAGTTGCTGAAATAAGCCTATTTAATAAGCCTAAGTTGCTGAATGAGCCTATTTAATGAGCCTAAGTTGTTGAAATAAGCCTATTTAATGAGCCTAAGTTGCTGAATAAGCCTATTTAATAAGCCTAAGTTGCTGAATAAACCTATTTAATAAGTCTAAGTTGCTGAAATAAGGCTATTTAATAAGTTTAAGTTGCTGAAATAAGCCTATTTAATAAGCCTAAGTTTCTGAACTAAGCCTATTTAATAAGCCTATTTAATAAGTCTAAGTTGCTGAAATAAACCTATTTAAAATGCTATTTAATAAGCCTAAGTTGCTGAAATAAACCTGTTTAATAAGGCTATTTAATAAGCATAAGTTGCTGAAATAAGCTTATTTAATAAGCCTAAGTTGCTGAAATAAGCCTATTTAATAAGGCTATTTAATAAGTCTAAGTTGCTGAAATAAACCTATTTAATAAGACTAAGTTGCTAAAATAAGCCTATTTAATTAGGCTATTTAATAAGTCTATTTAATAAGCCTATTTAATAAGCCTATTTAATAAGCCTATTTAATAAGCCTATTTATTGAGCCTATTTAATAAGCCGATTTAATAAGTCTATTTAATAAGCCTATTTAATAAGCCGATTTATTGAGCCTATTTAATAAGTCTATTTAATAAGCCTATTTAATAAGCCTATTTATTGAGCCTATTTAATAAGTTTATTTAATAAGCCTATTTAATAAATATTTAATGAGCCTATTTAATAAGCCTATTTATTGAGCCTATTTAATAAGCCTATTTATTGAGCCTATTTAATAAGCCTATTTATTGAGCCTGTTTAATAAGCCTATTTATTGAGCCTATTTAATAAGCCTATTTATTGAGCCTATTTAATAAGCCTATTTAATAAGTCTATTTAATAAGCCTATTTAATAAGCCTATTTAATAAGCCTATTTATTGAGCCTATTTAATAAGCCTATTTAATAAGCCTATTTATTGAGCCTATTTAATAAGTCTATTTAATAAGCCTATTTAATAAGCCTATTTAATAAGTATTTAATGAGCCTATTGAATAAGTCTATTTAATAAGCCTATTTAATAGGCCTATTTAATAAGTCTAAGTTGCTGAAATAAGCCTATTTAATAAGCCTATTTAATAGGCCTATTTAATAAGTCTAAGTTGCTGAAATAAGCCTATTTAATAAGCCTAAGTTGCTGAAATAAGCCTATTTAATAGGCCTATCTAATAAGTCTAAGTTGCAGAAATAAGCATATTTCATAAGCATATTTGATGAGCCTAAGTTGCTGAAATGTCTATTTAATAAGTCGTTTTAATAAGTCTAAGTTGCTAAAATAAGCCTATTTAATAAGGCTATTTAATAAGCCTAAGTTGCTGAAATAAGCCTATTTAATAAGGCTATTTAATGAGCCTAAGTTGCTGAAATAAGACTATTTAATAAGCCTAAGTTTCTGAACTAAGCCTATTTAAAAAGGTATATTTAATAAGTCTAAGTTGCTGAAATAAACCTATTTAAAAATGCTATTTAATAAGCCTAAGTTGCTGAAATAAACCTGTTTAAGAAGGCTATTTAATAAGCATAAGTTGCTGAAATAAGCTTATTTAATAAGCCTAAGTTGCTGAAATAAACCTGTTTAATAAGGCTATTTAATAAGCATAAGTTACTGAAATAAGCTTATTTAATAAGCCTAAGTTGCTGAAATAAGCCTATTTAATAAGGCTCTTTAATAAGTCTAAGTTGCTGAAATAAACCTATTTAAAAAGCTTAAGTTGCTAAAATAAGCCTATTTCATGAGGCTATTTAATAAGTCTATTTAATAAGTCTATTTAATAAGTCTATTTAATAAGTCTATTTAATAAGCCTATTTAATAAGACTATTTAATAAGTCTATTTAATAAGCCTATTTAATAAGTCTAATAAGTCTATTTAATAAGCCTATTTAATAAGCCTATTTATTGAGCCTATTTAATAAGCCTATTTATTGAGCCTATTTAATAAGCATATTTATTGAGCCTATTTAATAAGCCTATTTATTGAGCCTATTTAATAAGCCGATTTAATAAGTCTATTTAATAAGCCTATTTAATAAGCCGATTTATTGAGCCTATTTAATAAGTCTATTTAATAAGCCTATTTAATAAGCCTATTTATTGAGCCTATTTAATAAGTCTATTTAATAAGCCTATTTAATAAGCCTATTTAATAAGTATTTAATGAGCCTATTTAATAAGTCTATTCAATACGCCTATTTAATAGGCCTTTTTTAATAAATCTAAGTTGCTGAAATAAGCCTATTTAATAAGCCTATTTAATAGGCCTATTTAATAAGTCTAAGTTGCTGAAATAAGCCTATTTAATAAGCCTAAGTTTCTGAATGAGCCTATTTAATAAGCCTAAGTTGCTGAAATAAGCCTATTTAATGAGCCTAAGTTGCTGAATAAGGCTATTTAATAAGCCTAATTTGCTGAAATAAGGCTATTTAATAAGTTTAAGTTGCTGAAATAAGCCTGTTTAATAAGCCTAAGTTGCTGAAATAAGCCTATTTAATAAGGCTATTTAATGAGCATAAGTTGCTGAATTAAGCCTATTTAATAAGCCTAAGTTTCTGAACTAAGCCTATTTAATAAGCCTATTTAATAAGTCTAAGTTGCTGAAATAAACCTATTTAAAATGCTATTTAATAAGCCTAAGTTGCTGAAATAAACCTGTTTAATAAGGCTATTTAATACGCATAAGTTGCTGAAATAAGCTTATTTAATAAGCCTAAGTTGCTGAAATAAGCCTATTTAATAAGGCTATTTAATAAGTCTAAGTTGCTGAAATAAACCTATTAAATAAGCCTAAGTTGCTAAAATAAGCCTATTTAATTAGGCTATTTAATAAGTCTATTTAATAAGCCTATTTAATAAGCCTATTTAATAAGCCTATTTAATAAGCCTAATTAATAAGCCTATTTAATAAGCCTATTTATTGAGCCTATTTAATGAGTCTATTTAATAAGCCTGTTTAATAAACCTATTTAATAAGTATTGAATGAGCCTATTTAATAAGCCTAAGTTGCAGAATAAGCCTATTTAATAAGCCTAAGTTGCTGAAATAAGCCTATTTAATAAGCCTATTTAATAAGCCTAAGTTGCTGAATAAGCCTATTTAATAAGCCTAAGTTGCTGAAATAAGCCTATTTAATAAGTCTAAGTTGCTGAAATAAGGCTATTTAATAAGCCTAAGTTGCTGAAATAAGCCTATTTAATAAGCCTAAGTTGCTGAAATAAGCCTATTTAATAAGTCTAATTTGCTGAAATAAGGCTATTTAATAAGTCTAAGTTGCTGAAATAAGCCTTTTTAATCAGCGTAAGTTGCTGAAATAAGCCTATTTAATAAGCCAAAGTTGCTGAAATAAGCCTATTTAATAAGCCTATTTAACAAGCCTATTTAATAGGCCTATTTAATAAGTCTAAGTTGATGAAATAAGCCTATTTAATAAGCCTATTTAATAGGCCTATTTAATAAGTCTAAGTTGCTGAAATAAGCCTATTTAATAAGCCTAAGTTGCTGAATGAGAATATTTAATACGCCTAAGTTGCTGAAATAAGCCTATTTAATGAGCCTAAGTTGCTGAATAAGCCTATTTAATAAGCCTAAGTTGCTGAATAAACCTATTTAATAAGTCTAAGTTGCTGAAATAAGCCTATTTAATAAGGCTATTTAATAAGCCTAAGTTGATGAATAAGCCTATTTAATAAGTCTAAGTTGCTGAAATAAGGCTATTTAATAAGCCTAAGTTGCTGAAATAAGGCTATTTAATAAGTTTAAGTTGCTGAAATAAGCCTGTTTTATAAGCCTAAGTTGCTGAAATAAGCCTATTTAGTAAGGCTATTTAATGAGCCTAAGTTGCTGAAATAAGCCTATTTAATAAGCCTAAGTTTCTGAACTAAGCCTATTTAATAAGCCTATTTAATAAGTCTAAGTTGCTGAAATAAACCTATTTAAAATGCTATTTAATAAGCCTAAGTTGCTGAAATAAACCTGTTTAATAAGGCTATTTAATAAGCATAAGTTGCTGAAATAAGCTTATTTAATAAGCCTAAGTTGCTGAAATAAGCCTATTTAATAAGGCTATTTAATAAGTCTAAGTTGCTGAAATAAACCTATTTAATAAGCCTAAGTTGCTAAAATAAGCCTATTTAATTAGGCTATTTAATAAGTCTATTTAATAAGCCTATTTAATAAGCCTATTTAATAAGCCTATTTAATAAGCCTATTTATTGAGCCTATTTAATAAGCCGATTTAATAAGTCCATTTAATAAGCCTATTTAATAAGCCGATTTATTGAGCCTATTTAATAAGTCTATTTAATAAGCCTATTTAATAAGCCTATTTATTGAGCCTATTTAATAAGTCTATTTAATAAGCCTATTTAATAAGTATTTAATGAGCCTATTTAATAAGCCTATTTTTTGAGCCTATTTAATAAGCCTATTTATTGAGCCTATTTAATAAGCCTATTTATTGAGCCTATTTAATAAGCCTATTTATTGAGCCTATTTAATAAGCCTATTTAATAAGTCTATTTAATAAGCCTATTTAATAAGCCTATTTAATAATCCTATTTATTGAGCCAATTTAATAAGCCTATTTAATAAGCTTATTTATTGAGCCTATTTAATAAGTCTATTTAATAAGCCTATTTAATAAGCCTATTTAATAAGTATTTAATGAGCCTATTTAATAAGTCTATTTAATAAGCCTATTTAATAGGCCTATTTAATAAGTCTAAGTTGCTGAAATAAGCCTATTTAATAAGCCTATTTAATAGGCCTATTTAATAAGTCTAAGTTGCTGAAATAAGCCTATTTAATAAGCCTAAGTTGCTGAATAAGCCTATTTAATAAGCCTAAGTTGCTGAATAAACCTATTTAATAAGTCTAAGTTGCTGAAATAAGCCTATTTAATAAGGCTATTTAATAAGCCTAAGTTGCTGAAATAAGCCTATTTAATAAGGCTATTTAATGAGCCTAAGTTGCTGAAATAAGACTATTTAATAAGCCTAAGTTTCTGAACTAAGCCTATTTAAAAAGGTATATTTAATAAGTCTAAGTTGCTGAAATAAACCTATTTAAAAATGCTATTTAATAAGCCTAAGTTGCTGAAATAAACCTGTTTAATAAGGCTATTTAATAAGCATAAGTTGCTGAAATAAGCTTATTTAATAAGCCTAAGTTGCTGAAATAAACCTGTTTAATAAGGCTATTTAATAAGCATAAGTTGCTGAAATAAGCTTATTTAATAAGCCTAAGTTGCTGAAATAAGCCTATTTAATAAGGCTCTTTAATAAGTCTAAGTTGCTGAAATAAACCTATTTAAAAAGCTTAAGTTGCTAAAATAAGCCTATTTCATGAGGCTATTTAATAAGTCTATTTAATAAGTCTATTTAATAAGTCTATTTAATATGCCTATTTAATAAGACTATTTAATAAGTCTATTTAATAAGCCTATTTAATGAGTCTAATAAGTCTATTTAATAAGCCTATTTAATAAGCCTATTTATTGAGCCTATTTAATAAGCCTATTTATTGAGCCTATTTAATAAGCATATTTATTGAGCCTATTTAATAAGCCTATTTATTGAGCCTATTTAATAAGCCGATTTAATAAGTATATTTAATAAGCCTATTTAATAAGCCGATTTATTGAGCCTATTTAATAAGTCTATTTAATAAGCCTATTTAATAAGCCTATTTATTGAGCCTATTTAATAAGTCTATTTAATAAGCCTATTTAATAAGCCTATTTAATAAGTATTTAATGAGCCTATTTAATAAGTCTATTCAATACGCCTATTTAATAGGCCTTTTTTAATAAATCTAAGTTGCTGAAATAAGCCTATTTAATAAGCCTATTTAATAGGCCTATTTAATAAGTCTAAGTTGCTGAAATAAGCCTATTTAATAAGCCTAAGTTTCTGAATGAGCCTATTTAATAAGCCTAAGTTGCTGAAATAAGCCTATTTAATGAGCCTAAGTTGCTGAATAAGGCTATTTAATAAGCCTAAGTTGCTGAAATAAGGCTATTTAATAAGTTTAAGTGGCTGAAATAAGCCTGTTTAATAAGCCTAAGTTGCTGAAATAAGCCTATTTAATAAGGCTATTTAATGAGCATAAGTTGCTGAATTAAGCCTATTTAATAAGCCTAAGTTTCTGAACTAAGCCTATTTAATAAGCCTATTTAATAAGTCTAAGTTGCTGAAATAAACCTATTTAAAATGCTATTTAATAAGCCTAAGTTGCTGAAATAAACCTGTTTAATAAGGCTATTTAATAAGCATAAGTTGCTGAAATAAGCTTATTTAATAAGCCTAAGTTGCTGAAATAAGCCTATTTAATAAGGCTCTTTAATAAGTCTAAGTTGCTGAAATAAACCTATTTAAAAAGCTTAAGTTGCTAAAATAAGCCTATTTCATGAGGCTATTTAATAAGTCTATTTAATAAGTCTATTTAATAAGTCTATTTAATAAGTCTATTTAATAAGCCTATTTAATAAGACTATTTAATAAGTCTATTTAATAAGCCTATTTAATAAGCCTATTTATTGAGCCTATTTAATAAGCCTATTTATTGAGCCTATTTAATAAGCATATTTATTGAGCCTATTTAATAAGCCTATTTATTGAGCCTATTTAATAAGCCGATTTAATAAGTCTATTTAATAAGCCTATTTAATAAGCCGATTTATTGAGCCTATTTAATAAGTCTATTTAATAAGCCTATTTAATAAGCCTATTTATTGAGCCTATTTAATAAGTCTATTTACTAAGCCTATTTAATAAGCCTATTTAATAAGTATTTAATGAGCCTATTTAATAAGTCTATTCAATACGCCTATTTAATAGGCCTTTTTTAATAAATCTAAGTTGCTGAAATAAGCCTATTTAATAAGCCTATTTAATAGGCCTATTTAATAAGTCTAAGTTGCTGAAATAAGCCTATTTAATAAGCCTAAGTTTCTGAATGAGCCTATTTAATAAGCCTAAGTTGCTGAAATAAGCCTATTTAATGAGCCTAAGTTGCTGAATAAGGCTATTTAATAAGCCTAAGTTGCTGAAATAAGGCTATTTAATAAGTTTAAGTTGCTGAAATAAGCCTGTTTAATAAGCCTAAGTTGCTGAAATAAGTCTATTTAATAAGGCTATTTAATGAGCATAAGTTGCTGAATTAAGCCTATTTAATAAGCCTAAGTTTCTGAACTAAGCCTATTTAATAAGCCTATTTAATAAGTCTAAGTTGCTGAAATAAACCTATTTAAAATGCTATTTAATAAGCCTAAGTTGCTGAAATAAACCTGTTTAATAAGGCTATTTAATAAGCATAAGTTGCTGAAATAAGCTTATTTAATAAGCCTAAGTTGCTGAAATAAGCCTATTTAATAAGGCTATTTAATAAGTCTAAGTTGCTGAAATAAACCTATTAAATAAGCCTAAGTTGCTAAAATAAGCCTATTTAATTAGGCTATTTAATAAGTCTATTTAATAAGCCTATTTAATAAGCCTATTTAATAAGCCTATTTAATAAGCCTATTTAATACGCCTATTTAATAAACATATTTAATAAGTATTTAATGAGCCTATTTAATAAGTCTATTTAATAAGCCTTTTTAATAAGCCTATTTAATAAGTCTATTTAATAAGCCTATTTAATAAGTCTATTTAATAAGTCTATTTAATAAGCCTATTTAATAAGTATTTAATGAGCCTATTTAATAAGCCTATTTATTGAGCCTATTTAATAAGCCTATTTATTGAGCCTATTTAAAAAGCCTATTTATTGAGCCTATTTAATAAGCCTATTTATTGAGCCTATTTAATAAGCCTATTTAATAAGTCTATGTAATAAGCCTATTTAATAAGCCTATTTAATAAGCCTATTTATTGAGCCTATTTAATAAGTCTATTTAATAAGCCTATTTAATAAGCCTAAGTTGCTAAAATAAGCCTATTTAATGAGGCTATTTAATAAGTCTATTTAATAAGCCTATTTAATAAGCCTATTTAATAAGCCTATTTAATACGCCTATTTAATAAACCTATTTAATAAGTATTTAATGAGCCTATTTAATAAGTCTATTTACTAAGCCTTTTTAATAAGCCTATTTAATAAACCTATTTAATAAGCCTATTTAATAAGTCTATTTAATAAGTCTATTTGTTAAGCCTATTTATTGAGCCTATTTAATAAGTCTATTTAATAAGCCTATTTAATAAGCCTATTTAATAAGTATTTAATGAGCCTATTTAATAAGTCTATTCAATACGCCTATTTAATAGGCCTTTTTTAATAAATCTAAGTTGCTGAAATAAGCCTATTTAATAAGCCTATTTAATAGGCCTATTTAATAAGTCTAAGTTGCTGAAATAAGCCTATTTAATAAGCCTAAGTTTCTGAATGAGCCTATTTAATAAGCCTAAGTTGCTGAAATAAGCCTATTTAATAAGTCTAAGTTGCTGAAATAAGCCTATTTAATAAGCCTAAGTTTCTGAATGAGCCTATTTAATGAGCCTAAGTTGCTGAATAAGGCTATTTAATAAGCCTAAGTTGCTGAAATAAGGCTATTTAATAAGTTTAAGTTGCTGAAATAAGCCTGTTTAATAAGCCTAAGTTGCTGAAATAAGCCTATTTAATAAGGCTATTTAATGAGCATAAGTTGCTGAATTAAGCCTATTTAATAAGCCTAAGTTTCTGAACTAAGCCTATTTAATAAGCCTATTTAATAAGTCTAAGTTGCTGAAATAAACCTATTTAAAATGCTATTTAATAAGCCTAAGTTGCTGAAATAAACCTGTTTAATAAGGCTATTTAATAAGCATAAGTTGCTGAAATAAGCTTATTTAATAAGCCTAAGTTGCTGAAATAAGCCTATTTAATAAGGCTATTTAATAAGTCTAAGTTGCTGAAATAAACCTATTAAATAAGCCTAAGTTGCTAAAATAAGCCTATTTAATTAGGCTATTTAATAAGTCTATTTAATAAGCCTATTTAATAAGCCTATTTAATAAGCCTATTTAATAAGCCTATTTAATACGCCTATTTAATAAACATATTTAATAAGTATTTAATGAGCCTATTTAATAAGTCTATTTAATAAGCCTTTTTAATAAGCCTATTTAATGAGTCTATTTAATTAGCCTATTTAATAAGTCTATTTAATAAGTCTATTTAATAAGCCTATTTAATAAGTATTTAATGAGCCTATTTAATAAGCCTATTTATTGAGCCGATTTAATAAGCCTATTTATTGAGCCTATTTAATAAGCCTATTTATTTAGCCTATTTAATAAGCCTATTTATTGAGCCTATTTAATAAGCCTATTTAATAAGTCTATTTAATAAGCCTATTTAATAAGCCTATTTAATAAGCCTATTTATTGAGCCTATTTAATAAGTATTTAATGAGCCTATTTAATAAGCCTATTTAATAAGCCTATTTAATAAGCCTATTTAATAAGCCTATTTAATACGCCTATTTAATAAACATATTTAATAAGTATTTAATGAGCCTATTTAATAAGTCTATTTAATAAGCCTTTTTAATAAGCCTATTTAATAAGTCTATTTAATAAGCCTATTTAATAAGTCTATTTAATAAGTCTATTTAATAAGCCTATTTAATAAGTATTTAATGAGCCTATTTAATAAGCCTATTTATTGAGCCTATTTAATAAGCCTATTTATTGAGCCTATTTAAAAAGCCTATTTATTGAGCCTATTTAATAAGCCTATTTATTGAGCCTATTTAATAAGCCTATTTAATAAGTCTATTTAATAAGCCTATTTAATAAGCCTATTTAATAAGCCTATTTATTGAGCCTATTTAATAAGTCTATTTAATAAGCCTATTTAATAAGCCTAAGTTGCTAAAATAAGCCTATTTAATGAGGCTATTTAATAAGTCTATTTAATAAGCCTATTTAATAAGCCTATTTAATAAGCCTATTTAATATGCCTATTTAATAAACCTATTTAATAAGTATTTAATGAGCCTATTTAATAAGTCTATTTACTAAGCCTTTTTAATAAGCCTATTTAATAAACCTATTTAATAAGCCTATTTAATAAGTCTATTTAATAAGTCTATTTGTTAAGCCTATTTATTGAGCCTATTTAATAAGTCTATTTAATAAGCCTATTTAATAAGCCTATTTAATAAGTATTTAATGAGCCTATTTAATAAGTCTATTCAATACGCCTATTTAATAGGCCTTTTTTAATAAATCTAAGTTGCTGAAATAAGCCTATTTAATAAGCCTATTTAATAGGCCTATTTAATAAGTCTAAGTTGCTGAAATAAGCCTATTTAATAAGCCTAAGTTTCTGAATGAGCCTATTTAATAAGCCTAAGTTGCTGAAATAAGCCTATTTAATAAGTCTAAGTTGCTGAAATAAGCCTATTTAATAAGCCTAAGTTTCTGAATGAGCCTATTTAATGAGCCTAAGTTGCTGAATAAGGCTATTTAATAAGCCTAAGTTGCTGAAATAAGGCTATTTAATAAGTTTAAGTTGCTGAAATAAGCCTGTTTAATAAGCCTAAGTTGCTGAAATAAGCCTATTTAATAAGGCTATTTAATGAGCATAAGTTGCTGAATTAAGCCTATTTAATAAGCCTAAGTTTCTGAACTAAGCCTATTTAATAAGCCTATTTAATAAGTCTAAGTTGCTGAAATAAACCTATTTAAAATGCTATTTAATAAGCCTAAGTTGCTGAAATAAACCTGTTTAATAAGGCTATTTAATAAGCATAAGTTGCTGAAATAAGCTTATTTAATAAGCCTAAGTTGCTGAAATAAGCCTATTTAATAAGGCTATTTAATAAGTCTAAGTTGCTGAAATAAACCTATTAAATAAGCCTAAGTTGCTAAAATAAGCCTATTTAATTAGGCTATTTAATAAGTCTATTTAATAAGCCTATTTAATAAGCCTATTTAATAAGCCTATTTAATAAGCATATTTAATACGCCTATTTAATAAACATATTTAATAAGTATTTAATGAGCCTATTTAATAAGTCTATTTAATAAGCCTTTTTAATAAGCCTATTTAATAAGTCTATTTAATTAGCCTATTTAATAAGTCTATTTAATACGTCTATTTAATAAGCCTATTTAATAAGTATTTAATGAGCCTATTTAATAAGCCTATTTATTGAGCCGATTTAATAAGCCTATTTATTGAGCCTATTTAATAAGCCTATTTATTTAGCCTATTTAATAAGCCTATTTATTGAGCCTATTTAATAAGCCTATTTAATAAGTCTATTTAATAAGCCTATTTAATAAGCCTATTTAATAAGCCTATTTATTGAGCCTATTTAATAAGTATTTAATGAGCCTATTTAATAAGCCTATTTAATAAGCCTATTTAATACGCATATTTAATAAACCTATTTAATAAGTATTTAATGAGCCTATTTAATAAGTCTATTTACTAAGCCTTTTTAATAAGCCTATTTAATAAACCTATTTAATAAGCCTATTTAATAAGTCTATTTAATAAGTCTATTTGTTAAGCCTATTTAATAAGTATTTAATGAGCCTATTTAATAAGCCTATTTATTGAGCCTATTTAATAAGCCTATTCATTGAGCCTATTTAATAAGCCTATTTATTGAGCCTATTTAATAAGCCTATTTATTAAGTCTATTTAATAAGCCTATTTAATAAGCCTAATTAATAAGCCTATTTAATAAGCCTATTTAATGAGCCTATTTAATGAGTCTATTTAATAAACCTGTTTAATAAGCCTATTTAACAAGTATTGAATGAGCCTATTTAATAAGCCTAAGTTGCTGAAATAAGCCTATTTAATAAGTATAAATTGCTGAAATAAGGCTATTTAATAAGCCTAAGTTGCTGAAATAAGCCTATTTAATAAGCATAAGTTGCTGAAATAAGGCTATTTAATAAGTCTAAGTTGCTGAAATAAGTATATTTAATAAGCATAAGTTGCCGAAATAAGCTTATTTAATAATTCTAAGTTGCTGAAATAAGGCTATTTAATAAGTCTAAGTTGCTGAAAAAAGCCTTTTTAATCAGCGTAAGTTGCTGAAATAAGCCTATTTAATAAGCCCAAGTTGCTGAAATAAGACTACTTAATAAGGCTATTTAATAAGCCTAAGTTGCTGAAATAAGCCTATTTAATAAGCGTAAGTTGCTGAAATAAGGCTATTTAATAAGTCTAAGTTGCTGAAATAAGCCTATTTAATAAGCCCAAGTTGCTGAAGTAAGCCTATTTAATAAGCCTAAGTTGCTGAAATAAGCCTATTTAATAGGCCTATCTAATAAGTCTAAGTTGCAGAAATAAGCATATTTCATAAGCATATTTGATGAGCCTAAGTTGCTGAAATGTCTATTTAATAAGTCGTTTTAATAAGTCTAATTTGCTAAAATAAGCCTATTTAATAAGGCTATTTAATAAGCCTAAGTTGCTGAAATAAGCCTATTTAATAAGGCTATTTAATGAGCCTAAGTTGCTGAAATAAGCCTATTTAATAAGCCTAAGTTTCTGAACTAAGACTATTTAAAAAGGTATATTTAATTAGTCTAAGTTGCTGAAATAAACATATTTAAAAATGCTATTTAATAAGCCTAAGTTGCTGAAATAAACCTGTTTAATAAGGCTATTTAATAAGCATAAGTTGATGAAATAAGCCTATTTTATAAGCCTAAGTTGCTAAAATAAGCCTATTTAATGAGGCTATTTAATAAGTCTATTTAATAAGCCTATTTAATACGCCTATTTAATAAGTCTATTTAATAAGCATATTTAATAAGCCTATTTAATAAGCCTATTTATTGAGCCTATTTAATAAGCCTATTTAATAAGCCTATTTAATAAGCCTATTTAATAAGCCTATTTATTGAGCCTATTTAATATGCCTATTTAATAAGTCTATTTAATAAGCCTATTTTATAAGCCTAATTAATAAGCCTATGTAATAAGCCTATTTATTGAGCCTATTTAATGAGTCTATTTAATAAGCCTGTTTAATAACCCTATTTAATAAGTATTGAATGAGCCTATTTAATAAGCCTAAGTTGCAGAATAAGCCTATTTAATAAGCCTAAGTTGCTGAAATAAGCCTATTTAATAAGTCTAAGTTGCTGAAATAAGGCTATTTAATAAGCCTAAGTTGCTGAAATAAGCCTATTTAATAAGCCTAAGTTGCTGAAATAAGGCTATTTAATAAGTCTAAGTTGCTGAAATAAGCCTATTTAATAAGCCTAAGTTGCTGAAATAAGTATATTTAATAAGCATAAGTTGCTGAAATAAGCCTATTTAATAAGTCTAATTTGCTGAAATAAGGCTATTTAATAAGTCTAAGTTGCTGAAATAAGCCTTTTTAATCAGCGTAAGTTGCTGAAATAAGCCTATTTAATAAGCCAAAGTTGCTGAAATAAGCCTACTTAATTAGGCTATTTAATAAGCCTAAGTTGCTGAAATAAGCCTATTTAATAAGCCTATTTAACAAGCCTATTTAATAGGCCTATTTAATAAGTCTAAGTTGATGAAATAAGCCTATTTAATAAGCCTATTTAATAGGCCTATTTAATAAGTCTAAGTTGCTGAAATAAGCCTATTTAATAAGCCTAAGTTGCTGAATGAGCCTATTTAATAAGCCTAAGTTGCTGAAATAAGCCTATTTAATGAGCCTAAGTTGCTGAATAAGCCTATTTAATAAGCCTAAGTTGCTGAATAAACCTATTTAATAAGTCTAAGTTGCTGAAATAAGCCTATTTAATAAGGCTATTTAATAAGCCTAAGTTGCTGAATAAGCCTATTTAATAAGTCTAAGTTGCTGAAATAAGGCTATTTAATTAGCCTAAGTTGCTGAAATAAGGCTATTTAATAAGTTTAAGTTGCTGAAATAAGCCTGTTTAATAAGCCTAAGTTGCTGAAATAAGCCTATTTAGTAAGGCTATTTAATGAGCCTAAGTTGCTGAAATAAGCCTATTTAATAAGCCTAAGTTTCTGAACTAAGCCTATTTAATAAGCCTATTTATTAAGTCTAAGTTGCTGAAATAAACCTATTTAAAATGCTATTTAATAAGCCTGAGTTGCTGAAATAAACCTGTTTAATAAGGCTATTTAATAAGCATAAGTTGCTGAAATAAGCTTTTTTAATAAGCCTAAGTTGCTGAAATAAGCCTATTTAATAAGGCTATTTAATAAGTCTAAGTTGCTGAAATAAACCTATTTAATAAGCCTAAGTTGCTAAAATAAGCCTATTTAATTAGGCCATTTAATAAGTCTATTTAATAAGCCTATTTATTAAGCCTATTTAATAAGCCTATTTAATAAGCCTATTTATTGAGCCTATTTAATAAGCCTATTTATTGAGCCTATTTAATAAGCCTATTTAATAAGTCTATTTAATAAGCCTATTTAATAAGCCTATTTATTGAGCCTATTTAATAAGCCTATTTAATAAGTCTATTTAATAAGCCTATTTAATAAGCCTATTTAATAAGCCTATTTATTGAGCCTATTTAATAAGCCTATTTAATAAGCCTATTTATTGAGCCTATTTAATAAGTCTATTTAATAAGCCTATTTAATAAGCCTATTTAATAAGTATTTAATGAGCCTATTTAATAAGTCTATTTAATAAGCCTATTTAATAGGCCTATTTAATAAGTCTAAGTTGCTGAAATAAGCCTATTTAATAAGCCTATTTAATAGGCCTATTTAATAAGTCTAAGTTGCTGAAATAAGCCTATTTAATAAGCCTAAGTTGCTGAATAAGCCTATTTAATAAGCCTAAGTTGCTGAATAAACCTATTTAATAAGTCTAAGTTGCTGAAAAAAGCCTATTTAATAAGGCTATTTAATAAGCCTAAGTTGCTGAAATAAGCCTATTTAATAAGGCTATTTAATGAGCCTAAGTTGCTGAAATAAGACTATTTAATAAGCCTAAGTTTCTGAACTAAGCCTATTTTAAAAGGTATATTTAATAAGTCTAAGTTGCTGAAATAAACCTATTTAAAAAGCTTAAGTTGCTAAAATAAGCCTATTTCATGAGGCTATTTAATAAGTCTATTTAATAAGTCTATTTAATAAGTCTATTTAATAAGTCTATTTATTAAGCCTATTTAATAAGACTATTTAATAAGTCTATTTAATAAACCTATTTAATAAGTCTAATAAGTCTATTTAATAAGCCTATTTAATAAGCCTATTTATTGAGCCTATTTAATAAGCCTATTTATTGAGCCTATTTAATAAGCATATTTATTGAGCCTATCTAATAAGCCTATTTATTGAGCCTATTTAATAAGCCGATTTAATAAGTCTATTTAATAAGCCTATTTAATAAGCCTATTTATTGAGCCTATTTAATGAGTCTATTTAATAAGCCTGTTTAATAACCCTATTTAATAAGTATTGAATGAGCCTATTTAATAAGCCTAAGTTGCAGAATAAGCCTATTTAATAAGCCTAAGTTGCTGAAATAAGCCTATTTAATAAGCCTATTTAATAAGCCTAAGTTGCTGAATAAGCCTATTTAATAAGCCTAAGTTGCTGAAATAAGCCTATTTAATAAGTCTAAGTTGCTGAAATAAGGCTATTTAATAAGCCTAAGTTGCTGAAATAAGCCTATTTAATAAGCCTAAGTTGCTGAAATAAGGCTATTTAATAAGTCTAAGTTGCTGAAATAAGCCTATTTAATAAGCCTAAGTTGCTGAAATAAGTATATTTAATAAGCATAAGTTGCTGAAATAAGCCTATTTAATAAGTCTAATTTGCTGAAATAAGGCTATTTAATAAGTCTAAGTTGCTGAAATAAGCCTTTTTAATCAGCGTAAGTTGCTGAAATAAGCCTATTTAATAAGCCAAAGTTGCTGAATTAAGCCTACTTAATTAGGCTATTTAATAAGCCTAAGTTGCTGAAATAAGCCTATTTAATAAGCCTATTTAACAAGCCTATTTAATAGGCCTATTTAATAAGTCTAAGTTGATGAAATAAGCCTATTTAATAAGCCTATTTAATAGGCCTATTTAATAATTCTAAGTTGCTGAAATAAGCCTATTTAATAAGCCTAAGTTGCTGAATGAGCCTATTTAATAAGCCTAAGTTGCTGAAATAAGCCTATTTAATGAGCCTAAGTTGCTGAATAAGCCTATTTAATAAGCCTAAGTTGCTGAATAAACCTATTTAATAAGTCTAAGTTGCTGAAATAAGCCTATTTAATAAGGCTATTTAATAAGCCTAAGTTGCTGAATAAGCCTATTTAATAAGTCTAAGTTGCTGAAATAAGGCTATTTAATAAGCCTAAGTTGCTGAAATAAGGCTATTTAATAAGTTTAAGTTGCTGAAATAAGCCTGTTTAATAAGCCTAAGTTGCTGAAATAAGCCTATTTAGTAAGGCTATTTAATGAGCCTAAGTTGCTGAAATAAGCCTATTTAATAAGCCTAAGTTTCTGAACTAAGCCTATTTAATAAGCCTATTTATTAAGTCTAAGTTGCTGAAATAAACCTATTTAAAATGTTATTTAATAAGCCTGAGTTGCTGAAATAAACCTGTTTAATAAGGCTATTTAATAAGCATAAGTTGCTGAAATAAGCTTTTTTAATAAGCCTAAGTTGCTGAAATAAGCCTATTTAATAAGGCTATTTAATAAGTCTAAGTTGCTGAAATAAACCTATTTAATAAGCCTAAGTTGCTAAAATAAGCCTATTTAATTAGGCCATTTAATAAGTCTATTTAATAAGCCTATTTATTAAGCCTATTTAATAAGCCTATTTAATAAGCCTATTTATTGAGCCTATTTAATAAGCCGATTTAATAAGTCTATTTAATAAGCCTATTTAATAAGCCGATTTATTGAGCCTATTTAATAAGTCTATTTAATAAGCCTATTTAATAAGCCTATTTAATAAGCCTATTTATTGAGCCTATTTAATAAGTATTTAATGAGCCTATTTAATAAGCCTATTTAATAAGCCTATTTAATACGCCTATTTAATAAACCTATTTAATAAGTATTTAATGAGCCTATTTAATAAGTCTATTTACTAAGCCTTTTTAATAAGCCTATTTAATAAACCTATTTAATACGCCTATTTAATAAGTCTATTTAATAAGTCTATTTGTTAAGCCTATTTAATAAGTATTTAATGAGCCTATTTAATAAGCCTATTTATTGAGCCTATTTAATAAGGCTATTCATTGAGCCTATTTAATAAGCCTATTTATTGAGCCTATTTAATAAGCCTATTTATTAAGTCTATTTAATAAGCCTATTTAATAAGCCTAATTAATAAGCCTATTTAATAAGCCTATTTAATGAGCCTATTTAATGAGTCTATTTAATAAACCTGTTTAATAAGCCTATTTAACAAGTATTGAATGAGCCTATTTAATAAGCCTAAGTTGCTGAAATAAGCCTATTTAATAAGTATAAATTGCTGAAATAAGGCTATTTAATAAGCCTAAGTTGCTGAAATAAGCCTATTTAATAAGCATAAGTTGCTGAAATAAGGCTATTTAATAAGTCTAAGTTGCTGAAATAAGTATATTTAATAAGCATAAGTTGCCGAAATAAGCTTATTTAATAATTCTAAGTTGCTGAAATAAGGCTATTTAATAAGTCTAAGTTGCTGAAAAAAGCCTTTTTA
Source organism: Petromyzon marinus (assembly GCF_048934315.1). NCBI lineage: Eukaryota > Metazoa > Chordata > Hyperoartia > Petromyzontiformes > Petromyzontidae > Petromyzon > Petromyzon marinus. The sequence goes on from NW_027423002.1 coordinate 5,020,770, forward strand.
ATCAGCGTAAGTTGCTGAAATAAGCCTATTTAATAAGCCCAAGTTGCTGAAATAAGCCTACTTAATAAGGCTATTTAATAAGCCTAAGTTGCTGAAATAAGCCTATTTAATAAGCGTAAGTTGCTGAAATAAGGCTATTTAATAAGTCTAAGTTGCTGAAATAAGCCTATTTAATAAGCCCAAGTTGCTGAAATAAGCCTATTTAATAAGCCTAAGTTGCTGAAATAAGCCTATTTAATAGGCCTATCTAATAAGTCTAAGTTGCAGAAATAAGCATATTTCATAAGCATATTTGATGAGCCTAAGTTGCTGAAATGTCTATTTAATAAGTCGTTTTAATAAGTCTAATTTGCTAAAATAAGCCTATTTAATAAGGCTATTTAATAAGCCTAAGTTGCTGAAATAAGCCTATTTAATAAGGCTATTTAATGAGCCTAAGTTGCTGAAATAAGCCTATTTAATAAGCCTAAGTTTCTGAACTAAGACTATTTAAAAAGGTATATTTAATTAGTCTAAGTTGCTGAAATAAACATATTTAAAAATGCTATTTAATAAGCCTAAGTTGCTGAAATAAACCTGTTTAATAAGGCTATTTAATAAGCATAAGTTGATGAAATAAGCCTATTTTATAAGCCTAAGTTGCTAAAATAAGCCTATTTAATGAGGCTATTTAATAAGTCTATTTAATAAGCCTATTTAATACGCCTATTTAATAAGTCTATTTAATAAGCATATTTAATAAGCCTATTTAATAAGCCTATTTATTGAGCCTATTTAATAAGCCTATTTAATAAGCCTATTTAATAAGCCTATTTAATAAGCCTATTTATTGAGCCTATTTAATATGCCTATTTAATAAGTCTATTTAATAAGCCTATTTTATAAGCCTAATTAATAAGCCTATGTAATAAGCCTATTTATTGAGCCTATTTAATGAGTCTATTTAATAAGCCTGTTTAATAACCCTATTTAATAAGTATTGAATGAGCCTATTTAATAAGCCTAAGTTGCAGAATAAGCCTATTTAATAAGCCTAAGTTGCTGAAATAAGCCTATTTAATAAGTCTCAATTGCTGAAATAAGGCTATTTAATAAGCCTAAGTTGCTGAAATAAGCCTATTTAATAAGCCTAAGTTGCTGAAATAAGGCTATTTAATAAGTCTAAGTTGCTGAAATAAGCCTATTTAATAAGCCTAAGTTGCTGAAATAAGTATATTTAATAAGCATAAGTTGCTGAAATAAGCCTATTTAATAAGTCTAATTTGCTGAAATAAGGCTATTTAATAAGTCTAAGTTGCTGAAATAAGCCTTTTTAATCAGCGTAAGTTGCTGAAATAAGCCTATTTAATAAGCCAAAGTTGCTGAAATAAGCCTACTTAATTAGGCTATTTAATAAGCCTAAGTTGCTGAAATAAGCCTATTTAATAAGCCTATTTAACAAGCCTATTTAATAGGCCTATTTAATAAGTCTAAGTTGATGAAATAAGCCTATTTAATAAGCCTATTTAATAGGCCTATTTAATAAGTCTAAGTTGCTGAATGAGCCTATTTAATAAGCCTAAGTTGCTGAAATAAGCCTATTTAATGAGCCTAAGTTGCTGAATAAGCCTATTTAATAAGCCTAAGTTGCTGAATAAACCTATTTAATAAGTCTAAGTTGCTGAAATAAGCCTATTTAATAAGGCTATTTAATAAGCCTAAGTTGCTGAATAAGCCTATTTAATAAGTCTAAGTTGCTGAAATAAGGCTATTTAATAAGCCTAAGTTGCTGAAATAAGGCTATTTAATAAGTTTAAGTTGCTGAAATAAGCCTGTTTAATAAGCCTAAGTTGCTGAAATAAGCCTATTTAGTAAGGCTATTTAATGAGCCTAAGTTGCTGAAATAAGCCTATTTAATAAGCCTAAGTTTCTGAACTAAGCCTATTTAATAAGCCTATTTATTAAGTCTAAGTTGCTGAAATAAACCTATTTAAAATGCTATTTAATAAGCCTGAGTTGCTGAAATAAACCTGTTTAATAAGGCTATTTAATAAGCATAAGTTGCTGAAATAAGCTTTTTTAATAAGCCTAAGTTGCTGAAATAAGCCTATTTAATAAGGCTATTTAATAAGTCTAAGTTGCTGAAATAAACCTATTTAATAAGCCTAAGTTGCTAAAATAAGCCTATTTAATTAGGCCATTTAATAAGTCTATTTAATAAGCCTATTTATTAAGCCTATTTAATAAGCCTATTTAATAAGCCTATTTATTGAGCCTATTTAATAAGCCTATTTATTGAGCCTATTTAATAAGCCTATTTAATAAGTCTATTTAATAAGCCTATTTAATAAGCCTATTTATTGAGCCTATTTAATAAGCCTATTTAATAAGTCTATTTAATAAGCCTATTTAATAAGCCTATTTAATAAGCCTATTTATTGAGCCTATTTAATAAGCCTATTTAATAAGCCTATTTATTGAGCCTATTTAATAAGTCTATTTAATAAGCCTATTTAATAAGCCTATTTAATAAGTATTTAATGAGCCTATTTAATAAGTCTATTTAATAAGCCTATTTAATAGGCCTATTTAATAAGTCTAAGTTGCTGAAATAAGCCTATTTAATAAGCCTATTTAATAGGCCTATTTAATAAGTCTAAGTTGCTGAAATAAGCCTATTTAATAAGCCTAAGTTGCTGAATAAGCCTATTTAATAAGCCTAAGTTGCTGAATAAACCTATTTAATAAGTCTAAGTTGCTGAAAACAGCCTATTTAATAAGGCTATTTAATAAGCCTAAGTTGCTGAAATAAGCCTATTTAATAAGGCTATTTAATGAGCCTAAGTTGCTGAAATAAGACTATTTAATAAGCCTAAGTTTCTGAACTAAGCCTATTTTAAAAGGTATATTTAATAAGTCTAAGTTGCTGAAATAAACCTATTTAAAAAGCTTAAGTTGCTAAAATAAGCCTATTTCATGAGGCTATTTAATAAGTCTATTTAATAAGTCTATTTAATAAGTCTATTTAATAAGTCTATTTAATAAGCCTATTTAATAAGACTATTTAATAAGTCTATTTAATAAACCTATTTAATAAGTCTAATAAGTCTATTTAATAAGCCTATTTAATAAGCCTATTTATTGAGCCTATTTAATAAGCCTATTTATTGAGCCTATTTAATAAGCATATTTATTGAGCCTATCTAATAAGCCTATTTATTGAGCCTATTTAATAAGCCGATTTAATAAGTCTATTTAATAAGCCTATTTAATAAGCCTATTTATTGAGCCTATTTAATGAGTCTATTTAATAAGCCTGTTTAATAACCCTATTTAATAAGTATTGAATGAGCCTATTTAATAAGCCTAAGTTGCAGAATAAGCCTATTTAATAAGCCTAAGTTGCTGAAATAAGCCTATTTAATAAGCCTATTTAATAAGCCTAAGTTGCTGAATAAGCCTATTTAATAAGCCTAAGTTGCTGAAATAAGCCTATTTAATAAGTCTAAGTTGCTGAAATAAGGCTATTTAATAAGCCTAAGTTGCTGAAATAAGCCTATTTAATAAGCCTAAGTTGCTGAAATAAGGCTATTTAATAAGTCTAAGTTGCTGAAATAAGCCTATTTAATAAGCCTAAGTTGCTGAAATAAGTATATTTAATAAGCATAAGTTGCTGAAATAAGCCTATTTAATAAGTCTAATTTGCTGAAATAAGGCTATTTAATAAGTCTAAGTTGCTGAAATAAGCCTTTTTAATCAGCGTAAGTTGCTGAAATAAGCCTATTTAATAAGCCAAAGTTGCTGAAATAAGCCTACTTAATTAGGCTATTTAATAAGCCTAAGTTGCTGAAATAAGCCTATTTAATAAGCCTATTTAACAAGCCTATTTAATAGGCCTATTTAATAAGTCTAAGTTGATGAAATAAGCCTATTTAATAAGCCTATTTAATAGGCCTATTTAATAATTCTAAGTTGCTGAAATAAGCCTATTTAATAAGCCTAAGTTGCTGAATGAGCCTATTTAATAAGCCTAAGTTGCTGAAATAAGCCTATTTAATGAGCCTAAGTTGCTGAATAAGCCTATTTAATAAGCCTAAGTTGCTGAATAAACCTATTTAATAAGTCTAAGTTGCTGAAATAAGCCTATTTAATAAGGCTATTTAATAAGCCTAAGTTGCTGAATAAGCCTATTTAATAAGTCTAAGTTGCTGAAATAAGGCTATTTAATAAGCCTAAGTTGCTGAAATAAGGCTATTTAATAAGTTTAAGTTGCTGAAATAAGCCTGTTTAATAAGCCTAAGTTGCTGAAATAAGCCTATTTAGTAAGGCTATTTAATGAGCCTAAGTTGCTGAAATAAGCCTATTTAATAAGCCTAAGTTTCTGAACTAAGCCTATTTAATAAGCCTATTTATTAAGTCTAAGTTGCTGAAATAAACCTATTTAAAATGCTATTTAATAAGCCTGAGTTGCTGAAATAAACCTGTTTAATAAGGCTATTTAATAAGCATAAGTTGCTGAAATAAGCTTTTTTAATAAGCCTAAGTTGCTGAAATAAGCCTATTTAATAAGGCTATTTAATAAGTCTAAGTTGCTGAAATAAACCTATTTAATAAGCCTAAGTTGCTAAAATAAGCCTATTTAATTAGGCCATTTAATAAGTCTATTTAATAAGCCTATTTATTAAGCCTATTTAATAAGCCTATTTAATAAGCCTATTTATTGAGCCTATTTAATAAGCCGATTTAATAAGTCTATTTAATAAGCCTATTTAATAAGCCGATTTATTGAGCCTATTTAATAAGTCTATTTAATAGCCTATTTAATAAGCCTATTTAATGAGCCTATTTAATAAGCCTATTTATTGAGCCTATTTAATAAGCCTATTTATTGAGTCTATTTAATAAGCCGATTTATTGAGCCTATTTAATAAGTCTATTTAATAGCCTATTTAATAAGCCTATTTAATGAGCCTATTTAATAAGCCTATTTATTGAGCCTATTTAATAAGCCTATTTATTGAGTCTATTTAATAAGCCTATTTATTGAGCCTATTTAATAAGCCTATTTATTGAGCCTATTTAATAAGCCTACTTAATAAGTCTATTTAATAAGCCTATTTAATAAGCCTATTTAATAAGCCTATTTATTGAGCCTATTTAATAAGCCTATTTAATAAGCCTATTTATTGAGCCTATTTAATAAGTCTATTTAATAAGCCTATTTAATAAGCCTATTTAATAAGTATTTAATGAGCCTATTTAATAAGTCTATTTAATAAGCCTATTTAATAGGCCTATTTAATAAGTCTAAGTTGCTGAAATAAGCCTATTTAATAAGCCTATTTAATAGGCCTATTTAATAAGTCTAAGTTGCTGAAATAAGCCTATTTAATAAGCCTAAGTTGCTGAATAAGCCTATTTAATAAGCCTAAGTTGCTGAATAAACCTATTTAATAAGTCTAAGTTGCTGAAAAAAGCCTATTTAATAAGGCTATTTAATAAGCCTAAGTTGCTGAAATAAGCCTATTTAATAAGGCTATTTAATGAGCCTAAGTTGCTGAAATAAGACTATTTAATAAGCCTAAGTTTCTGAACTAAGCCTATTTTAAAAGGTATATTTAATAAGTCTAAGTTGCTGAAATAAACCTATTTAAAAAGCTTAAGTTGCTAAAATAAGCCTATTTCATGAGGCTATTTAATAAGTCTATTTAATAAGTCTATTTAATAAGTCTATTTAATAAGTCTATTTAATAAGCCTATTTAATAAGACTATTTAATAAGTCTATTTAATAAGCCTATTTAATAAGTCTAATAAGTCTATTTAATAAGCCTATTTAATAAGCATATTTATTGAGCCTATTTAATAAGCCTATTTATTGAGCCTATTTAATAAGCATATTTATTGAGCCTATTTAATAAGCCTATTTATTGAGCCTATTTAATAAGCCGATTTAATAAGTCTATTTAATAAGCCTATTTAATAAGCCTATTTATTGAGCCTATTTAATGAGTCTATTTAATAAGCCTGTTTAATAACCCTATTTAATAAGTATTGAATGAGCCTATTTAATAAGCCTAAGTTGCAGAATAAGCCTATTTAATAAGCCTAAGTTGCTGAAATAAGCCTATTTAATAAGCCTATTTAATAAGCCTAAGTTGCTGAATAAGCCTATTTAATAAGCCTAAGTTGCTGAAATAAGGCTATTTAATAAGCCTAAGTTGCTGAAATAAGCCTATTTAATAAGCCTAAGTTGCTGAAATAAGGCTATTTAATAAGTCTAAGTTGCTGAAATAAGCCTATTTAATAAGCCTAAGTTGCTGAAATAAGTATATTTAATAAGCATAAGTTGCTGAAATAAGCCTATTTAATAAGTCTAATTTGCTGAAATAAGGCTATTTAATAAGTCTAAGTTGCTGAAATAAGCCTTTTTAATCAGCGTAAGTTGCTGAAATAAGCCTATTTAATAAGCCAAAGTTGCTGAAATAAGCCTACTTAATTAGGCTATTTAATAAGCCTAAGTGGCTGAAATAAGCCTATTTAATAAGCCTATTTAACAAGCCTATTTAATAGGCCTATTTAATAAGTCTAAGTTGATGAAATAAGCCTATTTAATAAGCCTATTTAATAGGCCTATTTAATAATTCTAAGTTGCTGAAATAAGCCTATTTAATAAGCCTAAGTTGCTGAATGAGCCTATTTAATAAGCCTAAGTTGCTGAAATAAGCCTATTTAATGAGCCTAAGTTGCTGAATAAGCCTATTTAATAAGCCTAAGTTGCTGAATAAACCTATTTAATAAGTCTAAGTTGCTGAAATAAGCCTATTTAATAAGGCTATTTAATAAGCCTAAGTTGCTGAATAAGCCTATTTAATAAGTCTAAGTTGCTGAAATAAGGCTATTTAATAAGCCTAAGTTGCTGAAATAAGTTGCTGAAATAAGCCTGTTTAATAAGCCTAAGTTGCTGAAATAAGCCTATTTAGTAAGGCTATTTAATGAGCCTAAGTTGCTGAAATAAGCCTATTTAATAAGCCTAAGTTTCTGAACTAAGCCTATTTAATAGGCCTATTTATTAAGTCTAAGTTGCTGAAATAAACCTATTTAAAATGCTATTTAATAAGCCTGAGTTGCTGAAATAAACCTGTTTAATAAGGCTATTTAATAAGCATAAGTTGCTGAAATAAGCTTTTTTAATAAGCCTAAGTTGCTGAAATAAGCCTATTTAATAAGGCTATTTAATAAGTCTAAGTTGCTGAAATAAACCTATTTAATAAGCCTAAGTTGCTAAAATAAGCCTATTTAATTAGGCCATTTAATAAGTCTATTTAATAAGCCTATTTATTAAGCCTATTTAATAAGCCTATTTAATAAGCCTATTTATTGAGCCTATTTAATAAGCCGATTTAATAAGTCTATTTAATAAGCCTATTTAATAAGCCGATTTATTGAGCCTATTTAATAAGTCTATTTAATAGCTTATTTAATAAGCCTATTTAATGAGCCTATTTAATAAGCCTATTTATTGAGCCTATTTAATAAGCCTATTTATTGAGTCTATTTAATAAGCCTATTTATTGAGCCTATTTAATAAGCCTATTTATTGAGCCTATTTAATAAGCCTATTTAATAAGTCTATTTAATAAGCCTATTTAATAAGCCTATTTAATAAGCCTATTTATTGAGCCTATTTAATAAGCCTATTTAATATGCCTATTTATTGAGCCTATTTAATAAGTCTATTTAATAAACCTATTTAATAAGCCTATTTAATAAGTATTTAATGAGCCTATTTAATAAGTCTATTTAAGAAGCCTATTTAATAGGCCTATTTAATAAGTCTAAGTTGCTGAAATAAGCCTATTTAATAAGCCTATTTAATAGGCCTATTTAATAAGTCTAAGTTGCTGAAATAAGCCTATTTAATAAGCCTAAGTTGCTGAATAAGCCTATTTAATAAGCCTAAGTTGCTGAATAAACCTATTTAATAAGTCTAAGTTGCTGAAAAAAGCCTATTTAATAAGGCTATTTAATAAGCCTAAGTTGCTGAAATAAGCCTATTTAATAAGGCTATTTAATGAGCCTAAGTTGCTGAAATAAGACTATTTAATAAGCCTAAGTTTCTGAACTAAGCCTATTTTAAAAGGTATATTTAATAAGTCTAAGTTGCTGAAATAAACCTATTTAAAAAGCTTAAGTTGCTAAAATAAGCCTATTTCATGAGGCTATTTAATAAGTCTATTTAATGTCTATTTAATAAGTCTATTTAATAAGTCTATTTAATAAGCCTATTTAATAAGACTATTTAATAAGTCTATTTAATAAGCCTATTTAATAAGTCTAATAAGTCTATTTAATAAGCCTATTTAATAAGCCTATTTATTGAGCCTATTTAATAATCCTATTTATTGAGCCTATTTAATAAGCATATTTATTGAGCCTATTTAATAAGCCTATTTATTGAGCCTATTTAATAAGCCGATTTAATAAGTCTATTTAATAAGTCTATTTAATAAGTCTATTTAATAAGTCTATTTAATAAGTCTATTTAATAAGCCTATTTAATAAGACTATTTAATAAGTCTATTTAATAAGCCTATTTAATAAGTCTAATAAGTCTATTTAATAAGCCTATTTAATAAGCCTATTTATTGAGCCTATTTAATAAGCCTATTTATTGAGCCTATTTAATAAGCATATTTATTGAGCCTATTTAATAAGCCTATTTATTGAGCCTATTTAATAAGCCGATTTAATAAGTCTATTTAATAAGCCTATTTAATAAGCCGATTTATTGAGCCTATTTAATAAGTCTATTTAATAAGCCTATTTAATAAGCCTATTTATTGAGCCTATTTAATAAGTCTATTTAATAAGCCTATTTAATAAGCCTATTTAATAAGTATTTAATGAGCCTATTTAATAAGTCTATTCAATACGCCTATTTAATAGGCCTTTTTTAATAAATCTAAGTTGCTGAAATAAGCCTATTTAATAAGCCTATTTAATAGGCCTATTTAATAAGTCTAAGTTGCTGAAATAAGCCTATTTAATAAGCCTAAGTTTCTGAATGAGCCTATTTAATAAGCCTAAGTTGCTGAAATAAGCCTATTTAATGAGCCTAAGTTGCTGAATAAGGCTATTTAATAAGCCTAAGTTGCTGAAATAAGGCTATTTAATAAGTTTAAGTTGCTGAAATAAGCCTGTTTAATAAGCCGAAGTTGCTGAAATAAGCCTATTTAATAAGGCTATTTAATGAGCCTAAGTTGCTGAACTAAGCCTATTTAATAAGCCTATTTAATAAGTCTAAGTTGCTGAAATAAACCTATTTAAAATGCTATTTAATAAGCCTAAGTTGCTGAAATAAACCTGTTTAATAAGGCTATTTAATAAGCATAAGTTGCTGAAATAAGCTTATTTAATAAGCCTAAGTTGCTGAAATAAGCCTATTTAATAAGGCTATTTAATAAGTCTAAGTTGCTGAAATAAACCTATTAAATAAGCCTAAGTTGCTAAAATAAGCCTATTTAATTAGGCTATTTAATAAGTCTATTTAATAAGCCTATTTAATAAGCCTATTTAATAAGCCTATTTAATAAGCCTATTTAATACGCCTATTTAATAAACATATTTAATAAGTATTTAATGAGCCTATTTAATAAGTCTATTTAATAAGCCTTTTTAATAAGCCTATTTAATAAGTCTATTTAATAAGCCTATTTAATAAGTCTATTTAATAAGTCTAATTAATAAGCCTATTTAATAAGTATTTAATGAGCCTATTTAATAAGCCTATTTATTGAGCCTATTTAATAAGCCTATTTATTGAGCCTATTTAATAAGCCTATTTATTGAGCCTATTTAATAAACCTATTTATTGAGCCTATTTAATAAGCCTATTTAATAAGTCTATTTAATAAGCCTATTTAATAAGCCTATTTAATAAGCCTATTTATTGAGCCTATTTAATAAGTCTATTTAATAAGCCTATTTAATAAGCCTAAGTTGCTAAAATAAGCCTATTTAATGAGGCTATTTAATAAGTCTATTTAATAAGCCTATTTAATACGCCTATTTAATAAACATATTTAATAAGTATTTAATGAGCCTATTTAATAAGTCTATTTAATAAGCCTTTTTAATAAGCCTATTTAATAAGTCTATTTAATAAGCCTATTTAATAAGTCTATTTAATAAGTCTATTTAATAAGCCTATTTAATAAGTATTTAATGAGCCTATTTAACAAGCCTATTTATTGAGCCTATTTATTAAGCCTATTCATTGAGCCTATTTAATAAACCTATTTATTGAGCCTATTTAATAAGCCTATTTATTAAGTCTATTTAATAAGCCTATTTAATAAGCCTAATTAATAAGCCTATTTAATAAGCCTATTTAATGAGCCTATTTAATGAGTCTATTTAATAAGCCTGTTTAATAAGCCTATTTAACAAGTATTGAATGAGCCTATTTAATAAGCCTAAGTTGCTGAAATAAGCCTATTTAATAAGTCTAAGTTGCTGAAATAAGGCTATTTAATAAGCCTAAATTGCTGAAATAAGCCTATTTAATAAGCATAAGTTGCTGAAATAAGGCTATTTAATAAGTCTAAGTTGCTGAAATAAGTATATTTAATAAGCATAAGTTGCTGAAATAAGCTTATTTAATAAGTCTAAGTTGCTGAAATAAGGCTATTTAATAAGTCTAAGTTGCTGAAATAAGCCTTTTTAATCAGTGTAAGTTGCTGAAATAAGCCTATTTAATAAGCCTAAGTTGCTGAAATAAGGCTATTTAATAAGCATAAGTTGCTGAAATAAGCCTATTTAATAAGCCTAAGTTGCTGAAATAAGGCTATTTAATAAGTCTAAGTTGCTGAAATAAGCCTATTTAATAAGCCCAAGTTGCTGAAATAAGCCTATTTAATAAGCGTAAGTTGCTGAAATAAGGCTATTTAATAAGTCTAAGTTGCTGAAATAAGCCTATTTAATAAGCCCAAGTTGCTGAAATAAGCCTATTTAATAAGCCTAAGTTGCTGAAATAAGCCTATTTAATAGGCCTATCTAATAAGTCTAAGTTGCAGAAATAAGCATATTTCATAAGCATATTTGATGAGCCTAAGTTGCTGAAATGTCTATTTAATAAGTCGTTTTAATAAGTCTAAGTTGCTAAAATAAGCCTATTTAATAAGGCTATTTAATAAGCCTAAGTTGCTGAAATAAGCCTATTTAATAAGGCTATTTAATGAGCCTAAGTTGCTGAAATAAGCCTATTTAATAAGCCTAAGTTTCTGAACTAAGCCTATTTAAAAAGGTATATTTAATTAGTCTAAGTTGCTGAAATAAACATATTTAAAAATGCTATTTAATAAGCCTAAGTTGCTGAAATAAACCTGTTTAATAAGGCTATTTAATAAGCATAAGTTGATGAAATAAGCCTATTTTATAAGCCTAAGTTGCTAAAATAAGCCTATTTAATGAGGCTATTTAATAAGTCTATTTAATAAGCCTATTTAATACGCCTATTTAATAAGTCTATTTAATAAGCATATTAAATAAGCCTATTTAATAAGCCTATTTATTGAGCCTATTTAATAAGCCTATTTAATAAGCCTATTTAATAAGCCTATTTATTGAGCCTATTTAATATGCCTATTTAATAAGTCTATTTAATAAGCCTATTTAATAAGCCTAATTAATAAGCCTATGTAATAAGCCTATTTATTGAGCCTATTTAATGAGTCTATTTAATAAGCCTGTTTAATAAGCCTATTTAATAAGTATTGAATGAGCCTATTTAATAAGCCTAAGTTGCAGAATAAGCCTATTTAATAAGCCTAAGTTGCTGAAATAAGCCTATTTAATAAGCCTATTTAATAAGCCTAAGTTGCTGAATAAGCCTATTTAATAAGCCTAAGTTGCTGAAATAAGCCTATTTAATAAGTCTAAGTTGTTGAAATAAGCCTATTTAATAAGCCTAAGTTGCTGAAATAAGCCTATTTAATAAGTCTAATTTGCTGAAATAAGGCTATTTAATAAGTCTAAGTTGCTGAAATAAGCCTTTTTAATCAGCGTAAGTTGCTGAAATAAGCCTACTTAATTAGGCTATTTAATAAGCCTAAGTTGCTGAAATAAGCCTATTTAATAAGCCTATTTAACAAGCCTATTTAATAGGCCTATTTAATAAGTCTAAGTTTATGAAATAAGCCTATTTAATACGCCTATTTAATAGGCCTATTTAATAAGTCTAAGTTGCTGAAATAAGCCTATTTAATAAGCCTAAGTTGCTGAATGAGCCTATTTAATAAGCCTAAGTTGCTGAAATAAGCCTATTTAATGAGCCTAAGTTGCTGAATAAGCCTATTTAATAAGCATAAGTTGCTGAATAAACCTATTTAATAAGTCTAAGTTGCTGAAATAAGCCTATTTAATAAGGCTATTTAATAAGCCTAAGTTGCTGAATAAGCCTATTTAATAAGTCTAAGTTGCTGAAATAAGGCTATTTAATAAGCCTAAGTTGCTGAAATAAGGCTATTTAATAAGTTTAAGTTGCTGAAATAAGCCTGTTTAATAAGCCTAAGTTGCTGAAATAAGCCTATTTAGTAAGGCTATTTAATGAGCCTAAGTTGCTGAAATAAGCCTATTTAATAAGCCTAAGTTTCTGAACTAAGCCTATTTAATAAGCCTATTTAATAAGTCTAAGTTGCTGAAATAAACCTATTTAATAAGCCTAAGTTGCTAAAATAAGCCTATTTAATTAGGCCATTTAATACGTCTATTTAATAAGCCTATTTAATAAGCCTATTTAATAAGCCTATTTAATAAGCCTATTTATTGAGCCTATTTAATAAGCCGATTTAATAAGTCTATTTAATAAGCCTATTTAATAAGCCGATTTATTGAGCCTATTTAATAAGTCTATTTAATAGCCTATTTAATAAGCCTATTTATTGAGCCTATTTAATAAGTCTATTTAATAAGCCTATTTAATAAGTATTTAATGAGCCTATTTAATAAGCCAATTTATTGAGCCTATTTAATAAGCCTATTTATTGAGTCTATTTAATAAGCCTATTTATTGAGCCTAATTAATAAGCCTATTTAATAAGCCTATTTAATGAGCCTATTTAATGAGTCTATTTAATAAGCCTGTTTAATAAGCCTATTTAACAAGTATTGAATGAGCCTATTTAATAAGCCTAAGTTGCTGAAATAAGCTTATTTAATAAGTCTAAGTTGCTGAAATAAGGCTATTTAATAAGTCTAAGTTGCTGAAATAAGCCTTTTTAATCAGCGTAAGTTGCTGAAATAAGCCTATTTAATAAGCCCAAGTTGCTGAAATAAGCCTACTTAATAAGGCTATTTAATAAGCCTAAGTTGCTGAAATAAGCCTATTTAATAAGCGTAAGTTGCTGAAATAAGGCTATTTAATAAGTCTAAGTTGCTGAAATAAGCCTATTTAATAAGCCCAAGTTGCTGAAATAAGCCTATTTAATAAGCCTAAGTTGCTGAAATAAGCCTATTTAATAGGCCTATCTAATAAGTCTAAGTTGCAGAAATAAGCATATTTCATAAGCATATTTGATGAGCCTAAGTTGCTGAAATGTCTATTTAATAAGTCGTTTTAATAAGTCTAAGTTGCTAAAATAAGCCTATTTAATAAGGCTATTTAATAATCCTAAGTTGCTGAAATAAGCCTATTTAATAAGGCTATTTAATGAGCCTAAGTTGCTGAAATAAGCCTATTTAATAAGCCTAAGTTTCTGAACTAAGCCTATTTAAAAAGGTATATTTAATTAGTCTAAGTTGCTGAAATAAACATATTTAAAAATGCTATTTAATAAGCCTAAGTTGCTGAAATAAACCTGTTTAATAAGGCTATTTAATAAGCATAAGTTGATGAAATAAGCCTATTTTATAAGCCTAAGTTGCTAAAATAAGCCTATTTAATGAGGCTATTTAATAAGTCTATTTAATAAGCCTATTTAATACGCCTATTTAATAAGTCTATTTAATAAGCATATTTAATAAGCCTATTTAATAAGCCTATTTATTGAGCCTATTTAATAAGCCTATTTAATAAGCCTATTTAATAAGCCTATTTATTGAGCCTATTTAATATGCCTATTTAATGAGTCTATTTAATAAGCCTATTTAATAAGCCTAATTAATAAGCCTATGTAATAAGCCTATTTATTGAGCCTATTTAATGAGTCTATTTAATAAGCCTGTTTAATAAGCCTATTTAATAAGTATTGAATGAGCCTATTTAATAAGCCTAAGTTGCAGAATAAGCCTATTTAATAAGCCTAAGTTGCTGAAATAAGCCTATTTAATAAGCCTATTTAATAAGCCTAAGTTGCTGAATAAGCCTATTTAATAAGCCTAAGTTGCTGAAATAAGCCTATTTAATAAGTCTAAGTTGCTGAAATAAGCCTATTTAATAAGCCTAAGTTGCTGAAATAAGTATATTTAATAAGCATAAGTTGCTGAAATAAGCCTATTTAATAAGTCTAATTTGCTGAAATAAGGCTATTTAATAAGTCTAAGTTGCTGAAATAAGCCTTTTTAATCAGCGTAAGTTGCTGAAATAAGCCTATTTAATAAGCCAAAGTTGCTGAAATAAGCCTACTTAATTAGGCTATTTAATAAGCCTAAGTTGCTGAAATAAGCCTATTTAATAAGCCTATTTAACAAGCCTATATAATAGGCCTATTTAATAAGTCTAAGTTTATGAAATAAGCCTATTTAATATGCCTATTTAATAGGCCTATTTAATAAGTCTAAGTTGCTGAAATAAGCCTATTTAATAAGCCTAAGTTGCTGAATGAGCCTTTTTAATAAGCCTAAGTTGCTGAAATAAGCCTATTTAATGAGCCTAAGTTGCTGAATAAGCCTATTTAATAAGCCTAAGTTGCTGAATAAACCTATTTAATAAGTCTAAGTTGCTGAAATAAGCCTATTTAATAAGGCTATTTAATAAGCCTAAGTTGCTGAATAAGCCTATTTAATAAGTCTAAGTTGCTGAAATAAGGCTATTTAATAAGCCTAAGTTGCTGAAATAAGGCTATTTAATAAGTTTAAGTTGCTGAAATAAGCCTGTTTAATAAGCCTAAGTTGCTGAAATAAGCCTATTTAGTAAGGCTATTTAATGAGCCTAAGTTGCTGAAATAAGCCTATTTAATAAGCCTAAGTTTCTGAACTAAGCCTATTTAATAAGCCTATTTAATAAGTATAAGTTGCTGAAATAAACCTATTTAATAAGCCTAAGTTGCTAAAATAAGCCTATTTAATTAGGCCATTTAATACATCTATTTAATAAGCCTATTTAATAAGCCTATTTAATAAGCCTATTTAATAAGCCTATTTATTGAGCCTATTTAATAAGCCGATTTAATAAGTCTATTTAATAAGCCTATTTAATAAGCCGATTTATTGAGCCTATTTAATAAGTCTATTTAATAGCCTATTTAATAAGCCTATTTATTGAGCCTATTTAATAAGTCTATTTAATAAGCCTATTTAATAAGTATTTAATGAGCCTATTTAATAAGCCAATTTATTGAGCCTATTTAATAAGCCTATTTATTGAGTCTATTTAATAAGCCTATTTATTGAGCCTATTTAATAAGCCTATTTATTGAGCCTATTTAATAAGCCTATTTAATAAGTCTATTTAATAAGCCTATTTAATAAGCCTATTTAATAAGCCTATTTATTGAGCCTATTTAATAAGCCTATTTAATAAGCCTATTTATTGAGCCTATTTAATAAGTCTATTTAATAAGCCTATTTAATAAGCCTATTTAATAAGTATTTAATGAGCCTATTTAATAAGCCTATTTAATAGGCCTATTTAATAAGTCTAAGTTGCTGAAATAAGCCTATTTAATAAGCCTATTTAATAGGCCTATTTAATAAGTCTAAGTTGCTGAAATAAGCCTATTTAATAAGCCTAAGTTGCTGAATAAGTCTATTTAATAAGCCTAAGTTGCTGAATAAACCTATTTAATAAGTTTAAGTTGCTGAAAAAAGCCTATTTAATAAGGCTATTTAATAAGCCTAAGTTGCTGAAATAAGCGTATTTAATAAGGCAATTTAATGAGCCTAAGTTGCTGAAATAAGACTATTTAATAAGCCTAAGTTTCTGAACTAAGCCTATTTAAAAAGGTATATTTAATAAGTCTAAGTTGCTGAAATAAACCTATTTAAAAATGCTATTTAATAAGCCTAAGTTGCTGAAATAAACCTGTTTAATAAGGCTATTTAATAAGCATAAGTTGCTGAAATAAGCTTATTTAATAAGCCTAACTTGCTGAAATAAGCCTATTTAATAAGGCTCTTTAATAAGTCTAAGTTGCTGAAATAAACCTATTTAATAAGCTTAAGTTGCTAAAATAAGCCTATTTCATGAGGCTATTTAATAAGTCTATTTAATAAGTCTATTTAATAAGCCTATTTAATAAGACTATTTAATAAGTCTATTTAATAAGCCTATTTAATAAGTCTAATAAGTCTATTTAATAAGCCTATTTAATAAGCCTATTTATTGAGCCTATTTAATAAGCCTATTTATTGAGCCTATTTAATAAGCATATTTATTGAGCCTATTTAATAAGCCTATTTATTGAGCCTATTTAATAAGCCGATTTAATAAGTCTATTTAATAAGTCTATTTATTGAGCCTATTTAATAAGCCTATTTAATAAGCCTATTTATTGAGCCTATTTAATAAGCCTATTTAATAAGCCTATTTATTGAGCCTATTTAATAAGTCTATTTAATAAGCCTATTTAATAAGCCTATTTAATAAGTATTTAATGAGCCTATTTAATAAGCCTATTTAATAGGCCTATTTAATAAGTCTAAGTTGCTGAAATAAGCCTATTTAATAAGCCTATTTAATAGGCCTATTTAATAAGTCTAAGTTGCTGAAATAAGCCTATTTAATAAGCCTAAGTTGCTGAATAAGTCTATTTAATAAGCCTAAGTTGCTGAATAAACCTATTTAATAAGTTTAAGTTGCTGAAAAAAGCCTATTTAATAAGGCTATTTAATAAGCCTAAGTTGCTGAAATAAGCGTATTTAATAAGGCAATTTAATGAGCCTAAGTTGCTGAAATAAGACTATTTAATAAGCCTAAGTTTCTGAACTAAGCCTATTTAAAAAGGTATATTTAATAAGTCTAAGTTGCTGAAATAAACCTATTTAAAAATGCTATTTAATAAGCCTAAGTTGCTGAAATAAACCTGTTTAATAAGGCTATTTAATAAGCATAAGTTGCTGAAATAAGCTTATTTAATAAGCCTAACTTGCTGAAATAAGCCTATTTAATAAGGCTCTTTAATAAGTCTAAGTTGCTGAAATAAACCTATTTAATAAGCTTAAGTTGCTAAAATAAGCCTATTTCATGAGGCTATTTAATAAGTCTATTTAATAAGTCTATTTAATAAGCCTATTTAATAAGACTATTTAATAAGTCTATTTAATAAGCCTATTTAATAAGTCTAATAAGTCTATTTAATAAGCCTATTTAATAAGCCTATTTATTGAGCCTATTTAATAAGCCTATTTATTGAGCCTATTTAATAAGCATATTTATTGAGCCTATTTAATAAGCCTATTTATTGAGCCTATTTAATAAGCCGATTTAATAAGTCTATTTAATAAGCCTATTTAATAAGCCGATTTATTGAGCCTATTTAATAAGCCTATTTATTGAGTCTATTTAATAAGCCTATTTATTGAGCCTATTTAATAAGCCTATTTATTGAGCCTATTTAATAAGCCTATTTAATAAGTCTATTTAATAAGCCTATTTAATAAGCCTATTTAATAAGCCTATTTATTGAGCCTATTTAATAAGCCTATTTAATAAGCCTATTTATTGAGCCTATTTAATAAGTCTATTTAATAAGCCTATTTAATAAGCCTATTTAATAAGTATTTAATGAGCCTATTTAATAAGCCTATTTAATAGGCCTATTTAATAAGTCTAAGTTGCTGAAATAAGCCTATTTAATAAGCCTATTTAATAGGCCTATTTAATAAGTCTAAGTTGCTGAAATAAGCCTATTTAATAAGCCTAAGTTGCTGAATAAGTCTATTTAATAAGCCTAAGTTGCTGAATAAACCTATTTAATAAGTTTAAGTTGCTGAAAAAAGCCTATTTAATAAGGCTATTTAATAAGCCTAAGTTGCTGAAATAAGCGTATTTAATAAGGCAATTTAATGAGCCTAAGTTGCTGAAATAAGACTATTTAATAAGCCTAAGTTTCTGAACTAAGCCTATTTAAAAAGGTATATTTAATAAGTCTAAGTTGCTGAAATAAACCTATTTAAAAATGCTATTTAATAAGCCTAAGTTGCTGAAATAAACCTGTTTAATAAGGCTATTTAATAAGCATAAGTTGCTGAAATAAGCTTATTTAATAAGCCTAACTTGCTGAAATAAGCCTATTTAATAAGGCTCTTTAATAAGTCTAAGTTGCTGAAATAAACCTATTTAATAAGCTTAAGTTGCTAAAATAAGCCTATTTCATGAGGCTATTTAATAAGTCTATTTAATAAGTCTATTTAATAAGCCTATTTAATAAGACTATTTAATAAGTCTATTTAATAAGCCTATTTAATAAGTCTAATAAGTCTATTTAATAAGCCTATTTAATAAGCCTATTTATTGAGCCTATTTAATAAGCCTATTTATTGAGCCTATTTAATAAGCATATTTATTGAGCCTATTTAATAAGCCTATTTATTGAGCCTATTTAATAAGCCGATTTAATAAGTCTATTTAATAAGTCTATTTATTGAGCCTATTTAATAAGCCTATTTAATAAGCCTATTTATTGAGCCTATTTAATAAGCCTATTTAATAAGCCTATTTATTGAGCCTATTTAATAAGTCTATTTAATAAGCCTATTTAATAAGCCTATTTAATAAGTATTTAATGAGCCTATTTAATAAGCCTATTTAATAGGCCTATTTAATAAGTCTAAGTTGCTGAAATAAGCCTATTTAATAAGCCTATTTAATAGGCCTATTTAATAAGTCTAAGTTGCTGAAATAAGCCTATTTAATAAGCCTAAGTTGCTGAATAAGTCTATTTAATAAGCCTAAGTTGCTGAATAAACCTATTTAATAAGTTTAAGTTGCTGAAAAAAGCCTATTTAATAAGGCTATTTAATAAGCCTAAGTTGCTGAAATAAGCGTATTTAATAAGGCAATTTAATGAGCCTAAGTTGCTGAAATAAGACTATTTAATAAGCCTAAGTTTCTGAACTAAGCCTATTTAAAAAGGTATATTTAATAAGTCTAAGTTGCTGAAATAAACCTATTTAAAAATGCTATTTAATAAGCCTAAGTTGCTGAAATAAACCTGTTTAATAAGGCTATTTAATAAGCATAAGTTGCTGAAATAAGCTTATTTAATAAGCCTAACTTGCTGAAATAAGCCTATTTAATAAGGCTCTTTAATAAGTCTAAGTTGCTGAAATAAACCTATTTAATAAGCTTAAGTTGCTAAAATAAGCCTATTTCATGAGGCTATTTAATAAGTCTATTTAATAAGTCTATTTAATAAGCCTATTTAATAAGACTATTTAATAAGTCTATTTAATAAGCCTATTTAATAAGTCTAATAAGTCTATTTAATAAGCCTATTTAATAAGCCTATTTATTGAGCCTATTTAATAAGCCTATTTATTGAGCCTATTTAATAAGCATATTTATTGAGCCTATTTAATAAGCCTATTTATTGAGCCTATTTAATAAGCCGATTTAATAAGTCTATTTAATAAGCCTATTTAATAAGCCGATTTATTGAGCCTATTTAATAAGTCTATTTAATAAGCCTATTTAATAAGCCTATTTATTGAGCCTATTTAATAAGTCTATTTAATAAGCCTATTTAATAAGCCTATTTAATAAGTATTTAATGAGCCTATTTAATAAGTCTATTCAATACGCCTATTTAATAGGCCTTTTTTAATAAATCTAAGTTGCTGAAATAAGCCTCTTTAATAAGCCTATTTAATAGGCCTATTTAATAAGTCTAAGTTGCTGAAATAAGCCTATTTAATAAGCCTAAGTTTCTGAATGAGCCTATTTAATAAGCCTAAGTTGCTGAAATAAGCTATTTGATAAGTCTAAGTTGCTGAAATAAGCCTATTTAATAAGCCTAAGTTGCTGAATAAGGCTATTTAATAAGCCTAAGTTGCTGAAATAAGGCTATTCAATAAGCATAAGTTGCTGAAATAAGGTTATTTAATAAGCCTAAGTTGCTGAAATAATCCTATTTAATAAGGCTACTTAATAAGTCTAAGTTGCTGAAATAAACCTATTAAATAAGCCTAAGTTGCTAAAATAAGCCTATTTAATTAGGCTATTTAATAAGTCTATTTAATAAGCCTATTTAATAAGCCTATTTAATAAGCCTATTTAATAAGCCTATTTAATACGCCTATTTAATAAACATATTTAATAAGTATTTAATGAGCCTATTTAATAAGTCTATTTAATAAGCCTTTTTAATAAGCCTATTTAATAAGTCTATTTAATAAGCCTATTTAATAAGTCTATTTAATAAGTCTATTTAATAAGCCTATTTAATAAGTATTTAATGAGCCTATTTAATAAGCCTATTTATTGAGCCTATTTAATAAGCCTATTTATTGAGCCTATTTAATAAGCCTATTTATTGAGCCTATTTAATAAGCCTATTTATTGAGCCTATTTAATAAGCCTATTTAATAAGTCTATTTAATAAGCCTATTTAATAAGCCTATTTAATAAGCCTATTTATTGAGCCTATTTAATAAGCCTATTTAATAAGCCTATTTATTGAGCCTATTTATTAAGTCTATTTAATAAGCCTATTTAATAAGCCTATTTAATAAGTATTTAATGAGCCTATTTAATAAGTCTATTTAATAAGCCTATTTAATAGGCCTATTTAATAAGTTTAAGTTGCTGAAATAAGCCTATTTAATAAGCCTATTTAATAGGTCTATTTAATAAGTCTAAGTTGCTGAAATAAGCCTATTTAATAAGCCTAAGTTGCTGAATAAGGCTATTTAATAAGCCTAAGTTGCTGAATAAACCTATTTAATAAGTCTAAGTTGCTGAAATAAGCCTATTTAATAAGGCTATTTAATAAGCCTAAGTTGCTGAAATGAGCCTATTTAATAAGGCTATTTAATGAGCCTAAGTTGCTGAAATAAGACTATTTAATAAGCCTAAGTTTCTGAACTAAGCCTATTTAAAAAGGTATATTTAATAAGTCTAAGTTGCTGAAATAAACCTATTAAAAATGCTATTTAATAAGCCTAAGTTGCTGAAATAAACCTATTTAATAAGCCTAAGTTGCTAAAATAAGCCTATTTCATGAGGCTATTTAATAAGTCTATTTAATAAGTCTATTTAATAAGTCTATTTAATAAGCCTATTTAATAAGCCTATTTAATAAGCCTAATTAATACACCTATTTAATAAACATATTTAATAAGTATTTAATGAGCCTATTTAATAAGTCTATTTAATAAGCCTTTTTAATAAGACTATATAATAAGTCTATTTAATAAGACTATTTAATAAGTCTATTTAATAAGTCTATTTAATAAGCGCATTTAATAAGTATTTAATGAGCTTATTTAATAAGCCTATTTATTGAGCCTATTTAATAAGCCTATTTATTGAGCATATTTAATAAGCATATTTATTGAGCCTATTTAATAAGCCTATTTATTGAGCCTATTTAATAAGCCGATTTAATAAGTCTATTTAATAAGCCTATTTAATAAGCCTATTTAATAAGCCTATTTATTGAGCCTATTTAATAAGCCTATTTAATAAGTCGATTTATTGAGCCTATTTAATAAGTCTATTTAATAAGCCTATTTAATAAGCCTATTTAATAAGTCTAAGTTGCTGAAATAAGCCTATTTAATAAGCCTATTTAATAGGCCTATTTAATAAGTATAAGTTGCTGAAATAAGCCTATTTAATAAGTCTAAGTTGCTGAAATAAACCTATTAAATAAGCCTAAGTTGCTAAAATAAGCCTATTTAATTAGGCTATTTAATAAGTCTATTTAATAAGCCTATTTAATAAGCCTATTTAATAAGCCTATTTAATACGCCTATTTAATAAACATATTTAATAAGTATTTAATGAGCCTATTTAATAAGTCTATTTAATAAGCCTTTTTAATAAGCCTATTTAATAAGTCTATTTAATAAGCCTATTTAATAAGTCTATTTAATAAGTCTATTTAATAAGCCTATTTAATAAGTATTTAATGAGCCTATTTAATAAGCCTATTTATTGAGCCTATTTAATAAGCCTATTTATTGAGCCTATTTAATAAGCCTATTTATTGAGCCTATTTAATAAGCCTATTTATTGAGCCTATTTAATAAGCCTATTTAATAAGTCTATTTAATACACCTATTTAATAAGCCGATTTAATAAGCCTATTTATTGAGCCTATTTAATAAGCCTATTTAATAAGCCTATTTATTGAGCCTATTTAATAAGACTATTTAATAAGCCTATTTAATAAGCCTATTTAATAAGTATTTAATGAGCCTATTTAATAAGTCTATTTAATAAGCCTATTTAATAAGCCTATTTAATAAGTCTAATTTGCTGAAATAAGCCTATTTAATAAGCCTATTTAATAGGCCTATTTAATAAGTCTAAGTTGCTGAAATAAGCCTATTTAATAAGCCTAAGTTGCTGAATAAGGCTATTTAATAAGCCTAAGTTGCTGAATAAACCTATTTAATAAGTCTAAGTTGCTGAAATAAGCCTATTTAATAAGGCTATTTAATAAGCCTAAGTTGCTGAAATAAGCCTATTTAATAAGGCTATTTAATGAGCCTAAGTTTGAGAAATAAGACTATTTAATAAGCCTAAGTTTCTGAACTAAGCCTATTTAAAAAGGTATATTTAATAAGTCTAAGTTGCTGAAATAAACCTATTTAAAAATGCTATTTAATAAGCCTAAGTTGCTGAAATAAACCTGTTTAATAAGGCTATTTAATAAGCATAAGTTGCTGAAATAAGCTTATTTAATAAGCCTAAGTTGCTGAAATAAGCCTATTTAATAAGGCTCTTTAATAAGTCTAAGTTGCTGAAATAAACCTATTTAATAAGCCTAAGTTGCTAAAATAAGCCTATTTCATGAGGCTATTTAATAAGTCTATTTAATAAGTCTATTTAATAAGTCTATTTAATAAGCCTATTTAATAAGCCTATTTAATAAGCCTAATTAATACACCTATTTAATAAACATATTTAATAAGTATTTAATGAGCCTATTTAATAAGCCTATTTATTGAGCCTATTTAATAAGCCTATTTATTGAGCCTATTTAATAAGCATATTTATTGAGCCTATTTAATAAGCCTATTTATTGAGCCTATTTAATAAGCCGATTTAATAAGTCTATTTAATAAGCCTATTTAATAAGCCTATTTATTGAGCCTATTTAATAAGCCTATTTAATAAGCCGATTTATTGAGCCTATTTAATAAGTCTATTTAATAAGCCTATTTAATAAGCCTATTTAATACGTATTTAATGAGCCTATTTAATAAGTCTATTTAATAAGCCTATTTAATAGGCCTATTTAATAAGTCTAAGTTGCTGAAATAAGCCTATTTAATAAGCCTATTTAATAGGCCTATTTAATAAGTCTAAGTTGCTGAAATAAGCCTATTTAATAAGCCTAAGTTGCTGAATAAGCCTATTTAATAAGCCTAAGTTGCTGAATAAACCTATTTAATAAGTCTAAGTTGCTGAAATAAGCCTATTTAATAAGGCTATTTAATAAGCCTAAGTTGCTGAAATAAGCCTATTTAATAAGGCTATTTAATGAGCCTAAGTTGCTGAAATAAGACTATTTAATAAGCCTAAGTTTCTGAACTAAGCCTATTTAAAAAGGTATATTTAATAAGTCTAAGTTGCTGAAATAAACCTATTTAAAAATGCTATTTAATAAGCCTAAGTTGCTGAAATAAACCTGTTTAATAAGGCTATTTAATAAGCATAAGTTGCTGAAATAAGCTTATTTAATAAGCCTAAGTTGCTGAAATAAGCCTATTTAATAAGGCAGCCTATTTAATAAGGCTCTTTAATAAGTCTAAGTTGCTGAAATAAACCTATTTAATAAGCCTAAGTTGCTAAAATAAGCCTATTTAATAAGTCTATTTAATAAGTCTATTTAATAAGTCTATTTAATAAGTCTATTTAATAAGCCTATTTAATAAGCCTAATTAATACACCTATTTAATAAACATATTTAATAAGTATTTAATGAGCCTATTTAATAAGTCTATTTAATAAGCCTTTTTAATAAGACTATTTAATAAGTCTATTTAATAAGACTATTTAATAAGTCTATTTAATAAGTCTATTTAATAAGCGTATTTAATAAGTATTTAATGAGCCTATTTAATAAGCCTATTTATTGAGCCTATTTAATAAGCCTATTTATTGAGCCTATTTAATAAGCATATTTATTGAGCCTGTTTAATAAGCCTATTTATTGAGACTATTTAATAAGCTGATTTAATAAGTCTATTTAATAAGCCTATTTAATAAGCCTATTTAATAAGCCTATTTATTGAGCCTATTTAATAAGCCTATTTAATAAGCCGATTTATTGAGCCTATTTAATAAGTCTATTTAATAAGCCTATTTAATAAGCCTATTTAATAAGTATTTAATGAGCCTATTTAATAAGTCTATTTAATAAGCCTATTTAATAGGCCTATTTAATAAGTATAAGTTGCTGAAATAAGCCTATTTAATAAGCCTATTTAATAGGCCTATTTAATAAGTCTAAGTTGCTGAAATAAGCCTATTTAATAAGCCTAAGTTGCTGAATAAGCCTATTTAATAAGCCTAAGTTGCTGAATAAACCTATTTAATAAGTCTAAGTTGCTGAAATAAGCCTATTTAATAAGGCTATTTAATAAGCCTAAGTTGCTGAAATAAGCCTATTTCAAAAGGCTATTTAATGAGCCTAAGTTGCTGAAATAAGACTATTTAATAAGCCTAAGTTTCTGAACTAAGCCTATTTAAAAAGGTATATTTACTAAGTCTAAGTTGCTGAAATAAACCTATTTAAAAATGCTATTTAATAAGCCTAAGTTGCTGAAATAAACCTGTTTAATAACCCTATTTAATAAGCATAAGTTGCTGAAATAAGCTTATTTAATAAGCCTAAGTTGCTGAAATAAGCCTATTTAATAAGGCTCTTTAATAAGTCTAAGTTGCTGAAATAAACCTATTTAATAAGCCTAAGTTACTAAAATAAGCCTATTTCATGAGGCTATTTAATAAGTCTATTTAATAAGTCTATTTAATAAGCCTATTTAATAAGTCTATTTAATAAGCCTAATTAATACACCTATTTAATAAACATATTTAATAAGTATTTAATGAGCCTATTTAATAAGTCTATTTAATAAGCCTTTTTAATAAGACTATTTAATAAGTCTATTTAATAAGCCTATTTAATAAGTCTATTTAATAAGTCTATTTAATAAGCCTATTTAATAAATATTTAATGAGCCTATTTAATAAGCCTATTTATTGAGCCTATTTAATAAGCCTATTTATTGAGCCTATTTAATAAGCATATTTATTGAGCCTATTTAATAAGCCTATTTATTGTGCCTATTTAATAAGCCGATTTAATAAGTCTATTTAATAAGCCTATTTAATAAGCCTATTTAATAAGCCTATTTATTGAGCCTATTTAATAAGCCTATTTAATAAGCCGATTTATTGAGCCTATTTAATAAGTCTATTTAATAAGCCTATTTAATAAGCCGATTTATTGAGCCTATTTAATAAGTCTATTTTATAAGCCTATTTAATAAGCCTATTTAATAAGTATTTAATGAGCCTATTTAATAAGTCTATTTAATAAGCCTATTTAATAGGCCTTTTTTAATAAGCCTAAGTTACTGAAATAAGCCTATTTAATAAGTCTAAGTTGCTGAAATAAGCCTATTTAATAAGCCTATTTAATAGGCCTATTTAATAAGTCTAAGTTGCTGAAATAAGCTTATTTAATAAGCCTAAGTTTCTGAATGAGCCTATTTAATAAGCCTAAGTTGCTGAAATAAGCCTATTAAATAAGCCTAAGTTGCTGAATAAGCCTATTTAATAAGCCTAAGTTGCTGAATAAACCTATTTAATAAGTCTAAGTTGCTGAAATAAGCATATTTAATAAGGCTATTTAATAAGCCTAAGTTGCTGAATAAGCCTATTTAATAAGGCTATTTAATGAGCCTAAGTTGCTGAAATAAGACTATTTAATAAGCCTAAGTTTCTGAACTAAGCCTATTTTAAAAGGTATATTTAATAAGTCTAAGTTGCTGAAATAAACCTGTTTAATAAGGCTATTTAATAAGAATAAGTTGCTGAAATAAGCTTATTTAATAAGCCTAAGTTGCTGAAATAAGCCTATTTAATAAAGCTCTTTAATAAGTCTAAGTTGCTGAAATAAACCTATTTAATAAGCCTAAGTTGCTAAAATAAGCCTATTTAATGAGGCTATTTAATACGTCTATTTAATAAGCTTATTTAATAAGCCTATTTAATAAGCCTATTTAATAAGCCTATTTAATGAGTCTATTTAATAAGTCTATTTAATAAGTATTTAATGAGCCTATTTAATAAGCCTATTTATTGAGCCTATTTAATAAGCCTATTTATTGAGCCTATTTAATAAGCCTATTTATTGAGCCTATTTAATAAGCCTATTTATTGAGCCTATTTAATAAGCCTATTTAATAAGTCTATTTAATAAGCCTATTTAATAAGCCTATTTAATAAGCCTATTTATTGAGCCTATTTAATAAGCCTATTTAATAAGCCTATTTATTGAGCCTATTTAATAAGTCTATTTAATAAGCCTATTTAACAAGCCTATTTAATAATTATTTAATGAGTCTGTTTAATAAGTCTATTTAATAAGCCTATTTAATAGGCCTATTTAATAAGTCTAAGTTGCTGAAATAAGCCTATTTAATAAGTCTATTTAATAGGCCTATTTAATAAGTCTAAGTTGCTGAAATAAGCCTATTTAATAAGGCTATTTAATAAGAATAAGTTGCTGAAATAAGCTTATTTAATAAGCCTAAATTGCTGAAATAAGCCTATTTAATAAAGCTCTTTAATAAGTCTAAGTTGCTGAAATAAACCTATTTAATAAGCCTAAGTTGCTAAAATAAGCCTATTTAATGAGGCTATTTAATACGTCTATTTAATAAGCCTATTTAATAAGCCTATTTAATAAGCCTATTTAATAAGCCTATTTAATGAGTCTATTTAATAAGTCTATTTAATAAGTATTTAATGAGCCTATTTAATAAGCCTATTTATTGAGCCTATTTAATAAGCCTATTTATTGAGCCTATTTAATAAGCCTATTTATTGAGCCTATTTAATAAGCCTATTTATTGAGCCTATTTAATAAGCCTATTTAATAAGTCTATTTAATAAGCCTATTTAATAAGCCTATTTAATAAGCCTATTTATTGAGCCTATTTAATAAGCCTATTTAATAAGCCTATTTATTGAGCCTATTTAATAAGTCTATTTAATAAGCCTATTTAACAAGCCTATTTAATAATTATTTAATGAGCCTGTTTAATAAGTCTATTTAATAAGCCTATTTAATAGGCCTATTTAATAAGTCTAAGTTGCTGAAATAAGCCTATTTAATAAGTCTATTTAATAGGCCTATTTAATAAGTCTAAGTTGCTGAAATAAGCCTATTTAATAAGCCTAAGTTTCTGAATGAGCCTATTTAATAAGCCTAAGTTGCCAAAATAAGCCTATTTAATAAGCCTAAGTTGCTGAATAAGCCTATTTAATAAGCCTAAGTTGCTGAAATAAGCCTATTTAGTAAGTCTAAGTTGCTGAAATAAGCCTATTTAATAATCCTAAGTTGCTGAAATAAGCCTATTTAATAAGCCTAAGTTGCTGAAATAAGGCTATTTAATAAGTCTAAGTTGCTGAAATAAGCCTATTTAATAAGCCTAAGTTGCTGAAATAAGTATATTTATTAAGCATGAGTTGCTGAAATAAGCCTATTTAATGAGTCTAGGTTGCTGAAATAAGGCTATTTAATAAGTCTAAGTTGCTGAAATAAGCCTTTTTAATCAGCGTAAGTTGCTGAAATAAGCCTATTTAATAAGCCCAAGTTGCTGAAATAAGCCTACTTAATTAGGCTATTTAATAAGCCTAAGTTGCTGAAATAAGCCTATTTAATAAGCGTAAGTTGCTGAAATAAGGCTATTTAATAAGCCTAAGTTGCTGAAATAAGCCTATTTAATGAGCTATTTAATAAGTCTATTTAATAAGCCTATTTAATAAGCCTATTTAATAAGCCTATTTAATAAGCCTATGTAATAAGTCTATTTAATAAGTCTATTTAATAAGTATTTAATGAGCCTATTTAATAAGCCTATTTATTGAGCCTATTTAATAAGCCTATTTATTGAGCCTATTTAATAAGCCTATTTATTGAGCCTATTTAATAAGCCTATTTATTAAGTCTATTTAATAAGCCTATTTAATAAGCCTATTTATTGAGCCTATTTAATAAGCCTATTTAATAAGCCTATTTATTGAGCCTATTTAATAAGTCTATTTAATAAGCCTATTTAATAAGCCTATTTAATAAGTATTTAATGAGCCTATTTAATAAGTCTATTTAATAAGCCTATTTAATAGGCCTATTTAATAAGTCTAAGTTGCTGAAATAAGCCTATTTAATAAGCCTAAGTTTCTGAATGAGCCTATTTAATAAGCCTAAGTTGCTGAAATAAGCCTATTTAATAAGCCTAAGTTGCTGAATAAGCCTATTTAATAAGCCTAAGTTGCTGAAATAAGCCTATTTAATAAGTCTAAGTTGCTGAAATAAGGCTATTTAATAAGCCTAAGTTGCTGAAATAAGCCTATTTAATAAGGCTAAGTTGCTGAAATAAGGCTATTTAATAAGTCTAAGTTGCTGAAATAAGCCTATTTAATAAGCCTAAGTTGCTGAAATAAGTATATTTAATAAGCATAAGTTGCTGAAATAAGCCTATTTAATGAGTCTAAGTTGCTGAAATAAGGCTATTTAATAAGTCTAAGTTGCTGAAATAAGTCTTTTTAATCAGCGTAAGTTGCTGAAATAAGCCTACTTAATTAGGCTATTTAATAAGCCTAAGTTGCTGAAATAAGCCTATTTAATAAGCGTAAGTTACTGAAATAAGGCTATTTAATAAGCCTATTTAATAAGCCTAAGTTGCTGAAATAAGCCTATTTGATAAGTCTAAGTTGCTGAAATAAGGCTATTTAATAAGCCTAAGTTGCTGAAATAAGCCTATTTAATAAGCCTAAGTTGCTGAAATAAGGCTATTTAATGAGTCCAAGTTGCTGAAATAAGCCGATTTAATAAGCCTAAGTTGCTGAAATAAGTATATTTAATAAGCCTAAGTTGCTGAAATAAGCCTGTTTAATAAGCCTAAGTTGCTGAAATAAGCGTATTTAATAAGCCTATTTAACAAGCCTATTTAATATGCCTATTTAGTAAGTCTAAGTTGCTGAAATAAGGCTATTTAATAAGCCTAAGTTGCTGAAATAAGCCTATTTAATAAGCCTAAGTTGCTGAAATAAGTATATTTAATAAGCATAAGTTGCTGAAATAAGCCTATTTAATAAGTCTAAGTTGCTGAAATAAGGGTATTTAATAAGCCTAAGTTGCTAAAATAAGGCTATTTAATAAGTTTAAGTTGCTGAAATAAGCCTATTTAATAAGCCTAAGTTGCTGAAATAAGCCTATTTAATAAGGCTATTTAATGAGCCTAAGTTGCTGAAATAAGCCTATTTAATAAGCCTAAGTTTCTGAACTAAGCCTATTTAAAAACGTATATTTAATAAGTCTAAGTTGCTGAAATAAACCTATTTAAAAATGCTATTTAATAAGCCTAAGTTGCTGAAATAAACCTGTTTAATAAGGCTATTTAATAAGCATAAGTTGCTGAAATAAGCCTATTTAATAAGCCTAAGTTGCTGAATAAGCGTATTTCATAAGCCTAAGTTGCTGAAATAAGCCTTTTTAATATGTCTCAGTTGCTGAAATAAGCCTATTTAATAAGCCTAAGTCGCTGAAATAAGCCTATTTAAATAGGCTATTTAATAAGCCTAAGTTGCTGAATAAGCCTATTTAATAAGTCTAAGTTGCTGAAATAAGGCTATTTAATAAGCCTAAGTTGCTGAAATAAGCCTATTTAATAAGCCTACGTTGGTGAACTAAGCCTATATAAAAAGGTCTATTTAATAAGTCTAAGTTGCTGAAAAAACCTATTTAAAAATGCTATTTAATAAGCCTAAATTGCTAGAAATAAAACTGTTTAATAAGGCTATTTAATAAGCATAAGTTACTGAAATAAGCCTATTTAATTAGGCTATTTAATAAGCCTAAGTTGCTGAAATAAGCCTATTTAATAAGCGTAAGTTGCTGAAATAAGGCTATTTAATAAGCCTAAGTTGCTGAAATAAGCCTATTTAATAAGCGTAAGTTGCTGAAATAAGGCTATTTAATAAGCCTAAGTTGCTGAAATAAGCCTATTTAATGAGCTATTTAATAAGTCTATTTAATAAGCCTATTTAATAAGCCTATTTAATAAGCCTATTTAATAAGCCTATGTAATAAGTCTATTTAATAAGTCTATTTAATAAGTATTTAATGAGCCTATTTAATAAGCCTATTTATTGAGCCTATTTAATAAGCCTATTTATTGAGCCTATTTAATAAGCCTATTTATTGAGCCTATTTAATAAGCCTATTTATTAAGTCTATTTAATAAGCCTATTTATTGAGCCTATTTAATAAGCCTATTTAATAAGCCTTTTTATTGAGCCTATTTAATAAGTCTATTTAATAAGCCTATTAATAAGCCTATTTAATAAGTATTTAATGAGCCTATTTAATAAGTCTATTTAATAAGCCTATTTAATAGGCCTATTTAATAAGTCTAAGTTGCTGAAATACGCCTATTTAATAAGCCTAAGTTTCTGAATGAGCCTATTTAATAAGCCTAAGTTGCTGAAATAAGCCTATTTAATAAGCCTAAGTTGCTGAATAAGCCTATTTAATAAGCCTAAGTTGCTGAAATAAGCCTATTTAATAAGTCTAAGTTGCTGAAATAAGGCTATTTAATAAGCCTAAGTTGCTGAAATAAGCCTATTTAATAAGGCTAAGTTGCTGAAATAAGGCTATTTAATAAGTCTAAGTTGCTGAAATAAGCCTATTTAATAAGCCTAAG
Source organism: Petromyzon marinus (assembly GCF_048934315.1). Taxonomy (NCBI): domain Eukaryota; kingdom Metazoa; phylum Chordata; class Hyperoartia; order Petromyzontiformes; family Petromyzontidae; genus Petromyzon; species Petromyzon marinus. The sequence continues at coordinate 5,052,079 of NW_027423002.1, forward strand.
TTGCTGAAATAAGTATATTTAATAAGCATAAGTTGCTGAAATAAGCCTATTTAATGAGTCTAAGTTGCTGAAATAAGGCTATTTAATAAGTCTAAGTTGCTGAAATAAGTATTTTTAATCAGCGTAAGTTGCTGAAATAAGCCTACTTAATTAGGCTATTTAATAAGCTTAAGTTGCTGAAATAAGCCTATTTAATAAGCGTAAGTTACTGAAATAAGGCTATTTAATAAGCCTATTTAATAAGCCTAAGTTGCTGAAATAAGCCTATTTGATAAGTCTAAGTTGCTGAAATAAGGCTATTTAATAAGCCTAAGTTGCTGAAATAAGCCTATTTAATAAGCCTAAGTTGCTGAAATAAGGCTATTTAATGAGTCCAAGTTGCTGAAATAAGCCGATTTAATAAGCCTAAGTTGCTGAAATAAGTATATTTAATAAGCCTAAGTTGATGAAATAAGCCTGTTTAATAAGCCTAAGTTGCTGAAATAAGCGTATTTAATAAGCCTATTTAACAAGCCTATTTAATATGCCTATTTAGTAAGTCTAAGTTGCTGAAATAAGGCTATTTAATAAGCCTAAGTTGCTGAAATAAGCCTATTTAATAAGCCTAAGTTGCTGAAATAAGGCTATTTAATGAGTCCAAGTTGCTGAAATAAGCCGATTTAATAAGCCTAAGTTGCTGAAATAAGTATATTTAATAAGCATAAGTTGCTGAAATAAGCCTATTTAATAAGTCTAAGTTGCTGAAATAAGGGTATTTAATAAGCCTAAGTTGCTAAAATAAGGCTATTTAATAAGTTTAAGTTGCTGAAATAAGCCTATTTAATAAGCCTAAGTTGCTGAAATAAGCCTATTTAATAAGGCTATTTAATGAGCCTAAGTTGCTGAAATAAGCCTATTTAATAAGCCTAAGTTTCTGAACTAAGCCTATTTAAAAACGTATATTTAATAAGTCTAAGTTGCTGAAATAAACCTATTTAAAAATGCTATTTAATAAGCCTAAGTTGCTGAAATAAACCTGTTTAATAAGGCTATTTAATAAGCATAAGTTGCTGAAATAAGCCTATTTAATAAGCCTAAGTTGCTGAATAAGCGTATTTCATAAGCCTAAGTTGCTGAAATAAGCCTTTTTAATATGTCTCAGTTGCTGAAATAAGCCTATTTAATAAGCCTAAGTCGCTGAAATAAGCCTATTTAAATAGGCTATTTAATAAGCCTAAGTTGCTGAATAAGCCTATTTAATAAGTCTAAGTTGCTGAAATAAGGCTATTTAATAAGCCTAAGTTGCTGAAATAAGCCTATTTAATAAGCCTACGTTGGTGAACTAAGCCTATATAAAAAGGTCTATTTAATAAGTCTAAGTTGCTGAAAAAACCTATTTAAAAATGCTATTTAATAAGCCTAAATTGCTAGAAATAAAACTGTTTAATAAGGCTATTTAATAAGCATAAGTTACTGAAATAAGCCTATTTAATCAGCCTAAGTTGCTGAAATAAGCCTATTTAATAAGGCTATTTAATAAGTCTAAGTTGCAGAAATGAACCTATTTAATAATGCTATTTAATACGCCTAATTTGCCTAAATAAGCATATTTAATAAGCCTAAGTTGCTAAAATAAGCCTATTTAATAGGCCTATCTAATAAGTCTAAGTTGCAGAAATAAGCATATTTCATAAGCATATTTAATGAGCCTAAGTTGCTGAAATGTCTATTTAATAAGTCGGTTTAATAAGTCTAAGTTGCTAAAATAAGCCTATTTAATAAGGCTATTTAATAAGCCTAAGTTGCTGAAATAAGCCTATTTAATAAGGTTATTTAATGAGCCTAAGTTGCTGAAAAAAGCCTATTTAATAAGGCTATTTAATGAGCCTAAGTTGCTGAAATAAGCCTATTTAATAAGCCTAAGTTTCTGAACTAAGCCTATTTAAAAATACTATTTAATAAGCCTAAGTTGCTGAAATAAGCCTATTAAATAAGCGTAAGTTACTGAAATAAGGCTATTTAATAAGCCTATTTAATAAGCCTACGTTGCTGAATAAGCCTATTTAATAAGCCTAAGTTGCTGAAATAAGCCTATTTAATACGTCTAAGTTGCTGAAATAAGGCTATTTAATAAGCCTAAGTTGCTGAAATAAGCCTATTTAATAAGCCTAAGTTGCTGAAATAAGGCTATTTAATAAGTCCAAGTTGCTGAAATAAGCAGATTTAATAAGCCTAAGTTGCTGAAATAAGTATATTTAATAAGCATAAGTTGCTGAAATAAGCCTATTTAATAAGTCTAAGTTGCTGAAATAAGCCTTTTTAATCAGCGTAAGTTGCGGAAATAAGCCTATTTAATAAGCCCAAGTTGCTAAAATAAGCCTACCTAATTAGGCTATTTAATAAGCCTAAGTTGCTGAAATAAGCCTATTTAATAAGCCTACGTTGCTGAATAAGCCTATTTAATAAGCCTAAGTTGCTGAAATAAGCGTATTTAATAAGTCTAAGTTGCTGAAATAAGGCTATTTAATAAGCCTAAGTTGCTGAAATAAGTCTATTTAATAAGCCTAAGTTGCTGAAATAAGCCTATTTAATAAGCCTAAGTTGCTGAAATAAGGCTATTTAATAAGTTCAAGTTGCTGAAATAAGCCTATTTAATAAGCCTAAGTTGCTGAAATAAGTATATTTAATAAGCATAAGTTGCTGAAATAAGCCTATTTAATAAGTCTAAGTTGCTGAAATAAGGCTATTTAATAAGTCTAAGTTGCTGAAATAAGCCTTTTTAATCAGCGTAAGTTGCTGAAATAAGCCTATTTAATAAGCCCAAGCTGCTGAAATAAGCCTACTTAATTAGGCTATTTAATCAGCGTAAGTTGCTGAAATAAGCCTATTTAATAAGCGTAAGTCGCTGAAATAAGGCTATTTAATAAGTCTAAGTTGCTGAAATAAGCCTATTTAATAAGCCTAAGTTGCTGAAATAAGCCTATTTAATAAGCCTGTTTAATAAGCCTAAGTTGCTGAAATAAGCCTATTTAATAAGCCTATTTAATAAGCCTATTTAATAGGACTATTTAATAAGTCTAAGTTGCTCAATAAGCCTATTTAATAAGCCTAAGTTGCTGAATAAACCTATTTAATAAGTCTAAGTTGCTGAAATAAGCCTATTTAATAAGGCTATTTAATAAGCCTAAGTTGCTGAATAAGCCTATTTAATAAGTCTAAGTTGCTGAAATAAGGCTATTTAATAAGCCTAAATTGCTGAAATAAGGCTATTTAATAAGTTTAAGTTGCTGAAATAAGCCTATTTAATAAGCCTAAGTTGCTGAATAAACCTATTTAATAAGTCTAAGTTGCTGAAATAAGCATATTTAATAAGGATATTTAATAAGCCTAAGTTGCTGAATAAGCCTATTTAATAAGGCTATTTAATGAGCCTAAGTTGCTGAAATAAGCCTATTTAATAAGCCTAAGTTGCTAAAATAAGCCTATTTAATAGGCCTATCTAATCAGTCTAAGTTGCTGAAATAAGCCTATTTAATAAGGTTATTTAATGAGCCTAAGTTGCTGAAAAAAGCCTATTTAATAAGGCTATTTAATGAGCCTAAGTTGCTGAAATAAGCCTATTTAATAAGCCTAAGTTTCTGAACTAAGCCTATTTAAAAATACTATTTAATAAGCCTAAGTTGCTGAAATAAGCCTATTAAATAAGCGTAAGTTACTGAAATAAGGCTATTTAATAAGCCTATTTAATAAGCCTACGTTGCTGAATAAGCCTATTTAATAAGCCTAAGTTGCTGAAATAAGCCTATTTAATACGTCTAAGTTGCTGAAATAAGGCTATTTAATAAGCCTAAGTTGCTGAAATAAGCCTATTTAATAAGCCTAAGTTGCTGAAATAAGGCTATTTAATAAGTCCAAGTTGCTGAAATAAGCAGATTTAATAAGCCTAAGTTGCTGAAATAAGTATATTTAATAAGCATAAGTTGCTGAAATAAGCCTATTTAATAAGTCTAAGTTGCTGAAATAAGCCTTTTTAATCAGCGTAAGTTGCTGAAATAAGCCTATTTAATAAGCCCAAGTTGCTGAAATAAGCCTACCTAATTAGGCTATTTAATAAGCCTAAGTTGCTGAAATAAGCCTATTTAATAAGCGTAAGTTACTGAAATAATGCTATTTAATAAGCCTATTTAATAAGCCTACGTTGCTGAATAAGCCTATTTAATAAGCCTAAGTTGCTGAAATAAGCGTATTTAATAAGTCTAAGTTGCTGAAATAAGGCTATTTAATAAGCCTAAGTTGCTGAAATAAGTCTATTTAATAAGCCTAAGTTGCTGAAATAAGCCTATTTAATAAGCCTAAGTTGCTGAAATAAGGCTATTTAATAAGTCCAAGTTGCTGAAATAAGCCTATTTAATAAGCCTAAGTTGCTGAAATAAGTATATTTAATAAGCATAAGTTGCTGAAATAAGCCTATTTAATAAGTCTAAGTTGCTGAAATAAGGCTATTTAATAAGTCTAAGTTGCTGAAATAAGCCTTTTTAATCAGCGTAAGTTGCTGAAATAAGCCTATTTAATAAGCCCAAGCTGCTGAAATAAGCCTACTTAATTAGGCTATTTAATCAGCGTAAGTTGCTGAAATAAGCCTATTTAATAAGCGTAAGTCGCTGAAATAAGGCTATTTAATAAGTCTAAGTTGCTGAAATAAGCCTATTTAATAAGCCTAAGTTGCTGAAATAAGCCTATTTAATAAGCCTGTTTAATAAGCCTAAGTTGCTGAAATAAGCCTATTTAATAAGCCTATTTAATAAGCCTATTTAATAGGACTATTTAATAAGTCTAAGTTGCTCAATAAGCCTATTTAATAAGCCTAAGTTGCTGAATAAACCTATTTAATAAGTCTAAGTTGCTGAAATAAGCCTATTTAATAAGGCTATTTAATAAGCCTAAGTTGCTGAATAAGCCTATTTAATAAGTCTAAGTTGCTGAAATAAGGCTATTTAATAAGCCTAAATTGCTGAAATAAGGCTATTTAATAAGTTTAAGTTGCTGAAATAAGCCTATTTAATAAGCCTAAGTTGCTGAATAAACCTATTTAATAAGTCTAAGTTGCTGAAATAAGCATATTTAATAAGGATATTTAATAAGCCTAAGTTGCTGAATAAGCCTATTTAATAAGGCTATTTAATGAGCCTAAGTTGCTGAAATAAGCCTATTTAATAAGCCTAAGTTTCTGAACTAAGCCTATTTTAAAAGGTATATTTAATAAGTCTAAGTTGCTGAAATAAACCTATTTAAAAATGCTATTTAATAAGCCTAAGTTGCTGAAATAAACCTGTTTAATAAGGCTATTTAATAAGCATAAGTTGCTGAAATAAGCCTATTTAATAAGCCTAAGTTGCTGAATAAGCCTATTTCATAAGCCTAAGTTGCTGAAATAAGCCTTTTTAATATGTCTCAGTTGCTGAAATAAGCCTATTTAATAAGCCTAAGTTGCTGAAATAAGCCTATTTAAATAGGCTATTTAATAAGCCTAAGTTGCTGAATAAGCCTATTTAATAAGTCTAAGTTGCTGAAATAAGGCTATTTAATAAGCCTAAGTTGCTGAAATAAGCCTATTTAATAAGCCTACGTTGGTGAACTAAGCCTATATAAAAAGGTCTATTTAATAAGTCTAAGTTGCTGAAAAAAACCTATTTAAAAATGCTATTTAATAAGCCTAAATTGCTAGAAATAAACCTGTTTAATAAGGCTATTTAATAAGCATAAGTTGCTGAAATAAGCCTATTTAATAAGCCTAAGTTGCTGAAATAAGCCTATTTAATAAGCCTAAGTTGCTAAAATAAGCCTATTTAATAGGCCTATCTAATAAGTCTAAGTTGCAGAAATAAGCATATTTCATAAGCATATTTAATGAGCCTAAGTTGCTGAAATGTCTATTTAATAAGTCGGTTTAATAAGTCTAAGTTGCTAAAATAAGCCTATTTAATAAGGCTATTTAATAAGCCTAAGTTGCTGAAATAAGCCTATTTAATAAGGCTATTTAATGAGCCTAAGTTGCTGAAAAAAGCCTATTTAATAAGGCTATTTAATGAGCCTAAGTTGCTGAATAAGCCTATTTAATAAGCCTATTTAATAAGCCTAAGTTGCTGAATAAGCCTATTTAATAAGCCTAAGTTGCTGAATAAACCTATTTAATAAGTCTAAGTTGCTGAAATAAGCCTATTTAATAAGGCTATTTAATAAGCCTAAGTTGCTGAATAAGCCTATTTAATAAGTCTAAGTTTCTGAAATAAGGCTATTTAATAAGCCTAAGTTGCTGAAATAAGGCTATTTAATAAGTCTAAGTTGCTGAAATAAGCCTATTTAATAAGCCTAAGTTGCTGAAATAAGCCTATTTAATAAGGCTATTTAATGAGCCTAAGTTGCTGAAATAAGACTATTTAATAAGCCTGAGTTTCTGAACTAAGCCTATTTAAAAAGGTATATTTAATAAGTCTAAGTTGCTGAAATAAACCTATTTAAAAATGCTATTTAATAAGCCTAAGTTGCTGAAATAAACCTGTTTAATAAGGCTATTTAATAAGCATAAGTTGCTGAAATAAGCTTATTTAATAAGCCTAAGTTGCTGAAATAAGCCTATTTAATGAGGCTCTTTAATAAGTCTATTTAATAAGCCTATTTAATAAGCTTATTTAATAAGCCTATTTAATACGCCTATTTAATAAACACATTTAATAAGTATTTAATGAGCATTTTTAATGAGGCTCTTTAATAAGTCTATTTAATAAGCCTTTTTAATAAGTCTATTTAATAAGTCTATTTAATAAGCCTATTTAATAAGTATTTAATGAGCCTATTTAATAAGTCTATTTAATAAGCCTTTTTAATAAGCCTATTTAATAAGCCGATTTAATAAGTCTATTTAATAAGCCTATTCAATAAGCCTATTTAATAAGCCTATTTATTGAGCCTATTTAATAAGTCTATTCAATAAGTCTATTTAATAAGCCTATTTAATGAGCCTATTTAATGAGTCTATTTAATAAGCCTATTTAATAAGCCTATTTAATAGGCCTATTGAATAAGTCTAAGTTGCTGAAATAAGCCTATTTAATAAGGCTATTTAATGAGCCTAAGTTGCTGAAAAAGCCTATTTAATAAGGCTATTTAATGAGCCTAAGTTGCTGAAATAAGCCTATTTAATAAGCCTAAGTTTCTGAACTAAGCCTATTTAAAAATACTATTTAATAAGCCTAAGTTGCTGAAATAAACCTGTTTAATAAGGCTATTTAATAAGCATAAGTTGCTGAAATAAGTCTATTTAATAAGCCTGAGTTGCTGAAATAAGCCTATTTAATAAGCCTAAGTTGCTAAAATAAGCCTATTTAATGAGGCTATTTAATAAGTCTATTTAATAAGCCTATTTAATAAGCCTATTTAATACGCCTATTAATAAGCCTATTTAATACGCCTATTTAATACACCTATTTAATAAGTATTTAATGAGCCTATGTATTAAGTCTATTTAATAAGCCTTTTTAATAAGCCTATTTAATAAGTCTATTTAATAAGCCTATTTAATAAGCCTATTTAATATGCCTATTAATAAGCTTATTTAATACGCCTATTTAATACACCTATTTAATAAGTATTTAATGAGCCTATGTATTAAGTCTATTTAATAAGCCATTTTAATAAGCCTATTTAATAAGTATTTAATGAGCCTATTTAATAAGCCTATTTATTGAGCCTATTTAATAAGCCTATTTATTGAGCCTATTTAATAAGACTATTTAATAAGCCTATTTAATAAGCCTATTTATTGAGCCTATTTAATAAGTCTATTTAATACGCCTATTTAATGAGCCTATTTAATAAGCCTATTTAATAAGCCTATTTATTGAGCCTATTTAATAAGTCCATTTAATAAGCCTATTTAATAAGCCTCTTTATTGAGCCTATTTAATAAGTCTATTTAATAAGCCTATTTAATAAGTATTTAATGAGCCTATTTAATCAGTCTATTGAATAGGCCTATTTAATAAGTCTAAGTTGCTGAAATAAGCCTATTTAATAAGCCTAAGTTTCTGAATGAGCCTATTTAATAAGCCTAAGTTGCTGAAATAAGCCTATTTAATAAGCCTAAGTTGCTGAATAAGCCTATTTAATAAGCCTAAGTTGCTGAATAAACCTATTTAATAAGTCTAAGTTGCTGAAATAAGCCTATTTAATAAGGCTATTTAATAAGCCTAAGTTGCTGAATAAGCCTATTTAATAAGTCTAAGTTTCTGAAATAAGGCTATTTAATAAGCCTAAGTTGCTGAAATAAGGCTATTTAATAAGTCTAAGTTGCTGAAATAAGCCTATTTAATAAGCCTAAGTTGCTGAAATAAGCCTATTTAATAAGGCTATTTAATGAGCCTAAGTTGCTGAAATAAGACTATTTAATAAGCCTGAGTTTCTGAACTAAGCCTATTTAAAAAGGTATATTTAATAAGTCTAAGTTGCTGAAATAAACCTATTTAAAAATGCTATTTAATAAGCCTAAGTTGCTGAAATAAACCTGTTTAATAAGGCTATTTAATAAGCATAAGTTGCTGAAATAAGCTTATTTAATAAGCCTAAGTTGCTGAAATAAGCCTATTTAATGAGGCTCTTTAATAAGTCTATTTAATAAGCCTATTTAATAAGCTTATTTAATAAGCCTATTTAATACGCCTATTTAATAAACACATTTAATAAGTATTTAATGAGCATTTTTAATGAGGCTCTTTAATAAGTCTATTTAATAAGCCTTTTTAATAAGTCTATTTAATAAGTCTATTTAATAAGCCTATTTAATAAGTATTTAATGAGCCTATTTAATAAGTCTATTTAATAAGCCTTTTTAATAAGCCTATTTAATAAGCCGATTTAATAAGTCTATTTAATAAGCCTATTCAATAAGCCTATTTAATAAGCCTATTTATTGAGCCTATTTAATAAGTCTATTCAATAAGTCTATTTAATAAGCCTATTTAATGAGCCTATTTAATGAGTCTATTTAATAAGCCTATTTAATAAGCCTATTTAATAGGCCTATTGAATAAGTCTAAGTTGCTGAAATAAGCCTATTTAATAAGGCTATTTAATGAGCCTAAGTTGCTGAAAAAGCCTATTTAATAAGGCTATTTAATGAGCCTAAGTTGCTGAAATAAGCCTATTTAATAAGCCTAAGTTTCTGAACTAAGCCTATTTAAAAATACTATTTAATAAGCCTAAGTTGCTGAAATAAACCTGTTTAATAAGGCTATTTAATAAGCATAAGTTGCTGAAATAAGTCTATTTAATAAGCCTGAGTTGCTGAAATAAGCCTATTTAATAAGCCTAAGTTGCTAAAATAAGCCTATTTAATGAGGCTATTTAATAAGTCTATTTAATAAGCCTATTTAATAAGCCTATTTAATACGCCTATTAATAAGCCTATTTAATACGCCTATTTAATACACCTATTTAATAAGTATTTAATGAGCCTATGTATTAAGTCTATTTAATAAGCCTTTTTAATAAGCCTATTTAATAAGTCTATTTAATAAGCCTATTTAATAAGCCTATTTAATATGCCTATTAATAAGCTTATTTAATACGCCTATTTAATACACCTATTTAATAAGTATTTAATGAGCCTATGTATTAAGTCTATTTAATAAGCCATTTTAATAAGCCTATTTAATAAGTATTTAATGAGCCTATTTAATAAGCCTATTTATTGAGCCTATTTAATAAGCCTATTTATTGAGCCTATTTAATAAGACTATTTAATAAGCCTATTTAATAAGCCTATTTATTGAGCCTATTTAATAAGTCTATTTAATACGCCTATTTAATGAGCCTATTTAATAAGCCTATTTAATAAGCCTATTTATTGAGCCTATTTAATAAGTCCATTTAATAAGCCTATTTAATAAGCCTCTTTATTGAGCCTATTTAATAAGTCTATTTAATAAGCCTATTTAATAAGTATTTAATGAGCCTATTTAATCAGTCTATTTAATAGGCCTATTTAATAAGTCTAAGTTGCTGAAATAAGCCTATTTAATAAGCCTAAGTTTCTGAATGAGCCTATTTAATAAGCCTAAGTTGCTGAAATAAGCCTATTTAATAAGCCTAAGTTGCTGAATAAGCCTATTTAATAAGCCTAAGTTGCTGAATAAACCTATTTAATAAGTCTAAGTTGCTGAAATAAGCCTATTTAATAAGGCTATTTAATAAGCCTAAGTTGCTGAATAAGCCTATTTAATAAGTCTAAGTTTCTGAAATGAGGCTATTTAATAAGCCTAAGTTGCTGAAATAAGGCTATTTAATAAGTCTAAGTTGCTGAAATAAGCCTATTTAATAAGCCTAAGTTGCTGAAATAAGCCTATTTAATAAGGCTATTTAATGAGCCTAAGTTGCTGAAATAAGACTATTTAATAAGCCTGAGTTTCTGAACTAAGCCTATTTAAAAAGGTATATTTAATAAGTCTAAGTTGCTGAAATAAACCTATTTAAAAATGCTATTTAATAAGCCTAAGTTGCTGAAATAAACCTGTTTAATAAGGCTATTTAATAAGCATAAGTTGCTGAAATAAGCTTATTTAATAAGCCTAAGTTGCTGAAATAAGCCTATTTAATGAGGCTCTTTAATAAGTCTATTTAATATGTCTATTTAATAAGCCTATTTAATAAGTATTTAATGAGCCTATTTAATAAGTCTATTTAATAAGCCTTTTTAATAAGCCTATTTAATAAGCCGATTTAATAAGTCTATTTAATAAGCCTATTCAATAAGCCTATTTAATAAGCCTATTTATTGAGCCTATTTAATAAGTCTATTCAATGAGTCTATTTAATAAGCCTATTTAATGAGCCTATTTAATGAGTCTATTTAATAAGCCTATTTAATAAGCCTATTTAATAGGCCTATTGAATAAGTCTAAGTTGCTGAAATAAGCCTATTTAATAAGCCTAAGTTTCTGAATGGGCCTATTAAATACGCCTAAGTTGCTGAATAAGCCTATTTAATAAGCCTAAGTTGCTGAATAAACCTATTTAATAAGTCTAAGTTGCTGAAATAAGCATATTTAATAAGGATATTTAATAAGCCTAAGTTGCTGAATAAGCCTATTTAATAAGGCTATTTAATGAGCCTAAGTTGCTGAAATAAGCCTATTTAATAAGCCTAAGTTTCTGAACTAAGCCTATTTAAAAAGGTATATTTAATAAGTCTAAGCTGCTGAAATAAACCTATTTAAATATGCTATTTAATAAGCCTAAGTTGCTGAAATAAACCAGATTAATAAGCCTATTTAATAAGCATAAGTTGCTGAAATAAGCTTATTTAATAAGCCTAAGTTGCTGAAATAAGCCTATTTAATAAGTCTATTTAATAAGTCTAAGTTGCTGAAATAAACCTATTTAATAAGCCTAAGTTGCTAAAATAAGCCTATTTAATGAGGCTATTTAATAAGTCTATTTAATAAGCCTATTTAATAAGCCTATTTAATAAGCCTATTTAATACGCCTATTTAATAAACATATTTAATAAGTATTTAATGAGCCTATTTAAAAAGTCTATTTAATAAGCCTATTTAATAAGCCTATTTAATAAGCCTATTTAATAAGCCTATTTAATACACCTATTTAATGAACATATTTAATAAGTATTTAATGAGCCTATTTAATAAGTCTATTTAATAAGCCTTTTTAATAAGCCTATTTAATAAGTCTATTTAATAAGCCTATTTAATAAGTCTATTTAATAAGTCTATTTAATAAGCCTATTTAATAAGTATTTAATAAGCCGATTTAATAAGTCTATTTAATAAGCCTATTTAATAAGTCTATTTAATAAGTCTATTTAATAAGCCTATTTAATAAGTATTTAATAAGCCTATTTAATAAGCCTATTTATTGAACCTATTTAATAAGTCTATTTAATAAGCCTATTTAATAAGCCTATTTAATAGGCCTTTTTAATAAGTCTAAGTTGCTGAAATAAGCCTATTTAATAAGCCTATTTAATAGGCCTATTGAATAAGTCTAAGTTGCTGAAATAAGCCTATTTAATAAGCCTAAGTTTCTGAATGAGCCTATTTAATAAGCCTAAGTTGCTGAAATAAGCCTATTAAATAAGCCTAAGTTGCTGAATAAGCCTATTTAATAAGCCTAAGTTGCTGAATAAACCTATTTAATAAGTCTAAGTTGCTGAAATAAGCATATTTAATAAGGCTATTTAATAAGCCTAAGTTGCTGAATAAGCCTATTTAATAAGGCTATTTAATGAGCCTAAGTTGCTGAAATAAGACTATTTAATAACCCTAAGTTTCTGAACTAAGCCTATTTAAAAAGGTATATTTAATAAGTCTAAGTTGCTGAAATAAACCTATTTAAAATGCTATTTAATAAGCCTAAGTTGCTGAAATAAACCGGTTTAATAAGGCTATTTAATAAGAATAAGTTGCTGAAATAAGCTTATTTAATAAGCCTAAGTTGCTGAATAAGCCTATTTCATAAGCCTAAGTTGCTGAAATAAGCCTTTTTAATATGTCTCAGTTGCTGAAATAAGCCTATTTAATAAGCCTAAGTTGCTGAAATAAGCCTATTTAAATAGGCTATTTAATAAGCCTAAGTTGCTGAATAAGCCTATTTAATAAGTCTAAGTTGCTGAAATAAGGCTATTTAATAAGCCTAAGTTGCTGAAATAAACATGTTTAATAAGGCTATTTAATAAGCATAAGTTGCTGAAATAAGCTTATTTAATAAGCCTAAGTTGCTGAAATAAGCCTATTTAATAAGGCTCTTTAATAAGTCTATTTAATAAGCCTATTTAATAAGCCTATTTAATAAGCCTATCTAATACGCCTATTTAATAAACACATTTAATAAGTATTTAATGATTATTTTTAATAAGCCTATTTAAAAAGTCTATTTAATAAGCCTATTTAATAAGTCTATTTAATAAGCCTATTTAATACGCCTATTTAATAAACATATTTAATAAGTATTTAATGAGCCTATTTAATAAGTCTATTTAATAAGCCTTTTTAATAAGCCTATTTAATAAGTCTATTTAATAAGCCTATTTAATAAGTATTTAATGAGCCTATTTAATAAGTCTATTTAATAAGCCTTTTTAATAAGACTATTTAATAAACCGATTTAATAAGTCTATTTAATAAGCCTATTTAATAAGCCTATTTAATAAGCCTATTTATTGAGCCTTTTTAATAAGTCTATTCAATAAGTCTATTTAATAAGCCTATTTAATGAGCCTATTTAATGAGTCTATTTAATAAGCCTATTTAATAGGCCTTTTTAATAAGTCTAAGTTGCTGAAATAAGCCTATTTAATAAGCCTATTTAATAGGCCTATTGAATAAGTCTAAGTTGCTGAAATAAGCCTATTTAATAAGCCTAAGTTTCTGAATGAGCCTATTTAATAAGCCTAAGTTGCTGAAATAAGCCTATTAAATACGCCTAAGTTGCTGAATAAGCCTATTTAATAAGCCTAAATTGCTGAATAAACCTATTTAATAAGTCTAAGTTGCTGAAATAAGCATATTTAATAAGGCTATTTAATAAGCCTAAGTTGCTGAATAAGCCTATTTAATAAGGCTATTTAATGAGCCTAAGTTGCTGAAATAAGCCTATTTAATAAGCCTAAGTTTCTGAACTAAGCCTATTTAAAAAGGTATATTTAATAAGTCTAAGCTGCTGAAATAAACCTATTTAAATATGCTATTTAATAAGCCTAAGTTGCTGAAATAAGCTTATTTAATAAGCCTAAGTTGCTGAAATAAGCCTATTTAATAAGTCTATTTAATAAGTCTAAGTTGCTGAAATAAACCTATTTAATAAGCCTAAGTTGCTAAAATAAGCCTATTTAATGAGGCTATTTAATAAGTCTATTTAATAAGCCTATTTAATAAGCCTATTTAATAAGCCTATTTAATACGCCTATTTAATAAACATATTTAATAAGTATTTAATGAGCCTATTTAATAAGTCTATTTAATAAGCCTATTTAATAAGCCTATTTAATAAGCCTATTTAATACGCCTATTTAATAAACATATTTAATAAGTATTTAATGAGCCTATTTAATAAGTCTATTTAATAAGCCTTTTTAATAAGCCTATTCAATAAGTCTATTTAATAAGCCTATTTAATAAGTCTATTTAATAAGTCTATTTAATAAGCCTATTTAATAAGTATTTAATAAGCCGATTTAATAAGTCTATTTAATAAGCCTATTTAATAAGTCTATTTAATAAGTCTATTTAATAAGCCTATTTAATAAGTATTTAATAAGCCTATTTAATAAGCCTATTTATTGAGCCTATTTAATAAGTCTATTTAATAAGCCTATTTAATAAGCCTATTTAATGAGCCTATTTAATAAGTCTATTTAATAGGCCTATTTAATAGGCCTTTTTAATAAGTCTAAGTTGCTGAAATAAGCCTATTTAATAAGCCTATTTAATAGGCCTATTGAATAAGTCTAAGTTGCTGAAATAAGCCTATTTAATAAGCCTAAGTTTCTGAATGAGCCTATTTAATAAGCCTAAGTTGCTGAAATAAGCCTATTAAATAAGCCTAAGTTGCTGAATAAGCCTATTTAATAAGCCTAAGTTGCTGAATTAACCTATTTAATAAGTCTAAGTTGCTGAAATAAGCATATTTAATAAGGATATTTAATAAGCCTAAGTTGCTGAATAAGCCTATTTAATAAGGCTATTTAATGAGCCTAAGTTGCTGAAATAAGACTATTTAATAACCCTAAGTTTCTGAACTAAGCCTATTTAAAAAGGTATATTTAATAAGTCTAAGTTGCTGAAATAAACCTATTTAAAATGCTATTTAATAAGCCTAAGTTGCTGAAATAAACCGGTTTAATAAGGCTATTTAATAAGAATAAGTTGCTGAAATAAGCTTATTTAATAAGCCTAAGTTGCTGAATAAGCCTATTTCATAAGCCTATGTTGCTGAAATAAGCCTTTTTAATATGTCTCAGTTGCTGAAATAAGCCTATTTAATAAGCCTAAGTTGCTGAAATAAGCCTATTTAAATAGGCTATTTAATAAGCCTAAGTTGCTGAATAAGCCTATTTAATAAGTCTAAGTTGCTGAAATAAGGCTATTTAATAAGCCTAAGTTGCTGAAATAAGCCTATTTAATAAGCCTACGTTGGTGAACTAAGCCTATATAAAAAGGTCTATTTAATAAGTCTAAGTTGCTGAAAAAAACCTATTTAAAAATGCTATTTAATAAGCCTAAATTGCTAGAAATAAACCTGTTTAATAAGGCTATTTAATAAGCATAAGTTGCTGAAATAAGCCTATTTAATAAGCCTAAGTTGCTGAAATAAGCCTATTTAATAAGGCTATTTAATAAGTCTAAGTTGCAGAAATGAACCTATTTAATAATGCTATTTAATACGCCTAATTTGCTTAAATAAGCATATTTAATGAGCCTAAGTTGCTAAAATAAGCCTATTTAATAGGCCTATCTAATAAGTCTAAGTTGCAGAAATAAGCATATTTCATAAGCATATTTAATGAGCCTAAGTTGCTGAAATGTCTATTTAATAAGTCGGTGTAATAAGTCTAAGTTGCTAAAATAAGCCTATTTAATAAGGCTATTTAATAAGCCTAAGTTGCTGAAATAAGCCTATTTAATAAGGCTATTTAATGAGCCTAAGTTGCTGAAAAAAGCCTATTTAATAAGGCTATTTAATGAGCCTAAGTTGCTGAAATAAGGCTATTTAATAAGCCTGAGTTGCTGAAATAAGCCTATTTAATAAGGCTATTTAATAAGTCTAAGTTGCTGAAATAAACCTATTTAATAAGCCTAAGTTGCTAAAATAAGCCTATTTAATGAGGCTATTTAATAAGTCTATTTAATAAGCCTATTTAATAAGCCTATTTAATACGCCTATTAATAAGCCTATTTAATACGCCTATTTAATACACCTATTTAATAAGTATTTAATGAGCATATGTATTAAGTCTATTTAATAAGCCTTTTTAATAAGCCTATTTAATAAGTCTATTTAATAAGCCTATTTAATAAGCCTATTTAATATGCCTATTAATAAGCTTATTTAATACGCCTATTTAATACACCTATTTAATAAGTATTTAATGAGCCTATGTATTAAGTCTATTTAATAAGCCATTTTAATAAGCCTATTTAATAAGTATTTAATGAACCTATTTAATAAGCCTATTTATTGAGCCTATTTAATAAGCCTATTTATTGAGCCTATTTAATAAGACTATTTAATAAGCCTATTTAATAAGCCTATTTATTGAGCCTATTTAATAAGTCTATTTAATACGCCTATTTAATAAGCCTATTTAATAAGCCTATTTAATAAGCCTATTTATTGAGCCTATTTAATAAGTCTATTTAATAAGCCTATTTAATAAGCCTCTTTATTGAGCCTATTTAATAAGTCTATTTAATAAGCCTATTTAATAAGAATTTAATGAGCCTATTTAATCAGTCTATTTAATAGGCCTATTTAATAAGTCTAAGTTGCTGAAATAAGCCTATTTAATAAGCCTAAGTTTCTGAATGAGCCTATTTAATAAGCCTAAGTTGCTGAAATAAGCCTATTTAATAAGCCTAAGTTGCTGAATAAGCCTATTTAATAAGCCTAAGTTGCTGAATAAACCTATTTAATAAGTCTAAGTTGCTGAAATAAGCCTATTTAATAAGTCTAAGTTTCTGAAATAAGGCTATTTAATAAGCCTAAGTTGCTGAAATAAGGCTATTTAATAAGTCTAAGTTGCTGAAATAAGCCTATTTAATAAGCCTAAGTTGCTGAAATAAGCCTATTTAATAAGGCTATTTAATGAGCCTAAGTTGCTGAAATAAGACTATTTAATAAGCCTGAGTTTCTGAACTAAGACTATTTAAAAAGGTATATTTAATAAGTCTAAGTTGCTGAAATAAACCTATTTAAAAATGCTATTTAATAAGCCTAAATTGCTAGAAATAAACCTGTTTAATAAGGCTATTTAATAAGCATAAGTTGCTGAAATAAGCCTATTTAATAAGGCTATTTAATAAGTCTAAGTTGCAGAAATGAACATATTTAAAAATGCTATTTAATACGCCTAATTTGCTTAAATAAGCATATTTAATAAGCCTAAGTTGCTAAAATAAGCCTATTTAATAGGCCTATCTAATAAGTCTAAGTTGCAGAAATAAGCATATTTCATAAGCATATTTAATGAGCCTAAGTTGCTGAAATGTCTATTTAATAAGTCGATTTAATAAGTCTAAGTTGCTAAAATAAGCCTATTTAATAAGGCTATTTAATAAGCCTAAGTTGCTGAAATAAGCCTATTTAATAAGGCTATTTAATGAGCCTAAGTTGCTGAAAAAAGCCTATTTAATAAGGCTATTTAATGAGCCTAAGTTGCTGAAATAAGCCTATTTAATAAGCCTAAGTTTCTGAACTAAGCCTATTTAAAAATACTATTTAATAAGCCTAAGTTGCTGAAATAAACCTGTTTAATAAGGCTATTTAATAAGCATAAGTTGCTGAAATAAGGCTATTTAATAAGCCTGAGTTGCTGAAATAAGCCTATTTAATAAGGCTATTTAATAAGTCTAAGTTGCTGAAATAAACCTATTTAATAAGCCTAAGTTGCTAAAATAAGCCTATTTAATGAGGCTATTTAATAAGTCTATTTAATAAGCCTATTTAATAAGCCTATTTAATACGCCTATTAATAAGCCTATTTAATACGCCTATTTAATACACCTATTTAATAAGTATTTAATGAGCCTATGTATTAAGTCTATTTAATAAGCCTTTTTAATAAGCCTATTTAATAAGTCTATTTAATAAGCCTATTTAATAAGCCTATTTAATATGCCTATTAATAAGCTTATTTAATACGCCTATTTAATACACCTATTTAATAAGTATTTAATGAGCCTATGTATTAAGTCTATTTAATAAGCCATTTTAATAAGCCTATTTAATAAGTATTTAATGAACCTATTTAATAAGCCTATTTATTGAGCCTATTTAATAAGCCTATTTATTGAGCCTATTTAATAAGACTATTTAATAAGCCTATTTAATAAGCCTATTTATTGAGCCTATTTAATAAGTCTATTTAATACGCCTATTTAATAAGCCTATTTAATAAGCCTATTTAATAAGCCTATTTATTGAGCCTATTTAATAAGTCTATTTAATAAGCCTATTTAATAAGCCTCTTTATTGAGCCTATTTAATAAGTCTATTTAATAAGCCTATTTAATAAGAATTTAATGAGCCTATTTAATCAGTCTATTTAATAGGCCTATTTAATAAGTCTAAGTTGCTGAAATAAGCCTATTTAATAAGCCTAAGTTTCTGAATGAGCCTATTTAATAAGCCTAAGTTGCTGAAATAAGCCTATTTAATAAGCCTAAGTTGCTGAATAAGCCTATTTAATAAGCCTAAGTTGCTGAATAAACCTATTTAATAAGTCTAAGTTGCTGAAATAAGCCTATTTAATAAGGCTATTTAATAAGCCTAAGTTGCTGAATAAGCCTATTTAATAAGTCTAAGTTTCTGAAATAAGGCTATTTAATAAGCCTAAGTTGCTGAAATAAGGCTATTTAATAAGTCTAAGTTGCTGAAATAAGCCTATTTAATAAGCCTAAGTTGCTGAAATAAGCCTATTTAATAAGGCTATTTAATGAGCCTAAGTTGCTGAAATAAGACTATTTAATAAGCCTGAGTTTCTGAACTAAGACTATTTAAAAAGGTATATTTAATAAGTCTAAGTTGCTGAAATAAACCTATTTAAAAATGCTATTTAATAAGCCTAAGTTGCTGAAATAAACCTGTTTAATAAGGCTATTTAATAAGCATAAGTAAGCCTATTTTATAGGCCTATTTATTAAGCCTATTTATTGAGCCTATTTAATAAGTCTATTTAATAAGCCTATTTAATAGGCCTATTTAATAAGTCTAAGTTGCTGAAATAAGCCTATTTAATAATCCTAAGTTGCTGAAATAAGCCTATTTAATAAGGCTATTTAATAAGCATAAGTTGCTGAAATAAGCCTATTTAATAAGCTAAGTTGCTGTAATAAGGCTATTTAATAAGTCTAAGTTGCTAAAATAAGCCTATTTAATAAGCCTAAGTTGCTGAAATAAGCCTATTTAATAAGCTTAAGTTGCTGTAATAAGGCTATTTAATAAGTCTAAGTTGCTGAAATAAGGCTATTTAATAAGGCTATTTAATAAGCCTAAGTTACTGAATAAGCCTATTTAATAAGCCTAAGTTGCTGAAATAAGCCTATTTAATAAGCCGAAGTTGCTGAAATAAGCCTATTTAATAAGCCTAAGTTGCTGTAATAAGGCTATTTAATGAGTCTAAGTTGCTGAAAAAAGCCTAATTAATAAGCCTAAGTTGCTAAAATAAGCCTATTTAATGAGGCTATTTAATAAGTCTATTTAATAAGCTTATTTAATAAGCCTATTTAATAAGCCTATTTAATAAGCATATTTAATACGTCTATTTAATAAGTCTATTTAATTAGCCTATTTAATAAGTATATAATGAGCCTATTTAATAAGCCTATTTATTGAGCCTATTTAATAAGCCTAATCATTGAGCCTATTTAATAAGCCTATTTATTGAGCCTATTTAATGAGCCTATTTATTGAGCCTATTTAATAAGACTATTTAATGAGCCTATTTAATAAGCCTATTTAATAAGTCTATTTAATACGCCTATTTAATAAGCCTATTTAATAAGCCGATTTAATAAGCCTATTTATGAAGCCTATTTAATGAGCCTATTTAATAGGCCTATTTATTGAGCCTGTTTAATAAGTATTTTAATAAGCCTGTTTAATAAGCCTATTTAATAAGTATTTAATTAGCCTATTTAATAAGCCTAAGTTGCTGAATAAGCCTATGTAATAAGCCTAAGCTCCTGAAAAAAGCCTATATAATAAGCCTATTTAATAAGCCTAAGTTGCTGAATAAGCCTATTTAATAAGCCTAAGTTTCTGAATTAAGCCTATTTAAAAATGCTATTTAATCAGTCTAAGTTGCTGAAATAAACCTGTTTAATAAGGCTATTTAATAAGCATAAGTTGCTGAAATAAGCCTATTTAATAAGCCTAAGTTGCTGAAATAAGCCTATTTAATGAGGCTATTTAATAAGTCTATTTAATAAGCCTATTTAATAAGCCTATTTAATAAGCCTATTAATAAGCCTATTTAATACGCCTATTTAATAAGCCTATTTAATACGCCTATTTATTAAGCCTATTTATTGAGCCTATTTAATAAGCCTATTTAATAAGCCTATTTAATAAGTCTATTTAATAAGCCTATTTAATAAGTCTATTTAATAAGTCTATTTAATAAGCCTATTTAATAAGTATTTAATGAGCCTATTTAATAAGCCTATTTATTGAGCCTATTTAATAAGCCTATTTATTGAGCCTATTTCATAAGCCTATTTAATAAGCCTATTTAATAAGCCTATTTATTGAGCCTATTTAATAAGTCTATGTAATAAGCCTATTTAATAAGCCTATTTAATAAGCCTATTTATTGAGCCTATTTAATAAGCCTATTTAATAAGCCTATTTAATAAGCCTCTTTATTGAGCCTATTTAATAAGTCTATTTAATAAGCCTATTTAATAAGCCTATTTATTGAGCCTATTTAATAAGCCTATTTATTGAGACTATTTAATAAGCCTATTTAATAAGTCTATTTAATAAGCCTATTTAATAGGCCTATTTAATAAGTCTAAGTTGCTGAAATAAGCCTATTTAATAAGAATAAATTGCTGAATAAGCCTATTTCATAAGCCTAAGTTGCAGAAATAAGTCTTTTTAATAAGTCTAAGTTGCTGAAATAAGCCTATTTAATAAGCCTTGGTTGCTGAAATAAGCCTATTTAATAAGGCTATTTAATAAGCCTAAGTTGCTGAATAAGCCTATTTAATACGCCTAAGTTGCTGAAATAAGCCTATTTAATAAGCCTAAGTTGCTGAAATACGCCTATTTAATAAGCTTAAGTTGCTGTAATAAGGCTATTTAATAAGTCTAAGTTGCTGAAAAAAGCCTAATTAATAAGCCTAAGTTGCTAAAATAAGCCTATTTAATGAGGCTATTTAATAAGTCTATTTAATAAGCCTATTTAATAAGCCTATTTAATAAGCCTATTTAATAAGCATATTGAATACGTCTATTTAATAAGTCTATTTAATAAGCCTATTTTATAGGCCTATTTAATAAGCCTATTTATTGAGCCTATTTAATAAGTCTATTTAATGAGCCTATTTAATAAGCATATTTAATAAGTATTTAATGAGCCTATTTAATAAGTCTATTTAATAAGCCTATTTAATAGGCCTATTTAATAAGTCTATGTTGCTGAAATAAGCCTATTTAATAATCCTAAGTTGCTGAAATTAGCCTATTTAATAAGGCTATTTAATAAGCATAAGTTGCTGAAATAAGCCTATTTAATAAGCTTAAGTTGCTGTAATAAGGCTATTTAATAAGTCTAAGTTGCTAAAATAAGCCTATTTAATAAGCCTAAGTTGCTGAAATAAGCCTATTTAATAAGCTTAAGTTGCTGTAATAAGGCTATTTAATAAGTCTAAGTTGCTGAAATAAGGCTATTTAATAAGGCTATTTAATAAGCCTAAGTTGCTGAATAAGCCTATTTAATAAGCCTAAGTTGCTGAAATAAGCCTATTTAATAAGCCTAAGTTGCTGAAAAAAGCCTAATTAATAAGCCTAAGTTGCTAAAATAAGCCTATTTAATGAGGCTATTTAATAAGTCTATTTAATAAGCCTATTTAATAAGTATTTAATGAGCCTATTTGATAAGCCTATTTATTGAGCCTATTTAATAATCCTATTTATTGAGCCTATTTCATAAGCCTATTTAATAAGCCTATTTAATAAGCCTATTTATTGAGCCTATTTAATAAGTCTATGTAATAAGCCTATTTAATAAGCCTATTTAATAAGCCTATTTAATAAGGCTATTTATTGAGCCTATTTAATAAGCCTATTTAATAAGCCTATTTAATAAGCCTCTTTATTGAGCCTATTTAATAAGTCTATTTAATAAGCCTATTTAATAAGCCTATTTATTGAGCCTATTTAATAAGCCTATTATTGAGCCTATTTAATAAGCCTATTTAATAAGTCTATTTAATAAGCCTATTTAATAGGCCTATTTAATAAGTCTAAGTTGCTGAAATAAGCCTATTTAATAAGACTAAATTGCTGAATAAGCCTATTTCATAAGCCTAAGTTGCAGAAATAAGTCTTTTTAATAAGTCTAAGTTGCTGAAATAAGCCTATTTAATAAGCCTTGGTTGCTGAAATAAGCCTATTTAATAAGGCTATTTAATAAGCCTAAGTTGCTGAATAAGCCTATTTAATAAGCCTAAGTTGCTGATATAAGCCTATTTAATAAGCCTAAGTTGCTGAAATACGCCTATTTAATAAGCTTAAGTTGCTGTAATAAGGCTATTTAATAAGTCTAAGTTGCTGAAAAAAGCCTAATTAATAAGCCTAAGTTGCTAAAATAAGCCTATTTAATGAGGCTATTTAATAAGTCTATTTAATAAGCCTATTTAATAAGCCTATTTAATAAGCCTATTTAATAAGCATATTGAATACGTCTATTTAATAAGTCTATTTAATAAGCCTATTTTATAGGCCTATTTAATAAGCCTATTTATTGAACCTATTTAATAAGTCTATTTAATGAGCCTATTTAATAAGCATATTTAATAAGTATTTAATGAGCCTATTTAATAAGTCTATTTAATAAGCCTATTTAATAGGCCTATTTAATAAGTCTAAGTTGCTGAAATAAGCCTATTTAATAATCCTAAGTTGCTGAAATAAGCCTATTTAATAAGGCTATTTAATAAGCATAAGTTGCTGAAATAAGCCTATTTAATAAGCTTAAGTTGCTGTAATAAGGCTATTTAATAAGTCTAAGTTGCTAAAATAAGCCTATTTAATAAGCCTAAGTTGCTGAAATAAGCCTATTTAATAAGCTTAAGTTGCTGTAATAAGGCTATTTAATAAGTCTAAGTTGCTGAAATAAGGCTATTTAATAAGGCTATTTAATAAGCCTAAGTTGCTGAATAAGCCTATTTAATAAGCCTAAGTTGCTGAAATAAGCCTATTTAATAAGCCTAAGTTGCTGAAAAAAGCCTAATTAATAAGCCTAAGTTGCTAAAATAAGCCTATTTAATGAGGCTATTTAATAAGTATATTTAATAAACCTATTTAATAAGTATTTAATGAGCCTATTTGATAAGCCTATTTATTGAGCCTATTTAATAATCCTATTTATTGAGCCTATTTCATAAGCCTATTTAATAAGCCTATTTAATAAGCCTATTTATTGAGCCTATTTAATAAGTCTATGTAATAAGCCTATTTAATAAGCCTATTTAATAAGCCTATTTAATAAGGCTATTTATTGAGCCTATTTAATAAGCCTATTTAATAAGCCTATTTAATAAGCCTCTTTATTGAGCCTATTTAATAAGTCTATTTAATAAGCCTATTTAATAAGCCTATTTATTGTGCCTATTTAATAAGCCTATTTATTGAGCCTATTTAATAAGCCTATTTAATAAGTCTATTTAATAAGCCTATTTAATAGGCCTATTTAATAAGTCTAAGTTGCTGAAATAAGCCTATTTAATAAGACTAAATTGCTGAATAAGCCTATTTCATAAGCTTAAGTTGCAGAAATAAGTCTTTTTAATAAGTCTAAGTTGCTGAAATAAGCCTATTTAATAAGCCTTGGTTGCTGAAATAAGCCTATTTAATAAGGCTATTTAATAAGCCTAAGTTGCTGAATAAGCCTATTTAATAAGCCTAAGTTGCTGAAATAAGCCTATTTAATAAGCCTAAGTTGCTGAAATACGCCTATTTAATAAGCTTAAGTTGCTGTAATAAGGCTATTTAATAAGTCTAAGTTGCTGAAAAAAGCCTAATTAATAAGCCTAAGTTGCTAAAATAAGCCTATTTAATGAGGCTATTTAATAAGTCTATTTAATAAGCCTATTTAATAAGCCTATTTAATAAGCCTATTTAATAAGCATATTGAATACGTCTATTTAATAAGTCTATTTAATAAGCCTATTTTATAGGCCTATTTAATAAGCCTATTTATTGAGCCTATTTAATAAGTCTATTTAATGAGCCTATTTAATAAGCATATTTAATAAGTATTTAATGAGCCTATTTAATAAGTCTATTTAATAAGCCTATTTAATAGGCCTATTTAATAAGTCTAAGTTGCTGAAATAAGCCTATTTAATAATCCTAAGTTGCTGAAATAAGCCTATTTAATAAGGCTATTTAATAAGCATAAGTTGCTGAAATAAGCCTATTTAATAAGCTTAAGTTTCTGTAATAAGGCTATTTAATAAGTCTAAGTTGCTAAAATAAGCCTATTTAATAAGCCTAAGTTGCTGAAATAAGCCTATTTAATAAGCTTAAGTTGCTGTAATAAGGCTATTTAATAAGTCTAAGTTGCTGAAATAAGGCTATTTAATAAGGCTATTTAATAAGCCTAAGTTGCTGAATAAGCCTATTTAATAAGCCTAAGTTGCTGAAATAAGCCTATTTAATAAGCCTAAGTTGCTGAAAAAAGCCAAATTAATAAGCCTAAGTTGCTAAAATAAGCCTATTTAATGAGGCTATTTAATAAGTCTATTTAATAAGCCTATTTAATAAGCCTATTTAATAAGCCTATTTAATAAGCATATTTAATACGTCTATTTAATAAGTCTATTTAATTCACCTATTTAATGAGTATATAATGAGCCTATTTAATAAGCCTATTTATTGAGCCTATTTAATAAGCCTAATTATTGAGCCTATTTAATAAGCCTATTTATTGAGCCTACTTAATGAGCCTATTTATTGAGCCTATTTAATAAGACTATTTAATGAGCCTATTTAATAAGCCTATTTAATAAGTCTATTTAATACGCCTATTTAATAGGCCTATTTAATAAGCCGATTTAATAAGCCTATTTATGAAGCCTATTTAATGAGCCTATTTAATAAGTATTTAATGAGCCTATTTAATAAGCCTAAGTTGCTGAATAAGCCTATTTAATAAGCCAAAGTTGCTGAAATAAGCCTATTTAATAAGCCTATTTAATAAGCCTAATTTGCTGAATAAGCCTCTTTAATAAGCCTAAGTTGCTGAAATAAGGCTATTTAATAAGGCTATTTAATAAGCCTAAGTTGCTGAATAAGCCTATTTAATAAGCCTAAGTTGCTGAAATAAGCCTATTTAATAAGCCTAAGTTGCTGAAAAAAGCCAAATTAATAAGCCTAAGTTGCTAAAATAAGCCTATTTAATGAGGCTATTTAATAAGTCTATTTAATAAGCCTATTTAATAAGCCTATTTAATAAGCCTATTTAATAAGCATATTTAATACGTCTATTTAATAAGTCTATTTAATTAGCCTATTTAATGAGTATATAATGAGCCTATTTAATAAGCCTATTTATTGAGCCTATTTAATAAGCCTAATTATTGAGCCTATTTAATAAGCCTATTTATTGAGCCTACTTAATGAGCCTATTTATTGAGCCTATTTAATAAGACTATTTAATGAGCCTATTTAATAAGCCTATTTAATAAGTCTATTTAATACGCCTATTTAATAAGCCTATTTAATAAGCCGATTTAATAAGCCTATTTATGAAGCCTATTTAATGAGCCTATTTAATAAGTATTTAATGAGCCTATTTAATAAGCCTAAGTTGCTGAATAAGCCTATTTAATAAGCCAAAGTTGCTGAAATAAGCCTATTTAATAAGCCTATTTAATAAGCCTAATTTGCTGAATAAGCCTCTTTAATAAGCCTAAGTTGCTGAAATAAGCCTATTTAATAAGTCTAAGTTGCTGAAATAAGGCTATTTAATAAGCCTACGTTGCTGAAATAAGCCTATTTAATAAGCCTAAGTTGCTGAAATAAGGCTATTTAATAAGTCTAAGTTGCTGAAATAAGGCTATTTAATAAGGCTATTTAATAAGCCTAAGTTGCTGAATAAGCCTATTTAATAAGCCTAACTTGCTGAAATAAGCCTATTTAATAAGCCTAAGTTGCTGAAAAAAGCCAAATTAATAAGCCTAAGTTGCTAAAATAAGCCTATTTAATGAGGCTATTTAATAAGTCTATTTAATAAGCCTATTTAATAAGCCTATTTAATAAGCCTATTTAATAAGCATATTTAATACGTCTATTTAATAAGTCTATTTAATTAGCCTATTTAATGAGTGTATAATAAGCCTATTTAATAAGCCTATTTATTGAGCCTATTTAATAAGCCTAATTATTGAGCCTATTTAATAAGCCTATTTATTGAACCTATTTAATGAGCCTATTTATTGAGCCTATTTAATAAGACTATTTAATGAGCCTATTTAATAAGCCTATTTAATAAGTCTATTTAATACGCCTATTTAATAAGCCTATTTAATAAGCCGATTTAATAAGCCTATTTATGAAGCCTATTTAATGAGCCTATTTAATAAGTATTTAATGAGCCTATTTAATAAGCCTAAGTTGCTGAATAAGCCTATTTAATAAGCCAAAGTTGCTGAAATAAGCCTATTTAATAAGCCTATTTAATAAGCCTAATTTGCTGAATAAGCCTCTTTAATAAGCCTAAGTTGCTGAAATAAGCCTATTTAATAAGTCTAAGTTGCTGAAATAAGGCTATTTAATAAGCCTAAGTTGCTGAAATAAGCCTATTTAATAAGCCTAAGTTGCTGAAATAAGGCTATTTAATAAGTCTAAGTTGCTGAAATAAGCCTATTTAATAAGCCTAAGTTGCTGAAATAAGTATATTTAATAAGCATAAGTTGCTGAAATAAGCCTATTTAATAAGTCTAAGTTGCTGAGATAAGGCTATTTAATAAGTCTAAGTTGCTGAAATAAGCCTATTTAATCAGCGTAAGTTGCTGAAATAAGCCTATTTAATAAGCCCAATTTGCTGAAATAAGCCTTTTTAATAAGGCTATTTAATACGCCTAAGTTGCTGAAATAAGCCTATTTAATAAGAGTAAGTTGCTGAAATACGGCTATTTAATAAGCCTAAGTTGCTGAAATAAGCCTATTTAATAAGCATAAGTTGCTGAAATAAGCCTATTTAATAAGCCTAAGTTGCTGAAATAAGTCTATTTAAAAAGGCTATTTAATAAGCATAAGTTGCTGAAATACGCCAATTTAATAAGCCTAAGTTGCTGAAATAAACCATTTTAATAAGCCTAAGTTGCTAAAATAAGCCTATTTAATGAGGCTATTTAATAAGTCTATTTAATAATCCTATTTAATAAGCCTATTTAATAAGCCTATTTAATAAGCCTATTTAATACACCTATTTAATAAACCTATTTAATAAGTATTTAATGAGCCTATTTAATAAGTCTATTTAATAAGCCTTTTTAATAAGCCTATTTAATAAGTCTATTTAATAAGCCTATTTAATAAGTCTATTTAATAAGTCTATTTAATAAGCCTATTTAATAAGTATTTAATGAGCCTATTTAATAAGCCTATTTATTGAGCCTATTTAATAAGCTTAATAATTGAGCCTATTTCATAAGCCTATTTAATAAGTCTATTTAATAAGCCTATTTCATAAGCCTATTTAATAAGCCTATTCAATAACTCTATTTAATAAGTCTATTTAATAAGCCTATTTAATAAGTATTAAATGAGCCTAATTAATAAGCCTATTTATTGAGCCTATTTAATAAGCCCATTTATTGAGCCTATTTAAAAAGCCTATTTAATAAGCCTATTTATTGAGTCTATTTAATAAGTCTATTTAAAAAGCCTATTTAATAAGCCGATTTATTGAGCCTATTTAATAAGTCTATTTATTAAGTCTATTTAATAAGCCTATTTATTAAGCCTATTTAATAAGCCTATTTAATAAGCCTATTTATTGAGCCTATTTAATCAACTTAGGCTGATTAAATAGGCTTATTTCAGCAATTTAGGCTTATTAAATAGGCTTATTCAGCAACTTAGGCTTATTAAATAGCCTTATTAAATAGGCTTATTTCAGCAACTTAGGCTTATTAAATAGGCTTATTTCAGCAACTTAGACTTATTAAAAATACTTATTTCAGCAACTTAGGCTTATGAAATAGGCTTATTCAGCAACTTAGGCTTATTAAATAGTCTTATTTCAGCAACTTAGACTTATTAAATAGGCCTATTAAATAGGCTTATTAAATAGACTTATTAAATAGGCTTATTAAATACTTATTAAATAGGCTTATTAAATAGGCTTATTAAAATAGACTTATTAAATAGGCTCAATAAATAGGCTTATTAAATAGGCTTATTAAATAGGCTTAATAAATAGGCTTATTAAATAGACTTAATAAATAGACTTATTAAATAGGCTCAATAAATAGGCTTATTAAATAGGCTTATTAAATAGACTTATTAAATAGGCTCAATAAATAGGCTTATTAAATAGGCTTATTAAATAGGCTCAATAAATGGGCTTATTAAATAGGCTCAATAAATAGGCTTATTAATTAGGCTCATTAAATACTTATTAAATAGGCTTATTAAATAGACTTATTAAATAGAGTTATTGAATAGGCTTATTAAATAGGCTTATGAAATAGGCTTATTAAATAGACTTATTAAATAGGCTTATGAAATAGGCTCAATTATTAAGCTTATTAAATAGGCTCAATAAATAGGCTTATTAAATAGGCTCAAAAATAGGCTTTTAAATAGGCTCAATAAATAGGCTTATTAAATAGGCTCATTAAATACTTATTAAATAGGCTTATTAAATAGACTTATTAAATAGACTTATTAAATAGGCTTATTAAATAGACTTATTAAATAGGCTTATTAAAAAGGCTTATTAAATAGACTTATTAAATAGGCTCATTAAATACTTATTAAATAGGTTTATAAATAGGCGTATTAAATAGGCTTATTAAATAGGCTTATTAAATAGGCTTATTAAATAGACTTATTAAATAGCCTCATTAAATAGGCTTATTTTAGCAACTTAGGCTTATTAAAATGGTTTATTTCAGCAACTTAGACTTATTAAATTGCCATATTAAATAGTCTTATTTCAGCAACTTAGGCTTATTAAATTGGCGTATTTCAGCAACTTATGCTTATTAAATAGCCTTTTTAAATAGGCTTATTTCAGCAACTTAGGCTTATTAAATAGGCTTATTTCAGCAACGTATGCTTATTAAATAGGCTTATTTCAGCAACTTAGACTTATTAAATAGCCTTATCTCAGCAACTTAGACTTATTAAATAGGCTTATTTCAGCAACTTATGCTTATTAAATATACTTATTTCAGCAACTTAGGCTTATTAAATAGGCTTATTTCAGCAACTTAGACTTATTAAATAGCCTTATTTCAGCAACTTAGGCTTATTAAATAGGCTTATTTCAGCAACTTAGGCTTATTAAATAGCCTTATTTCAGCAACTTAGACTTATTAAATAGGCTTATTTCAGCAACTTAGGCTTATTAAATAGGCTTATTCAGCAACTTAGGCTTATTAAATAGGCTTATTTCAGCAACTTTGGCTTATTAAATAGGCTTATTCAGCAACTTAGGCTTATTAAATAGGCTAATTAAATACTTATTATATAGGCTTATTAAACAGGCTTATTAAATAGACTTATTAAACAGGCTCAATAAATAGGCCTATTAAATAGGCTCATTAAATAGGCTTCATAAATAGGCTTATTAAATCGGCTTATTAAATAGGCTTATTAAATAGACTTATTAAATAGGCTTATTAAATAGGCTCAATAAATAGGCTTTATTAAATAGACTCAATAAATAGGCTTATTAAATAGGCTCATTAAATACTTATTAAATAGGCTTATTAAATAGACTTATTAAATAGACTTATTAAATAGGCTTATTAAATAGACTTATTAAATAGGCTTATTAAAAAGGCTTATTAAATAGACTTATTAAATAGGCTTATTAAATAGACTTATTAAATAGGCTCAATAAATAGGCTTATTAAATAGGCTTATTAAATAGGCTCAATAAATGGGCTTATTAAATAGGCTCAATAAATAGGCTTATTAATTAGGCTCATTAAATACTTATTAAATAGGCTTATTAAATAGACTTATTAAATAGAGTTATTGAATAGGCTTATTAAATAGGCTTATGAAATAGGCTTATTAAATAGACTTATTAAATAGGCTTATGAAATAGGCTCAATTATTAAGCTTATTAAATAGGCTCAATAAATAGGCTTATTAAATAGGCTCAAAAATAGGCTTTTAAATAGGCTCAATAAATAGGCTTATTAAATAGGCTCATTAAATACTTATTAAATAGGCTTATTAAATAGACTTATTAAATAGACTTATTAAATAGGCTTATTAAATAGACTTATTAAATAGAGTTATTGAATAGGCTTATTAAATAGGCTTATGAAATAGGCTTATTAAATAGACTTATTAAATAGGCTTATGAAATAGGCTCAATTATTAAGCTTATTAAATAGGCTCAATAAATAGGCTTATTAAATAGGTTCAAAAATAGGCTTTTAAATAGGCTCAATAAATAGGCTTATTAAATAGGCTCATTAAATACTTATTAAATAGGCTTATTAAATAGACTTATTAAATAGACTTATTAAATAGGCTTATTAAAAAGGCTTATTAAATAGACTTATTAAATAGGCTCATTAAATACTTATTAAATAGGTTTATAAATAGGCGTATTAAATAGGCTTATTAAATAGGCTTATTAAATAGGCTTATTAAATAGACTTATTAAATAGCCTCATTAAATAGGCTTATTTTAGCAACTTAGGCTTATTAAAATGGTTTATTTCAGCAACTTAGACTTATTAAATTGCCATATTAAATAGGCTTATTTCAGCAACATAGGCTTATTAAATTGGCGTATTTCAGCAACTTATGCTTATTAAATAGCCTTTTTAAATAGGCTTATTTCAGCAACTTAGGCTTATTAAATAGGCTTATTTCAGCAACGTATGCTTATTAAATAGGCTTATTTCAGCAACTTAGACTTATTAAATAGCCTTATCTCAGCAACTTAGACTTATTAAATAGGCTTATTTCAGCAACTTATGCTTATTAAATATACTTATTTCAGCAACTTAGGCTTATTAAATAGGCTTATTTCAGCAACTTAGACTTATTAAATAGGCTTATTTCAGCAACTTAGGCTTATTAAATAGGCTTATTCAGCAACTTAGGCTTATTAAATAGGCTTATTAAATAGGCTTATTTCAGCAACTTTGGCTTATTAAATAGGCTTATTCAGCAACTTAGGCTTATTAAATAGGCTAATTAAATACTTATTAAATAGGCTTATTAAACAGGCTTATTAAATAGACTTATTAAACAGGCTCAATAAATAGGCCTATTAAATAGGCTCATTAAATAGGCTTCATAA
Organism: Petromyzon marinus; assembly: GCF_048934315.1. Taxonomy (NCBI): domain Eukaryota; kingdom Metazoa; phylum Chordata; class Hyperoartia; order Petromyzontiformes; family Petromyzontidae; genus Petromyzon; species Petromyzon marinus. Next base: position 5,083,580 of record NW_027423002.1, read on the forward strand.
ATAGGCTTATTAAATCGGCTTATTAAATAGGCTTATTAAATAGACTTATTAAATAGGCTTATTAAATAGGCTCAATAAATAGGCCTATTAAATAGGCTCAATGAATAGGCTAATTAAATAGGCTCAATAAATAGGCTTTATTAAATAGACTCAATAAATAGGCTTATTAAATAGGCTCATTAAATACTTATTAAATAGGCTTATTAAATAGACTTATTAAATAGACTTATTAAATAGGCTTATTAAATAGACTTATTAAATAGGCTTATTAAAAAGGCTTATTAAATAGACTTATTAAATAGGCTCATTAAATACTTATTAAATAGGTTTATTAAATAGGCGTATTAAATAGGCTTATTAAATAGGCTCAATAAATAGGCTTATTAAATAGGCTTATTAAATAGGCTCAATAAATAGGCTTATTAAATAGCCTCAATAAATAGGCTCATTAAATAGGCTCAATAAATAGGCTTATTAAATAGGCTCATTAAATACTTATTAAATAGGCTTATTAAATAGATTTATTAATTAGACTTATTAAATAGGCTTATTAAATAGGCTTATTAAATAGACTTATTAAATAGCCTCATTAAATAGGCTTATTTTAGCAACTTAGGCTTATTTCAGCAACTTAGACTTATTAAATAGCCTTATTTCAGCAACTTAGGCTTATTAAATAGGCTTATTTCAGCAACTTAGGCTTATTAAATAGCCTTATTTCAGCAACTTAGACTTATTAAATAGGCTTATTCAGCAACTTAGGCTTAAATAGGCTTATTAAATAGGCTTATTAAATAGGCTTATTAAATAGGCTTATTAAATAAACTTATTAAATAGCCTCATTAAATAGGCTTATTTTAGCAACTTAGGCTTATTAAATAGGTTTATTTCAGCAACTTAGACTTATTAAATAGCCATATTAAATATGCTTATTTCAGCAACTTAGGCTTATTAAATAGGCTTATTTCAGCAACTTATGCTTATTAAATAGCCTTATTAAATAGGCTTATTTCAGCAACTTAGGATTATTAAATAGGCTTATTTCAGCAACTTAGACTTATTAAATAGGCCTATGAAATAGGCTTATTAAATAGACTTATTAAATAGGCTCATTAAATACTTATTAAATATGCTTATTAAATAGGCTTATTAAATAGGCCTATTAAATAGGCTTAGTAAATAGGCTCATTAAATAGACGTATTCAATATGCTTATTAAATAGTCTTATTAAATAGGCTTATTAAATAGGCTTATTAAATAGACTTATTAAATAGCCTCATTAAATAGGCTTATTTTAGCAACTTAGGCTTATTAATTAGGCTTTTTTCAGCAACTTAGGACTTATTAAATAGCCTTATTGCAGCAACTTAAGCTTATTAAATAGGCTTATTTCAGCAACGTAGGCTTATTAAATAGGCTTATTTCAGAAACTTAGGCTTATTAAATAGGCTTATTCAACAACTTAGGCTTATTAAATAGGCTTATTTCAGCAACCTAGACTTATTAAAAAGACTTATTTCAGCAACTTAGGCTTATGAAATAGGCTTATTCAGCAACTTAGCTTATTAAATAGGCTTATTTCAGCAACTTAGACTTATTAAATAGGCCTATTAAATAGGCTTATTAAATAGACTGATTAAATAGGCTCATTAAATACATATTAAATAGGCTTATTAAATAGATTTATTAATTAGACTTATTAAATAGGCTTATTAAATAGACTTATTAAATAGGCTCATTAAATACTTATTAAATAGGCTTATTAAATAGGCTTATTTAAGCAACTTAGACTTATTAAATAGCCTTATTTCAGCAACTTAGGCTTATTAAATAGGCTTATTTCAGCAACTTAGGCATATTAAATAGCCTTATTTCAGTAACTTAGACTTATTAAATAGGCTTATTCAGCAACTTAGGCTTAAATAGGCTTATTAAATAGGCTTATTAAATAGGCTTATTAAATAGGCTTATTAAATAAACTTATTAAATAGCCTCATTAAATAGGCTTATTTTAGCAACTTAGGCTTATTAAATAGCCATATTAAATATGCTTATTTCAGCAGCTTATGCTTATTAAATAGCCTTATTAAATAGGCTTATTTCAGCAACATTAGGATTATTAAATAGGCTTATTTCAGCAACTTAGACTTATTAAATAGGCCTAATAAATAGGCTTATTAAATAGACTTATTAAATAGGCTCATTAAATACTTATTAAATAGGCTTATTAAATAGGCTTATTAAATAGACTTATTAAATAGGCTCAATAAATAGGCGTATTAAATAGGCTTATTAAATAGACTTATTAAATAGGCTTATTAAATAGGCTCAATAAATAGGCTTATTAAATAGGTTCAATAAATAGGCTTATTAAATAGGCTCAATAAATAGGCTTATTAAATAGGCTCAATAAATAGGCTTATTAAATAGGCTCATTAAATACTTATTAAATAGGCTTATTAAATAGACTTATTAAATAGACTTATTAAATAGGCTTATTAAATAGACTTATTAAATAGGCTTATTAAAAAGGCTTATTAAATAGACGTATTAAACAGTCTCATTAAATACTTATTAAATAGGTTTATTAAATAGGCGTATTAAATAGGCTTATTAAATAGGCTCAATAAATAGGCTTATTAAATGGGCTTATTAAATAGGCTCATTAAATAGGCTTAATAAATAGGCTGATTAAATAGGCGTATTAAATAGGCTTATTAAATAGACTCATTAAATAGGCTTATTAAATAGCTCAATAAATAGGCTCATTAAATAGGCTCAATAAATAGGCTTTTTTAAATAGGCTCAATAATTAGGCTTATTAAATAGGCTCAATAAATAGGCTTATTAAATAGGCTCATTATATACTTATTAAATAGGCTTATTAAATAGACTTATTAAATAGACGTATTAAATATGGTTATTAAATCGGCTTATTAAATAGGCTTATTAAATAGGCTTATTAAATAGACTCATTAAATAGCCTCATTAAATAGGCTTATTTTAGCAACTTAGGCTTATTAATTAGGCTTTTTTCAGCAACTTAGACTTATTAAATAGCCTTATTACAGCAACTTAGGCTTATTAAATAGGCTTATTTCAGCAACTTAGGCTTATTAAATAGGCTTATTTCAGCAACTTAGGCTTATTAAATAGGCTTATTTCAGCAACTTAGGCTTATTAAATAGCCTTATTTCAGCAACTTAGACTTATTAAATAGGATTCTTCAGCAACTTAGGCTTAAATAGGCTTATTAAATAGGCTTATTAAATAGGTTTATTAAATAGGCTTATTAAATAAACTTATTAAATAGCCTCATTAAATAGGCTTATTTTAGCAACTTAGGCTTATTAAATAGGTTTATTTCAGCAACTTAGACTTATTAAATAGCCATATTAAATATGCTTATTTCAGCAACTTAGGCTTATTAAATAGGCTTATTTCAGCAGCTTATGCTTATTAAATAGCCTTATTAAATAGGCTTATTTCAGCAACTTAGGATTATTAAATAGGCTTATTACAGCAACTTAGACTTATTAAATAGGCCTATTAAATAGGCTTATTAAATAGACTTATTAAATAGGCTCATTAAATACTTATTAAATAGGCTTATTAAATAGACTGATTAAATAGGCTCAATAAATAGGCGTATTAAATAGGCTTATTAAATAGGCTTATTAAATAGGCTTATTAAATATGCGTATTAAATAGACTTATTAAATAGGCTTATTAAATAGGCTCAATAAATAGGCTTATTAAATAGGCTCAATAAATAGGCTTATTAAATAGACTCAATAAATAGGCTTATTAAATAGGCTCATTAAATACTTATTAAATAGGCTTATTAAATAGATTTATTAATTAGACTTATTAAATAGGCTTATTAAATAGGCTTATTAAATAGACTTATTAAATAGCCTCATTAAATAGGCTTATTTTAGCAACTTAGGCTTATTTCAGCAACTTAGACTTATTAAATAGCCTTATTTCAGCAACTTAGGCTTATTAAATAGGCTTATTTCAGCAACTTAGGCTTATTAAATAGCCTTATTTCAGCAACTTAGACTTATTAAATAGGCTTATTCAGCAACTTAGGCTTAAATAGGCTTATTAAATAGGCTTATTAAATAGGCTTATTAAATAGGCTTATTAAATAAACTTATTAAATAGCCTCATTAAATAGGCTTATTTTAGCAACTTAGGCTTATTAAATAGGTTTATTTCAGCAACTTAGACTTATTAAATAGCCATATTAAATATGCTTATTTCAGCAACTTAGGCTTATTAAATAGGCTTATTTCAGCAACTTATGCTTATTAAATAGCCTTATTAAATAGGCTTATTTCAGCAACTTAGGATTATTAAATAGGCTTATTTCAGCAACTTAGACTTATTAAATAGGCCTATGAAATAGGCTTATTAAATAGACTTATTAAATAGGCTCATTAAATACTTATTAAATATGCTTATTAAATAGGCTTATTAAATAGGCCTATTAAATAGGCTTAGTAAATAGGCTCATTAAATAGACGTATTCAATATGCTTATTAAATAGTCTTATTAAATAGGCTTATTAAATAGGCTTATTAAATAGACTTATTAAATAGCCTCATTAAATAGGCTTATTTTAGCAACTTAGGCTTATTAATTAGGCTTTTTTCAGCAACTTAGGACTTATTAAATAGCCTTATTGCAGCAACTTAAGCTTATTAAATAGGCTTATTTCAGCAACTTAGGCTTATTAAATAGGCTTATTTCAGAAACTTAGGCTTATTAAATAGGCTTATTCAACAACTTAGGCTTATTAAATAGGCTTATTTCAGCAACCTAGACTTATTAAAAAGACTTATTTCAGCAACTTAGGCTTATGAAATAGGCTTATTCAGCAACTTAGCTTATTAAATAGGCTTATTTCAGCAACTTAGACTTATTAAATAGGCCTATTAAATAGGCTTATTAAATAGACTGATTAAATAGGCTCATTAAATACATATTAAATAGGCTTATTAAATAGATTTATTAATTAGACTTATTAAATAGGCTTATTAAATAGGCTTATTAAATAGGCTCATTAAATAGACTTATTAAATAGCCTCATTAAATAGTCTTAATTTAGCAACTTAGGCTTATTAAATAGGCTTATTTAAGCAACTTAGACTTATTAAATAGCCTTATTTCAGCAACTTAGGCTTATTAAATAGGCTTATTTCAGCAACTTAGGCATATTAAATAGCCTTATTTCAGTAACTTAGACTTATTAAATAGGCTTATTCAGCAACTTAGGCTTAAATAGGCTTATTAAATAGGCTTATTAAATAGGCTTATTAAATAGGCTTATTAAATAAACTTATTAAATAGCCTCATTAAATAGGCTTATTTTAGCAACTTAGGCTTATTAAATAGCCATATTAAATATGCTTATTTCAGCAGCTTATGCTTATTAAATAGCCTTATTAAATAGGCTTATTTCAGCAACATTAGGATTATTAAATAGGCTTATTTCAGCAACTTAGACTTATTAAATAGGCCTAATAAATAGGCTTATTAAATAGACTTATTAAATAGGCTCATTAAATACTTATTAAATAGGCTTATTAAATAGGCTTATTAAATAGACTTATTAAATAGGCTCAATAAATAGGCGTATTAAATAGGCTTATTAAATAGGCTTATTAAATAGGCTTATTAAATATGCGTATTAAATAGACTTATTAAATAGGCTTATTAAATAGGCTCAATAAATAGGCTTATTAAATAGGTTCAATAAATAGGCTTATTAAATAGGCTCAATAAATAGGCTTATTAAATAGGCTCAATAAATAGGCTTATTAAATAGGCTCATTAAATACTTATTAAATAGGCTTATTAAATAGACTTATTAAATAGACTTATTAAATAGGCTTATTAAATAGACTTATTAAATAGGCTTATTAAAAAGGCTTATTAAATAGACGTATTAAACAGTCTCATTAAATACTTATTAAATAGGTTTATTAAATAGGCGTATTAAATAGGCTTATTAAATAGGCTCAATAAATAGGCTTATTAAATGGGCTTATTAAATAGGCTCATTAAATAGGCTTAATAAATAGGCTGATTAAATAGGCGTATTAAATAGGCTTATTAAATAGACTCATTAAATAGGCTTATTAAATAGCTCAATAAATAGGCTCATTAAATAGGCTCAATAAATAGGCTTTTTTAAATAGGCTCAATAATTAGGCTTATTAAATAGGCTCAATAAATAGGCTTATTAAATAGGCTCATTATATACTTATTAAATAGGCTTATTAAATAGACTTATTAAATAGACGTATTAAATATGCTTATTAAATCGGCTTATTAAATAGGCTTATTAAATAGGCTTATTAAATAGACTCATTAAATAGCCTCATTAAATAGGCTTATTTTAGCAACTTAGGCTTATTAATTAGGCTTTTTTCAGCAACTTAGACTTATTAAATAGCCTTATTACAGCAACTTAGGCTTATTAAATAGGCTTATTTCAGCAACTTAGGCTTATTAAATAGGCTTATTTCAGCAACTTAGGCTTATTAAATAGGCTTATTTCAGCAACTTAGGCTTATTAAATAGCCTTATTTCAGCAACTTAGACTTATTAAATAGGATTCTTCAGCAACTTAGGCTTAAATAGGCTTATTAAATAGGCTTATTAAATAGGTTTATTAAATAGGCTTATTAAATAAACTTATTAAATAGCCTCATTAAATAGGCTTATTTTAGCAACTTAGGCTTATTAAATAGGTTTATTTCAGCAACTTAGACTTATTAAATAGCCATATTAAATATGCTTATTTCAGCAACTTAGGCTTATTAAATAGGCTTATTTCAGCAGCTTATGCTTATTAAATAGCCTTATTAAATAGGCTTATTTCAGCAACTTAGGATTATTAAATAGGCTTATTACAGCAACTTAGACTTATTAAATAGGCCTATTAAATAGGCTTATTAAATAGACTTATTAAATAGGCTCATTAAATACTTATTAAATAGGCTTATTAAATAGACTGATTAAATAGGCTCAATAAATAGGCGTATTAAATAGGCTTATTAAATAGGCTTATTAAATAGGCTTATTAAATATGCGTATTAAATAGACTTATTAAATAGGCTTATTAAATAGGCTCAATAAATAGGCTTATTAAATAGGCTCAATAAATAGGCTTATTAAATAGACTCAATAAATAGGCTTATTAAATAGGCTCATTAAATACTTATTAAATAGGCTCATTAAATAGACTTATTAAATAGACTTATTAAATAGGCTTATTAAATAGACTTATTAAATAGGCTTATTAAAAAGGCTTATTAAATAGACTTATTAAACAGGCTCATTAAATACTTATTAAATAGGTTTATTAAATAGGCATATTAAATAGGCTTATTAAATAGGCTCAATAAATAGGCTTATCAAATGGGCTTATTAAATAGGCTCATTAAATAGGCTTATTAAATAGACTCATTAAATAGCCTCATTAAATAGGCTTATTTTAGCAACTTATGCTTATTAATTAGGCTTTTTTCAGCAACTTAGACTTATTAAATAGCCTTATTACAGCAACTTAGGCTTATTAAATAGGCTTATTTCAGCAACTTAGGCTTATTAAATAGGCTTATTTCAGCAACTTAGGCTTATTAAATAGGCTTATTTCAGCAACTTAGGCTTATTAAATAGCCTTATTTCAGCAACTTAGACTTATTAAATAGGATTCTTCAGCAACTTAGGCTTAAATAGGCTTATTAAATAGGCTTATTAAATAGGTTTATTAAATAGGCTCATTAAATAAACTTATTAAATAGCCTCATTAAATAGGCTTATTTTAGCAACTTAGGCTTATTAAATAGGTTTATTTCAGGAACTTAGACTTATTAAATAGCCATATTAAATATGCTTATTTCAGCAACTTAGGCTTATTAAATAGGCTTATTTCAGCAGCTTATGCTTATTAAATAGCGTTATTAAATAGGCTTATTTCAGCAACTTAGGATTATTAAATAGGCTTATTTCAGCAACTTAGACTTATTAAATAGGCCTATTAAATAGGCTTATTAAATAGACTAATTAAATAGGCTCATTAAATACTTATTGAATAGGCTTATTAAATAGACTGATTAAATATGCTCAATAAATACGCGTATTAAATAGGCTTATTAAATAGGCTTATTAAATAGGCTTATTAAATAGGCTTATTAAATATGCGTATTAAATAGACTTATTAAATAGGCTTATTAAATAGGCTCAATAAATAGGCTTATTAAATAGGCTCAATAAATAGGCTTATTAAATAGACTCAATAAATAGGCTTATTAAATAGGCTCATTAAATACTTATTAAATAGGCTTATTAAATAGACTTGTTAAATAGACTTATTAAATAGGCTTATTAAATAGACTTATTAAACAGGCTCATTAAATACTTATTAAATAGGTTTATTAAATAGGCGTATTAAATAGGCTTATTAAATAGGCTCAATAAATAGGCTTATCAAATGGGCTTATTAAATAGGCTCTTTTAATAGGCTTAATAAATAGGCTTATTAAATAGGCTTATTAAATAGACTCATTAAATAGTCTTATTAAATAGGCTCAATAAATAGGCTCATTAAATAGGCTCAATAAATAGGCTTATTAAATAGGCTCAATAATTAGGCTTATTAAATAGGCTCAATAAATAGGCTTATTAAATAGGCTCAATAAATAGGCGTATTAAATAGGCTCATTAAATAATTATTAAATAGGCTTATTAAATAGACTTATTAAATAGACTTATTAAATAGGCTTATTAAATAGACTTATTAAATAGGCTTATTAAATAGACTCATTAAATAGTCTTATTAAATAGGCTCAATAAATAGGCTCATTAAATAGGCTCAATAAATAGGCTTATTAAATAGGCTCAATAATTAGGCTTATTAAATAGGCTCAATAAATAGGCTTATTAAATAGGCTCATTATATACTTATTAAATAGGCTTATTAAATATACTTATTAAATAGACGTATTAAATATGCTTATTAATTAGGCTTATTAAATAGGCTTATTAAATAGGCTTATTAAATAGACTTATTAAATAGCCTCATTAAATAGGCTTATTTTAGCAACTTAGGCTTATTAATTAGGCTTTTCACAACTTAGACTTATTAAATAGCCTTATTACAGCAACTTAAGCTTATTAAAGAGGCTTATTTCAGCAACTTAGGCTTATTAAATAGGCTTATTTCAGCAACTTAGGCTTATTAAATAGGCTTATTTAGCAACTTAGGCTTATTAAATAGCCTTATTAAATAGCCTTATTTCAGCAACTTAGACTTATTAAATAGCCCTATTACAGCAACTTAAGCTTATTAAATAGGCTTATTTCAGCAACTTAGGCGTATTAAATAGGCTTATTTTAGCAACTTAGGCTTATTAAATAGGTTTATTTCAGCAACTTATGCTTATTAAATAGCCTTATTAAATAGGCTTATTTCAGCAACTTACGATTATTAAATAGGCTTATTTCAGCAACTTAGACTTATTAAATAGGCCTATTAAATAGGCTTATTAAATAGACTTATTAAATAGGCTCATTAAATACTTATTAAATATGCTCATTAAATAGGCTTATTAAATAGACTTATTAAATAGGCTCAATAAATAGGCTTATTAAATAGGCCTATAAAATAGGCTTATTAAATAGACTTATTAAATAGACGTATTCAATATGCTTATTAAATGGGCTTATTAAATAGGCTTATTAAATAGGCTTATTAAATAGACTTATTAAATAGCCTCATTAAATAGGCTTATTTTAGCAACTTAGGCTTATTAATTAGGCTTTTTTCAGCAACTTAGACTTATTAAATAGCCTTATTACAGCAACTTAAGCTTATTAAATAGGCGTATTTCAGCAACTTAGGCTTATTAAATAGGCTTATTTCAGCAACTTAGGCTTATTAAATAGGCTTATTCAGCAACTTAGGCTTATTAAATAGCCTTATTAAATAGGCTTATTTCAGCAACCAAGGCTTATTAAATAGGCTTATTTCAGCAACTTAGACTTATTAAAAAGACTTATTTCTGCAACTTAGGCTTATGAAATAGGCTTATTCAGCAATTTAGTCTTATTAAATAGGCTTATTTCAGCAACTTAGACTTATTAAATAGGCCTATTAAATAGGCTTATTAAATAGACTGATTAAATAGGCTCATGAAATACTTATTAAATAGGCTTATTTTGCAACTTAGGCTTATTAAATAGGCTTATTTCAGCAACTTAGGCTTATTAAATAGCCTTATTTCAGCAACTTAGACTTATTAAATAGGATTCTTCAGCAACTTAGGCTTAAATAGGCTTATTAAATAGGCTTATTAAATAGGTTTATTAAATAGGCTCATTAAATAAACTTATTAAATAGCCTCATTAAATAGGCTTATTTTAGCAACTTAGGCTTATTAAATAGGTTTATTTCAGCAACTTAGACTTATTAAATAGCCATATTAAATATGCTTATTTCAGCAACTTAGGCTTATTAAATAGGCTTATTTCAGCAGCTTATGCTTATTAAATAGCGTTATTAAATAGGCTTATTTCAGCAACTTAGGATTATTAAATAGGCTTATTTCAGCAACTTAGACTTATTAAATAGGCCTATTAAATAGGATTATTAAATAGACTAATTAAATAGGCTCATTAAATACTTATTGAATAGGCTTATTAAATAGACTGATTAAATAGGCTCAATAAATACGCGTATTAAATAGGCTTATTAAATAGGCTTATTAAATAGGCTTATTAAATAGGCTTATTAAATATGCGTATTAAATAGACTTATTAAATAGGCTTATTAAATAGGCTCAATAAATAGGCTTATTAAATAGGCTCAATAAATAGGCTTATTAAATAGACTCAATAAATAGGCTTATTAAATAGGCTCATTAAATACTTATTAAATAGGCTTATTAAATAGACTTGTTAAATAGACTTATTAAATAGGCTTATTAAATAGACTTATTAAACAGGCTCATTAAATACTTATTAAATAGGTTTATTAAATAGGCGTATTAAATAGGCTTATTAAATAGGCTCAATAAATAGGCTTATCAAATGGGCTTATTAAATAGGCTCTTTTAATAGGCTTAATAAATAGGCTTATTAAATAGGCTTATTAAATAGACTCATTAAATAGTCTTATTAAATAGGCTCAATAAATAGGCTCATTAAATAGGCTCAATAAATAGGCTTATTAAATAGGCTCAATAATTAGGCTTATTAAATAGGCTCAATAAATAGGCTTATTAAATAGGCTCAATAAATAGGCGTATTAAATAGGCTCATTAAATAATTATTAAATAGGCTTATTAAATAGACTTATTAAATAGACTTATTAAATAGGCTTATTAAATAGACTTATTAAATAGGCTTATTAAATAGACTCATTAAATAGTCTTATTAAATAGGCTCAATAAATAGGCTCATTAAATAGGCTCAATAAATAGGCTTATTAAATAGGCTCAATAATTAGGCTTATTAAATAGGCTCAATAAATAGGCTTATTAAATAGGCTCATTATATACTTATTAAATAGGCTTATTAAATATACTTATTAAATAGACGTATTAAATATGCTTATTAATTAGGCTTATTAAATAGGCTTATTAAATAGGCTTATTAAATAGACTTATTAAATAGCCTCATTAAATAGGCTTATTTTAGCAACTTAGGCTTATTAATTAGGCTTTTTTCACAACTTTGACTTATTAAATAGCCTTATTACAGCAACTTAAGCTTATTAAAGAGGCTTATTTCAGCAACTTAGGCTTATTAAATAGGCTTATTTCAGCAACTTAGGCTTATTAAATAGGCTTATTTAGCAACTTAGGCTTATTAAATAGCCTTATTAAATAGCCTTATTTCAGCAACTTAGACTTATTAAATAGCCTTATTACAGCAACTTAAGCTTATTAAATAGGCTTATTTCAGCAACTTAGGCTTATTAAATAGGCTTATTTTAGCAACTTAGGCTTATTAAATAGGTTTATTTCAGCAACTTATGCTTATTAAATAGCCTTATTAAATAGGCTTATTTCAGCAACTTACGATTATTAAATAGGCTTATTTCAGCAACTTAGACTTATTAAATAGGCCTATTAAATAGGCTTATTAAATAGACTTATTAAATAGGCTCATTAAATACTTATTAAATATGCTCATTAAATAGGCTTATTAAATAGACTTATTAAATAGGCTCAATAAATAGGCTTATTAAATAGGCCTATAAAATAGGCTTATTAAATAGACTTATTAAATAGACGTATTCAATATGCTTATTAAATGGGCTTATTAAATAGGCTTATTAAATAGGCTTATTAAATAGACTTATTAAATAGCCTCATTAAATAGGCTTATTTTAGCAACTTAGGCTTATTAATTAGGCTTTTTTCAGCAACTTAGACTTATTAAATAGCCTTATTACAGCAACTTAAGCTTATTAAATAGGCGTATTTCAGCAACTTAGGCTTATTAAATAGGCTTATTTCAGCAACTTAGGCTTATTAAATAGGCTTATTCAGCAACTTAGGCTTATTAAATAGCCTTATTAAATAGGCTTATTTCAGCAACCAAGGCTTATTAAATAGGCTTATTTCAGCAACTTAGACTTATTAAAAAGACTTATTTCTGCAACTTAGGCTTATGAAATAGGCTTATTCAGCAATTTAGTCTTATTAAATAGGCTTATTTCAGCAACTTAGACTTATTAAATAGGCCTATTAAATAGGCTTATTAAATAGACTGATTAAATAGGCTCATGAAATACTTATTAAATAGGCTTATTAAATAGGCTTATTAAATAGACTTATTAAATAGGCTCAATAAAGAGGCTTATTAAATAGGCTTATTAAATAGGCTTATTAAATAGGCTCAATAAATAGGCTTATTAAATAGGCTTATTAAATAGGCTTATTAAATAGGCTTATTACATAGACTTATTAAATAGGCTCAATAAATAGGCTTATTAAATAGGCTTATTAAATAGGCTTATTAAATAGGCTCAATAAATAGGCTTATTAAATACTTATTAAATAGGCTTATTAAATAGACTTATTAAATAGACTTATTAAATAGGCTTATTAAATAGACTTATTAAATAGGCTTATTAAATAGGCTTATTAAATAGGCTCAATAAATAGGCTTATTAAATAGGCTTATTAAATAGGCGTATTAAATAGGCTGAATAAATAGGCTTATTAAATAGACTTAATAAATAGACTTATTAAATAGGCTCAATAAATAGGCTTATTAAATAGGCTTATTAAATAGACTTATTAAATAGGCTCAATAAATAGGCTTATTAAATAGGCTTATTAAATAGGCTCAATAAATGGGCTTATTAAATAGGCTCAATAAATAGGCTTATTAATTAGGCTCATTAAATACTTATTAAATAGGCTTATTAAATAGACTTATTAAATAGGCTTATTCAAAAGGCTTATTAAATAGACTTATTAAATAGGCTCATTAAATACTTATTAAATAGGTTTATAAATAGGCGTATTAAATAGGCTTATTAAATAGGCTTATTAAATAGGCTTATTAAATAGACTTATTAAATAGCCTCATTAAATAGGCTTATTTTAGCAACTTAGGCTTATTAAAATGGTTTATTTCAGCAACTTAGACTTATTAAATTGCCATATTAAATAGGCTTATTTCAGCAACTTAGGCTTATTAAATTGGCGTATTTCAGCAACTTATGCTTATTAAATAGCCTTTTTAAATAGGCTTATTTCAGCAACTTAGGCTTATTAAATAGGCTTATTTCAGCAACGTATGCTTATTAAATAGGCTTATTTCAGCAACTTAGACTTATTAAATAGCCTTATCTCAGCAACTTAGACTTATTAAATAGGCTTATTTCAGCAACTTATGCTTATTAAATATACTTATTTCAGCAACTTAGGCTTATTAAATAGGCTTATTTCAGCAACTTAGACTTATTAAATAGCCTTATTTCAGCAACTTAGGCTTATTAAATAGGCTTATTTCAGCAACTTAGTCTTATTAAATAGCCTTATTTCAGCAACTTAGACTTATTAAATAGGCTTATTTCAGCAACTTAGGCTTATTAAATAGGCTTATTCAGCAACTTAGGCTTATTAAATAGGCTTATTAAATAGGCTTATTTCAGCAACTTTGGCTTATTAAATAGGCTTATTCAGCAACTTAGGCTTATTAAATAGGCTCATTAAATACTTATTAAATAGGCTTATTAAACAGGCTTATTAAATAGACTTATTAAACAGGCTCAATAAATAGGCTTATTAAATAGGCTCATTAAATAGGCTTCATAAATAGGCTTATTAAATCAGCTTATTAAATAGGCTTATTAAATAGGCATATTAAATAGACTTATTAAATAGGCTTTTTAAATAGGCTCAATAAATAGGCCTATTAAATAGGCTCAATAAATAGGCTAATTAAATAGGCTCAATAAATAGGCTTATTAAATAGACTCAATAAATAGGCTTATTAAATAGGCTCATTAAATACTTATTAAATAGGCTTATTAAATAGACTTATTAAATAGACTTATTAAATAGGCTTATTAAATAGACTTATTAAATAGGCTTATTAAAAAGGCTTATTAAATAGACTTATTAAATACACTCATTAAATACTTATTAAATAGGTTTATTAAATAGGCGTATTAAATAGGCTTATTAAATAGGCTCAATAAATAGGCTTATTAAATAGGCTTATTAAATAGGCTCAATAAATAGGCTTATTAAATAGCCTCAATAAATAGGCTCATTAAATAGGCTCAATAAATAGGCTTATTAAATAGGCTCATTAAATACTTATTAAATAGGCTTATTAAATAGATTTATTAATTAGACTTATTAAATAGGCTTATTAAATAGGCTTATTAAATAGACTTATTAAATAGCCTCATTAAATAGGCTTATTTTAGCAACTTAGGCTTATTTCAGCAACTTAGACTTATTAAATAGCCTTATTTCAGCAACTTAGGCTTATTAAATAGGCTTATTTCAGCAACTTAGGCTTATTAAATAGCCTTATTTCAGCAACTTAGACTTATTAAATAGGCTTATTCAGCAACTTAGGCTTAAATAGGCTTATTAAATAGGCTTATTAAATAGGCTTATTAAATAGGCTTATTAAATAGACTTATTAAATAGGCTCATTAAATACTTATTAAATATGCTTATTAAATAGGCTTATTAAATAGACTTATTAAATAGGCTCAATAAATAGGCTTATTAAATAGGCCTATTAAATAGGCTTATTAAATAGACTTATTAAATAGACGTATTCAATATGCTTATTAAATAGTCTTATTAAATAGGCTTATTAAATAGGCTTATTAAATAGACTTATTAAATAGCCTCATTAAATAGGCTTATTTTAGCAACTTAGGCTTATTAATTAGGCTTTTTTCAGCAACTTAGGACTTATTAAATAGCCTTATTGCAGCAACTTACGCTTATTAAATAGGGTTATTTCAGCAACTTAGGCTTATTAAATAGGCTTATTTCAGAAACTTAGGCTTATTAAATAGGCTTATTCAGCAACTTAGGCTTATTAAATAGCCTTATTAAATAGGCTTATTTCAGCAACTTAGGCTTATTAAATAGGCTTATTTCAGCAAACTTAGACTTATTAAAAAGACTTATTTCAGCAACTTAGGCTTATGAAATAGGCTTATTCAGCAACTTAGCTTATTAAATAGGCTTATTTCAGCAACTTAGGCTTATTAAATAGCCTTATTAAATAGGCTTATTTCAGCAACTTAGGCTTATTAAATAGGCTTATTTCAGCAACTTAGGCTTATTAAATAGGCTTATTTCAGCAACTTAGGCTTATTAAATAGCCTTATTTCAGCAACTTAGACTTATTAAATAGGCCTATTCAGCAACTTAGGCTTAAATAGGCTTATTAAATAGGCTTATTAAATAGGCTTATTAAATAGGCTTATTAAATAGACTTATTAAATAGGCTCATTAAATACTTATTAAATATGCTTATTAAATAGGCTTATTAAATAGACTTATTAAATAGGCTCAATAAATAGGCTTATTAAATAGGCCTATTAAATAGGCTTATTAAATAGACTTATTAAATAGACGTATTCAATATGCTTATTAAATAGTCTTATTAAATAGGCTTATTAAATAGGCTTATTAAATAGACTTATTAAATAGCCTCATTAAATAGGCTTATTTTAGCAACTTAGGCTTATTAATTAGGCTTTTTTCAGCAACTTAGGACTTATTAAATAGCCATATTGCAGCAAGTTACGCTTATTAAATAGGGTTATTTCAGCAACTTAGGCTTATTAAATAGGCTTATTTCAGAAACTTAGGCTTATTAAATAGGCTTATTCAGCAACTTAGGCTTATTAAATAGCCTTATTAAATAGGCTTATTTCAGCAACTTAGGCTTATTAAATAGGCTTATTTCAGCAAACTTAGACTTATTAAAAAGACTTATTTCAGCAACTTAGGCTTATGAAATAGGCTTATTCAGCAACTTAGCTTATTAAATAGGCTTATTTCAGCAACTTAGACTTATTAAATATGCCTATTAAATAGGCTTATTAAATAGACTGATTAAATAGGCTCATTAAATACATATTAAATAGGCTTATTAAATAGATTTATTAATTAGACTTATTAAATAGGCTTATTAAATAGGCTTATTAAATAGGCTCATTAAATAGACTTATTAAATAGCCTCATTAAATAGTCTTATTTTAGCAACTTAGGCTTATTAAATAGGCTTATTTCAGCAACTTAGGCATATTAAATAGACTTATTTCAGCAACTTAGACTTATTAAATAGGCTTATTCAGCAACTTAGGCTTAAATAGGCTTATTAAATAGGTTTATTAAATAGGCTTATTAAATAGGCTTATTAAATAAACTTATTAAATAGCCTCATTAAATAGGCTTATTTTAGCAACTTAGGCTTATTAAATAGCCTTATTAAATAGGCTTATTTCAGCAACATTAGGATTATTAAATAGGCTTATTTCAGCAACTTAGACTTAATAAATAGGCCTATTAAATAGGCTTATTAAATAGACTTATTAAATAGGCTCATTAAATACTTATTAAATAGGCATATTAAATAGGCTTATTAAATAGACTTATTAAATAGGCTCAATAAATAGGCGTATTAAATAGGCTTATTAAATAGGCTTATTAAATAGGCTTATTAAATATGCGTATTAAATAGACTTATTAAATAGGCTTATTAAATAGGCTCAATAAATAGGCTTATTAAATAGGCTCAATAAATAGGCTTATTAAATAGGCTCAATAAATAGGCTTATTAAATAGGCTCAATAAATAGGCTTATTAAATAGGCTCATTAAATACTTATTAAATAGACTTATTAAATAGACTTATTAAATAGACTTATTAAATAGGCTTATTAAATAGACTTATTAAATAGGCTTATTAAAAAGGCTTATTAAATAGACTTATTAAACAGGCTCATTAAATACTTATTAAATAGGTTTATTAAATAGGCGTATTAAATAGACTTATTAAATAGGCTCAATAAATAGGCTTATTAAATGGGCTTATTAAATAGGCTCATTAAATAGGCTTAATAAATAGGCTGATTAAATAGGCGTATTAAATAGGCTTATTAAATAGACTCATTAAATAGGCTTATTAAATAGGCTCAATAAATAGGCTCATTAAATAGGCTCAATAAATAGGCTCATTAAATAGGCTCAATAAATAGGCTTATTAAATAGGCTCAATAATTAGGCTTATTAAATAGGCTCAATAAATAGGCTTATTAAATAGGCTCATTATATACTTGTTAAATAGGCTTATTAAATAGATTTATTAAATAGACGTATTAAATATGCTTATTAAATCGGCTTATTAAATAGGCTTATTAAATAGGCTTATTAAATAGACTCATTAAATAGCCTCATTAAATAGGCTTATTTTAGCAACTTAGGTTTATTAATTAGGCTTTTTTCAGCAACTTAGACTTATTAAATAGCCTTATTACAGCAACTTAGGCTTATTAAATAGGCTTATTTCAGCAACTTAGGCTTATTAAATAGGCTTATTTCAGCAACTTAGGCTTATTAAATAGGCTTATTTCAGCAACTTAGGCTTATTAAATAGCCTTATTTCAGCAACTTAGACTTATTAAATAGGATTCTTCAGCAACTTAGGCTTAAATAGGCTTATTAAATAGGCTTATGAAATAGGTTTATTAAATAGGCTTATTAAATAAACTTATTAAATAGCCTCATTAAATAGGCTTATTTTAGCAACTTAGGCTTATTAAATAGGTTTATTTCAGCAACTTAGACTTATTAAATAGCCATATTAAATATGCTTATTTCAGCAACTTAGGCTTATTAAGTAGGCTTATTTCCGCAGCTTATGCTTATTAAATAGCCTTATTAAATAGGCTTATTTCAGCAACTTAGGATTATTAAATAGGCTTATTTCAGCAACTTAGACTTATTAAATAGGCCTATTAAATAGGCTTATTAAATAGACTTATTAAATAGGCTCATTAAATACTTATTAAATAGGCTTATTAAATAGACTGATTAAATAGGCTCAATAAATAGGCGTATTAAATAGGCTTATTAAATAGGCTTATTAAATAGGCTTATTAAATAGGCTTATTAAATATGCGTATTAAATAGACTTATTAAATAGGCTTATTAAATAGGCTCAATAAATAGGCTTATTAAATAGGCTCAATAAATAGGCTTATTAAATAGGCTCAATAAATAGACTTATTAAATAGCCTCATTAAATAGGCTTATTTTAGCAACTTAGGCTTATTAAAATGGTTTATTTCAGCAACTTAGACTTATTAAATTGCCATATTAAATAGGCTTATTTCAGCAACTTAGGCTTATTAAATTGGCGTATTTCAGCAACTTATGCTTATTAAATAGCCTTTTTAAATAGGCTTATTTCAGCAACTTAGGCTTATTAAATATGCTTATTTCAGCAACGTATGCTTATTAAATAGGCTTATTTCAGCAACTTAGACTTATTAAATAGCCTTATCTCAGCAACTTAGACTTATTAAATAGGCTTATTTCAGCAACTTATGCTTATTAAATATACTTATTTCAGCAACTTAGGCTTATTAAATAGGCTTATTTCAGCAACTTAGACTTATTAAATAGCCTTATTTCAGCAACTTAGGCTTATTAAATAGGCTTATTTCAGCAACTTAGTCTTATTAAATAGCCTTATTTCAGCAACTTAGACTTATTAAATAGGCTTATTTCAGCAACTTAGGCTTATTAAATAGGCTTATTCAGCAACTTAGGCTTATTAAATAGGCTTATTAAATAGGCTTATTTCAGCAACTTTGGCTTATTAAATAGGCTTATTCAGCAACTTAGGCTTATTAAATAGGCTCATTAAATACTTATTAAATAGGCTTATTAAACAGGCTTATTAAATAGACTTATTAAACAGGCTCAATAAATAGGCTTATTAAATAGGCTCATTAAATAGGCTTCATAAATAGGCTTATTAAATCAGCTTATTAAATAGGCTTATTAAATAGGCATATTAAATAGACTTATTAAATAGGCTTTTTAAATAGGCTCAATAAATAGGCTTATTAAATAGGCTCATTAAATACTTATTAAATAGGCTTATTAAATAGACTTATTAAATAGACTTATTAAATAGGCTTATTAAATAGACTTATTAAATAGGCTTATTAAAAAGGCTTATTAAATAGACTTATTAAATACGCTCATTAAATACTTATTAAATAGGTTTATTAAATAGGCGTATTAAATAGGCTTATTAAATAGGCTCAATAAATAGGCTTATTAAATAGGCTTATTAAATAGGCTCAATAAATAGGCTTATTAAATAGCCTCAATAAATAGGCTCATTAAATAGGCTCAATAAATAGGCTTATTAAATAGGCTCATTAAATACTTATTAAATAGGCTTATTAAATAGATTTATTAATTAGACTTATTAAATAGGCTTATTAAATAGGCTTATTAAATAGACTTATTAAATAGCCTCATTAAATAGGCTTATTTTAGCAACTTAGGCTTATTTCAGCAACTTAGACTTATTAAATAGCCTTATTTCAGCAACTTAGGCTTATTAAATAGGCTTATTTCAGCAACTTAGGCTTATTAAATAGCCTTATTTCAGCAACTTAGACTTATTAAATAGGCTTATTCAGCAACTTAGGCTTAAATAGGCTTATTAAATAGGCTTATTAAATAGGCTTATTAAATAGACTTATTAAATAGGCTCATTAAATACTTATTAAATATGCTTATTAAATAGGCTTATTAAATAGACTTATTAAATAGGCTCAATAAATAGGCTTATTAAATAGGCCTATTAAATAGGCTTATTAAATAGACTTATTAAATAGACGTATTCAATATGCTTATTAAATAGTCTTATTAAATAGGCTTATTAAATAGGCTTATTAAATAGACTTATTAAATAGCCTCATTAAATAGGCTTATTTTAGCAACTTAGGCTTATTAATTAGGCTTTTTTCAGCAACTTAGGACTTATTAAATAGCCTTATTGCAGCAACTTACGCTTATTAAATAGGGTTATTTCAGCAACTTAGGCTTATTAAATAGGCTTATTTCAGAAACTTAGGCTTATTAAATAGGCTTATTCAGCAACTTAGGCTTATTAAATAGCCTTATTAAATAGGCTTATTTCAGCAACTTAGGCTTATTAAATAGGCTTATTTCAGCAAACTTAGACTTATTAAAAAGACTTATTTCAGCAACTTAGGCTTATGAAATAGGCTTATTCAGCAACTTAGCTTATTAAATAGGCTTATTTCAGCAACTTAGACTTATTAAATATGCCTATTAAATAGGCTTATTAAATAGACTGATTAAATAGGCTCATTAAATACATATTAAATAGGCTTATTAAATAGATTTATTAATTAGACTTATTAAATAGGCTTATTAAATAGGCTTATTAAATAGGCTCATTAAATAGACTTATTAAATAGCCTCATTAAATAGTCATATTTTAGCAACTTAGGCTTATTAAATAGGCTTATTTAAGCAACTTAGACTTATTAAATAGCCTTATTTCAGCAACTTAGGCTTATTAAATAGGCTTATTTCAGCAACTTAGGCATATTAAATAGACTTATTTCAGCAACTTAGACTTATTAAATAGGCTTATTCAGCAACTTAGGCTTAAATAGGCTTATTAAATAGGCTTATTAAATAGGCTTATTAAATAGGCTTATTAAATAAACTTATTAAATAGCCTCATTAAATAGGCTTATTTTAGCAACTTAGGCTTATTAAATAGCCTTATTAAATAGGCTTATTTCAGCAACATTAGGATTATTAAATAGGCTTATTTCAGCAACTTAGACTTATTAAATAGGCCTATTAAATAGGCTTATTAAATAGACTTATTAAATAGGCTCATTAAATACTTATTAAATAGGCATATTAAATAGGCTTATTAAATAGACTTATTAAATAGGCTCAATAAATAGGCGTATTAAATAGGCTTATTAAATAGGCTTATTAAATAGGCTTATTAAATATGCGTATTAAATAGACTTATTAAATAGGCTTATTAAATAGGCTCAATAAATAGGCTTATTAAATAGGCTCAATAAATAGGCTTATTAAATAGGCTCAATAAATAGGCTTATTAAATAGGCTCAATAAATAGGCTTATTAAATAGGCTCATTAAATACTTATTAAATAGACTTATTAAATAGACTTATTAAATAGACTTATTAAATAGGCTTATTAAATAGACTTATTAAATAGGCTTATTAAAAAGGCTTATTAAATAGACTTATTAAACAGGCTCATTAAATACTTATTAAATAGGTTTATTAAATAGGCGTATTAAATAGACTTATTAAATAGGCTCAATAAATAGGCTTATTAAATGGGCTTATTAAATAGGCTCATTAAATAGGCTTAATAAATAGGCTGATTAAATAGGCGTATTAAATAGGCTTATTAAATAGACTCATTAAATAGGCTTATTAAATAGGCTCAATAAATAGGCTCATTAAATAGGCTCAATAAATAGGCTCATTAAATAGGCTCAATAAATAGGCTTATTAAATAGGCTCAATAATTAGGCTTATTAAATAGGCTCAATAAATAGGCTTATTAAATAGGCTCATTATATACTTGTTAAATAGGCTTATTAAATAGATTTATTAAATAGACGTATTAAATATGCTTATTAAATCGGCTTATTAAATAGGCTTATTAAATAGGCTTATTAAATAGACTCATTAAATAGCCTCATTAAATAGGCTTATTTTAGC
Source organism: Petromyzon marinus (assembly GCF_048934315.1). Classification (NCBI taxonomy): domain Eukaryota; kingdom Metazoa; phylum Chordata; class Hyperoartia; order Petromyzontiformes; family Petromyzontidae; genus Petromyzon; species Petromyzon marinus. The sequence continues at coordinate 5,105,928 of NW_027423002.1, forward strand.
AACTTAGGTTTATTAATTAGGCTTTTTTCAGCAACTTAGACTTATTAAATAGCCTTATTACAGCAACTTAGGCTTATTAAATAGGCTTATTTCAGCAACTTAGGCTTATTAAATAGGCTTATTTCAGCAACTTAGGCTTATTAAATAGGCTTATTTCAGCAACTTAGGCTTATTAAATAGCCTTATTTCAGCAACTTAGACTTATTAAATAGGATTCTTCAGCAACTTAGGCTTAAATAGGCTTATTAAATAGGCTTATGAAATAGGTTTATTAAATAGGCTTATTAAATAAACTTATTAAATAGCCTCATTAAATAGGCTTATTTTAGCAACTTAGGCTTATTAAATAGGTTTATTTCAGCAACTTAGACTTATTAAATAGCCATATTAAATATGCTTATTTCAGCAACTTAGGCTTATTAAGTAGGCTTATTTCCGCAGCTTATGCTTATTAAATAGCCTTATTAAATAGGCTTATTTCAGCAACTTAGGATTATTAAATAGGCTTATTTCAGCAACTTAGACTTATTAAATAGGCCTATTAAATAGGCTTATTAAATAGACTTATTAAATAGGCTCATTAAATACTTATTAAATAGGCTTATTAAATAGACTGATTAAATAGGCTCAATAAATAGGCGTATTAAATAGGCTTATTAAATAGGCTTATTAAATAGGCTTATTAAATAGGCTTATTAAATATGCGTATTAAATAGACTTATTAAATAGGCTTATTAAATAGGCTCAATAAATAGGCTTATTAAATAGGCTCAATAAATAGGCTTATTAAATAGGCTCAATAAATAGACTTATTAAATAGCCTCATTAAATAGGCTTATTTTAGCAACTTAGGCTTATTAAAATGGTTTATTTCAGCAACTTAGACTTATTAAATTGCCATATTAAATAGGCTTATTTCAGCAACTTAGGCTTATTAAATTGGCGTATTTCAGCAACTTATGCTTATTAAATAGCCTTTTTAAATAGGCTTATTTCAGCAACTTAGGCTTATTAAATAGGCTTATTTCACCAACGTATGCTTATTAAATAGGCTTATTTCAGCAACTTAGACTTATTAAATAGCCTTATCTCAGCAACTTAGACTTATTAAATAGGCTTATTTCAGCAACTTATGCTTATTAAATATACTTATTTCAGCAACTTAGGCTTATTAAATAGGCTTATTTCAGCAACTTAGACTTATTAAATAGCCTTATTTCAGCAACTTAGGCTTATTAAATAGGCTTATTTCAGCAACTTAGTCTTATTAAATAGCCTTATTTCAGCAACTTAGACTTATTAAATAGGCTTATTTCAGCAACTTAGGCTTATTAAATAGGCTTATTCAGCAACTTAGGCTTATTAAATAGGCTTATTAAATAGGCTTATTTCAGCAACTTTGGCTTATTAAATAGGCTTATTCAGCAACTTAGGCTTATTAAATAGGCTCATTAAATACTTATTAAATAGGCTTATTAAACAGGCTTATTAAATAGACTTATTAAACAGGCTCAATAAATAGGCTTATTAAATAGGCTCATTAAATAGGCTTCATAAATAGGCTTATTAAATCAGCTTATTAAATAGGCTTATTAAATAGGCATATTAAATAGACTTATTAAATAGGCTTTTAAATAGGCTCAATAAATAGGCCTATTAAATAGGCTCAATAAATAGGCTAATTAAATAGGCTCAATAAATAGGCTTATTAAATAGACTCAATAAATAGGCTTATTAAATAGGCTCATTAAATACTTATTAAATAGGCTTATTAAATAGACTTATTAAATAGACTTATTAAATAGGCTTATTAAATAGACTTATTAAATAGGCTTATTAAAAAGGCTTATTAAATAGACTTATTAAATAAACTTATTAAATAGCCTCATTAAATAGGCTTATTTTAGCAACTTAGGCTTATTAAATAGCCTTATTAAATAGGCTTATTTCAGCAACATTAGGATTATTAAATAGGCTTATTTCAGCAACTTAGACTTATTAAATAGGCCTATTAAATAGGCTTATTAAATAGACTTATTAAATAGGCTCATTAAATACTTATTAAATAGGCATATTAAATAGGCTTATTAAATAGACTTATTAAATAGGCTCAATAAATAGGCGTATTAAATAGGCTTATTAAATAGGCTTATTAAATAGGCTTATTAAATATGCGTATTAAATAGACTTATTAAATAGGCTTATTAAATAGGCTCAATAAATAGGCTTATTAAATAGGCTCAATAAATAGGCTTATTAAATAGGCTCAATAAATAGGCTTATTAAATAGGCTCAATAAATAGGCTTATTAAATAGGCTCATTAAATACTTATTAAATAGACTTATTAAATAGACTTATTAAATAGACTTATTAAATAGGCTTATTAAATAGACTTATTAAATAGGCTTATTAAAAAGGCTTATTAAATAGACTTATTAAACAGGCTCATTAAATACTTATTAAATAGGTTTATTAAATAGGCGTATTAAATAGACTTATTAAATAGGCTCAATAAATAGGCTTATTAAATGGGCTTATTAAATAGGCTCATTAAATAGGCTTAATAAATAGGCTGATTAAATAGGCGTATTAAATAGGCTTATTAAATAGACTCATTAAATAGGCTTATTAAATAGGCTCAATAAATAGGCTCATTAAATAGGCTCAATAAATAGGCTCATTAAATAGGCTCAATAAATAGGCTTATTAAATAGGCTCAATAATTAGGCTTATTAAATAGGCTCAATAAATAGGCTTATTAAATAGGCTCATTATATACTTGTTAAATAGGCTTATTAAATAGATTTATTAAATAGACGTATTAAATATGCTTATTAAATCGGCTTATTAAATAGGCTTATTAAATAGGCTTATTAAATAGACTCATTAAATAGCCTCATTAAATAGGCTTATTTTAGCAACTTAGGTTTATTAATTAGGCTTTTTTCAGCAACTTAGACTTATTAAATAGCCTTATTACAGCAACTTAGGCTTATTAAATAGGCTTATTTCAGCAACTTAGGCTTATTAAATAGGCTTATTTCAGCAACTTAGGCTTATTAAATAGGCTTATTTCAGCAACTTAGGCTTATTAAATAGCCTTATTTCAGCAACTTAGACTTATTAAATAGGATTCTTCAGCAACTTAGGCTTAAATAGGCTTATTAAATAGGCTTATGAAATAGGTTTATTAAATAGGCTTATTAAATAAACTTATTAAATAGCCTCATTAAATAGGCTTATTTTAGCAACTTAGGCTTATTAAATAGGTTTATTTCAGCAACTTAGACTTATTAAATAGCCATATTAAATATGCTTATTTCAGCAACTTAGGCTTATTAAGTAGGCTTATTTCCGCAGCTTATGCTTATTAAATAGCCTTATTAAATAGGCTTATTTCAGCAACTTAGGATTATTAAATAGGCTTATTTCAGCAACTTAGACTTATTAAATAGGCCTATTAAATAGGCTTATTAAATAGACTTATTAAATAGGCTCATTAAATACTTATTAAATAGGCTTATTAAATAGACTGATTAAATAGGCTCAATAAATAGGCGTATTAAATAGGCTTATTAAATAGGCTTATTAAATAGGCTTATTAAATAGGCTTATTAAATATGCGTATTAAATAGACTTATTAAATAGGCTTATTAAATAGGCTCAATAAATAGGCTTATTAAATAGGCTCAATAAATAGGCTTATTAAATAGGCTCAATAAATAGACTTATTAAATAGCCTCATTAAATAGGCTTATTTTAGCAACTTAGGCTTATTAAAATGGTTTATTTCAGCAACTTAGACTTATTAAATTGCCATATTAAATAGGCTTATTTCAGCAACTTAGGCTTATTAAATTGGCGTATTTCAGCAACTTATGCTTATTAAATAGCCTTTTTAAATAGGCTTATTTCAGCAACTTAGGCTTATTAAATAGGCTTATTTCACCAACGTATGCTTATTAAATAGGCTTATTTCAGCAACTTAGACTTATTAAATAGCCTTATCTCAGCAACTTAGACTTATTAAATAGGCTTATTTCAGCAACTTATGCTTATTAAATATACTTATTTCAGCAACTTAGGCTTATTAAATAGGCTTATTTCAGCAACTTAGACTTATTAAATAGCCTTATTTCAGCAACTTAGGCTTATTAAATAGGCTTATTTCAGCAACTTAGTCTTATTAAATAGCCTTATTTCAGCAACTTAGACTTATTAAATAGGCTTATTTCAGCAACTTAGGCTTATTAAATAGGCTTATTCAGCAACTTAGGCTTATTAAATAGGCTTATTAAATAGGCTTATTTCAGCAACTTTGGCTTATTAAATAGGCTTATTCAGCAACTTAGGCTTATTAAATAGGCTCATTAAATACTTATTAAATAGGCTTATTAAACAGGCTTATTAAATAGACTTATTAAACAGGCTCAATAAATAGGCTTATTAAATAGGCTCATTAAATAGGCTTCATAAATAGGCTTATTAAATCAGCTTATTAAATAGGCTTATTAAATAGGCATATTAAATAGACTTATTAAATAGGCTTTTAAATAGGCTCAATAAATAGGCCTATTAAATAGGCTCAATAAATAGGCTAATTAAATAGGCTCAATAAATAGGCTTATTAAATAGACTCAATAAATAGGCTTATTAAATAGGCTCATTAAATACTTATTAAATAGGCTTATTAAATAGACTTATTAAATAGACTTATTAAATAGGCTTATTAAATAGACTTATTAAATAGGCTTATTAAAAAGGCTTATTAAATAGACTTATTAAATACGCTCATTAAATACTTATTAAATAGGTTTATTAAATAGGCGTATTAAATAGGCTTATTAAATAGGCTCAATAAATAGGCTTATTAAATAGGCTTATTAAATAGGCTCAATAAATAGGCTTATTAAATAGCCTCAATAAATAGGCTCATTAAATAGGCTCAATAAATAGGCTTATTAAATAGGCTCATTAAATACTTATTAAATAGGCTTATTAAATAGATTTATTAATTAGACTTATTAAATAGGCTTATTAAATAGGCTTATTAAATAGACTTATTAAATAGCCTCATTAAATAGGCTTATTTTAGCAACTTAGGCTTATTTCAGCAACTTAGACTTATTAAATAGCCTTATTTCAGCAACTTAGGCTTATTAAATAGGCTTATTTCAGCAACTTAGGCTTATTAAATAGCCTTATTTCAGCAACTTAGACTTATTAAATAGGCTTATTCAGCAACTTAGGCTTAAATAGGCTTATTAAATAGGCTTATTAAATAGGATTATTAAATAGGCTTATTAAATAGACTTATTAAATAGGCTCATTAAATACTTATTAAATATGCTTATTAAATAGGCTTATTAAATAGACTTATTAAATAGGCACAATAAATAGGCTTATTAAATAGGCCTATTAAATAGGCTTATTAAATAGACTTATTAAATAGACGTATTCAATATGCTTATTAAATAGTCTTATTAAATAGGCTTATTAAATAGGCTTATTAAATAGACTTATTAAATAGCCTCATTAAATAGGCTTATTTTAGCAACTTAGGCTTATTAATTAGGCTTTTTTCAGCAACTTAGGACTTATTAAATAGCCTTATTGCAGCAACTTACGCTTATTAAATAGGGTTATTTCAGCAACTTAGGCTTATTAAATAGGCTTTTTTCAGAAACTTAGGCTTATTAAATAGGCTTATTCAGCAACTTAGGCTTATTAAATAGCCTTATTAAATAGGCTTATTTCAGCAACTTAGGCTTATTAAATAGGCTTATTTCAGCAACTTAGACTTATTAAAAAGACTTATTTCAGCAACTTAGGCTTATGAAATAGGCTTATTCAGCAACTTAGCTTATTAAATAGGCTTATTTCAGCAACTTAGACTTATTAAATATGCCTATTAAATAGGCTTATTAAATAGACTGATTAAATAGGCTCATTAAATACATATTAAATAGGCTTATTAAATAGATTTATTAATTAGACTTATTAAATAGGCTTATTAAATAGGCTTATTAAATAGGCTCATTAAATAGACTTATTAAATAGCCTCATTAAATAGTCTTATTTTAGCAACTTAGGCTTATTAAATAGGCTTATTTAAGCAACTTAGACTTATTAAATAGCCTTATTTCAGCAACTTAGGCTTATTAAATAGGCTTATTTCAGCAACTTAGGCATATTAAATAGACTTATTTCAGCAACTTAGACTTATTAAATAGGCTTATTCAGCAACTTAGGCTGAAATAGGCTTATTAAATAGGCTTATTATATAGGCTTATTAAATAGGCTTATTAAATAGACTTATTAAATTGACGTATTAAATATGCTTATTAAATCGGCTTATTAAATAGGCTTATTAAATAGGCTTATTAAATAGACTCATTAAATAGCCTCATTAAATAGGCTTATTTTAGCAACTTAGGTTTATTAATTAGGCTTTTTTCAGCAACTTAGACTTATTAAATAGCCTTATTACAGCAACTTAGGCTTATTAAATAGGCTTATTTCAGCAACTTAGGCTTATTAAATAGGCTTATTTCAGCAACTTAGGCTTATTAAATAGGCTTATTTCAGCAACTTAGGCTTATTAAATAGCCTTATTTCAGCAACTTAGACTTATTAAATAGGATTCTTCAGCAACTTAGGCTTAAATAGGCTTATTAAATAGGCTTATGAAATAGGTTTATTAAATAGGCTTATTAAATAAACTTATTAAATAGCCTCATTAAATAGGCTTATTTTAGCAACTTAGGCTTATTAAATAGGTTTATTTCAGCAACTTAGACTTATTAAATAGCCATATTAAATATGCTTATTTCAGCAACTTAGGCTTATTAAGTAGGCTTATTTCCGCAGCTTATGCTTATTAAATAGCCTTATTAAATAGGCTTATTTCAGCAACTTAGGATTATTAAATAGGCTTATTTCAGCAACTTAGACTTATTAAATAGGCCTATTAAATAGGCTTATTAAATAGACTTATTAAATAGGCTCATTAAATACTTATTAAATAGGCTTATTAAATAGGCTCAATAAATAGGCGTATTAAATAGGCTTATTAAATAGGCTTATTAAATAGGCTTATTAAATAGGCTTATTAAATATGCGTATTAAATAGACTTATTAAATAGGCTTATTAAATAGGCTCAATAAATAGGCTTATTAAATAGGCTCAATAAATAGGCTTATTAAATAGGCTCAATAAATAGACTTATTAAATAGCCTCATTAAATAGTCTTATTTTAGCAACTTAGGCTTATTAAAATGGTTTATTTCAGCAACTTAGACTTATTAAATTGCCATATTAAATAGGCTTATTTCAGCAACTTAGGCTTATTAAATTGGCGTATTTCAGCAACTTATGCTTATTAAATAGCCTTTTTAAATAGGCTTATTTCAGCAACTTAGGCTTATTAAATAGGCTTATTTCAGCAACGTATGCTTATTAAATAGGCTTATTTCAGCAACTTAGACTTATTAAATAGCCTTATCTCAGCAACTTAGACTTATTAAATAGGCTTATTTCAGCAACTTATGCTTATTAAATATACTTATTTCAGCAACTTAGGCTTATTAAATAGGCTTATTTCAGCAACTTAGACTTATTAAATAGCCTTATTTCAGCAACTTAGGCTTATTAAATAGGCTTATTTCAGCAACTTAGTCTTATTAAATAGCCTTATTTCAGCAACTTAGACTTATTAAATAGGCTTATTTCAGCAACTTAGGCTTATTAAATAGGCTTATTCAGCAACTTAGGCTTATTAAATAGGCTTATTAAATAGGCTTATTTCAGCAACTTTGGCTTATTAAATAGGCTTATTCAGCAACTTAGGCTTATTAAATAGGCTCATTAAATACTTATTAAATAGGCTTATTAAACAGGCTTATTAAATAGACTTATTAAACAGGCTCAATAAATAGGCTTATTAAATAGGCTCATTAAATAGGCTTCATAAATAGGCTTATTAAATCAGCTTATTAAATAGGCTTATTAAATAGGCATATTAAATAGACTTATTAAATAGGCTTTTTAAATAGGCTCAATAAATAGGCTTATTAAATAGGCTCATTAAATACTTATTAAATAGGCTTATTAAATAGACTTATTAAATAGACTTATTAAATAGGCTTATTAAATAGACTTATTAAATAGGCTTATTAAAAAGGCTTATTAAATAGACTTATTAAATACGCTCATTAAATACTTATTAAATAGGTTTATTAAATAGGCGTATTAAATTGGCTTATTAAATAGGCTCAATAAATAGGCTTATTAAATAGGCTTATTAAATAGGCTCAATAAATAGGCTTATTAAATAGCCTCAATAAATAGGCTCATTAAATAGGCTCAATAAATAGGCTTATTAAATAGGCTCATTAAATACTTATTAAATAGGCTTATTAAATAGATTTATTAATTAGACTTATTAAATAGGCTTATTAAATAGGCTTATTAAATAGACTTATTAAATAGCCTCATTAAATAGGCTTATTTTAGCAACTTAGGCTTATTTCAGCAACTTAGACTTATTAAATAGCCTTATTTCAGCAACTTAGGCTTATTAAATAGGCTTATTTCAGCAACTTAGGCTTATTAAATAGCCTTATTTCAGCAACTTAGACTTATTAAATAGGCTTATTCAGCAACTTAGGCTTAAATAGGCTTATTAAATAGGCTTATTAAATAGGATTATTAAATAGGCTTATTAAATAGACTTATTAAATAGGCTCATTAAATACTTATTAAATATGCTTATTAAATAGGCTTATTAAATAGACTTATTAAATAGGCTCAATAAATAGGCTTATTAAATAGGCCTATTAAATAGGCTTATTAAATAGACTTATTAAATAGACGTATTCAATATGCTTATTAAATAGTCTTATTAAATATGCTTATTAAATAGGCTTATTAAATAGACTTATTAAATAGCCTCATTAAATAGGCTTATTTTAGCAACTTAGGCTTATTAATTAGGCTTTTTTCAGCAACTTAGGACTTATTAAATAGCCTTATTGCAGCAACTTACGCTTATTAAATAGGGTTATTTCAGCAACTTAGGCTTATTAAATAGGCTTATTTCAGAAACTTAGGCTTATTAAATAGGCTTATTCAGCAACTTAGGCTTATTAAATAGCCTTATTAAATAGGCTTATTTCAGCAACTTAGGCTTATTAAATAGGCTTATTTCAGCAACTTAGACTTATTAAAAAGACTTATTTCAGCAACTTAGGCTTATGAAATAGGCTTATTCAGCAACTTAGCTTATTAAATAGGCTTATTTCAGCAACTTAGGATTATTAAATAGGCTTATTTCAGCAACTTAGACTTATTAAATAGGCCTATTAAATAGGCTTATTAAATAGACTTATCAAATAGGCTCATTAAATACTTATTAAATAGGCTTATTAAATAGACTGATTAAATAGGCTCAATAAATAGGCGTATTAAATAGGCTTATTAAATAGGCTTATTAAATAGGCTTATTAAATAGGCTTATTAAATATGCGTATTAAATAGACTTATTAAATAGGCTTATTAAATAGGCTCAATAAATAGGCTTATTAAATAGGCTCAATAAATAGACTTATTAAATAGCCTCATTAAATAGGCTTATTTTAGCAACTTAGGCTTATTAAAATGGTTTATTTCAGCAACTTAGACTTATTAAATTGCCATATTAAATAGGCTTATTTCAGCAACTTAGGCTTATTAAATTGGCGTATTTCAGCAACTTATGCTTATTAAATAGCCTTTTTAAATAGGCTTATTTCAGCAACTTAGGCTTATTAAATAGGCTTATTTCAGCAACGTATGCTTATTAAATAGGCTTATTTCAGCAACTTAGACTTATTAAATAGCCTTATCTCAGCAACTTAGACTTATTAAATAGGCTTATTTCAGCAACTTATGCTTATTAAATATACTTATTTCAGCAACTTAGGCTTATTAAATAGGCTTATTTCAGCAACTTAGACTTATTAAATAGCCTTATTTCAGCAACTTAGGCTTATTAAATAGGCTTATTTCAGCAACTTAGTCTTATTAAATAGCCTTATTTCAGCAACTTAGACTTATTAAATAGGCTTATTTCAGCAACTTAGGCTTATTAAATAGGCTTATTCAGCAACTTAGGCTTATTAAATAGGCTTATTAAATAGGCTTATTTCAGCAACTTTGGCTTATTAAATAGGCTTATTCAGCAACTTAGGCTTATTAAATAGGCTCATTAAATACTTATTAAATAGGCTTATTAAACAGGCTTATTAAATAGACTTATTAAACAGGCTCAATAAATAGGCTTATTAAATAGGCTCATTAAATAGGCTTCATAAATAGGCTTATTAAATCAGCTTATTAAATAGGCTTATTAAATAGGCAATTTAAATAGACTTATTAAATAGGCTTTTTAAATAGGCTCAATAAATAGGCTTATTAAATAGGCTCATTAAATACTTATTAAATAGGCTTATTAAATAGACTTATTAAATAGACTTATTAAATAGGCTTATTAAATAGACTTATTAAATAGGCTTATTAAAAAGGCTTATTAAATAGACTTATTAAATACGCTCATTAAATACTTATTAAATAGGTTTATTAAATAGGCGTATTAAATAGGCTTATTAAATAGGCTCAATAAATAGGCTTATTAAATAGGCTTATTAAATAGGCTCAATAAATAGGCGTATTAAATAGGCTTATTAAATAGGCTTATTAAATAGGCTTATTAAATAGGCTTATTAAATATGCGTATTAAATAGACTTATTAAATAGGCTTATTAAATAGGCTCAATAAATAGGCTTATTAAATAGGCTCAATAAATAGGCTTATTAAATAGGCTCAATAAATAGACTTATTAAATAGCCTCATTAAATAGGCTTATTTTAGCAACTTAGGCTTATTAAAATGGTTTATTTCAGCAACTTAGACTTATTAAATTGCCATATTAAATAGGCTTATTTCAGCAACTTAGGCTTATTAAATTGGCGTATTTCAGCAACTTATGCTTATTAAATAGCCTTTTTAAATAGGCTTATTTCAGCAACTTAGGCTTATTAAATAGGCTTATTTCAGCAACGTATGCTTATTAAATAGGCTTATTTCAGCAACTTAGACTTATTAAATAGCCTTATCTCAGCAACTTAGACTTATTAAATAGGCTTATTTCAGCAACTTATGCTTATTAAATATACTTATTTCAGCAACTTAGGCTTATTAAATAGGCTTATTTCAGCAACTTAGACTTATTAAATAGCCTTATTTCAGCAACTTAGGCTTATTAAATAGCCTTATTTCAGCAACTTAGACTTATTAAATAGGCTTATTTCAGCAACTTAGGCTTATTAAATAGGCTTATTCAGCAACTTAGGCTTTTTAAATAGGCTTATTAAATAGGCTTATTTCAGCAACTTTGGCTTATTAAATAGGCTTATTCAGCAACTTAGGCTTATTAAATAGGCTCATTAAATACTTATTAAATAGGTTTATTAAATAGGCGTATTAAATAGGCTTATTAAATAGGCTCAATAAATAGGCTTATTAAATAGGCTTATTAAATAGGCTCAATAAATAGGCTTATTAAATAGCCTCAATAAATAGGCTCATTAAATAGGCTCAATAAATAGGCTTATTAAATAGGCTCATTAAATACTTATTAAATAGGCTTATTAAATAGATTTATTAATTAGACTTATTAAATAGGCTTATTAAATAGGCTTATTAAATAGACTTATTAAATAGCCTCATTAAATAGGCTTATTTTAGCAACTTAGGCTTATTTCAGCAACTTAGACTTATTAAATAGCCTTATTTCAGCAACTTAGGCTTATTAAATAGGCTTATTTCAGCAACTTAGGCTTATTAAATAGCCTTATTTCAGCAACTTAGACTTATTAAATAGGCTTATTCAGCAACTTAGGCTTAAACAGGCTCAATAAATAGGCTTATTAAATAGGCTCATTAAATAGGCTTCATAAATAGGCTTATTAAATCAGCTTATTAAATAGGCTTATTAAATAGGCATATTAAATAGACTTATTAAATAGGCTTTTTAAATAGGCTCAATAAATAGGCTTATTAAATAGGCTCATTAAATACTTATTAAATAGGCTTATTAAATAGACTTATTAAATAGACTTATTAAATAGGCTTATTAAATAGACTTATTAAATAGGCTTATTAAAAAGGCTTATTAAATAGACTTATTAAATACGCTCATTAAATACTTATTAAATAGGTTTATTAAATAGGCGTATTAAATAGGCTTATTAAATAGGCTCAATAAATAGGCGTATTAAATAGGCTTATTAAATAGGCTTATTAAATAGGCTTATTAAATAGGCTTATTAAATATGCGTATTAAATAGACTTATTAAATAGGCTTATTAAATAGGCTCAATAAATAGGCTTATTAAATAGGCTCAATAAATAGGCTTATTAAATAGGCTCAATAAATAGACTTATTAAATAGCCTCATTAAATAGGCTTATTTTAGCAACTTAGGCTTATTAAAATGGTTTATTTCAGCAACTTAGACTTATTAAATTGCCATATTAAATAGGCTTATTTCAGCAACTTAGGCTTATTAAATTGGCGTATTTCAGCAACTTATGCTTATTAAATAGCCTTTTTAAATAGGCTTATTTCAGCAACTTAGGCTTATTAAATAGGCTTATTTCAGCAACGTATGCTTATTAAATAGGCTTATTTCAGCAACTTAGACTTATTAAATAGCCTTATCTCAGCAACTTAGACTTATTAAATAGGCTTATTTCAGCAACTTATGCTTATTAAATATACTTATTTCAGCAACTTAGGCTTATTAAATAGGCTTATTTCAGCAACTTAGACTTATTAAATAGCCTTATTTCAGCAACTTAGGCTTATTAAATAGCCTTATTTCAGCAACTTAGACTTATTAAATAGGCTTATTTCAGCAACTTAGGCTTATTAAATAGGCTTATTCAGCAACTTAGGCTTTTTAAATAGGCTTATTAAATAGGCTTATTTCAGCAACTTTGGCTTATTAAATAGGCTTATTCAGCAACTTAGGCTTATTAAATAGGCTCATTAAATACTTATTAAATAGGTTTATTAAATAGGCGTATTAAATAGGCTTATTAAATAGGCTCAATAAATAGGCTTATTAAATAGGCTTATTAAATAGGCTCAATAAATAGGCTTATTAAATAGCCTCAATAAATAGGCTCATTAAATAGGCTCAATAAATAGGCTTATTAAATAGGCTCATTAAATACTTATTAAATAGGCTTATTAAATAGATTTATTAATTAGACTTATTAAATAGGCTTATTAAATAGGCTTATTAAATAGACTTATTAAATAGCCTCATTAAATAGGCTTATTTTAGCAACTTAGGCTTATTTCAGCAACTTAGACTTATTAAATAGCCTTATTTCAGCAACTTAGGCTTATTAAATAGGCTTATTTCAGCAACTTAGGCTTATTAAATAGCCTTATTTCAGCAACTTAGACTTATTAAATAGGCTTATTCAGCAACTTAGGCTTAAATAGGCTTATTAAATAGGCTTATTAAATAGGATTATTAAATAGGCTTATTAAATAGACTTATTAAATAGGCTCATTAAATACTTATTAAATATGCTTATTAAATAGGCTTATTAAATAGACTTATTAAATAGGCTCAATAAATAGGCTTATTAAATAGGCCTATTAAATAGGCTTATTAAATAGACTTATTAAATAGACGTATTCAATATGCTTATTAAATAGTCTTATTAAATAGGCTTATTAAATAGGCTTATTAAATAGACTTATTAAATAGCCTCATTAAATAGGCTTATTTTAGCAACTTAGGCTTATTAATTAGGCTTTTTTCAGCAACTTAGGACTTATTAAATAGCCTTATTGCAGCAACTTACGCTTATTAAATAGGGTTATTTCAGCAACTTAGGCTTATTAAATAGGCTTATTTCAGAAACTTAGGCTTATTAAATAGGCTTATTCAGCAACTTAGGCTTATTAAATAGCCTTATTAAATAGGCTTATTTCAGCAACTTAGGCTTATTAAATAGGCTTATTTCAGCAACTTAGACTTATTAAAAAGACTTATTTCAGCAACTTAGGCTTATGAAATAGGCTTATTCAGCAACTTAGCTTATTAAATAGGCTTATTTCAGCAACTTAGGATTATTAAATAGGCTTATTTCAGCAACTTAGACTTATTAAATAGGCCTATTAAATAGGCTTATTAAATAGACTTATTAAATAGGCTCATTAAATACTTATTAAATAGGCTTATTAAATAGACTGATTAAATAGGCTCAATAAATAGGCGTATTAAATAGGCTTATTAAATAGGCTTATTAAATAGGCTTATTAAATAGGCTTATTAAATATGCGTATTAAATAGACTTATTAAATAGGCTTATTAAATAGGCTCAATAAATAGGCTTATTAAATAGGCTCAATAAATAGACTTATTAAATAGCCTCATTAAATAGGCTTATTTTAGCAACTTAGGCTTATTAAAATGGTTTATTTCAGCAACTTAGACTTATTAAATTGCCATATTAAATAGGCTTATTTCAGCAACTTAGGCTTATTAAATTGGCGTATTTCAGCAACTTATGCTTATTAAATAGCCTTTTTAAATAGGCTTATTTCAGCAACTTAGGCTTATTAAATAGGCTTATTTCAGCAACGTATGCTTATTAAATAGGCTTATTTCAGCAACTTAGACTTATTAAATAGCCTTATCTCAGCAACTTAGACTTATTAAATAGGCTTATTTCAGCAACTTATGCTTATTAAATATACTTATTTCAGCAACTTAGGCTTATTAAATAGGCTTATTTCAGCAACTTAGACTTATTAAATAGCCTTATTTCAGCAACTTAGGCTTATTAAATAGGCTTATTTCAGCAACTTAGTCTTATTAAATAGCCTTATTTCAGCAACTTAGACTTATTAAATAGGCTTATTTCAGCAACTTAGGCTTATTAAATAGGCTTATTCAGCAACTTAGGCTTATTAAATAGGCTTATTAAATAGGCTTATTTCAGCAACTTTGGCTTATTAAATAGGCTTATTCAGCAACTTAGGCTTATTAAATAGGCTCATTAAATACTTATTAAATAGGCTTATTAAACAGGCTTATTAAATAGACTTATTAAACAGGCTCAATAAATAGGCTTATTAAATAGGCTCATTAAATAGGCTTCATAAATAGGCTTATTAAATCAGCTTATTAAATAGGCTTATTAAATAGGCATATTAAATAGACTTATTAAATAGGCTTTTTAAATAGGCTCAATAAATAGGCTTATTAAATAGGCTCATTAAATACTTATTAAATAGGCTTATTAAATAGACTTATTAAATAGACTTATTAAATAGGCTTATTAAATAGACTTATTAAATAGGCTTATTAAAAAGGCTTATTAAATAGACTTATTAAATACTTATTAAATAGGTTTATTAAATAGGCGTATTAAATAGGCTTATTAAATAGGCTCAATAAATAGGCTTATTAAATAGGCTTATTAAATAGGCTCAATAAATAGGCTTATTAAATAGCCTCAATAAATAGGCTCATTAAATAGGCTCAATAAATAGGCTTATTAAATAGGCTCATTAAATACTTATTAAATAGGCTTATTAAATAGATTTATTAATTAGACTTATTAAATAGGCTTATTAAATAGGCTTATTAAATAGACTTATTAAATAGCCTCATTAAATAGGCTTATTTTAGCAACTTAGGCTTATTTCAGCAACTTAGACTTATTAAATAGCCTTATTTCAGCAACTTAGGCTTATTAAATAGGCTTATTTCAGCAACTTAGGCTTATTAAATAGCCTTATTTCAGCAACTTAGACTTATTAAATAGGCTTATTCAGCAACTTAGGCTTAAATAGGCTTATTAAATAGGCTTATTAAATAGGATTATTAAATAGGCTTATTAAATAGACTTATTAAATAGGCTCATTAAATACTTATTAAATATGCTTATTAAATAGGCTTATTAAATAGACTTATTAAATAGGCTCAATAAATAGGCTTATTAAATAGGCCTATTAAATAGGCTTATTAAATAGACTTATTAAATAGACGTATTCAATATGCTTATTAAATAGTCTTATTAAATAGGCTTATTAAATAGGCTTATTAAATAGACTTATTAAATAGCCTCATTAAATAGGCTTATTTTAGCAACTTAGGCTTATTAATTAGGCTTTTTTCAGCAACTTAGGACTTATTAAATAGCCTTATTGCAGCAACTTACGCTTATTAAATAGGGTTATTTCAGCAACTTAGGCTTATTAAATAGGCTTATTTCAGAAACTTAGGCTTATTAAATAGGCTTATTCAGCAACTTAGGCTTATTAAATAGCCTTATTAAATAGGCTTATTTCAGCAACTTAGGCTTATTAAATAGGCTTATTTCAGCAACTTAGACTTATTAAAAAGACTTATTTCAGCAACTTAGGCTTATGAAATAGGCTTATTCAGCAACTTAGCTTATTAAATAGGCTTATTTCAGCAACTTAGACTTATTAAATATGCCTATTAAATAGGCTTATTAAATAGACTGATTAAATAGGCTCATTAAATACATATTAAATAGGCTTATTAAATAGATTTATTAATTAGACTTATTAAATAGGCTTATTAAATAGGCTTATTAAATAGGCTCATTAAATAGACTTATTAAATAGCCTCATTAAATAGTCTTATTTTAGCAACTTAGGCTTATTAAATAGGCTTATTTAAGCAACTTAGACTTATTAAATAGCCTTATTTCAGCAACTTAGGCTTATTAAATAGGCTTATTTCAGCAACTTAGGCATATTAAATAGACTTATTTCAGCAACTTAGACTTATTAAATAGGCTTATTCAGCAACTTAGGCTTAAATAGGCTTATTAAATAGGCTTATTAAATAGGCTTATTAAATAGGCTTATTAAATAGACTTATTAAATAGACGTATTAAATATGCTTATTAAATCGGCTTATTAAATAGGCTTATTAAATAGGCTTATTAAATAGACTCATTAAATAGCCTCATTAAATAGGCTTATTTTAGCAACTTAGGTTTATTAATTAGGCTTTTTTCAGCAACTTAGACTTATTAAATAGCCTTATTTCAGCAACTTAGGATTATTAAATAGGCTTATTTCAGCAACTTAGACTTATTAAATAGGCCTATTAAATAGGCTTATTAAATAGACTTATTAAATAGGCTCATTAAATACTTATTAAATAGGCTTATTAAATAGACTGATTAAATAGGCTCAATAAATAGGCGTATTAAATAGGCTTATTAAATAGGCTTATTAAATAGGCTTATTAAATAGGCTTATTAAATATGCGTATTAAATAGACTTATTAAATAGGCTTATTAAATAGGCTCAATAAATAGGCTTATTAAATAGGCTCAATAAATAGGCTTATTAAATAGGCTCAATAAATAGACTTATTAAATAGCCTCATTAAATAGGCTTATTTTAGCAACTTAGGCTTATTAAAATGGTTTATTTCAGCAACTTAGACTTATTAAATTGCCATATTAAATAGGCTTATTTCAGCAACTTAGGCTTATTAAATTGGCGTATTTCAGCAACTTATGCTTATTAAATAGCCTTTTAAAATAGGCTTATTTCAGCAACTTAGGCTTATTAAATAGGCTTATTTCAGCAACGTATGCTTATTAAATAGGCTTATTTCAGCAACTTAGACTTATTAAATAGCCTTATCTCAGCAACTTAGACTTATTAAATAGGCTTATTTCAGCAACTTATGCTTATTAAATATACTTATTTCAGCAACTTAGGCTTATTAAATAGGCTTATTTCAGCAACTTAGACTTATTAAATAGCCTTATTTCAGCAACTTAGGCTTATTAAATAGGCTTATTTCAGCAACTTAGTCTTATTAAATAGCCTTATTTCAGCAACTTAGACTTATTAAATAGGCTTATTTCAGCAACTTAGGCTTATTAAATAGGCTTATTCAGCAACTTAGGCTTATTAAATAGGCTTATTAAATAGGCTTATTTCAGTAACTTTGGCTTATTAAATAGGCTTATTCAGCAACTTAGGCTTATTAAATAGGCTCATTAAATACTTATTAAATAGGCTTATTAAACAGGCTTATTAAATAGACTTATTAAACAGGCTCAATAAATAGGCTTATTAAATAGGCTCATTAAATAGGCTTCATAAATAGGCTTATTAAATCAGCTTATTAAATAGGCTTATTAAATAGGCATATTAAATAGACTTATTAAATAGGCTTTTTAAATAGGCTCAATAAATAGGCTTATTAAATAGGCTCATTAAATACTTATTAAATAGGCTTATTAAATAGACTTATTAAATAGACTTATTAAATAGGCTTATTAAATAGACTTATTAAATAGGCTTATTAAAAAGGCTTATTAAATAGACTTATTAAATACGCTCATTAAATACTTATTAAATAGGTTTATTAAATAGGCGTATTAAATAGGCTTATTAAATAGGCTCAATAAATAGGCTTATTAAATAGGCTTATTAAATAGGCTCAATAAATAGGCTTATTAAATAGCCTCAATAAATAGACTCATTAAATAGGCTCAATAAATAGGCTTATAAAATAGGCTCATTAAATACTTATTAAATAGGCTTATTAAATAGATTTATTAATTAGACTTATTAAATAGGCTTATTAAATAGGCTTATTAAATAGACTTATTAAATAGCCTCATTAAATAGGCTTATTTTAGCAAATTAGGCTTATTTCAGCAACTTAGACTTATTAAATAGCCTTATTTCAGCAACTTAGGCTTATTAAATATGCTTATTTCAGCAACTTAGGCTTATTAAATAGCCTTATTTCAGCAACTTAGACTTATTAAATAGGCTTATTCAGCAACTTAGGCTTAAATAGGCTTATTAAATAGGCTTATTAAATAGGCTTATTAAATAGGCTTATTAAATAGACTTATTAAATAGGCTCATTAAATACTTATTAAATATGCTTATTAAATATGCTTATTAAATAGACTTATTAAATAGGCTCAATAAATAGGCTTATTAAATAGGCCTATTAAATAGGCTTATTAAATAGACTTATTAAATAGACGTATTCAATATGCTTATTAAATAGTCTTATTAAATAGGCTTATTAAATAGGTTTATTAAATAGACTTATTAAATAGCCTCATTAAATAGGCTTATTTTAGCAACTTAGGCTTATTAATTAGGCTTTTTTCAGCAACTTAGGACTTATTAAATAGCCTTATTGCAGCAACTTACGCTTATTAAATAGGGTTATTTCAGCAACTTAGGCTTATTAAATAGGCTTATTTCAGAAACTTAGGCTTATTAAATAGGCTTATTCAGCAACTTAGGCTTATTAAATAGCCTTATTAAATAGGCTTATTTCAGCAACTTAGGCTTATTAAATAGGCTTATTTCAGCAACTTAGACTTATTAAAAAGACTTATTTCAGCAACTTAGGCTTATGAAATAGGCTTATTCAGCAACTTAGCTTATTAAATAGGCTTATTTCAGCAACTTAGACTTATTAAATATGCCTATTAAATAGGCTTATTAAATAGACTGATTAAATAGGCTCATTAAATACATATTAAATAGGCTTATTAAATAGATTTATTAATTAGACTTATTAAATAGGCTTATTAAATAGGCTTATTAAATAGGCTCATTAAATAGACTTATTAAATAGCCTCATTAAATAGTCTTATTTTAGCAACTTAGGCTTATTAAATAGGCTTATTTAAGCAACTTAGACTTATTAAATAGCCTTATTTCAGCAACTTTCAGGCTTTTTTCAGCAACTTAGGACTTATTAAATAGCCTTATTGCAGCAACTTACGCTTATTAAATAGGGTTATTTCAGCAACTTAGGCTTATTATATAGGCTTATTTCAGAAACTTAGGCTTATTAAATAGCCTTATTAAATAGGCTTATTTCAGAAACTTAGGCTTATTAAATAGCCTTATTTCAGCAACTTAGACTTATTAAAAAGACTTATTTCAGCAACTTAGGCTTATGAAATAGGCTTATTCAGCAACTTAGCTTATTAAATAGGCTTATTTCAGCAACTTAGACTTATTAAATATGCCTATTAAATAGGCGTATTAAATAGACTGATTAAATAGGTTCATTAAATACATATTAAATAGGCTTATTAAATAGATTTATTAATTAGACTTATTAAATAGGCTTATTAAATAGGCTTATTAAATAGGCTCATTAAATAGACTTATTAAATAGCCTCATTAAATAGTCTTATTTTAGCAACTTAGGCTTATTAATAGGCTTATTTAAGCAACTTAGACTTATTAAATAGCCTTATTTCAGCAACTTAGGCTTATTAAATAGGCTTATTTCAGCAATTTAGGCATATTAAATAGACATTTCAGCAACTTAGACTTATTAAATAGGCTTATTCAGCAACTTAGGCTTAAATAGGCTTATTAAATAGGCTTATTAAATAGGCTTATTAAATAGGCTTATTAAATAAACGTATTAAATAGCCTCATTAAATAGGCTTATTTTAGCAACTTAGGCTTATTAAATAGCCTTATTAAATAGGCTTATTTCAGCAACATTAGGATTATTAAATAGGCTTATTTCAGCAACTTAGACTTATTAAATAGGCCTATTAAATAGGCTTATTAAATAGACTTATTAAATAGGCTCATTAAATACTTATTAAATAGGCTTATTAAATAGGCTTATTAAATAGACTTATTAAATAGGCTCAATAAATAGGCGTATTAAATAGGCTTATTAAATAGGCTTATTAAATAGGCTTATTAAATATGTGTATTAAATAGACTTATTAAATAGGCTTATTAAATAGGCTCAATAAATAGGCTTATTAAATAGGCTCAATAAATAGGCTTATTAAATAGGCTCAATAAATAGGCTTATTAAATAGGCTCAATAAATAGGCTTATTAAATAGGCTCATTAAATACTTATTAAATAGGCTTATTAAATAGACTTATTAAATAGACTTATTAAATAGGCTTATTAAATAGACTTATTAAATAGGCTTATTAAAAAGGCTTATTAAATAGACTTATTAAACAGGCTCATTAAATACTTATTAAATAGGTTTATTAAATAGGCGTATTAAATAGACTTATTAAACAGGCTCAATAAATAGGCTTATTAAATGGGCTTATTAAATAGGCTCATTAAATAGGCTTAATAAATAGGCTGATTAAATAGGCGTATTAAATAGGCTTATTAAATAGACTCATTAAATAGGCTTATTAAATAGGCTCAATAAATAGGCTCATTAAATAGGCTCAATAAATAGGCTTATTAAATAGGCTCAATAATTAGGCTTATTAAATAGGCTCAATAAATAGGCTTATTAAATAGGCTCATTATATACTTGTTAAATAGGCTTATTAAATAGACTTATTAAATAGACGTATTAAATATGCTTATTAAATCGGCTTATTAAATAGGCTTATTAAATAGGCTTATTAAATAGACTCATTAAATAGCCTCATTAAATAGGCTTATTTTAGCAACTTAGGTTTATTAATTAGGCTTTTTTCAGCAACTTAGACTTATTAAACAGCCTTATTACAGCAACTTAGGCTTATTAAATAGGCTTATTTCAGCAACTTAGGCTTATTAAATAGGCTTATTTCAGCAACTTAGGCTTATTAAATAGGCTTATTTCAGCAACTTAGGCTTATTAAATAGCCTTATTTCAGCAACTTAGACTTATTAAATAGGATTCTTCAGCAACTTAGGCTTAAATAGGCTTATTAAATAGGCTTATGAAATAGGTTTATTAAATAGGCTTATTAAATAAACTTATTAAATAGCCTCATTAAATAGGCTTATTTTAGCAACTTAGGCTTATTAAATAGGTTTATTTCAGCAACTTAGACTTATTAAATAGCCATATTAAATATGCTTATTTCAGCAACTTAGGCTTATTAAGTAGGCTTATTTCCGCAGCTTATGCTTATTAAATAGCCTTATTAAATAGGCTTATTTCAGCAATTTAGGATTATTAAATAGGCTTATTTCAGCAACTTAGACTTATTAAATAGGCCTATTACATAGGCTTATTAAATAGACTTATTAAATAGGCTCATTAAATACTTATTAAATAGGCTTATTAAATAGACTGATTAAATAGGCTCAATAAATAGGCGTATTAAATAGGCTCATTAAATAGGCTTATTAAATAGGCTTATTAAATAGGCTTATTAAATATGCGTATTAAATAGACTTATTAAATAGGCTTATTAAATAGGCTCAATAAATAGGCTTATTAAATAGGCTCAATAAATAGGCTTATTAAATAGGCTCAATAAATAGACTTATTAAATAGCCTCATTAAATAGGCTTATTTTAGCAACTTAGGCTTATTAAAATGGGTTATTTCAGCAACTTAGACTTATTAAATTGCCATATTAAATAGGCTTATTTCAGCAACTTAGGCTTATTAAATTGGCGTATTTCAGCAACTTATGCTTATTAAATAGCCTTTTTAAATAGGCTTATTTCAGCAACTTAGGCTTATTAAATAGGCTTATTTCAGCAACGTATGCTTATTAAATAGGCTTATTTCAGCAACTTAGACTTATTAAATAGCCTTATCTCAGCAACTTAGACTTATTAAATAGGCTTATTTCAGCAACTTATGCTTATTAAATATACTTATTTCAGCAACTTAGGCTTATTAAATAGGCTTATTTCAGCAACTTAGACTTATTAAATAGCCTTATTTCAGCAACTTAGGCTTATTAAATAGGCTTATTTCAGCAACTTAGTCTTATTAAATAGCCTTATTTCAGCAACTTAGACTTATTAAATAGGCTTATTTCAGCAACTTAGGCTTAGTAAATAGGCTTATTCAGCAACTTAGGCTTATTAAATAGGCTTATTAAAAAGGCTTATTTCAGCAACTTTGGCTTATTAAATAGGCTTATTCAGCAACTTAGGCTTATTAAATAGGCTCATTAAATACTTATTAAATAGGCTTATTAAACAGGCTTATTAAATAGACTTATTAAACAGGCTCAATAAATAGGCTTATTAAATAGGCTCATTAAATAGGCTTCATAAATAGGCTTATTAAATCAGCTTATTAAATAGGCTTATTAAATAGGCGTATTAAATAGACTTATTAAATAGGCTTTTTAAATAGGCTCAATAAATAGGCCTATTAAATAGGCTCAATAAATAGGCTAATTAAATAGGCTCAATAAATAGGCTTATTAAATAGACTCAATAAATAGGCTTATTAAATAGGCTCATTAAATACTTATTAAATAGGCTTATTAAATAGACTTATTAAATAGACTTATTAAATAGGCTTATTAAATAGACTTATTAAATAGGCTTATTAAAAAGGCTTATTAAATAGACTTATTAAATATGCTCATTAAATACTTATTAAATAGGTTTATTAAATAGGCGTATTAAATAGGCTTATTAAATAGGCTCAATAAATAGGCTTATTAAATAGGCTTATTAAATAGGCTCAATAAATAGGCTTATTAAATAGCCTCAATAAATAGGCTCATTAAATAGGCTCAATAAATAGGCTTATTAAATAGGCTCATTAAATACTTATTAAATAGGCTTATTAAATAGATTTATTAATTAGACTTATTAAATAGGCTTATTAAATAGGCTTATTAAATAGACTTATTAAATAGCCTCATTAAATAGGCTTATTTTAGCAACTTAGGCTTATTTCAGCAACTTAGACTTATTAAATAGCCTTATTTCAGCAACTTAGGCTTATTAAATAGGCTTATTTCAGCAACTTAGGCTTATTAAATAGCCTTATTTCAGCAACTTAGACTTATTAAATAGGCTTATTCAGCAACTTAGGCTTAAATAGGCTTATTAAATAGGCTTATTAAATAGGCTTATTAAATAGGCTTATTAAAT
Source organism: Petromyzon marinus (assembly GCF_048934315.1). NCBI lineage: Eukaryota > Metazoa > Chordata > Hyperoartia > Petromyzontiformes > Petromyzontidae > Petromyzon > Petromyzon marinus. The sequence goes on from NW_027423002.1 coordinate 5,129,883, forward strand.
AGACTTATTAAATAGGCTCATTAAATACTTATTAAATATGCTTATTAAATAGGCTTATTAAATAGACTTATTAAATAGGCTCAATAAATAGGCTTATTAAATAGGCCTATTAAGTAGGCTTATTAAATAGACTTATTAAATAGACGTATTCAATATGCTTATTAAATAGTCTTATTAAATAGGCTTATTAAATAGGCTTATTAAATAGACTTATTAAATAGCCTCATTAAATAGGCTTATTTTAGCAACTTAGGCTTATTAATTAGGCTTTTTTCAGCAACTTAGGACTTATTAAATAGCCTTATTGCAGCAACTTACGCTTATTAAATAGGGTTATTTCAGCAACTTAGGCTTATTAAATAGGCTTATTTCAGAAACTTAGGCTTATTAAATAGGCTTATTCAGCAACTTAGGCTTATTAAATAGCCTTATTAAATAGGCTTATTTCAGCAACTTAGGCTTATTAAATAGGCTTATTTCAGCAACTTAGACTTATTAAAAAGACTTATTTCAGCAACTTAGGCTTATGAAATAGGCTTATTCAGCAACTTAGCTTATTAAATAGGCTTATTTCACAACTTAGACTTATTAAATATGCCTATTAAATAGGCTTATTAAATAGACTGATTAAATAGGCTCATTAAATACATATTAAATAGGCTTATTAATTAGATTTATTAATTAGACTTATTAAATAGGCTTATTAAATAGGCTTATTAAATAGGCTCATTAAATAGACTTATTAAATAGCCTCATTAAATAGTCTTATTTTAGCAACTTAGGCTTATTAAATAGGCTTATTTAAGCAACTTAGACTTATTAAATAGCCTTATTTCAGCAACTTAGGCTTATTAAATAGGCTTATTTCAGCAACTTAGGCATATTAAATAGACTTATTTCAGCAACTTAGACTTATTAAATAGGCTTATTCAGCAACTTAGGCTTAAATAGGCTTATTAAATAGGCTTATTAAATAGGCTTATTAAATAGGCTTATTAAATAAACTTATTAAATAGCCTCATTAAATAGGCTTATTTTAGCAACTTAGGCTTATTAAATAGCCTTATTAAATAGGCTTATTTCAGCAATATTAGGATTATTAAATAGGCTTATTTCAGCAACTTAGACTTATTAAATAGGCCTATTAAATAGGTTTATTAAATAGGCTTATGAAATAGGCTTATTAAATAGACTTATTAAATAGGCTCAATAAATAGGCGTATTAAATAGGCTTATTAAATAGGCTTATTAAATAGGCTTATTAAATATGCGTATTAAATAGACTTATTAAATAGGCTTATTAAATAGGCTCAATAAATAGGCTTATTAAATAGGCTCAATAAATAGGCTTATTAAATAGGCTCAATAAATAGGCTTATTAAATAGGCTCAATAAATAGGCTTATTAAATAGGCTCATTAAATACTTATTAAATAGGCTTATTAAATAGACTTATTAAATAGACTTATTAAATAGGCTTATTAAATAGACTTATTAAATAGGCTTATTAAAAAGGCTTATTAAATAGACTTATTAAACAGGCTCATTAAATACTTATTAAATAGGTTTATTAAATAGGCATATTAAATAGACTTATTAAATAGGCTCAATAAATAGGCTTATTAAATGGGCTTATTAAATAGGCTCATTAAATAGGCTTAATAAATAGGCTGATTAAATAGGCGTATTAAATAGGCTTATTAAATAGACTCATTAAATAGGCTTATTAAATAGGCTCAATAAAAATAGGCTCATTAAATAGGCTCAATAAATAGGCTTATTAAATAGGCTCAATAATTAGGCTTATTAAATAGGCTCAATAAATAGGCTTATTAAATAGGCTCATTATATACTTGTTAAATAGGCTTATTAAATAGACTTATTAAATAGACGTATTAAATATGCTTATTAAATCGGCTTATTAAATAGGCTTATTAAATAGGCTTATTAAATAGACTCATTAAATAGCCTCATTAAATAGGCTTATTTTAGCAACTTAGGCTTATTAATTAGGCTTTTTTCAGCAACTTAGACTTATTAAATAGCCTTATTACAGCAACTTAGGCTTATTAAATAGGCTTATTTCAGCAACTTAGGCTTATTAAATAGGCTTATTTCAGCAACTTAGGCTTATTAAATAGGCTTATTTCAGCAACTTAGGCTTATTAAATAGCCTTATTTCAGCAACTTAGACTTATTAAATAGGATTCTTCAGCAACTTAGGCTTAAATAGGCTTATTAAATAGGCTTATGAAATAGGTTTATTAAATAGGCTTATTAAATAAACTTATTAAATAGCCTCATTAAATAGGCTTATTTTAGCAACTTAGGCTTATTAAATAGGTTTATTTCAGCAACTTAGACTTATTAAATAGCCATATTAAATATGCTTATTTCAGCAACTTAGGCTTATTAAGTAGGCTTATTTCAGCAGCTTATGCTTATTAAATAGCCTTATTAAATAGGCTTATTTCAGCAACTTAGGATTATTAAATAGGCTTATTTCAGCAACTTAGACTTATTAAATAGGCCTATTAAATAGGCTTATTAAATAGACTTATTAAATAGGCTCATTAAATAGGCCTATTAAATAGGCTTATTATATACTTGTTAAATAGGCTTATTAAATAGACTTATTAAATAGACGTATTAAATATGCTTATTAAATCGGCTTATTAAATAGGCTTATTAAATAGGCTTATTAAATAGACTCATTAAATAGCCTCATTAAATAGGCTTATTTTAGCAACTTAGGCTTATTAATTAGGCTTTTTTCAGCAACTTAGACTTATTAAATAGCCTTATTACAGCAACTTAGGCTTATTAAATAGGCTTATTTCAGCAACTTAGGCTTATTAAATAGGCTTATTTCAGCAACTTAGGCTTATTAAATAGGCTTATTTCAGCAACTTAGGCTTATTAAATAGCCTTATTTCAGCAACTTAGACTTATTAAATAGGATTCTTCAGCAACTTAGGCTTAAATAGGCTTATTAAATAGGCTTATGAAATAGGTTTATTAAATAGGCTTATTAAATAAACTTATTAAATAGCCTCATTAAATAGGCTTATTTTAGCAACTTAGGCTTATTAAATAGGTTTATTTCAGCAACTTAGACTTATTAAATAGCCATATTAAATATGCTTATTTCAGCAACTTAGGCTTATTAAGTAGGCTTATTTCAGCAGCTTATGCTTATTAAATAGCCTTATTAAATAGGCTTATTTCAGCAACTTAGGATTATTAAATAGGCTTATTTCAGCAACTTAGACTTATTAAATAGGCCTATTAAATAGGCTTATTAAATAGACTTATTAAATAGGCTCATTAAATAGGCCTATTAAATAGGCTTATTAAATAGACTGATTAAATAGGCTCAATAAATAGGCGTATTAAATAGGCTTATTAAATAGGCTTATTAAATAGGCTTATTAAATAGGCTTATTAAATATGCGTATTAAATAGACTTATTAAATAGGCTTATTAAATAGGCTCAATAAATAGGCTTATTAAATAGGCTCAATAAATAGGCTTATTAAATAGGCTCAATAAATAGGCTTATTAAATAGGCTCATTAAATACTTATTAAATAGGCTTATTAAATAGACTTATTAAATAGACTTATTAAATAGGCTTATTAAATAGACTTATTAAATAGGCTTATTAAAAAGGCTTATTAAATAGACTTATTAAACAGGCTCATTAAATACTTATTAAATAGGTTTATTAAATAGGCGTATTAAATAGGCGTATTAAATAGGCTCAATAAATAGGCTTATCAAATGGGCTTATTAAATAGGCTTTTTTAATAGGCTTAATAAATAGGCTTATTAAATAGGCTTATTAAATAGACTCATTAAATAGTCTTATTAAATAGGCTCAATAAATAGGCTCATTAAATAGGCTCAATAAATAGGCTTATTAAATAGGCTCAATAATTAGGCTTATTAAATAGGCTCAATAAATAGTCTTATTAAATAGGCTCATTATATACTTATTAAATAGGCTTATTAAATAGACTTATTAAATAGACGTATTAAATATGCTTATTAAATAGGCTTATTAAATAGGCTTATTAAATAGGCTTATTAAATAGACTTATTAAATAGCCTCATTAAATAGGCTTATTTGAGCAACTTAGGCTTATTAATTAGGCTTTTTTCAGCAACTTAGACTTATTAAATAGCCTTATTACAGCAACTTAAGCTTATTAAAGAGGCTTATTTCAGCAACTTAGACTTATTAAATAGGCTTATTTCTGCAACTTAGGCTTATTAAATAGGCCTATTAAATAGGCTTATTAAATAGACTTATTAAATAGGCTCATTAAATACTTATTACATAGGCTTATTAAATAGACTGATTAAATACGCTCAATAAATAGGCTTATTAAATAGGCTTATTAAATAGGTTTATTAAATAAACTTATTAAATAGCCTCATTAAATAGGCTTATTTTAGCAACTTAGGCTTATTAAATAGCCATATTAAATATGCTTATTTCAGCAACTTAGCCTTATTAAGTAGGTTTATTTCAGCAGCTTATGCTTATTAAATAGCCTTATTAAATAGGCTTATTTCAGCAACTTAGGATTATTAAATAGGCTTATTTCAGCAACTTAGACTTATTAAATAGGCCTATTAAATAGGCTTATTAAATAGACTTATTAAATAGGCTCATTAAATACTTATTAAATAGGCTTATTAAATAGACTGATTAAATAGGCTCAATAAATAGGCGTATTAAATAGGCTTATTAAATAGGCTTATTAAATAGGCTTATTAAATAGGCTTATTAAATATGCGTATTAAATAGACTTATTAAATAGGCTTATTAAATAGGCTCAATAAATAGGCTTATTAAATAGGCTCAATAAATAGGCTTATTAAATAGGCTCAATAAATAGGCTTATTAAATAGGCTCATTAAATACTTATTAAATAGGCTTATTAAATAGACTTATTAAATAGACTAATTAAATAGGCTTATTAAATAGACTTATTAAATAGGCTTATTAAAAAGGCTTATTAAATAGACTTATTAAACAGGCTCATTAAATACTTATTAAATAGGTTTATTAAATAGGCGTATTAAATAGGCTTATTAAATAGGCTCAATAAATAGGCTTATCAAATGGGCTTATTAAATAGGCTCTTTTAATAGGCTTAATAAATAGGCTTATTAAATAGGCTTATTAAATAGACTCATTAAATAGTCTTATTAAATAGGCTCAATAAAGAGGCTCATTAAATAGGCTCAATAAATAGGCTTATTAAATAGGCTCAATAATTAGGCTTATTAAATAGGCTCAATAAATAGGCTTATTAAATAGGCTCATTATATACTTATTAAATAGGCTTATTAAATAGAGTTATTAAATAGACGTATTAAATATGCTTATTAAATAGGCTTATTAAATAGGCTTATTAAATAGGCTTATTAAATAGACTTATTAAATAGCCTCATTAAATAGGCTTATTTTAGCAACTTAGGCTTATTAATTAGGCTTTTTTCAGCAACTTAGACTTATTAAATAGCCTTATTACAGCAACTTAAGCTTATTAAAGAGGCTTATTTCAGCAACTTAGGCTTATTAAATAGGCTTATTTCAGCAACTTAGGCTTATTAAATAGGCCTATTAAATAGGCTTATTAAATAGACTTATTAAATAGGCTCATTAAATACTTATTAAATAGGCTTATTAAATAGACTGATTAAATAGGCTCAATAAATAGGCGTATTAAATAGGCTTATTAAATAGGTTTATTAAATAAACTTATTAAATAGCCTCATTAAATAGGCTTATTTTAGCAACTTAGGCTTATTAAATAGGTTTATTTCAGCAACTTAGACTTATTAAATAGCCATATTAAATATGCTTATTTCAGCAACTTAGCCTTATTAAGTAGGCTTATTTCAGCAGCTTATGCTTATTAAATAGCCTTATTAAATAGGCTTATTTCAGCAACTTAGGATTATTAAATAGGCTTATTTCAGCAACTTAGACTTATTAAATAGGCCTATTAAATAGGCTTATTAAATAGACTATTAAATAGGCTCATTAAATACTTATTAAATAGGCTTATTAAATAGACTGATTAAATAGGCTCAATAAATAGGCGTATTAAATAGGCTTATTAAATACGCTTATTAAATAGGCTTATTAAATAGGCTTATTAAATATGCGTATTAAATAGACTTATTAAATAGGCTTATTAAATAGGCTCAATAAATAGGCTTATTAAATAGGCTCAATAAATAGGCTTATTAAATAGGCTCAATAAATAGGCTTATTAAATAGGCTCATTAAATAGACTTATTAAATAGGCTTATTAAAAAGGCTTATTAAATAGACTTATTAAACAGGCTCATTAAATACTTATTAAATAGGTTTATTAAATAGGCGTATTAAATAGGCTTATTAAATAGGCTCAATAAATAGGCTTATCAAATGGGCTTATTAAATAGGCTCTTTTAATAGGCTTAATAAATAGGCTTATTAAATAGGCTTATTAAATAGACTCATTAAATAGTCTTATTAAATAGGCTCAATAAATAGGCTCATTAAATAGGCTCAATAAATAGGCTTATTAAATAGGCTCAATAATTAGGCTTATTAAATAGGCTCAATAAATAGGCTTATTAAATAGGCTCATTATATACTTATTAAATAGGCTTATTAAATAGACTTATTAAATAGACGTATTAAATATGCTTATTAAATAGGCTTATTAAATAGGCTTATTAAAAAGGCTTATTAAATAGACTTATTAAATAGCCTCATTAAATAGGCTTATTTTAGCAACTTAGGCTTATTAATTAGGCTTTTTTCAGCAACTTAGACTTATTAAATAGCCTTATTACAGCAACTTAAGCTTATTAAAGAGGCTTATTTCAGCAACTTAGGCTTATTAAATAGGCTTATTTCAGCAACTTAGGCTTATTAAATAGGCTTATTCAGCAACTGAGGCTTATTAAATAGCCTTATTAAATAGCCTTATTTCAGCAACTTAGACTTATTAAATAGCCTTATTACAGCAACTTAAGCTTATTAAATAGGCTAATTTCAGCAACTTAGGCGTATTAAATAGGCTTATTTTAGCAACTTAGGCTTATTAAATAGGTTTATTTCAGCAACTTATGCTTATTAAATAGCCTTATTAAATAGGCTTATTTCAGCAACTTACGATTATTAATAGGCCTATTAAATAGGCTTATTAAATAGACTTATTAAATAGGCTCATTAAATACTTATTAAATATGCTTATTAAATAGGCTTATTAAATAGACTTATTAAATAGGCTCAATAAATAGGGTTATTAAATAGGCCTATAAAATAGGCTTATTAAATAGACTTATTAAATAGACGTATTCAATATGCTTATTAAATGGGCTTATTAAATAGGCTTATTAAATAGGCTTATTAAATAGACTTATTAAATAGCCTCATTAAATAGGCTTATTTTAGCAACTTAGGCTTATTAATTAGGCTTTTTTCAGCAACTTAGACTTATTAAATAGCCTTATTACAGCAACTTAGGCTTATTAAATAGGCTTATTTCAGCAACTTAGGCTTATTAAATAGGCGTATTTCAGCAACTTAGGCTTATTAAATAGGCTTATTTCAGCAACTTAGGCTTATTAAATAGGCTTATTCAGCAACTTAGGCTTATTAAATAGCCTTATTAAATAGGCTTATTTCAGCAACCAAGGCTTATTAAATAGGCTTATTTCAGCAACTTAGACTTATTAAAAAGACTTATTTCTGCAACTTAGTCTTATGAAATAGGCTTTTTCAGCAATTTAGTCTTATTAAATAGGCTTATTTCAGCAACTTAGACTTATTAAATAGGCCTATTAAATAGGCTTATTAAATAGACTGATTAAATAGGCTCATGAAATACTTATTAAATAGGCTTATTAAATAGGCTTATTAAATAGACTTATTAAATAGGCTCAATAAAGAGGCTTATTAAATAGGCTAATTAAATAGGCTTATTAAATAGGCTCAATAAATAGGCTTATTAAATAGGCTTATTAAATAGGCTTATTACATAGACTTATTAAATAGGCTCAATAAATAGGCTTATTAAATAGGCTTATTAAATAGTCTTATTAAATAGGCTCAATAAATAGGCTTATTAAATAGGCTCAATAAATAGGCTTATTAAATAGGCTCATTAAATACTTATTAAATAGGCTTATTAAATAGACTTATTAAATAGACTTATTAAATAGGCTTATTAAATAGACTTATTAAATAGGCTTATTAAATAGGCTTATTAAATAGGCTCAATAAATAGGCTTATTAAATAGGCTTATTAAATAGGCGTATTAAATAGGCTTATTAATAGGCTTATTAAATAGGCTTATTAAATAGGCTTATTAAATAGACTTATTAAATAGCCTCATTAAATAGGCTTATTTTAGCAACTTAGGCTTATTAAATAGGTTTATTTGAGCAAATTAGACTTATTAAATAGCCTTATTAAATAGGCTTATTTCAGCAACTTATGCTTATTAAATAGGCTTATTTCAGCAACTTATGCTTATTAAATAGCCTTATTAAACAGGTTTATTTCACCAACTTAGGCTTCTTAAATAGCATTTTTAAATAGGCTTAGTTCAGAAACTTAAGCTTATTAAATAGGCTTATTTCAGCAACTTAGGCTCATTAAATAGCCCTATTAAATAGGCTTTTTCAGGACCTTAGGCTCATTAAATAGCCTTATTAAATAGGCTTATTTCAGCAACTTAGGCTTATTAAATAGCCTTATTAAATAGTCTTATTTTAGCAACTTAGACTTATTAAATCGACTTATTAAATAGACATTTCAGCAACTTAGGCTCATTAAATATGCTTATGAAATATGCTTATTTGTGCAACTTAGACTTATTAGATAGGCCTATTAAATAGGCTTATTTTAGCAACTTAGGCTTATTAAATATGCTTATTTAAGCAAATTAGGCGTATTAAATAGCATTATTAAATAGGTTTATTTCTGCAACTTAGACTTATTAAATAGCCTTATTAAATAGGCTTATTTCAGCAACTTAGGCTTATTAAATAGGCTTATTTCAGCAACTTATGCTTATTAAATAGCCTTATTAAACAGGTTTATTTCTAGCAATTTAGGCTTATTAAATAGCATTTTTAAATAGGTTTTTTTCAGCAACTTAGACTTATTAAATAGACCTTTTTATATAGGTTTAGTTCACCAACGTAGGCTTATTAAATCGGCTTATTTCAGCAACTTATGCTCATTAAATAGCCTTATTTCAGCAACTTAGACTTATTAAATAGGCTTATTCAGCAACTTAGGCTTATAAAATAGCCTTATTAAATAGGCTTATTTCAGCAACTTAGGCTTATTAAATAGGCTTATTTCAGCAACTTAGACATATTAAAAAGGCTTATTTCAGCAACTTAGGCTTATGAAATAGGCTTATTCAGCAACTTAGGCTTATTAAATAGGCTTATTTCAGCAACGTATGCTTATTAAATAGCCTTATAAAACAGGCTTATTAAAAAACAGGCTTATTAAATAGCATTTTTAAATAGGTTTATTTCAGCAACTTAGACTTATTAAATATACCTTTTTAAATAGGCTTAGTTCAGAAACTTAGGCTTATTAAATAGGCTTATTTTAGCAACGTAGGCTTATTAATTAGGCTTTTTTCAGCAACTTAGACTTATTAAATAGCCTTATTACAGCAACTTAAGCTTATTAAATAAGCTTATTTCAGCAACTTAGGCTTATTAAATAGGCTTATTTCAGAAACTTAGGCTTATTAAATAGGCTTATTCAGCAACTTAGGCTTATTAAATAGCCTTATTAAATAGGCTTATTTCAGCAACTTAGGCTTATTAAATAGGCTTATTTCAGCAACTTAGACTTATTAAAAATACTTATTTCAGCAACTTAGGCTTATGAAATAGGCTTATTCAGCAACTTAGGCTTATTAAATAGGCTTATTTCAGCAACTTAGACTTATTAAATAGGCCTATTAAATAGGCTTATTAAATAGACTGATTAAATAGGCTCATTAAATACATATTAAATAGGCTTATTAAATAGATTTATTAATTAGACTTATTAAATAGGCTTATTAAATAGGCTTATTAAATAGGCTCATTAAATAGACTTATTAAATAGCCTCATTAAATAGCCTTATTTCAGCAACTTAGACTTATTAAATAGGCTTATTCAGCAACTTAGGCTTAAATAGGCTTATTAAATAGGCTTATTAAATAGGCTTATTAAATAAACTTATTAAATAGCCTCATTAAATAGGCTTATTTTAGCAACTTAGGCTTATTAAATAGCCATATTAAATATGCTTATTTCAGCAACTTAGGCTTATTAAATAGGCTTATTTCAGCAGCTTATGCTTATTAAATAGCCTTATTAAATAGGCTTATTTCAGCAACATTAGGATTATTATATAGGCTTATTTCAGCAACTTAGACTTATTAAATAGGCCTATTAAATATGCTTATTAAATAGACTTATTAAATAGGCTCATTAAATACTTATTAAATAGGCTTATTAAATAGACTGATTAAATAGGCTCAATAAATAGGCGTATTAAATAGGCTTATTAAATAGTCTTATTAAATAGGCTTATTAAATAGGCTTATTAAATATGCGTATTAAATAGACTTATTAAATAGGCTTATTAAATAGGCTCAATAAATAGGCTTATTAAATAGGCTCAATAAATAGGCTTATTACATAGGCTCAATAAATAGGCTTATTAAATAGGCTCATTAAATACTTATTAAATAGGCTTATTAAATAGACTTATTAAATAGACTTATTAAATAGGCTTATTAAATAGACTTATTAAATAGGCTTATTAAAAAGGCTTATTAAATAGACTTATTAAACAGGCTCATTAAATACTTATTAAATAGGTTTATTAAATAGGCGTATTAAATAGGCTTATTAAATAGGCTCAATAAATAGGCTTATCAAATGGGCTTATTAAATAGGCTCTTTTAATAGGCTTAATAAATAGGCTTATTAAATAGGCTCATTAAATAGTCTTATTAAATAGGCTCAATAAATAGGCTCATTAAATAGGCTCAATAAATAGGCTTATTAAATAGGCTCAATAATTAGGCTTTTAAATAGGCTCAATAAATAGGCTTATTAAATAGGCTCATTATATACTTATTAAATAGGCTTATTAAATAGACTTATTAAATAGACGTATTAAATATGCTTATTAAATAGGCTTATTAAAAAGGCTTATTAAATAGACTTATTAAATACCCTCATTAAATAGGCTTATTTTAGCAACTTAGGCTTATTAATTAGGCTTTTTTCAGCAACTTAGACTTATTAAATAGCCTTATTACAGCAACTTAAGCTTATTAAAGAGGCTTATTTCAGCAACTTAGGCTTATTAAATAGGCTTATTTCAGCAACTTAGGCTTATTAAATAGGCTTATTCAGCAACTTAGGCTTATTAAATAGCCTTATTAAATAGCCTTATTTCAGCAACTTAGACTTATTAAATAGCCTTATTACAGCAACTTAAGCTTATTAAATAGGTTTATTTCAGCAACTTAGGCTCATTAAATAGCCTTATTTCAGCAACTTAGACTTATTAAATAGGCTTATTCAGCAACTTAGGCTTATAAAATAGCCTTATTAAATAGGCTTATTTCAGCAACTTAGGCTTATTAAATAGGCTTATTTCAGCAACTTAGACATATTAAAAAGGCTTATTTCAGCAACTTAGGCTTATGAAATAGGCTTATTCAGCAACTTAGGCTTATTAAATAGGCTTATTTCAGCAACGTATGCTTATTAAATAGCCTTATAAAACAGGCTTATTAAAAAACAGGCTTATTAAATAGCATTTTTAAATAGGTTTATTTCAGCAACTTAGACTTATTAAATATACCTTTTTAAATAGGCTTAGTTCAGAAACTTAGGCTTATTAAATAGGCTTATTTTAGCAACGTAGGCTTATTAATTAGGCTTTTTTCAGCAACTTAGACTTATTAAATAGCCTTATTACAGCAACTTAAGCTTATTAAATAGGCTTATTTCAGCAACTTAGGCTTATTAAATAGGCTTATTTCAGAAACTTAGGCTTATTAAATAGGCTTATTCAGCAACTTAGGCTTATTAAATAGCCTTATTAAATAGGCTTATTTCAGCAACTTAGGCTTATTAAATAGGCTTATTTCAGCAACTTAGACTTATTAAAAATACTTATTTCAGCAACTTAGGCTTATGAAATAGGCTTATTCAGCAACTTAGGCTTATTAAATAGGCTTATTTCAGCAACTTAGACTTATTAAATAGGCCTATTAAATAGGCTTATTAAATAGACTGATTAAATAGGCTCATTAAATACATATTAAATAGGCTTATTAAATAGATTTATTAATTAGACTTATTAAATAGGCTTATTAAATAGGCTTATTAAATAGGCTCATTAAATAGACTTATTCAATAGCCTCATTAAATAGCCTTATTTCAGCAACTTAGACTTATTAAATAGGCTTATTCAGCAACTTAGGCTTAAATAGGCTTATTAAATAGGCTTATTAAATAGGCTTATTAAATAAACTTATTAAATAGCCTCATTAAATAGGCTTATTTTAGCAACTTAGGCTTATTAAATAGCCATATTAAATATGCTTATTTCAGCAACTTAGGCTTATTAAATAGGCTTATTTCAGCAGCTTATGCTTATTAAATAGCCTTATTAAATAGGCTTATTTCAGCAACATTAGGATTATTAAATAGGCTTATTTCAGCAACTTAGACTTATTAAATAGGCCTATTAAATATGCTTATTAAATAGACTTATTAAATAGGCTCATTAAATACTTATTAAATAGGCTTATTAAATAGACTGATTAAATAGGCTCAATAAATAGGCGTATTAAATAGGCTTATTAAATAGGATTATTAAATAGGCTTATTAAATAGGCTTATTAAATATGCGTATTAAATAGACTTATTAAATAGGCTTATTAAATAGGCTCAATAAATAGGCTTATTAAATAGGCTCAATAAATAGGCTTATTACATAGGCTCAATAAATAGGCTTATTAAATAGGCTCATTAAATACTTATTAAATAGGCTTATTAAATAGACTTATTAAATAGACTTATTAAATAGGCTTATTAAATAGACTTATTAAATAGGCTTATTAAAAAGGCTTATTAAATAGACTTATTAAACAGGCTCATTAAATACTTATTAAATAGGTTTATTAAATAGGCGTATTAAATAGGCTTATTAAATAGGCTCAATAAATAGGCTTATCAAATGGGCTTATTAAATAGGCTCTTTTAATAGGCTTAATAAATAGGCTTATTAAATAGGCTTATTAAATAGGCTCAATAAATAGGCTTATTACATAGGCTCAATAAATAGGCTTATTAAATAGGCTCATTAAATACTTTTTAAATAGGCTTATTAAATAGACTTATTAAATAGACTTATTAAATAGGCTTATTAAATAGACTTATTAAATAGGCTTATTAAAAAGGCTTATTAAATAGACTTATTAAACAGGCTCATTAAATACTTATTAAATAGGTTTATTAAATAGGCGTATTAAATAGGCTTATTAAATAGGCTCAATAAATAGGCTTATCAAATGGGCTTATTAAATAGGCTCTTTTAATAGGCTTAATAAATAGGCTTATTAAATAGGCTTATTAAATAGACTCATTAAATAGTCTTATTAAATAGGCTCAATAAATAGGCTCATTAAATAGGCTCAATAAATAGGCTTATTAATAGGCTCAATAATTAGGCTTATTAAATAGGCTCAATAAATAGGCTTATTAAATAGGCTCATTATATACTTATTAAATAGGCTTATTAAATAGACTTATTAAATAGACGTATTAAATATGCTTATTAAATAGGCTTATTAAATAGGCTTATTAAAAAGTCTTATTAAATAGACTTATTAAATACCCTCATTAAATAGGCTTATTTTAGCAACTTAGGCTTATTAATTAGGCTTTTTTCAGCAACTTAGACTTATTAAATAGCCTTATTACAGCAACTTAAGCTTATTAAAGAGGCTTATTTCAGCAACTTAGGCTTATTAAATAGGCTTATTTCAGCAACTTAGGCTTATTAAATAGGCTTATTCAGCAACTTAGGCTTATTAAATAGCCTTATTAAATAGCCTTATTTCAGCAACTTAGACTTATTAAATAGCCTTATTACAGCAACTTAAGCTTATTAAATAGGCTTATTTCAGCAACTTAGGCTTATTAAATAGGCTTATTTTAGCAACTTAGGCTTATTAAATAGGTTTATTTCAGCAACTTATGCTTATTAAATAGCCTTATTAAATAGGCTTATTTCAGCAACTTACGATTATTAAATAGGCTTATTTCAGCAACTTAGACTTATTAAATAGGCCTATTAAATAGGCTTATTAAATAGACTTATTAAATAGGCTCATTAAATACTTATTAAATATGCTTATTAAATAGGCTTATTAAATAGACGTATTAAATAGGCTCAATAAATAGGGTTATTAAATAGGCCTATAAAATAGGCTTATTAAATAGACTTATTAAATAGACGTATTCAATATGCTTATTAAATGGGCTTATTAAATAGGCTTATTAAATAGGCTTATTAAATAGACTTATTAAATAGCCTCATTAAATAGGCTTATTTTAGCAACTTAGGCTTATTAATTAGGCTTTTTTCAGCAACTTAGACTTATTAAATAGCCTTATTACAGCAACTTAAGCTTATTAAATAGGCGTATTTCAGCAACTTAGGCTTATTAAATAGGTTTATTTCAGCAACTTAGGCTTATTAAATAGGCTTATTCAGCAACTTAGGCTTATTAAATAGCCTTATTAAATAGGCTTATTTCAGCAACCAAGGCTTATTAAATAGGCTTATTTCAGCAACTTAGACTTATTAAAAAGACTTATTTCTGCAACTTAGGCTTATGAAATAGGCTTATTCAGCAATTTAGTCTTATTAAATAGGCTTATTTCAGCAACTTAGACTTATTAAATAGGCCTATTAAATAGGCTTATTAAATAGACTGATTAAATAGGCTCATGAAATACTTATTAAATAGGCTTATTAAATAGGCTTATTAAATAGACTTATTAAATAGGCTCAATAAAGAGGCTTATTAAATAGGCTTATTAAATAGGCTTATTAAATAGGCTCAATAAATAGGCTTATTAAATAGGCTTATTAAATAGGCTTATTAAATAGGCTTATTACATAGACTTATTAAATAGGCTCAATAAATAGGCTTATTAAATAGGCTTATTAAATAGGCTTATTAAATAGGCTCAATAAATAGGCTTATTAAATAGGCTCAATAAATAGGCTTATTAAATAGGCTCATTAAATACTTATTAAATAGGCTTATTAAATAGACTTATTAAATAGACTTATTAAATAGGCTTATTAAATAGACTTATTAAATAGGCTTATTAAATAGGCTTATTAAATAGGCTCAATAAATAGGCTTATCAAATAGGCTTATTAAATAGGCGTATTAAATAGGCTTATTAATAGGCTTATTAAATAGGCTTATTAAATAGGCTTATTAAATAGACTTATTAAATAGCCTCATTAAATAGGCTTATTTTAGCAACTTAGGCTTATTAAATAGGTTTATTTCAGCAAATTAGACTTATTAAATAGCCTTATTAAATAGGCTTATTTCAGCAACTTATGCTTATTAAATAGGCTTATTTCAGCAACTTATGCTTATTAAATAGCCTTATTAAACAGGTTTATTTCACCAACTTAGGCTTTATAAATAGCATTTTTAAATAGGCTTAGTTCAGAAACTTAAGCTTATTAAATAGGCTTATTTCAGCAACTTAGGCTCATTAAATAGCCCTATTAAATAGGCTTTTTTCAGGACCTTAGGCTCATTAAATAGCCTTATTAAATAGGCTTATTTCAGCAACTTAGGCTTATTAAATAGCCTTATTAAATAGTCTTATTTTAGCAACTTAGACTTATTAAATCGACTTATTAAATAGACATTTCAGCAACTTAGGCTCATTAAATATGCTTATGAAATATGCTTATTTGTGCAACTTAGACTTATTAGATAGGCCTATTAAATAGGCTTATTTTAGCAACTTAGGCTTATTAAATATGCTTATTTAAGCAAATTAGGCGTATTAAATAGCATTATTAAATAGGTTTATTTCTGCAACTTAGACTTATTAAATAGCCTTATTAAATAGGCTTATTTCAGCAACTTAGGCTTATTAAATAGGCTTATTTCAGCAACTTATGCTTATTAAATAGCCTTATTAAACAGGTTTATTTCTAGCAATTTAGGCTTATTAAATAGCATTTTTAAATAGGTTTTTTTCAGCAACTTAGACTTATTAAATAGACCTTTTTATATAGGTTTAGTTCACCAACGTAGGCTTATTAAATAGGCTTATTTCAGCAACTTAGGCTCATTAAATAGCCTTATTTCAGCAACTTAGACTTATTAAATAGGCTTATTCAGCAACTTAGGCTTATAAAATAGCCTTATTAAATAGGCTTATTTCAGCAACTTAGGCTTATTAAATAGGCTTATTTCAGCAACTTAGACATATTAAAAAGGCTTATTTCAGCAACTTAGGCTTATGAAATAGGCTTATTCAGCAACTTAGGCTTATTAAATAGGCTTATTTCAGCAACGTATGCTTATTAAATAGCCTTATAAAACAGGCTTATTAAAAAAACAGGCTTATTAAATAGCATTTTTAAATAGGTTTATTTCAGCAACTTAGACTTATTAAATATACCTTTTTAAATAGGCTTAGTTCAGAAACTTAGGCTTATTAAATAGGCTTATTTTAGCAACGTAGGCTTATTAATTAGGCTTTTTTCAGCAACTTAGACTTATTAAATAGCCTTATTACAGCAACTTAAGCTTATTAAATAGGCTTATTTCAGCAACTTAGGCTTATTAAATAGGCTTATTTCAGAAACTTAGGCTTATTAAATAGGCTTATTCAGCAACTTAGGCTTATTAAATAGCCTTATTAAATAGGCTTATTTCAGCAACTTAGGCTTATTAAATAGGCTTATTTCAGCAACTTAGACTTATTAAAAATACTTATTTCAGCAACTTAGGCTTATGAAATAGGCTTATTCAGCAACTTAGGCTTATTAAATAGGCTTATTTCAGCAACTTAGACTTATTAAATAGGCCTATTAAATAGGCTTATTAAATAGACTGATTAAATAGGCTCATTAAATACATATTAAATAGGCTTATTAAATAGATTTATTAATTAGACTTATTAAATAGGCTTAATAAATAGGCTTATTAAATAGGCTCATTAAATAGACTTATTAAATAGCCTCATTAAATAGCCTTATTTCAGCAACTTAGACTTATTAAATAGGCTTATTCAGCAACTTAGGCTTAAATAGGCTTATTAAATAGGCTTATTAAATAGGCTTATTAAATAAACTTATTAAATAGCCTCATTAAATAGGCTTATTTTAGCAACTTAGGCTTATTAAATAGCCATATTAAATATGCTTATTTCAGCAACTTAGGCTTATTAAATAGGCTTATTTCAGCAGCTTATGCTTATTAAGTAGCCTTATTAAATAGGCTTATTTCAGCAACATTAGGATTATTAAATAGGCTTATTTCAGCAACTTAGACTTATTAAATAGGCCTATTAAATATGCTTATTAAATAGACTTATTAAATAGGCTCATTAAATACTTATTAAATAGGCTTATTAAATAGACTTATTAAATAGGCTCAATAAATAGGCGTATTAAATAGGCTTATTAAATAGGATTATTAAATAGGCTTATTAAATAGGCTTATTAAATATGCGTATTAAATAGACTTATTAAATAGGCTTATTAAATAGGCTCAATAAATAAGCTTATTAAATAGGCTCAATAAATAGGCTTATTACATAGGCTCAATAAATAGGCTTATTAAATAGGCTCATTAAATACTTATTAAATAGGCTTATTAAATAGACTTATTAAATAGACTTATTAAATAGGCTTATTAAATAGACTTATTAAATAGGCTTATTAAAAAGGCTTATTAAATAGACTTATTAAACAGGCTCATTAAATACTTATTAAATAGGTTTATTAAATAGGCATATTAAATAGGCTTATTAAATAGGCTCAATAAATAGGCTTATCAAATGGGCTTATTAAATAGGCTCTTTTAATAGGCTTAATAAATAGGCTTATTAAATAGGCTTATTAAATAGACTCATTAAATAGTCTTATTAAATAGGCTCAATAAATAGGCTCATTAAATAGGCTCAATAAATAGGCTTATTAAATAGGCTCAATAATTAGGCTTATTAAATAGGCTCAATAAATAGGCTTATTAAATAGGCTCATTATATACTTATTAAATAGGCTTATTAAATAGACTTATTAAATAGACGTATTAAATATGCTTATTAAATAGGCTTATTAAATAGGCTTATTAAAAAGGCTTATTAAATAGACTTATTAAATACCCTCATTAAATAGGCTTATTTTAGCAACTTAGGCATATTAATTAGGCTTTTTTCAGCAACTTAGACTTATTAAATAGCCTTATTACAGCAACTTAAGCTTATTAAAGAGGCTTATTTCAGCAACTTAGGCTTATTAAATAGGCTTATTTCAGCAACTTAGGCTTATTAAATAGGCTTATTCAGCAACTTAGGCTTATTAAATAGCCTTATTAAATAGCCTTATTTCAGCAACTTAGACTTATTAAATAGCCTTATTACAGCAACTTAAGCTTATTAAATAGGCTTATTTCAGCAACTTAGGCTTATTAAATAGGCTTATTTTAGCAACTTAGGCTTATTAAATAGGTTTATTTCAGCAACTTATGCTTATTAAATAGCCTTATTAAATAGGCTTATTTCAGCAACTTACGATTATTAAATAGGCTTATTTCAGCAACTTAGACTTATTAAATAGGCCTATTAAATAGGCTTATTAAATAGACTTATTAAATAGGCTCATTAAATACTTATTAAATATGCTTATTAAATAGGCTTATTAAATAGACGTATTAAATAGGCTCAATAAATAGGGTTATTAAATAGGCCTATAAAATAGGCTTATTAAATAGACTTATTAAATAGACGTATTCAATATGCTTATTAAATGGGCTTATTAAATAGGCTTATTAAATAGGCTTATTAAATAGACTTATTAAATAGCCTCATTAAATAGGCTTATTTTAGCAACTTAGGCTTATTAATTAGGCTTTTTTCAGCAACTTAGACTTATTAAATAGCCTTATTACAGCAACTTAAGCTTATTAAATAGGCGTATTTCAGCAACTTAGGCTTATTAAATAGGCTTATTTCAGCAACTTAGGCTTATTAAATAGGCTTATTCAGCAACTTAGGCTTATTAAATAGCCTTATTAAATAGGCTTATTTCAGCAACCAAGGCTTATTAAATAGGCTTATTTCAGCAACTTAGACTTATTAAAAAGACTTATTTCTGCAACTTAGGCTTATGAAATAGGCTTATTCAGCAATTTAGTCTTATTAAATAGGCTTATTTCAGCAACTTAGACTTATTAAATAGGCCTATTAAATAGGCTTATTAAATAGACTGATTAAATAGGCTCATGAAATACTTATTAAATAGGCTTATTAAATAGGCTTATTAAATAGACTTATTAAATAGGCTCAATAAAGAGGCTTATTAAATAGGCTTATTAAATAGGCTTATTAAATAGGCTCAATAAATAGGCTTATTAAATAGGCTTATTAAATAGGCTTATTAAATAGGCTTATTACATAGACTTATTAAATAGGCTCAATAAATAGGCTTATTAAATAGGCTTATTAAATAGGCTTATTAAATAGGCTCAATAAATAGGCTTATTAAATTGGCTCAATAAATAGGCTTATTAAATAGGCTCATTAAATACTTATTAAATAGGCTTATTAAATAGACTTATTAAATAGACTTATTAAATAGGCTTATTAAATAGACTTATTAAATAGGCTTATTAAATAGGCTTATTAAATAGGCTCAATAAATAGGCTTATCAAATAGGCTTATTAAATAGGCGTATTAAATAGGCTTATTAATAGGCTTATTAAATAGGCTTATTAAATAGGCTTATTAAATAGACTTATTAAATAGCCTCATTAAATAGGCTTATTTTAGCAACTTAGGCTTATTAAATGGGTTTATTTCAGCAAATTAGACTTATTAAATAGCCTTATTAAATAGGCTTATTTCAGCAACTTATGCTTATTAAATAGGCTTATTTCAGCAACTTATGCTTATTAAATAGCCTTATTAAACAGGTTTATTTCACCAACTTAGGCTTCTTAAATAGCATTTTTAAATAGGCTTAGTTCAGAAACTTAAGCTTATTAAATAGGCTTATTTCAGCAACTTAGGCTCATTAAATAGCCTTATTAAATAGGCTTTTTTCAGGAACTTAGGCTCATTAAATAGCCTTATTAAATAGGCTTATTTCAGCAACTTAGGCTTATTAAATAGCCTTATTAAATAGTCTTATTTTAGCAACTTAGACTTATTAAATCGACTTATTAAATAGACATTTCAGCAACTTAGGCTCATTAAATATGCTTATGAAATATGCTTATTTGTGCAACTTAGATTTATTAGATAGGCCTATTAAATAGGCTTATTTTAGCAACTTAGGCTTATTAAATATGCTTATTTAAGCAAATTAGGCGTATTAAATAGCATTATTAAATAGGTTTATTTCTGCAACTTAGACTTATTAAATAGCCTTATTAAATAGGATTATTTCAGCAACTTAGGCTTATTAAATAGGCTTATTTCAGCAACTTATGCTTATTAAATAGCCTTATTAAACTGGTTTATTTCTAGTAATTTAGGCTTATTAAATAGCATTTTTAAATAGGTTTTTTTCAGCAACTTAGACTTATTAAATAGACCTTTTTATATAGGTTTAGTTCACCAACGTAGGCTTATTAAATAGGCTTATTTCAGCAACTTAGGCTCATTAAATAGCCTTATTTCAGCAACTTAGACTTATTAAATAGGCTTATTCAGCAACTTAGGCTTATAAAATAGCCTTATTAAATAGGCTTATTTCAGCAACTTAGGCTTATTAAATAGGCTTATTTCAGCAACTTAGACATATTAAAAAGGCTTATTTCAGCAACTTAGGCTTATGAAATAGGCTTATTCAGCAACTTAGGCTTATTAAATAGGCTTATTTCAGCAACGTATGCTTATTAAATAGCCTTATAAAACAGGCTTATTAAAAAACAGGCTTATTAAATAGCATTTTTAAATAGGTTTATTTCAGCAACTTAGACTTATTAAATATACCTTTTTAAATAGGCTTAGTTCAGAAACTTAGGCTTATTAAATAGTCTTATTTTAGCAACGTAGGCTTATTAATTAGGCTTTTTTCAGCAACTTAGACTTATTAAATAGCCTTATTACAGCAACTTAAGCTTATTAAATAGGCTTATTTCAGCAACTTAGGCTTATTAAATAGGCTTATTTCAGAAACGTAGGCTTATTAAATAGGCTTATTCAGCAACTTAGGCTTATTAAATAGCCTTATTAAATAGGCTTATTTCAGCAACTTAGGCTTATTAAATAGGCTTATTTCAGCAACTTAGACTTATTAAAAATACTTATTTCAGCAACTTAGGCTTATGAAATAGGCTTATTCAGCAACTTAGGCTTATTAAATAGGCTTATTTCAGCAACTTAGACTTATTAAATATGCCTATTAAATAGGCTTATTAAATAGACTGATTAAATAGGCTCATTAAATACATATTAAATAGGCTTATTAAATAGGCTCATTAAATCGACTTATTAAATAGCCTCATTAAATAGCCTTATTTCAGCAACTTAGACTTATTAAATAGGCTTATTCAGCAACTTAGGCTTAAATAGGCTTATTAAATAGGCTTATTAAATAGGCTTATTAAATAAACTTATTAAATAGCCTCATTAAATAGGCTTATTTTACCAACTTAGGCTTATTAAATAGCCATATTAAATATGCTTATTTCAGCAACTTAGGTTTATTAAATAGGCTTATTTCAGCAGCTTATGCTTATTAAATAGCCTTATTAAATAGGCTTATTTCAGCAACATTAGGATTATTAAATAGGCTTATTTCAGCAACTTAGACTTATTAAATAGGCCTATTAAATATGCTTATTAAATAGACTTATTAAACAGGCTCATTAAATACTTATTAAATATGTTTATTAAATAGGCGTATTAAATAGGCTTATTAAATAGGCTCAATAAATAGGCTTATCAAATGGGCTTATTAAATAGGCTCTTTTAACAGGCTTAATAAATAGGCTTATTAAATAGGCTTATTAAATAGACTCATTAAATAGTCTTATTAAATAGGCTCAATAAATAGGCTCATTAAATAGGCTCAATAAATAGGCTTGTTAAATAGGCTCAATAATTAGGCTTATTAAATAGGCTCAATAAATAGGCTTATTAAATAGGCTCATTATATACTTATTAAATAGGCTTATTAAATAGACTTATTAAATAGACGTATTAAATATGCTTATTAAATAGGCTTATTAAATAGGCTTATTAAATAGGCTTATTAAATAGACTTATTAAATAGCCTCATTAAATAGGCTTATTTTAGCAACTTAGTCTTATTAATTAGGCTTTTTTCAGCAACTTAGACTTATTAAATAACCTTATTACAGCAACTTAAGCTTATTAAAGAGGCTTATTTCAGCAACTTAGGCTTATTAAATAGGCTTATTTCAGCAACTTAGGCTTATTAAATAGGCTTATTCAGCAACTTAGGCTTATTAAATAGCCTTATTAAATAGCCTTATTTCAGCAACTTAGACTTATTAAATAGCCTTATTACAGCAACTTAAGCTTATTAAATAGGCTTATTTCAGCAACTTAGGCTTATTAAATAGGCTTATTTTAGCAACTTAGGCTTATTAAATAGGTTTATTTCAGCAACTTATGCTTATTAAATAGCCTTATTAAATAGGCTTATTTCAGCAACTTACGATTATTAAATAGGCTTATTTCAGCAACTTAGACTTATTAAATAGGCCTATTAAATAGGCTTATTAAATAGACTTATTAAATAGGCTCATTAAATACTTATTAAATATGCGTATTAAATAGGCTTATTAAATAGACTTATTAAATAGGCTCAATAAATAGGGTTATTAAATAGGCCTATAAAATAGGCTTATTAAATAGACTTATTAAATAGACGTATTCAATATGCTTATTAAATGGGCTTATTAAATAGGCTTATTAAATAGGCTTATTAAATAGACTTATTAAATAGCCTCATTAAATAGGCTTATTTTAGCAACTTAGGCTTATTAATTAGGCTTTTTTCAGCAACTTAGACTTATTAAATAGCCTTATTACAGCAACTTAAGCTTATTAAATAGGCGTATTTCAGCAACTTAGGCTTATTAAATAGGCTTATTTCAGCAACTTAGGCTTATTAAATAGGCTTATTCAGCAACTTAGGCTTATTAAATAGCCTTATTAAATAGGCTTATTTCAGCAACCAAGGCTTATTAAATAGGCTTATTTCAGCAACTTAGACTTATTAAAAAGACTTATTTCTTCAACTTAGGCTTATGAAATAGGCTTATTCAGCAATTTAGTCTTATTAAATAGGCTTATTTCAGCAACTTAGACTTATTAAATAGGCCTATTAAATAGGCTTATTAAATAGACTGATTAAATAGTCTCATGAAATACTTATTAAATAGGCTTATTAAATAGGCTTATTAAATAGACTTATTAAATAGGCTCAATAAAGAGGCTTATTAAATAGGCTTATTAAATAGGCTCAATAAATAGGCTTATTAAATAGGCTTATTAAATAGGCTTATTAAATAGGCTTATTACATAGACTTATTAAATAGGCTCAATAAATAGGCTTATTAAATAGGCTTATTAAATAGGCTTATTAAATAGGCTCAATAAATAGGCTTATTAAATAGGCTCAATAAATAGGCTTATTAAATAGGCTCATTAAATACTTATTAAATAGGCTTATTAAATAGACTTATTAAATAGACTTATTAAATAGGCTTATTAAATAGACTTATTAAATAGGCTTATTAAATAGGCTTATTAAATAGGCTCAATAAATAGGCTTATTAATAGGCTTATTAAATAGGCTTATTAAATAGGCTTATTAAATAGACTTATTAAATAGCCTCATTAAATAGGCTTATTTTAGCAACTTAGGCTTATTAAATAGGTTTGTTTCAGCAAATTAGACTTATTAAATAGCCTTATTAAATAGGCTTATTTCAACAACTTATGCTTATTAAATAGGCTTATTTCAGCAACTTATGCTTATTAAATAGCCTTATTAAACAGGTTTATTTCACCATCTTAGGCTTCTTAAATAGAATTTTTAAATAGGCTTAGTTCAGAAACTTAGGCTTATTAAACAGGCTTATTTCAGCAACTTAGGCTCATTAAATAGCCTTATTAAATAGGCTTTTTTCAGGAACTTAGGCTCATTAAATAGCCTTATTAAATAGGCTTATTTCAGCAACTTAGGCTTATTAAATAGCCTTATTAAATAGTCTTATTTTAGCAACTTAGACTTATTAAATCGACTTATTAAATAGACATTTCAGCAACTTAGGCTCATTAAATATGCTTATGAAATATGCTTATTTGTGCAACTTAGACTTATTAGATAGGCCTATTAAATAGGCTTATTTTAGCAACTTAGGCTTATTAAATATGCTTATTTAAGCAAATTAGGCGTATTAAATAGCATTATTAAATAGGTTTATTTCTGCAACTTAGACTTATTAAATAGCCTTATTAAATAGGCTTATTTCAGCAACTTAGGCTTATTAAATAGGCTTATTTCAGCAACTTATGCTTATTAAATAGCCTTATTAAACAGGTTTATTTCTAGCAATTTAGGCTTATTAAATAGCATTTTTAAATAGGTTTTTTTCAGCAACTTAGACTTATTAAATAGACCTTTTTATATAGGTTTAGTTCACCAACGTAGGCTTATTAAATAGGCTTATTTCAGCAACTTAGGCTCATTAAATAGCCTTATTTCAGCAACTTAGACTTATTAAATAGGCTTATTCAGCAACTTAGGCTTATAAAATAGCCTTATTAAATAGGCTTATTTCAGCAACTTAGGCTTATTAAATAGGCTTATTTCAGCAACTTAGACATATTAAAAAGGCTTATTTCAGCAACTTAGGCTTATGAAATAGGCTTATTCAGCAACTTAGGCTTATTAAATAGGCTTATTTCAGCAACGTATGCTTATTAAATAGCCTTATAAAACAGGCTTATTAAAAAACAGGCTTATTAAATAGCATTTTTAAATAGGTTTATTTCAGCAACTTAGACTTATTAAATATACCTTTTTAAATAGGCTTAGTTCAGAAACTTAGGCTTATTAAATAGGCTTATTTTAGCAACGTAGGCTTATTAATTAGGCTTTTTTCAGCAACTTAGACTTATTAAATAGCCTTATTACAGCAACTTAAGCTTATTAAATAGGCTTATTTCAGCAACTTAGGCTTATTAAATAGGCTTATTTCAGAAACTTAGGCTTATTAAATATGCTTATTCAGCAACTTAGGCTTATTAAATAGCCTTATTAAATAGGCTTATTTCAGCAACTTAGGCTTATTAAATAGGCTTATTTCAGCAACTTAGACTTATTAAAAATACTTATTTCAGCAACTTAGGCTTATGAAATAGGCTTATACAGCAACTTAGGCTTATTAAATAGGCTTATTTCAGCAACTTAGACTTATTAAATAGGCCTATTAAATAGGCTTATTAAATAGACTGATTAAATAGGCTAATTAAATACATATTAAATAGGCTTATGAAATAGATTTATTAATTAGACTTATTAAATAGGCTTATTAAATAGGCTTATTAAATAGGCTCATTAAATAGACTTATTAAATAGCCTCATTAAATAGCCTTATTTCAGCAACTTAGACTTATTAAATAGGCTTATTCAGCAACTTAGGCTTAAATAGGCTTATTAAATAGGCTTATTAAATAGGCTTATTAAATAAACTTA
This sequence comes from Petromyzon marinus, assembly GCF_048934315.1. Lineage (NCBI taxonomy): Eukaryota > Metazoa > Chordata > Hyperoartia > Petromyzontiformes > Petromyzontidae > Petromyzon > Petromyzon marinus. Next base: position 5,155,961 of record NW_027423002.1, read on the forward strand.
TTAAATAGCCTCATTAAATAGGCTTATTTTAGCAACTTAGGCTTATTAAATAGCCATATTAAATATGCTTATTTCAGCAACTTAGGCTTATTAAATAGGCTTATTTTAGCAGCTTATGCTTATTAAATAGCCTTATTAAATAGGCTTATTTCAGCAACATTAGGATTATTAAATAGGCTTATTTCAGCAACTTAGACTTATTAAATAGGCCTATTAAATATGCTTATTAAATAGACTTATTAAACAGGCTCATTAAATACTTATTAAATAGGATTATTAAATAGGCGTATTAAATAGGCTTATTAAATAGGCTCAATAAATAGGCTTATCAAATGGGCTTATTAAATAGGCTCTTTTAATAGGCTTAATAAATAGGCTTATTAAATAGGCTTATTAAATAGACTCATTAAATAGTCTTATTAAATAGGCTCAATAAATAGGCTCATTAAATAGGCTCAATAAATAGGCTTGTTAAATAGGCTCAATAATTAGGCTTATTAAAGAGGCTCAATAAATAGGCTTATTAAATAGGCTCATTATATACTTATTAAATAGGCTTATTAAATAGACTTATTAAATAGACGTATTAAATATGCTTATTAAATAGGCTTATAAAATAGGCTCATTAAATAGGCTTATTAAAGAGACTTATTAAATAGCCTCATTAAATAGGCTTATTTTAGCAACTTAGGCTTATTAATTAGGCTTTTTTCAGCAACTTAGACTTATTAAATAGCCTTATTACAGCAACTTAAGCTTATTAAAGAGGCTTATTTCAGCAACTTAGGCTTATTAAATAGGCTTATTTCAGCAACTTAGGCTTATTAAATAGGCTTATTCAGCAACTTAGGCTTATTAAATAGCCTTATTAAATAGCCTTATTTCAGCAACTTAGACTTATTAAATAGCCTTATTACAGCAACTTAAGCTTATTAAATAGGCTTATTTCAGCAACTTAGGCTTATTAAATAGGCTTATTTTAGCAACTTAGGCTTATTAAATAGGTTTATTTCAGCAACTTATGCTTATTAAATAGCCTTATTAAATAGGCTTATTTCAGCAACTTACGATTATTAAATAGGCTTATTTCAGCAACTTAGACTTATTAAATAGGCCTATTAAATAGGCTTATTAAATAGACTTATTAAATAGGCTCATTAAATACTTATTAAATATGCGTATTAAATAGGCTTATTAAATAGACTTATTAAATAGGCTCAATAAATAGGGTTATTAAATAGGCCTATAAAATAGGCTTATTAAATAGACTTATTAAATAGACGTATTCAATATGCTTATTAAATGGGCTTATTAAATAGGCTTATTAAATAGGCTTATTAAATAGACTTATTAAATAGCCTCATTAAATAGGCTTATTTTAGCAACTTAGGCTTATTAATTAGGCTTTTTTCAGCAACTTAGACTTATTAAATAGCCTTATTACAGCAACTTAAGCTTATTAAATAGGCGTATTTCAGCAACTTAGGCTTATTAAATAGGCTTATTTCAGCAACTTAGGCTTATTAAATAGGCTTATTCAGCAACTTAGGCTTATTAAATAGCCTTATTAAATAGGCTTATTTCAGCAACCAAGGCTTATTAAATAGGCTTATTTCAGCAACTTAGACTTATTAAAAAGACTTATTTCTGCAACTTAGGCTTATGAAATAGGCTTATTCAGCAATTTAGTCTTATTAAATAGGCTTATTTCAGCAACTTAGACTTATTAAATAGGCCTATTAAATAGGCTTATTAAATAGACTGATTAAATAGGCTCATGAAATACTTATTAAATAGGCTTATTAAATAGGCTTATTAAATAGACTTATTAAATAGGCTCAATAAAGAGGCTTATTAAATAGGCTTATTAAATAGGCTTATTAAATAGGCTCAATAAATAGGCTTATTAAATAGGCTTATTAAATAGGCTTATTAAATAGGCTTATTACATAGACTTATTAAATAGGCTCAATAAATAGGCTTATTAAATAGGCTTATTAAATAGGCTTATTAAATAGGCTCAATAAATAGGCTTATTAAATAGGCTCAATAAATAGGCTTATTAAATAGGCTCATTAAATACTTATTAAATAGGCTTATTAAATAGACTTATTAAATAGACTTATTAAATAGGCTTATTAAATAGACTTATTAAATAGGCTTATTAAATAGGCTTATTAAATAGGCTTATTAATAGGCTTATTAAATAGGCTTATTAAATAGGCTTATTAAATAGACTTATTAAATAGCCTCATTAAATAGGCTTATTTTAGCAACTTAGGCTTATTAAATAGGTTTGTTTCAGCAAATTAGACTTATTAAATAGCCTTATTAAATAGGCTTATTTCAGCAACTTATGCTTATTAAATAGGCTTATTTCAGCAACTTATGCTTATTAAATAGCCTTATTAAACAGGTTTATTTCACCAACTTAGGCTTCTTAAATAGAATTTTTAAATAGGCTTAGTTCAGAAACTTAGGCTTATTAAATAGGCTTATTTCAGCAACTTAGGCTCATTAAATAGCCTTATTAAATAGGCTTTTTTCAGGAACTTAGGCTCATTAAATAGCCTTATTAAATAGGCTTATTTCAGCAACTTAGGCTTATATAATAGCCTTATTAAATAGTCTTATTTTAGCAACTTAGACTTATTAAATCGACTTATTAAATAGACATTTCAGCAACTTAGGCTCATTAAATATGCTTATGAAATATGCTTATTTGTGCAACTTAGACTTATTAGATAGGCCTAATAAATAGGCTTTATTTAGCAACTTAGGCTTATTAAATATGCTTATTTAAGCAAATTAGGCGTATTAAATAGCATTATTAAATAGGTTTATTTCTGCAACTTAGACTTATTAAATAGCCTTATTAAATAGGCTTATTTCAGCAACTTAGGCTTATTAAATAGGCTTATTTCAGCAACTTATGCTTATTAAATAGCCTTATTAAACAGGTTTATTTCTAGCAATTTAGGCTTATTAAATAGCATTTTTAAATAGGTTTTTTTCAGCAACTTAGACTTATTAAATAGACCTTTTTATATAGGTTTAGTTCACCAACGTAGGCTTATTAAATAGGCTTATTTCAGCAACTTAGGCTCATTAAATAGCCTTAATTCAGCAACTTAGACTTATTAAATAGGCTTATTCAGCAACTTAGGCTTATAAAATAGCCTTATTAAATAGGCTTATTTCAGCAACTTAGGCTTATTAAATAGGCTTATTTCAGCAACTTAGACATATTAAAAAGGCTTATTTCAGCAACTTAGGCTTATGCAATAGGCTTATTCAGCAACTTAGGCTTATTAAATAGGCTTATTACAGCAACATATGCTTATTAAATAGCCTTATAAAACAGGCTTATTAAAAAACAGGCTTATTAAATAGCATTTTTAAATAGGTTTATTTCAGCAACTTAGACTTATTAAATATACCTTTTTAAATAGGCTTAGTTCAGAAACTTAGGCTTATTAAATAGGCTTATTTTAGCAACGTAGGCTTATTAATTAGGCTTTTTTCAGCAACTTAGACTTATTAAATAGCCTTATTACAGCAACTTAAGCTTATTAAATAGGCTTATTTCAGCAACTTAGGCTTATTAAATAGGCTTATTTCAGAAACTTAGGCTTATTAAATAGGCTTATTTCAGCAACTTAGGCTTATTAAATAGGCTTATTCAGCAACTTAGGCTTATTAAATAGCCTTATTAAATAGCCTTATTTCAGCAACTTAGGCTTATTAAATAGGCTTATTCAGCAACTTAGGCTTATTAAATAGCCTTATTAAATAGCCTTATTTCAGCAACTTAGACTTATTAAATAGCCTTATTACAGCAACTTAAGCTTATTAAATAGGCTTATTTCAGCAACTTAGGCTTATTAAATAGGCTTATTTTAGCAACTTAGGCTTATTAAATAGGTTTATTTCAGCAACTTATGCTTATTAAATAGCCTTATTAAATAGGCTTATTTCAGCAACTTACGATTATTAAATAGGCTTATTTCAGCAACTTAGACTTATTAAATAGGCCTATTAAATAGGCTTATTAAATAGACTTATTAAATAGGCTCATTAAATACTTATTAAATATGCGTATTAAATAGGCTTATTAAATAGACTTATTAAATAGGCTCAATAAATAGGGTTATTAAATAGGCCTATAAAATAGGCTTATTAAATAGACTTATTAAATAGACGTATTCAATATGCTTATTAAATGGGCTTATTAAATAGGCTTATTAAATAGGCTTATTAAATAGACTTATTAAATAGCCTCATTAAATAGGCTTATTTTAGCAACTTAGGCTTATTAATTAGGCTTTTTTCAGCAACTTAGACTTATTAAATAGCCTTATTACAGCAACTTAAGCTTATTAAATAGGCGTATTTCAGCAACTTAGGCTTATTAAATAGGCTTATTTCAGCAACTTAGGCTTATTAAATAGGCTTATTCAGCAACTTAGGCTTATTAAATAGCCTTATTAAATAGGCTTATTTCAGCAACCAAGGCTTATTAAATAGGCTTATTTCAGCAACTTAGACTTATTAAAAAGACTTATTTCTGCAACTTAGGCTTATGAAATAGGCTTATTCAGCAATTTAGTCTTATTAAATAGGCTTATTTCAGCAACTTAGACTTATTAAATAGGCCTATTAAATAGGCTTATTAAATAGACTGATTAAATAGGCTCATGAAATACTTATTAAATAGGCTTATTAAATAGGCTTATTAAATAGACTTATTAAATAGGCTCAATAAAGAGGCTTATTAAATAGGCTTATTAAATAGGCTTATTAAATAGGCTCAATAAATAGGCTTATTAAATAGGCTTATTAAATAGGCTTATTAAATAGGCTTATTACATAGACTTATTAAATAGGCTCAATAAATAGGCTTATTAAATAGGCTTATTAAATAGGCTTATTAAATAGGCTCAATAAATAGGCTTATTAAATAGGCTCAATAAATAGGCTTATTAAATAGGCTCATTAAATACTTATTAAATAGGCTTATTAAATAGACTTATTAAATAGACTTATTAAATAGGCTTATTAAATAGACTTATTAAATAGGCTTATTAAATAGGCTTATTAAATAGGCTTATTAATAGGCTTATTAAATAGGCTTATTAAATAGGCTTATTAAATAGACTTATTAAATAGCCTCATTAAATAGGCTTATTTTAGCAACTTAGGCTTATTAAATAGGTTTGTTTCAGCAAATTAGACTTATTAAATAGCCTTATTAAATAGGCTTATTTCAGCAACTTATGCTTATTAAATAGGCTTATTTCAGCAACTTATGCTTATTAAATAGCCTTATTAAACAGGTTTATTTCACCAACTTAGGCTTCTTAAATAGAATTTTTAAATAGGCTTAGTTCAGAAACTTAGGCTTATTAAATAGGCTTATTTCAGCAACTTAGGCTCATTAAATAGCCTTATTAAATAGGCTTTTTTCAGGAACTTAGGCTCATTAAATAGCCTTATTAAATAGGCTTATTTCAGCAACTTATGCTTATATAATAGCCTTATTAAATAGTCTTATTTTAGCAACTTAGACTTATTAAATCGACTTATTAAATAGACATTTCAGCAACTTAGGCTCATTAAATATGCTTATGAAATATGCTTATTTGTGCAACTTAGACTTATTAGATAGGCCTAATAAATAGGCTTATTTTAGCAACTTAGGCTTATTAAATATGCTTATTTAAGCAAATTAGGCGTATTAAATAGCATTATTAAATAGGTTTATTTCTGCAACTTAGACTTATTAAATAGCCTTATTAAATAGGCTTATTTCAGCAACTTAGGCTTATTAAATAGGCTTATTTCAGCAACTTATGCTTATTAAATAGCCTTATTAAACAGGTTTATTTCTAGCAATTTAGGCTTATTAAATAGCATTTTTAAATAGGTTTTTTTCAGCAACTTAGACTTATTAAATAGACCTTTTTATATAGGTTTAGTTCACCAACGTAGGCTTATTAAATAGGCTTATTTCAGCAACTTAGGCTCATTAAATAGCCTTAATTCAGCAACTTAAACTTATTAAATAGGCTTATTCAGCAACTTAGGCTTATAAAATAGCCTTATTAAATAGGCTTATTTCAGCAACTTAGGCTTATTAAATAGGCTTATTTCAGCAACTTAGACATATTAAAAAGGCTTATTTCAGCAACTTAGGCTTATGCAATAGGCTTATTCAGCAACTTAGGCTTATTAAATAGGCTTATTTCAGCAACATATGCTTATTAAATAGCCTTATAAAACAGGCTTATTAAAAAACAGGCTTATTAAATAGCATTTTTAAATAGGTTTATTTCAGCAACTTAGACTTATTAAATATACCTTTTTAAATAGGCTTAGTTCAGAAACTTAGGCTTATTAAATAGGCTTATTTTAGCAACGTAGGCTTATTAATTAGGCTTTTTTCAGCAACTTAGACTTATTAAATAGCCTTATTACAGCAACTTAAGCTTATTAAATAGGCTTATTTCAGCAACTTAGGCTTATTAAATAGGCTTATTTCAGAAACTTAGGCTTATTAAATATGCTTATTCAGCAACTTAGGCTTATTAAATAGCCTTATTAAATAGGCTTATTTCAGCAACTTAGGCTTATTAAATAGGCTTATTTCAGCAACTTAGACTTATTAAAAATACTTATTTCAGCAACTTAGGCTTATGAAATAGGCTTATACAGCAACTTAGGCTTATTAAATAGGCTTATTTCAGCAACTTAGACTTATTAAATAGGCCTATTAAATAGGCTTATTAAATAGACTGATTAAATAGGCTAATTAAATACATATTAAATAGGCTTATGAAATAGATTTATTAATTAGACTTATTAAATAGGCTTATTAAATAGGCTTATTAAATAGGCTCATTAAATAGACTTATTAAATAGCCTCATTAAATAGCCTTATTTCAGCAACTTAGACTTATTAAATAGGCTTATTCAGCAACTTAGGCTTAAATAGGCTTATTAAATAGGCTTATTAAATAGGCTTATTAAATAAACTTATTAAATAGCCTCATTAAATAGGCTTATTTTAGCAACTTAGGCTTATTAAATAGCCATATTAAATATGCTTATTTCAGCAACTTAGGCTTATTAAATAGGCTTATTTTAGCAGCTTATGCTTATTAAATAGCCTTATTAAATAGGCTTATTTCAGCAACATTAGGATTATTAAATAGGCTTATTTCAGCAACTTAGACTTATTAAATAGGCCTATTAAATATGCTTATTAAATAGACTTATTAAACAGGCTCATTAAATACTTATTAAATAGGTTTATTAAATAGGCGTATTAAATAGGCTTATTAAATAGGCTCAATAAATAGGCTTATCAAATGGGCTTATTAAATAGGCTCTTTTAATAGGCTTAATAAATAGGCTTATTAAATAGGCTTATTAAATAGACTCATTAAATAGTCTTATTAAATAGGCTCAATAAATAGGCTCATTAAATAGGCTCAATAAATAGGCTTGTTAAATAGGCTCAATAATTAGGCTTATTAAAGAGGCTCAATAAATAGGCTTATTAAATAGGCTCATTATATACTTATTAAATAGGCTTATTAAATAGACTTATTAAATAGACGTATTAAATATGCTTATTAAATAGGCTTATAAAATAGGCTCATTAAATAGGCTTATTAAATAGACTTATTAAATAGCCTCATTAAATAGGCTTATTTTAGCAACTTAGGCTTATTAATTAGGCTTTTTTCAGCAACTTAGACTTATTAAATAGCCTTATTACAGCAACTTAAGCTTATTAAAGAGGCTTATTTCAGCAACTTAGGCTTATTAAATAGGCTTATTTCAGCAACTTAGGCTTATTAAATAGGCTTATTCAGCAACTTAGGCTTATTAAATAGCCTTATTAAATAGCCTTATTTCAGCAACTTAGACTTATTAAATAGCCTTATTACAGCAACTTAAGCTTATTAAATAGGCTTATTTCAGCAACTTAGGCTTATTAAATAGGCTTATTTTAGCAACTTAGGCTTATTAAATAGGTTTATTTCAGCAACTTATGCTTATTAAATAGCCTTATTAAATAGGCTTATTTCAGCAACTTACGATTATTAAATAGGCTTATTTCAGCAACTTAGACTTATTAAATAGGCCTATTAAATAGGCTTATTAAATAGACTTATTAAATAGGCTCATTAAATACTTATTAAATATGCGTATTAAATAGGCTTATTAAATAGACTTATTAAATAGGCTCAATAAATAGGGTTATTAAATAGGCCTATAAAATAGGCTTATTAAATAGACTTATTAAATAGACGTATTCAATATGCTTATTAAATGGGCTTATTAAATAGGCTTATTAAATAGGCTTATTAAATAGACTTATTAAATAGCCTCATTAAATAGGCTTATTTTGGCAACTTAGGCTTATTAATTAGGCTTTTTTCAGCAACTTAGACTTATTAAATAGCCTTATTACAGCAACTTAAGCTTATTAAATAGGCGTATTTCAGCAACTTAGGCTTATTAAATAGGCTTATTTCAGCAACTTAGGCTTATTAAATAGGCTTATTCAGCAACTTAGGCTTATTAAATAGCCTTATTAAATAGGCTTATTTCAGCAACCAAGGCTTATTAAATAGGCTTATTTCAGCAACTTAGACTTATTAAAAAGACTTATTTCTGCAACTTAGGCTTATGAAATAGGCTTATTCAGCAATTTAGTCTTATTAAATAGGCTTATTTCAGCAACTTAGACTTATTAAATAGGCCTATTAAATAGGCTTATTAAATAGACTGATTAAATAGGCTCATGAAATACTTATTAAATAGGCTTATTAAATAGGCTTATTAAATAGACTTATTAAATAGGCTCAATAAAGAGGCTTATTAAATAGGCTTATTAAATAGGCTTATTAAATAGGCTCAATAAATAGGCTTATTAAATAGGCTTATTAAATAGGCTTATTAAATAGGCTTATTACATAGACTTATTAAATAGGCTCAATAAATAGGCTTATTAAATAGGCTTATTAAATAGGCTTATTAAATAGGCTCAATAAATAGGCTTATTAAATAGGCTCAATAAATAGGCTTATTAAATAGGCTCATTAAATACTTATTAAATAGGCTTATTAAATAGACTTATTAAATAGACTTATTAAATAGGCTTATTAAATAGACTTATTAAATAGGCTTATTAAATAGGCTTATTAAATAGGCGTATTAAATAGGCTTATTAATAGGCTTATTAAATAGGCTTATTAAATAGGCTTATTAAATAGACTTATTAAATAGCCTCATTAAATAGGCTTATTTTAGCAACTTAGGCTTATTAAATAGGTTTGTTTCAGCAAATTAGACTTATTAAATAGCCTTATTAAATAGGCTTATTTCAGCAACTTATGCTTATTAAATAGGCTTATTTCAGCAACTTATGCTTATTAAATAGCCTTATTAAACAGGTTTATTTCACCAACTTAGGCTTCTTAAATAGAATTTTTAAATAGGCTTAGTTCAGAAACTTAGGCTTATTAAATAGGCTTATTTCAGCAACTTAGGCTCATTAAATAGCCTTATTAAATAGGCTTTTTTCAGGAACTTAGGCTCATTAAATAGCCTTATTAAATAGGCTTATTTCAGCAACTTAGGCTTATATAATAGCCTTATTAAATAGTCTTATTTTAGCAACTTAGACTTATTAAATCGACTTTTTAAATAGACATTTCAGCAACTTAGGCTCATTAAATATGCTTATGAAATATGCTTATTTGTGCAACTTAGACTTATTAGATAGGCCTAATAAATAGGCTTATTTTAGCAACTTAGGCTTATTAAATATGCTTATTTAAGCAAATTAGGCGTATTAAATAGCATTATTAAATAGGTTTATTTCTGCAACTTAGACTTATTAAATAGCCTTATTAAATAGGCTTATTTCAGCAACTTAGGCTTATTAAATAGGCTTATTTCAGCAACTTATGCTTATTAAATAGCCTTATTAAACAGGTTTATTTCTAGCAATTTAGGCTTATTAAATAGCATTTTTAAATAGGTTTTTTTCAGCAACTTAGACTTATTAAATAGACCTTTTTATATAGGTTTAGTTCACCAACGTAGGCTTATTAAATAGGCTTATTTCAGCAACTTAGGCTCATTAAATAGCCTTAATTCAGCAACTTAGACTTATTAAATAGGCTTATTCAGCAACTTAGGCTTATAAAATAGCCTTATTAAATAGGCTTATTTCAGCAACTTAGGCTTATTAAATAGGCTTATTTCAGCAACTTAGACATATTAAAAAGGCTTATTTCAGCAACTTAGGCTTATGCAATAGGCTTATTCAGCAACTTAGGCTTATTAAATAGGCTTATTTCAGCAACATATGCTTATTAAATAGCCTTATAAAACAGGCTTATTAAAAAACAGGCTTATTAAATAGCATTTTTAAATAGGTTTATTTCAGCAACTTAGACTTATTAAATATACCTTTTTAAATAGGCTTAGTTCAGAAACTTAGGCTTATTAAATAGGCTTATTTTAGCAACGTAGGCTTATTAATTAGGCTTTTTTCAGCAACTTAGACTTATTAAATAGCCTTATTACAGCAACTTAAGCTTATTAAATAGGCTTATTTCAGCAACTTAGGCTTATTAAATAGGCTTATTTCAGAAACTTAGGCTTATTAAATAGGCTTATTCAGCAACTTAGGCTTATTAAATAGCCTTATTAAATAGGCTTATTTCAGCAACTTAGGCTTATTAAATAGGCTTATTTCAGCAACTTAGACTTATTAAAAATACTTATTTCAGCAACTTAGGCTTATGAAATAGGCTTATACAGCAACTTAGGCTTATTAAATAGGCTTATTTCAGCAACTTAGACTTATTAAATAGGCCTATTAAATAGGCTTATTAAATAGACTGATTAAATAGGCTAATTAAATACATATTAAATAGGCTTATGAAATAGATTTATTAATTAGACTTATTAAATAGGCTTATTAAATAGGCTTATTAAATAGGCTCATTAAATAGACTTATTAAATAGCCTCATTAAATAGCCTTATTTCAGCAACTTAGACTTATTAAATAGGCTTATTCAGCAACTTAGGCTTAAATAGGCTTATTAAATAGGCTTATTAAATAGGCTTATTAAATAAACTTATTAAATAGCCTCATTAAATAGGCTTATTTTAGCAACTTAGGCTTATTAAATAGCCATATTAAATATGCTTATTTCAGCAACTTAGACTTATTAAATAGGCCTATTAAATATGCTTATTAAATAGACTTATTAAACAGGCTCATTAAATACTTATTAAATAGGTTTATTAAATAGGCGTATTAAATAGGCTTATTAAATAGGCTCAATAAATAGGCTTATCAAATGGGCTTATTAAATAGGCTCTTTTAATAGGCTTAATAAATAGGCTTATTAAATAGGCTTATTAAATAGACTCATTAAATAGTCTTATTAAATAGGCTCAATAAATAGGCTCATTAAATAGGCTCAATAAATAGGCTTGTTAAATAGGCTCAATAATTAGGCTTATTAAAGAGGCTCAATAAATAGGCTTATTAAATAGGCTCATTATATACTTATTAAATAGGCTTATTAAATAGACTTATTAAATAGACGTTTTAAATATGCTTATTAAATAGGCTTATAAAATAGGCTTATTAAATAGGCTTATTAAATAGACTTATTAAATAGCCTCATTAAATAGGCTTATTTTAGCAACTTAGGCTTATTAATTAGGCTTTTTTCAGCAACTTAGACTTATTAAATAGCCTTATTACAGCAACTTAAGCTTATTAAAGAGGCTTATTTCAGCAACTTAGGCTTATTAAATAGGCTTATTTCAGCAAATTAGGCTTATTAAATAGGCTTATTCAGCAACTTAGGCTTATTAAATAGCCTTATTAAATAGCCTTATTTCAGCAACTTAGACTTATTAAATAGCGTTATTACAGCAACTTAAGCTTATTAAATAGGCTTATTTCAGCAACTTAGGCTTATTAAATAGGCTTATTTTAGCAACTTAGGCTTATTAAATAGGTTTATTTCAGCAACTTATGCTTATTAAATAGCCTTATTAAATAGGCTTATTTCAGCAACTTACGATTATTAAATAGGCTTATTTCAGCAACTTAGACTTATTCAATAGGCCTATTAAATAGGCTTATTAAATAGACTTATTAAATAGGCTCATTAAATACTTTTTAAATAGGCTTATTAAATAGGCTTATTAAATAGACTGATTAAAGAGGCTCAATAAATAGGCGTATTAAATAGGCTTATTAAATAGGCTCAATAAATAGGCTTATTAAATAGGCTCAATAAATAGGCTTATTAAATAGGCTCAATTAATAGGCTTATTAAATAGGCTCATTAAATACTTATTAAATAGGCTTATTAAATAGACTTATTAAATAGACGTATTAAATAGGCTTATTAAATAGACTTATTAAATAGGCTTATTAAAAAGGCTTATTAAATAGACTTATTAAACAGGCTCATTAAATACTTATTAAATAGTTTTATTAAATAGGCGAATTAAATAGGCTTATTAAATAGGCGCAATAAATAGGCTTATCAAATGGGCTTATTAAATAGGCTCTTTTAATAGGCTTAATAAATAGGCTTATTAAATAGGCGTATTAAATAGGCGTATTAAATAGGCTTATTAAATAGGCTCAATAAATAGGCTCATTAAATAGGCTCAATAAATAGGCTTATTAAATAGGCTCAATAATTAGGCTTATTAAATAGGCTCAAAAAATAGGCTTATTAAATAGGCTCATTATATACTTATGAAAAGGCTTATTAAATAGACTTATTAAATAGACGTATTAAATATGCTTATTAAATAGGCTTATTAAATAGGCTTATTAAATAGGCTTATTAAATAGACTTATTAAATAGCCTCATTAAATAGGCTTATTTTAGCAACTTAGGCTTATTAATTAGGCTTTTTCAGCAACTTAGACTTATTAAATAGCCTTATTACAGCAACTTAAGCTTATTAAATAGCCTTATTTCAGCAAACTTAGGCTTATTAAATAGGCTTATTTCAGAAACTTAGGCTTATTAAATAGGCTTATTCAGCAACTTAGGCTTATTAAATAGCCTTATTAAATAGGCTTATTTAAGCAACTTAGGCTTATTAAATAGGCTTATTTCAGCAACTTAGACTTATTAAAAAGACTTATTTCAGCAACTTAGGCTTATGAAATAGGCTTATTCAGCAACTTAGGTTTATTAAATAGGCTTATTTCAGCAACTTAGACTTATTAAATAGGCCTATTAAATAGGCTTATTAAATAGACTGATTAAATAGGCTCATTAAATACATATTAAATATTCTTATTAAATAAATTTATTAATTAGACTTATTAAATAGGCTTATTAAATAGGCTTATTAAATAGGCTCATTAAATAGACTTATTAAATAGCCTCATTAAATAGGCTTATTTTAGCAACTTAGGCTTATTAAATAGGCTTATTTCAGCAACTTAGACTTATTAAATAGGCTTATTCAGCAACTTAGGCTTATTAAATAGGCTTATTAAATAGGCTTATTAAATAGGCTTATTAAATAGGCTTATTTCAGCAACTTAGACTTATTAAATAGGCTTATTCAGCAACTTAGGCTTATTAAATAGGCTTATTAAATAGGCTTATTAAATAGGCTTATTAAATAAACTTATTAAATAGCCTCATTAAATAGGTTTATTTTAGCAACTTAGGCTTATTAAATAGCCATATTAAATATGCTTATTTCAGCAACTTAGGCTTATTAAATAGGCTTATTTCAGTAGCTTATGCTTATTAAATAGCCTTATTAAATAGGCTTATTTCAGCAACATTAGGATTATTAAATAGGCTTATTTCAGCAACTTAGACTTATTAAATAGGCCTATTAAATAGGCTTATTAAATAGACTTATTAAATAGGCTCATTAAATACTTATTAAATAGGCTTATTAAATAGGCTTATTAAATAGACTTATTAAATAGGCTCAATAAATAGGCGTATTAAATAGGCTTATTAAATAGTCCTATTAAATAGGCTTATTAAATAGGCTTATTAAATATGCATATTAAATAGACTTATTAAATAGGCTTATTAAATAGGCTCAATAAATAGGCTTATTAAATAGGCTCAATAAATAGGCTTATTAAATAGGCTCAATAAATAGGCTTATTAAATAGGCTCAATAAATAGGCTTATTAAATAGGCTCATTAAATACTTATTAAATAGGCTTATTAAATAGACTTATTAAATAGGCTTATTAAATAGACTTATTAAATAGGCTTATTAAAAAGGCTTATTAAATAGACTTATTAAATAGGCTCAATAAATAGGCTCATTAAATAGGCTTAATAAATAGGCTTATTAAATAGACTCATTAAATAGGCTTATTAAATAGGCTCAATAAATAGGATCATTAAATAGGCTCAATAAATAGGCTTATTAAATAGGCTCAATAATTAGGCTTATTAAATAGGCTCAATAAATAGGCTTATTAAATAGGCTCATTATATACTTATTAAATAGGCTTATTAAATAGACTTATTAAATAGATGTATTAAATATGCTTATTAAATAGGCTTATTAAATAGGCTTATTAAATAGGCTTATTAAATAGACTTATTAAATAGCCTCATTAAATAGGCTTATTTTAGCAACTTAGGCTTATTAATTAGGCTTTTTTCAGCAACTTAGACTTATTAAATAGCCTTATTACAGCAACTTAGGCTTATTAAATAGGCTTATTTCAGCAACTTAGGCTTATTAAATAGGCTTATTTCAGCAACTTAGGCTTATTAAATAGGCTTATTAAATAGGCTTATTAAATAGGCTTATTAAATAAACTTATTAAATAGCCTCATTAAATAGGCTTATTTTAGCAACTTATGCTTATTAAATAGCCCTATTAAATAGGCTTATTTAATCAACTTAGGATTATTAAATAGGCTTATTTCAGCAACTTAGACTTATTAAATAGGCCTATTAAATAGGCTTATTAAATAGACTTATTAAATAGGCTCATTAAATAGGCTCTATAAATAGGCCTAAGTTGCTGAATAAACCTATTTAATAAGCCTAAGTTGCTGAAATAAGCCTATTTAATAAGTCTAAGTTGCTGAAATAAGGCTATTTAATAAGCCTAAGTTGCTGAAATAAGCCTGTTTAATATGGCTATTTAATAAGTCTAAGTTGCTGAAATAAACCTATTTAATAAGCCTAAGTTGCTAAAATACGCCTATTTAATGAGGCTATTTAATAAGTCTATTTAATAAGCCTTTTTAATAAGCCTATTTAATAAGTCTATTTAATAAGCCTATTATTAAGTCTATTTAATAAGTCTATTTAATAAGCCTATTTATTGAGCCTATTTAATAAGCCTAATTATTGAGCCTATTTCATAAGCCTATTTAATACGTCTATTTAATAAGCCTATTATTACGTCTATTTAATAAGCCTATTTAATAAGCCTATTTAATAAGCCTATTTCATAAGCCTATTTAATAAGTCTATTTAATAAGCCTAATTAATAAGCCTATTTAATAAGCCTATTCAATAACTCTATTTAATAAGTCTATTTAATAAGCCTATTTAATAAGTATTTAATGAGCCTATTTAAAAAGCCTATTTATTGAGCCTATTTAATAAGCCTATTTATTGAGCCTATTTAATACGCCTATTTAATAAGCCTATTTATTGAGCCTATTTAATAAGTCTATTTAATAAGCCTATTTGATAAGCCTATTTATTGAGCCTATTTAATAAGCCTATTTAATAAGTCTATTTAATAAGCCTATTTAATAAGCCTATTTAATAAGCCTATTTATTGAGCCTATTTAATAAGTCGATTTAATAAGCCTATTTAATAAGCCTATTTAATAAGTATTTAATGAGCCTATTTAATAAGTCTATTTAATAAGCCTATTTAATAGGCCTATTTAATAAGTCTAAGTTGCTGAAATAAGACTATTTAATAAGCCTAAGTTGCTGAATAAGCCTATTTCATAAGCCTAAGTTGCTGAAATAAGCCTTTTTAATAAGTCTAAGTTGCTGAAATAAGCCTAAGTTGCTGAAATAAGCCTATTTAATAAAGCTATTTAATAAGCCTAAGTTGCTGAATAAGTCTATTTAATAAGTCTAAGTTGCTGAAATAAGGCTATTTAAAAAGCCTAAGTTGCTGAAATAAGCCTATTTAATAAGCCTAAGTTGCTGAAATAAGGCTATTTAATAAGTCTAAGTTGCTGAAATAAGCCTCTTTAATAAGCCTAAGTTGCAAAAAAAGCCTATTTAATGAGGCTATTTAATAAGTCTATTTAATAAACCTATTTAATAAGCCTATTTAATAAGTCTAATTCATAAATCTATTTAATAAGCCTATTTAATAAGTATTTAATGAGCCTATTTAATAAGCCTATTTATTGAGCCTATTTAATGCGCCTATTTATTGAGCCTATTTATTGAGCCTATTTAATAAGTCGATTTAATAAGCCTATTTAATAAGCCTATTTAATAAGTATTTAATGAGCCTATTTAATAAGTCTATTTAATAAGCCTATTTAATAGGCCTATTTAATAAGTCTAAGTTGCTGAAATAAGACTATTTAATAAGCCTAAGTTGCTGAATAAGCCTATTTCATAAGCCTAAGTTGCTGAAATAAGCCTTTTTAATAAGTCTAAGTTGCTGAAATAAGCCTAAGTTGCTGAAATAAGCCTATTTAATGAAGCTATTTAATAAGCCTAAGTTGCTGAAATAAGGCTATTTAATAAGTCTAAGGTGCTGAAATAAGCCTATTTAATAAGCCTAAGTTGCTAAAATAAGCCTATTTAATGAGGCTATTTAATAAGTCTATTTAATAAGCCTATTTAATAAGCCTATTTAATACGCCTATTTAATAAGTCTAATTCATAAATCTATTTAATAAGCCTATTTAATAAATATTTAATGAGCCTATTTAATAAGCCTATTTATTGAGCCTATTTAATAAGCCTATTTATTGAGCCTATTTAATAAGCCTATTTATTGATCCTATTTAATAAGCCTATTTATTAAGCCTATTTAATGAGCCTATTTAATAAGCCTATTTATTGAGCCTATTTAATAAGCCTATTTAATACGCCTATTTAATAAACCTATTTAATAAGTATTTAATGAGCCTATTTAATAAGTCTATTTAATAAGCCTTTTTAATAAGCCTATTTAATAAGTCTATTTAATAAGCCTATTTAATAAGTCTATTTAATAAGTCTATTTAATAAGCCTATTTAATAAATATTTAATGAGCCTACTTAATAAGCCTATTTATTGAGCCTATTTAATAAGCCTATTTAATAAGTCTATTTAATACACCTATTTAATAAGCCTATTTAATAAGCCGATTTAATAAGCCTATTTATGAAGCCTATTTAATGAGCCTGTTTAATAAGCCTATTTATTGAGCCTATTTAATAAGTCCATTTAATAAGCCTGTTTAATAAGCCTATTTAATAAGTATTTAATGAGCCTATTTAATAAGCCTAAGTTGCTGAATAAGCCTATTTAATAAGCCAAAGTTCCTGAAATAAGCCTATTTAATAAGCCAATTTAATAAGCCTAAGTTGCTGAACAAGCCTATTTAATATGCCTAAGTTGCTGAAATAAGCCTATTTAATAAGTCTAAGTTGCTGAAATAAGGCTATTTAATAAGCCTAAGTTGCTGAAATAAGCCTATTTAATAAGCCTAAGTTGCTGAAATAAGGCTATTTAATAAGTCTAAGTTGCTGAAATAAGCCTATTTAATATGCCTAAGTTGCTGAAATAAGTATATTTAATAAGCATAAGTTGCTGAAATAAGCCTATTTAATAAGTCTAAGTTGCTGAGATAAGGCTATTTAATAAGTCTAAGTTGCTGAAATAAGCCTATTTAATAAGCCTAAGTTGCTGAAATAAGGCTATTTAATAAGTCTAAGTTGCTGAAATAAGCCTATTTAATAAGCCTAAGTTGCTAAAATAAGCCTATTTAATGAGGCTATTTAATAAGTCTATTTAATAAGCCTATTTAATAAGCCTATTTAATAAGCCTATTTAATAAGTCTAATTCATAAATCTATTTAATAAGCCTATTTAATAAGCCTATTTATTGAGCCTATTTAATAAGACTATTTATTGATCCTATTTAATAAGCCTATTTATTAAGCCTATTTAATGAGCCTATTTAATAAGCCTATTTAATAAGCCTATTTATTGAGCCTATTTAATAAGCCTATTTAATACGCCTATTTAATAAACCTATTTAATAAGTATTTAATGAGCCGATTTAATAAGTCTATTTAATAAGCCATTTTAATAAGCCTATTTAATAAGTCTATTTAATAAGCCTATTTAATAAGTCTATTTAATAAGTCTATTTAATAAGCCTATTTAATAAGTATTTAATGAGCCTACTTAATAAGCCTATTTATTGAGCCTATTTAATAAGCCTATTTATTGAGCCTATTTAATTAGCCTATTTATTGAGCCTATTTAATAAGCGTATTTATTGAGCCTATTTAATAAGCCTATTTAATAAGCCTATTTATTGAGCCTATTTAATAAGCCTATTTAATACGCCTATTTAATAAACCTATTTAATAAGTATTTAATGAGCCTATTTAATACGTCTGTTTAATAAGCCTTTTTAATAAGCCTATTTAATAAGTCTATTTAATAAGCCTATTTAATAAGTCCATTTAATAAGCCTGTTTAATAAGCCTATTTAATAAGTATTTAATGAGCCTATTTAATAAGCCTAAGTTGCTGAATAAGCCTATTTAATAAGCCAAAGTTCCTGAAATAAGCCTATTTAATAAGCCAATTTAATAAGCCTAAGTTGCTGAACAAGCCTATTTAATATGCCTAAGTTGCTGAAATAAGCCTATTTAATAAGTCTAAGTTGCTGAAATAAGGCTATTTAATAAGCCTAAGTTGCTGAAATAAGCCTATTTAATAAGCCTAAATTGCTGAAATAAGGCTATTTAATAAGTCTAAGTTGCTGAAATAAGCCTATTTAATATGCCTAAGTTGCTGAAATAAGTATATTTAATAAGCATAAGTTGCTGAAATAAGCCTATTTAATAAGTCTAAGTTGCTGAGATAAGGCTATTTAATAAGTCTAAGTTGCTGAAATAAGCCTATTTAATAAGCCTAAGTTGCTGAAATAAGGCTATTTAATAAGTCTAAGTTGCTGAAATAAGCCTATTTAATAAGCCTAAGTTGCTAAAATAAGCCTATTTAATGAGGCTATTTAATACGTCTATTTAATAAGCCTATTTAATAAGCCTATTTAATAAGCCTATTTAATAAGTCTAATTCATTAATCTATTTAATAAGCCTATTTAATAAGCCTATTTATTGAGCCTATTTAATAAGCCTATTTATTGATCCTATTTAATAAGCCTATTTATTAAGCCTATTTAATAAGTCTATTTAATAAGTCTATTTAATAAGCCTATTTAATAAGTATTTAATGAGCCTATTTAATAAGTCTATTTAATAAGCCTTTTTAATAAGCCTATTTAATAAGTCTATTTAATAAGCCTATTTAATAAGTCTATTTAATAAGTCTATTTAATAAGCCTATTTAATAAGTATTTAATGAGCCTACTTAATAAGCCTATTTATTGAGCCTATTTAATAAGCCTATTTATTGAGCCTATTTAATTAACCTATTTATTGAGCCTATTTAATAAGCGTATTTATTGAGCCTATTTAATAAGCCTATTTAATAAGCCTATTTATTGAGCCTATTTAATAAGCCTATTTAATACGCCTATTTAATAAACCTATTTAATAAGTATTTAATGAGCCTATTTAATACGTCTATTTAATAAGCCTTTTTAATAAGCCTATTTAATAAGTCTATTTAATAAGCCTATTTAATAAGTCTATTTAATAAGTCTATTTAATAAGCCTATTTAATAAGTATTTAATGAGCCTACTTAATAAGCCTATTTATTGAGCCCATTTAATAAGCCTATTTATTGAGCCTATTTAATTAGCCTATTTATTGAGCCTATTTAATAAGCCTATTTATTGAGCCTATTTAATAAGCCTATTTAATAAGTCTATTTAATACGCCTATTTAATAAGCCTATTTAATATGCCGATTTAATAAGCCTATTTATGAAGCCTATTTAATGAGCCTATTTAATAAGCCTATTTATTGAGCCTATTTAATAAGTCCATTTAATAAGCCTGTTTAATAAGCCTAAGTTGCTGAATAAGCCTATTTAATAAGCCAAAGTTGCTGAAATAAGCCTATTTAATTAGCCAATTTAATAAGCCTAAGTTGCTGAATAAGCCTATTTAATAAGTCTAAGTTGCTGAAATAAGCCTATTTAATCAGCGTAAGTTGCTGAAATAAGCCTATTTAATAAGGCTATTTAATATGCCTAAGTTGCTGAAATAAGCCTATTTAATAAGCGTAAGTTTCTGAAATAAGCCTATTTAATAAGACTAAGTTGCTGAAATAAGGCTATTTAATAAGTCTAAGTTGCTGAAATCAGCCTATTTAATCAGCGTAAGTTGCTGAAATAAGCCTATTTAATAAGGCTATTTAATATGCCTAAGTTGCTGAAATAAGCCTATTTAATAAGCGTAAGTTGCTGAAATAAGCCTATTTAATAAGACTAAGTTGCTGAGATAAGGCTTTTTAATAAGTCTAAGTTGCTGAAATACGCCAATTTAATAAGCCTAAGTTGCTGAAATAAGCCTATTTAATATGGCCATTTAATAAGTCTAAGTTGCTGAAATAAACCTATTTAATAAGCCTAAGTTGCTAAAATAAGCCTATTTAATGAGGCTATTTAATAAGTTTATTTAATAAGCCTATTTAATAAGCCTATTTAATAAGCCTATTTAATAAGCCTATTTAATATGCCTATTTAATAAACCTATTTAATAAGTATTTAATGAGCCTATTTAATAAGTCTATTTAATAAGCCTTTTTAAAAAGCCTATTTAATAAGTCTATTTAATAAGCCTATTTAATAAGTCTATTTAATAAGTCTATTTAATAAGCCTATTTAATAAGTATTTCATGAGCCTATTTAATACGCCTATTTATTGAGCCTATTTAATAAGCCTATTTTTTAGCCTATTTATTGAGCCTATTTAGTAAGTCTATTTAATAAGCCTATTTAATAAGCCTATTTAATAAGTATTTAATGAGCCTATTTAATAAGTCTATTTAATAAGCCTATTTAATAGGCCTATTTAATAAGTCTAAGTTGCTGAAATAAGACTATTTAATAAGCCTAAGTTGCTGAATAAGCCTATTTCATAAGCCTAAGTTGCTGAAATAAGCCTTTTTAATAAATCTAAGTTGCTGAAATAAGCCTATTTAATAAAGCTATTTAATAAGCCTAAGTTGCTGAATAAGTCTATTTAATAAGTCTAAGTTGCTGAAATAAGGCAATTTAATAAGCCTAAGTTGCTGAAATAAGCCTATTTAATAAGCCTAAGTTGCTGAAAAAAGGCTATTTAATAAGTCTAAGTTGCTGAAATAAGCCTATTTAATAAGCCTAAGTTGCTAAAATAAGCATATTTAATTAGGCTATTTAATAAGTCTATTTAATAAGCCTATTTAATAAGCCTATTTAATAAGCCTATTTAATAAGCCTATTTAATTAGTCTAATTAATAAATCTATTTAATAAGCCTATTTAATAAGTATTTAATGAGCTATTTAATAAGCCTATTTATTGAGCCTATTTAATAAGCCTATTTATTGAGCCTATTTAATAAGCCTATTTTTGAGCCTATTTAATAAGCCTATTTATTAAGCCTATTTAATGAGCCTATTTAATAAGCCTATTAAATAAGCCTATTTATTGAGCCTATTTAATAAGCCTATTTAATACGCCTATTTAATAAACCTATTTAATAAGTATTTATTGAGCCTATTTAATAAGTCTATTTAATAAGCCTTTTTAATAAGCCTATTTAATAAGTCTATTTAATAAGCCTATTTAATACGTCTATTTAATAAGTCTATTTAATAAGCCTATTTAATAAGTATTTAATGATCCTATTTAATAAGCCTATTTATTGAGCCTATTTAATAAGCCTATTTATTGAGCCTATTTAATTAGCCTATTTATTGAGCCTATTTAATAAGCCTATTTATTGAGCCTATTTAATAAGCCTATTTAATGAGTCTATTTAATACGCCTATTTAATAAGCCTATTTAATAAGCCGATTTAATAAGCCTATTTATGAAGCCTATTTAATGAGCCTACTTAATATGCCTATTTATTGAGCCTATTTAATAAGTCTATTTAATAAGCCTGTTTAATAAGCCTATTTAATAAGTCTATTTAATAAGCCTATTTAATAGGCCTATTTAATAAGTCTAAGTTGCTGAAATAAGACTATTTAATAAGCCTAAGTTGCTGAATAAGCCTATTTCATAAGCCTAAGTTGCTGAAATAAGCCTTTTTAATAAATCTAAGTTGCTGAAATAAGCCTATTTAATAAAGCTATTTAATAAGTCTAAGTTGCTGAATAAGTCTATTTAATAAGTCTAAGTTGCTGAAATAAGGCAATTTAATAAGCCTAAGTTGCTGAAATAAGCCTATTTAATAAGCCTAAGTTGCTGAAAAAGGCTATTTAATAAGTCTAAGTTGCTGAAATAAGCCTATTTAATAAGCCTAAGTTGCTAAAATAAGCATATTTAATTAGGCTATTTAATAAGTCTATTTAATAAGCCTATTTAATAAGCCTATTTAATAAGCCTATTTAATAAGCCTATTTAATAAGTCTAATTAATAAATCTATTTAATAAGCCTATTTAATAAGTATTTAATGAGCTATTTAATAAGCCTATTTATTGAGCCTATTTAATAAGCCTATTTAATGAGTCTATTTAATACGCCTATTTAATAAGCCTATTTAATAAGCCGATTTAATAAGCCTATTTATGAAGCCTATTTAATGAGCCTACTTAATATGCCTATTTATTGAGCCTATTTAATAAGTCTATTTAATAAGCCTGTTTAATAAGCCTATTTAATAAGTCTATTTAATAAGCCTATTTAATAGGCCTATTTAATAAGTCTAAGTTGCTGAAATAAGACTATTTAATAAGCCTAAGTTGCTGAATAAGCCTATTTCATAAGCCTAAGTTGCTGAAATAAGCCTTTTTAATAAATCTAAGTTGCTGAAATAAGCCTATTTAATAAAGCTATTTAATAAGTCTAAGTTGCTGAATAAGTCTATTTAATAAGTCTAAGTTGCTGAAATAAGGCAATTTAATAAGCCTAAGTTGCTGAAATAAGCCTATTTAATAAGCCTAAGTTGCTGAAAAAGGCTATTTAATAAGTCTAAGTTGCTGAAATAAGCCTATTTAATAAGCCTAAGTTGCTAAAATAAGCATATTTAATTAGGCTATTTAATAAGTCTATTTAATAAGCCTATTTAATAAGCCTATTTAATAAGCCTATTTAATAAGCCTATTTAATAAGTCTAATTAATAAATCTATTTAATAAGCCTATTTAATAAGTATTTAATGAGCTATTTAATAAGCCTATTTATTGAGCCTATTTAATAAGCCTATTTAATGAGTCTATTTAATACGCCTATTTAATAAGCCTATTTAATAAGCCGATTTAATAAGCCTATTTATGAAGCCTATTTAATGAGCCTACTTAATATGCCTATTTATTGAGCCTATTTAATAAGTCTATTTAATAAGCCTGTTTAATAAGCCTATTTAATAAGTCTATTTAATAAGCCTATTTAATAGGCCTATTTAATAAGTCTAAGTTGCTGAAATAAGACTATTTAATAAGCCTAAGTTGCTGAATAAGCCTATTTCATAAGCCTAAGTTGCTGAAATAAGCCTTTTTAATAAATCTAAGTTGCTGAAATAAGCCTATTTAATAAAGCTATTTAATAAGTCTAAGTTGCTGAATAAGTCTATTTAATAAGTCTAAGTTGCTGAAATAAGACAATTTAATAAGCCTAAGTTGCTGAAATAAGCCTATTTAATAAGCCTAAGTTGCTGAAAAAGGCTATTTAATAAGTCTAAGTTGCTGAAATAAGCCTATTTAATAAGCCTAAGTTGCTAAAATAAGCATATTTAATTAGGCTATTTAATAAGTCTATTTAATAAGCCTATTTAATAAGCCTATTTAATAAGCCTATTTAATAAGCCTATTTAATAAGTCTAATTAATAAATCTATTTAATAAGCCTATTTAATAAGTATTTAATGAGCTATTTAATAAGCCTATTTATTGAGCCTATTTAATAAGCCTATTTATTGAGCCTATTTAATAAGCCTATTTTTGAGCCTATTTAATAAGCCTATTTAATGAGTCTATTTAATACGCCTATTTAATAAGCCTATTTAATAAGCCGATTTAATAAGCCTATTTATGAAGCCTATTTAATGAGCCTACTTAATATGCCTATTTATTGAGCCTATTTAATAAGTCTATTTAATAAGCCTGTTTAATAAGCCTATTTAATAAGTCTATTTAATAAGCCTATTTAATAGGCCTATTTAATAAGTCTAAGTTGCTGAAATAAGACTATTTAATAAGCCTAAGTTGCTGAATAAGCCTATTTCATAAGCCTAAGTTGCTGAAATAAGCCTTTTTAATAAATCTAAGTTGCTGAAATAAGCCTATTTAATAAAGCTATTTAATAAGTCTAAGTTGCTGAATAAGTCTATTTAATAAGTCTAAGTTGCTGAAATAAGGCAATTTAATAAGCCTAAGTTGCTGAAATAAGCCTATTTAATAAGCCTAAGTTGCTGAAAAAGGCTATTTAATAAGTCTAAGTTGCTGAAATAAGCCTATTTAATAAGCCTAAGTTGCTAAAATAAGCATATTTAATTAGGCTATTTAATAAGTCTATTTAATAAGCCTATTTAATAAGCCTATTTAATAAGCCTATTTAATAAGCCTATTTAATAAGTCTAATTAATAAATCTATTTAATAAGCCTATTTAATAAGTATTTAATGAGCTATTTAATAAGCCTATTTATTGAGCCTATTTAATAAGCCTATTTAATGAGTCTATTTAATACGCCTATTTAATAAGCCTATTTAATAAGCCGATTTAATAAGCCTATTTATGAAGCCTATTTAATGAGCCTACTTAATATGCCTATTTATTGAGCCTATTTAATAAGTCTATTTAATAAGCCTGTTTAATAAGCCTATTTAATAAGCCTATTTAATAAATATTTAATGAGCATACTTAATAAGCCTATTTATTGAGCCTATTTAATAAGCCTATTTAATAAGTCTATTTAATACGCCTATTTAATAAGCCTATTTAATAAGCCGATTTAATAAGCCTATTTATGAAGCCTATTTAATGAGCCTGTTTAATAAGCCTATTTATTGAGCCTATTTAATAAGTCCATTTAATAAGCCTGTTTAATAAGCCTATTTAATAAGTATTTAATAAGCCTATTTAATAAGCCTAAGTTGCTGAATAAGCCTATTTAATAAGCCAAAGTTCCTGAAATAAGCCTATTTAATAAGCCAATTTAATAAGCCTAAGTTGCTGAACAAGCCTATTTAATATGCCTAAGTTGCTGAAATAAGCCTATTTAATAAGTCTAAGTTGCTGAAATAAGGCTATTTAATAAGCCTAAGTTGCTGAAATAAGCCTATTTAATAAGCCTAAGTTGCTGAAATAAGGCTATTTAATAAGTCTAAGTTGCTGAAATAAGCCTATTTAATATGCCTAAGTTGCTGAAATAAGTATATTTAATAAGCATAAGTTGCTGAAATAAGCCTATTTAATAAGTCTAAGTTGCTGAGATAAGGCTATTTAATAAGTCTAAGTTGCTGAAATAAGCCTATTTAATAAGCCTAAGTTGCTGAAATAAGGCTATTTAATAAGTCTAAGTTGCTGAAATAAGCCTATTTAATAAGCCTAAGTTGCTAAAATAAGCCTATTTAATGAGGCTATTTAATAAGTCTATTTAATAAGCCTATTTAATAAGCCTATTTAATAAGCCTATTTAATAAGTCTAATTCATAAATCTATTTAATAAGCCTATTTAATAAGCCTATTTATTGAGCCTATTTAATAAGACTATTTATTGATCCTATTTAATAAGCCTATTTATTAAGCCTATTTAATGAGCCTATTTAATAAGCCTATTTAATAAGCCTATTTATTGAGCCTATTTAATAAGCCTATTTAATACGCCTATTTAATAAACCTATTTAATAAGTATTTAATGAGCCGATTTAATAAGTCTATTTAATAAGCCTTTTTAATAAGCCTATTTAATAAGTCTATTTAATAAGCCTATTTAATAAGTCTATTTAATAAGTCTATTTAATAAGCCTATTTAATAAGTATTTAATGAGCCTACTTAATAAGCCTATTTATTGAGCCTATTTAATAAGCCTATTTATTGAGCCTATTTAATTAGCCTATTTATTGAGCCTATTTAATAAGCGTATTTATTGAGCCTATTTAATAAGCCTATTTAATAAGCCTATTTATTGAGCCTATTTAATAAGCCTATTTAATACGCCTATTTAATAAACCTATTTAATAAGTATTTAATGAGCCTATTTAATACGTCTGTTTAATAAGCCTTTTTAATAAGCCTATTTAATAAGTCTATTTAATAAGCCTATTTAATAAGTCCATTTAATAAGCCTGTTTAATAAGCCTATTTAATAAGTATTTAATGAGCCTATTTAATAAGCCTAAGTTGCTGAATAAGCCTATTTAATAAGCCAAAGTTCCTGAAATAAGCCTATTTAATAAGCCAATTTAATAAGCCTAAGTTGCTGAACAAGCCTATTTAATATGCCTAAGTTGCTGAAATAAGCCTATTTAATAAGTCTAAGTTGCTGAAATAAGGCTATTTAATAAGCCTAAGTTGCTGAAATAAGCCTATTTAATAAGCCTAAGTTGCTGAAATAAGGCTATTTAATAAGTCTAAGTTGCTGAAATAAGCCTATTTAATATGCCTAAGTTGCTGAAATAAGTATATTTAATAAGCATAAGTTGCTGAAATAAGCCTATTTAATAAGTCTAAGTTGCTGAGATAAGGCTATTTAATGAGTCTAAGTTGCTGAAATAAGCCTATTTAATAAGCCTAAGTTGCTGAAATAAGGCTATTTAATAAGTCTAAGTTGCTGAAATAAGCCTATTTAATAAGCCTAAGTTGCTAAAATAAGCCTATTTAATGAGGCTATTTAATACGTCTATTTAATAAGCCTATTTAATAAGCCTATTTAATAAGCCTATTTAATAAGTCTAATTCATTAATCTATTTAATAAGCCTATTTAATAAGCCTATTTATTGAGCCTATTTAATAAGCCTATTTATTGATCCTATTTAATAAGCCTATTTATTAAGCCTATTTAATAAGTCTATTTAATAAGTCTATTTAATAAGCCTATTTAATAAGTATTTAATGAGCCTATTTAATAAGTCTATTTAATAAGCCTTTTTAATAAGCCTATTTAATAAGTCTATTTAATAAGCCTATTTAATAAGTCTATTTAATAAGTCTATTTAATAAGCCTATTTAATAAGTATTTAATGAGCCTACTTAATAAGCCTATTTATTGAGCCTATTTAATAAGCCTATTTATTGAGCCTATTTAATTAACCTATTTATTGAGCCTATTTAATAAGCGTATTTATTGAGCCTATTTAATAAGCCTATTTAATAAGCCTATTTATTGAGCCTATTTAATAAGCCTATTTAATACGCCTATTTAATAAACCTATTTAATAAGTATTTAATGAGCCTATTTAATACGTCTATTTAATAAGCCTTTTTAATAAGCCTATTTAATGAGCCTACTTAATAAGCCTATTTATTGAGCCCATTTAATAAGCCTATTTATTGAGCCTATTTAATTAGCCTATTTATTGAGCCTATTTAATAAGTCTATTTAATACGCCTATTTAATAAGCCTATTTAATATGCCGATTTAATAAGCCTATTTATGAAGCCTATTTAATGAGCCTATTTAATAAGCCTATTTATTGAGCCTATTTAATAAGTCCATTTAATAAGCCTGTTTAATAAGCCTAAGTTGCTGAATAAGCCTATTTAATAAGCCAAAGTTGCTGAAATAAGCCTATTTAATTAGCCAATTTAATAAGCCTAAGTTGCTGAATAAGCCTATTTATAAGTCTAAGTTGCTGAAATAAGCCTATTTAATCAGCGTAAGTTGCTGAAATAAGCCTATTTAATAAGGCTATTTAATATGCCTAAGTTGCTGAAATAAGCCTATTTAATAAGCATAAGTTTCTGAAATAAGCCTATTTAATAAGACTAAGTTGCTGAAATAAGGCTATTTAATAAGTCTAAGTTGCTGAAATCAGCCTATTTAATCAGCGTAAGTTGCTGAAATAAGCCTATTTAATAAGTCTAAGTTGCTGAGATAAGGCTATTTAATAAGTCTAAGTTGCTGAAATAAGCCTATTTAATAAGCCTAAGTTGCTGAAATAAGGCTATTTAATAAGTCTAAGTTGCTGAAATAAGCCTATTTAATAAGCCTAAGTTGCTAAAATAAGCCTATTTAATGAGGCTATTTAATACGTCTATTTAATAAGCATATTTAATAAGCCTATTTAATAAGCCTATTTAATAAGTCTAATTCATTAATCTATTTAATAAGCCTATTTAATAAGCCTATTTATTGAGCCTATTTAATAAGCCTATTTATTGATCCTATTTAATAAGCCTATTTATTAAGCCTATTTAATAAGTCTATTTAATAAGTCTATTTAATAAGCCTATTTAATAAGTATTTAATGAGCCTATTTAATAAGTCTATTTAATAAGCCTTTTTAATAAGCCTATTTAATAAGTCTATTTAATAAGCCTATTTAATAAGTCTATTTAATAAGTCTATTTAATAAGCCTATTTAATAAGTATTTAATGAGCCTACTTAATAAGCCTATTTATTGAGCCTATTTAATAAGCCTATTTATTGAGCCTATTTAATTAACCTATTTATTGAGCCTATTTAATAAGCGTATTTATTGAGCCTATTTAATAAGCCTATTTAATAAGCCTATTTATTGAGCCTATTTAATAAGCCTATTTAATACGCCTATTTAATAAACCTATTTAATAAGTATTTAATGAGCCTATTTAATACGTCTATTTAATAAGCCTTTTTAATAAGCCTATTTAATAAGTCTATTTAATAAGCCTATTTAAGAAGTCTATTTAATAAGTCTATTTAATAAGCCTATTTAATAAGTATTTAATGAGCCTACTTAATAAGCCTATTTATTGAGCCCATTTAATAAGCCTATTTATTGAGCCTATTTAATTAGCCTATTTATTGAGCCTATTTAATAAGCCTATTTATTGAGCCTATTCAATAAGCCTATTTAATAAGTCTATTTAATACGCCTATTTAATAAGCCTATTTAATATGCCGATTTAATAAGCCTATTTATGAAGCCTATTTAATGAGCCTATTTAATAAGCCTATTTATTGAGCCTATTTAATAAGTCCATTTAATAAGCCTGTTTAATAAGCCTAAGTTGCTGAATAAGCCTATTTAATAAGCCAAAGTTGCTGAAATAAGCCTATTTAATTAGCCAATTTAATAAGCCTAAGTTGCTGAATAAGCCTATTTAATAAGTCTAAGTTGCTGAAATAAGCCTATTTAATCAGCGTAAGTTGCTGAAATAAGCCTATTTAATAAGGCTATTTAATATGCCTAAGTTGCTGAAATAAGCCTATTTAATAAGCGTAAGTTGCTGAAATAAGCCTATTTAATAAGACTAAGTTGCTGAGATAAGGCTTTTTAATAAGTCTAAGTTGCTGAAATAAGCCTATTTAATCAGCGTAAGTTGCTGAAATAAGCCTATTTAATAAGGCTATTTAATACGCCTAAGTTGCTGAAATAAGCCTATTTAATAAGCGTAAGTTGCTGAAATACGGCTATTTAATAAGTCTAAGTTGCTGAAATAAGCCTATTTAATAAGCATAAGTTGCTGAAATAAGCCTATTTAATAAGCCTAAGTTGCAAAATAAGCCTATTTAATAAGGCTATTTAATAAGCATAAGTTGCTGAAATACGCCAATTTAATAAGCCTAAGTTGCTGAAATAAGCCTATTTAATATGGCCATTTAATAAGTCTAAGTTGCTGAAATAAACCTATTTAATAAGCCTAAGTTGCTAAAATAAGCCTATTTAATGAGGCTATTTAATAAGTTTATTTAATAAGCCTATTTAATAAGCCTATTTAATAAGCCTATTTAATAAGCCTATTTAATATGCCTATTTAATAAACCTATTTAATAAGTATTTAATGAGCCTATTTAATAAGTCTATTTAATAAGCCTTTTGAAAAAGCCTATTTAATAAGTCTATTTAATAAGCCTATTTAATAAGTCTATTTAATAAGTCTATTTAATAAGCCTATTTAATAAGTATTTCATGAGCCTATTTAATACGCCTATTTATTGAGCCTATTTAATAAGCCTATTTTTTTAGCCTATTTAATAAGCCTATTTATTGAGCCTATTTAATCAGCCTAATTATTGAGCATAATTAATAAGTCTATTTAATAAGTCTATTTAATAAGCCTATTTAATAAGCCTATTTATTGAGCCTATTTAATGAGCCTATTTAATAAGCCTATTTAATAAGCCTATTTAATAAGCCTATTTAATGAGCCTATTTATTGAGCCTATTTAGTAAGTCTATTTAATAAGCCTATTTAATAAGCCTATTTAATAAGTATTTAATGAGCCTATTTAATAAGTCTATTTAATAAGCCTATTTAATAGGCCTATTTAATAAGTCTAAGTTGCTGAAATAAGACTATTTAATAAGCCTAAGTTGCTGAATAAGCCTATTTCATAAGCCTAAGTTGCTGAAATAAGCCTTTTTAATAAATCTAAGTTGCTGAAATAAGCCTATTTAATAAAGCTATTTAATAAGCCTAAGTTGCTGAATAAGTCTATTTAATAAGTCTAAGTTGCTGAAATAAGGCAATTTAATAAGCCTAAGTTGCTGAAATAAGCCTATTTAATAAGCCTAAGTTGCTGAAAAAAGGCTATTTAATAAGTCTAAGTTGCTGAAATAAGCCTATTTAATAAGCCTAAGTTGCTAAAATAAGCATATTTAATTAGGCTATTTAATAAGTCTATTTAATAAGCCTATTTAATAAGCCTATTTAATAAGCCTATTTAATAAGCCTATTTAATTAGTCTAATTAATAAATCTATTTAATAAGCCTATTTAATAAGTATTTAATGAGCTATTTAATAAGCCTATTTATTGAGCCTATTTAATAAGCCTATTTATTGAGCCTATTTAATAAGCCTATTTTTGAGCCTATTTAATAAGCCTATTTATTAAGCCTATTTAATGAGCCTATTTAATAAGCCTATTAAATAAGCCTATTTATTGAGCCTATTTAATAAGCCTATTTAATACGCCTATTTAATAAACCTATTTAATAAGTATTTATTGAGCCTATTTAATAAGTCCATTTAATAAGCCTGTTTAATAAGCCTAAGTTGCTGAATAAGCCTATTTAATAAGCCAAAGTTGCTGAAATAAGCCTATTTAATTAGCCAATTTAATAAGCCTAAGTTGCTGAATAAGCCTATTTAATAAGTCTAAGTTGCTGAAATCAGCCTATTTAATCAGCGTAAGTTGCTGAAATAAGCCTATTTAATAAGGCTATTTAATATGCCTAAGTTGCTGAAATAAGCCTATTTAATAAGCGTAAACTGCTGAAATAAGCCTATTTAATAAGACTAAGTTGCTGAGATAAGGCTTTTTAATAAGTCTAAGTTGCTGAAATAAGCCTATTTAATCAGCGTAAGTTGCTGAAATAAGCCTATTTAATAAGGCTATTTAATACGCCTAAGTTGCTGAAATAAGCCTATTTAATAAGCGTAAGTTGCTGAAATACGGCTATTTAATAAGTCTAAGTTGCTGAAATAAGCCTATTTAATAAGCATAAGTTGCTGAAATAAGCCTATTTAATAAGCCTAAGTTGCAAAATAAGCCTATTTAATAAGGCTATTTAATAAGCATAAGTTGCTGAAATACGCCAATTTAATAAGCCTAAGTTGCTGAAATAAACCTATTTAATATGGCCATTTAATAAGTCTAAGTTGCTGAAATAAACCTATTTAATAAGCCTAAGTTGCTAAAATAAGCCTATTTAATGAGGCTATTTAATAAGTTTATTTAATAAGCCTATTTAATAAGCCTATTTAATAAGCCTATTTAATAAGCCTATTTAATATGCCTATTTAATAAACCTATTTAATAAGTATTTAATGAGCCTATTTAATAAGTCTATTTAATAAGCCTTTTGAAAAAGCCTATTTAATAAGTCTATTTAATAAGCCTATTTAATAAGTCTATTTAATAAGTCTATTTAATAAGCCTATTTAATAAGTATTTCATGAGCCTATTTAATACGCCTATTTATTGAGCCTATTTAATAAGCCTATTTTTTTAGCCTATTTAATAAGCCTATTTATTGAGCCTATTTAATCAGCCTAATTATTGAGCATAATTAATAAGTCTATTTAATAAGTCTATTTAATAAGCCTATTTAATAAGCCTATTTATTGAGCCTATTTAATGAGCCTATTTAATAAGCCTATTTAATAAGCCTATTTAATAAGCCTATTTAATGAGCCTATTTATTGAGCCTATTTAGTAAGTCTATTTAATAAGCCTATTTAATAAGCCTATTTAATAAGTATTTAATGAGCCTATTTAATAAGTCTATTTAATAAGCCTATTTAATAGGCCTATTTAATAAGCCTAAGTTGCTGAATAAGCCTATTTCATAAGCCTAAGTTGCTGAAATAAGCCTTTTTAATAAATCTAAGTTGCTGAAATAAGCCTATTTAATAAAGCTATTTAATAAGCCTAAGTTGCTGAATAAGTCTATTTAATAAGTCTAAGTTGCTGAAATAAGGCAATTTAATAAGCCTAAGTTGCTGAAATAAGCCTATTTAATAAGCCTAAGTTGCTGAAAAAAGGCTATTTAATAAGTCTAAGTTGCTTAAATAAGCCTATTTAATAAGCCTAAGTTGCTAAAATAAGCATATTTAATTAGGCTATTTAATAAGTCTATTTAATAAGCCTATTTAATAAGCCTATTTAATAAGCCTATTTAATAAGCCTATTTAATTAGTCTAATTAATAAATCTATTTAATAAGCCTATTTAATAAGTATTTAATGAGCTATTTAATAAGCCTATTTATTGAGCCTATTTAATAAGCCTATTTATTGAGCCTATTTAATAAGCCTATTTTTGAGCCTATTTAATAAGCCTATTTATTAAGCCTATTTAATGAGCCTATTTAATAAGCCTATTAAATAAGCCTATTTATTGAGCCTATTTAATAAGCCTATTTAATACGCCTATTTAATAAACCTATTTAATAAGTATTTATTGAGCCTATTTAATAAGTCCATTTAATAAGCCTGTTTAATAAGCCTAAGTTGCTGAATAAGCCTATTTAATAAGCCAAAGTTGCTGAAATAAGCCTATTTAATTAGCCAATTTAATAAGCCTAAGTTGCTGAATAAGCCTATTTAATAAGTCTAAGTTGCTGAAATCAGCCTATTTAATCAGCGTAAGTTGCTGAAATAAGCCTATTTAATAAGGCTATTTAATATGCCTAAGTTGCTGAAATAAGCCTATTTAATAAGCGTAAGTTGCTGAAATAAGCCTATTTAATAAGACTAAGTTGCTGAGATAAGGCTTTTTAATAAGTCTAAGTTGCTGAAATAAGCCTATTTAATCAGCGTAAGTTGCTGAAATAAGCCTATTTAATAAGGCTATTTAATACGCCTAAGTTGCTGAAATAAGCCTATTTAATAAGCGTAAGTTGCTGAAATACGGCTATTTAATAAGTCTAAGTTGCTGAAATAAGCCTATTTAATAAGCATAAGTTGCTAAAATAAGCCTATTTAATGAGGCTATTTAATAAGTTTATTTAATAAGCCTATTTAATAAGCCTATTTAATAAGCCTATTTAATAAGCCTATTTAATATGCCTATTTAATAAACCTATTTAATAAGTATTTAATGAGCCTATTTAATAAGTCTATTTAATAAGCCTTTTGAAAAAGCCTATTTAATAAGTCTATTTAATAAGCCTATTTAATAAGTCTATTTAATAAGTCTATTTAATAAGCCTATTTAATAAGTATTTCATGAGCCTATTTAATACGCCTATTTATTGAGCCTATTTAATAAGCCTATTTTTTTAGCCTATTTAATAAGCCTATTTATTGAGCCTATTTAATCAGCCTAATTATTGAGCATAATTAATAAGTCTATTTAATAAGTCTATTTAATAAGCCTATTTAATAAGCCTATTTATTGAGCCTATTTAATGAGCCTATTTAATAAGCCTATTTAATAAGCCTATTTAATAAGCCTATTTAATGAGCCTATTTATTGAGCCTATTTAGTAAGTCTATTTAATAAGCCTATTTAATAAGCCTATTTAATAAGTATTTAATGAGCCTATTTAATAAGTCTATTTAATAAGCCTATTTAATAGGCCTATTTAATAAGTCTAAGTTGCTGAAATAAGACTATTTAATAAGCCTAAGTTGCTGAATAAGCCTATTTCATAAGCCTAAGTTGCTGAAATAAGCCTTTTTAATAAATCTAAGTTGCTGAAATAAGCCTATTTAATAAAGCTATTTAATAAGCCTAAGTTGCTGAATAAGTCTATTTAATAAGTCTAAGTTGCTGAAATAAGGCAATTTAATAAGCCTAAGTTGCTGAAATAAGCCTATTTAATAAGCCTAAGTTGCTGAAAAAAGGCTATTTAATAAGTCTAAGTTGCTGAAATAAGCCTATTTAATAAGCCTAAGTTGCTAAAATAAGCATATTTAATTAGGCTATTTAATAAGTCTATTTAATAAGCCTATTTAATAAGCCTATTTAATAAGCCTATTTAATACGCCTATTTATTGAGCCTATTTAATGAGCCTATTTAATAAGCCTATTAAATAAGCCTATTTATTGAGCCTATTTAATAAGCCTATTTAATACGCCTATTTAATAAACCTATTTAATAAGTATTTATTGAGCCTATTTAATAAGTCTATTTAATAAGCCTTTTTAATAAGCCTATTTAATAAGTCTATTTAATAAGCCTATTTAATACGTCTATTTAATAAGTCTATTTAATAAGCCTATTTAATAAGTATTTAATGATCCTATTTAATAAGCCTATTTATTGAGCCTATTTAATAAGCCTATTTATTGAGCCTATTTAATTAGCCTATTTATTGAGCCTATTTAATAAGCCTATTTATTGAGCCTATTTAATAAGCCTATTTAATGAGTCTATTTAATACGCCTATTTAATAAGCCTATTTAATAAGCCGATTTAATAAGCCTATTTATGAAGCCTATTTAATGAGCCTACTTAATATGCCTATTTATTGAGCCTATTTAATAAGTCTATTTAATAAGCCTGTTTAATAAGCCTATTTAATAAGTCTATTTAATAAGCCTATTTAATAGGCCTATTTAATAAGTCTAAGTTGCTGAAATAAGACTATTTAATAAGCCTAAGTTGCTGAATAAGCCTATTTCATAAGCCTAAGTTGCTGAAATAAGCCTTTTTAATAAATCTAAGTTGCTGAAATAAGCCTATTTAATAAAGCTATTTAATAAGCCTAAGTTGCTGAATAAGTCTATTTAATAAGTCTAAGTTGCTGAAATAAGGCAATTTAATAAGCCTAAGTTGCTGAAATAAGCCTATTTAATAAGCCCAAGTTGCTGAAAAAGGCTATTTAATAAGTCTAAGTTGCTGAAATAAGCCTATTTAATAAGCCTAAGTTGCTAAAATAAGCATATTTAATTAGGCTATTTAATAAGTCTATTTAATAAGCCTATTTAATAAGCCTATTTAATAAGCCTATTTAATAAGCCTATTTAATAAGTCTAATTAATAAATCTATTTAATAAGCCTATTTAATAAGTATTTAATGAGCTATTTAATAAGCCTATTTATTGAGCCTATTTAATAAGCCTATTTATTGAGCCTATTTAATAAGCCTATTTTTGAGCCTATTTAATAAGCCTATTTATTAAGCCTATTTAATGAGCCTATTTAATAAGCCTATTAAATAAGCCTATTTATTGAGCCTATTTAATAAGCCTATTTAATACGCCTATTTAATAAACCTATTTAATAAGTATTTATTGAGCCTATTTAATAAGTCTATTTAATAAGCCTTTTTAATAAGCCTATTTAATAAGTCTATTTAATAAGCCTATTTAATACGTCTATTTAATAAGTCTATTTAATAAGCCTATTTAATAAGTATTTAATGATCCTATTTAATAAGCCTATTTATTGAGCCTATTTAATAAGCCTATTTATTGAGCCTATTTAATTAGCCTATTTATTGAGCCTATTTAATAAGCCTATTTATTGAGCCTATTTAATAAGCCTATTTAATGAGTCTATTTAATACGCCTATTTAATAAGCCTATTTAATAAGCCGATTTAATAAGCCTATTTATGAAGCCTATTTAATGAGCCTACTTAATATGCCTATTTATTGAGCCTATTTAATAAGTCTATTTAATAAGCCTGTTTAATAAGCCTATTTAATAAGTATTTAATGAGCCTATTTATTAAGCCTAAGTTGCTGAATAAGCCTATTTAATAAGCCAAAGTTGCTGAAATAAGCCTATTTAATAAGCCTATTTAATAAGCCTAAGTTGCTGAATAAGCCTATTTAATAAGCCTAAGTTGCTGAAATAAGCCTATTTAATAAGTCTAAGTTGCTGAAATAAGGCTATTTAATAAGCCTAATTTGCTGAAATAAGCCTATTTTAAAAGCCTAAGTTGCTGAAATAAGGCTATTTAATGAGTCTAAGTTGCTGAAATAAGCCTATTTAATAAGCCTAAGTTGCATAAATAAGTATATTTAATAAGCATAAGTTGCTGAAATACGCCAATTTAATAAGCCTAAGTTGCTGAAATAAGCCTATTTAATATGGCTATTTAATAAGTCTAAGTTGCTGAAATAAACCTACTTAATAAGCCTAAGTTGCTAAAATAAGCCTATTAAATGAGGCTATTTAATAAGTCTATTTAATAAGCCTATTTAATAAGCCTAAGTCGCTGAATAAGCCTATTTAATAAGTCTAAGTTGCTGAAATAAGCCTATTTTATCAGCGTAAGTTGCTGAAATAAGCCTATTTAATAAGCCCAAGTTGCTGAAATAAGCCTATTTAATAAGGCTATTTAATACGCCTAAGTTGCTGAAATAAGCCTATTTAATAAGAGAAAGTTGCTGAAATACGGCTATTTAATAAGCCTAAGTTGCTGAAATAAGCCTATTTAATAAGCATAAGTTGCTGAAATAAGCCTATTTAATAAGCCTAAGTTGCTGAAATAAGCCTATTTAATAAGTCTAAGTTACTGAAATAAGGCTATTCAATAAGCCTAAGTTGCTGAAATAAGCCTATTTAATAAGCCTAAGTTGCTGAAATAAGGCTATTTAATAAGTATAAGTTGCTGAAATAAGGCTATTTAATAAGTCTAAGTTGCTGAAATAAGGCTATTTAATAAGTCTAAGTTGCTGAAATAAGCCTATTTAATGAGGCTATTTAATAAGTCTATTTAATAAGCCTATTTAATACGCCTATTTAATAAACATATTTAATAAGTATTTAATGAGCCTATTTAATAAGGCTATTTAATACGCCTTTTTAATAAGCTTATTTAATAAGTCTATTTAATAAGCCTATTTAATAAGTCTATTTAATAAGCCTATTTAATAAGCCTATTTAATAAGTATTTAATGAGCCTATTTAATAAGTCTATTTAATAAGTATTTAATGAGCCTATTTAATAAGTCTATTTAATAAGCCTATTTAATAGGCCTATTTAATAAGTCTAAGTTGCTGAAATAAGCCTATTTAATAAGTCTAAGTTGCTGAAATAAGGCTAATTAATAAGCCTAAGTTGCTGAAATAAGCCTATTTAAAAAGCCTAATTTGCTGAAATAAGGCTATTTAATAAGTCTAAGTTGCTGAAATAAGCCTATTTAATAAGCATAAGTTGCTGAAATAAGTATATTTAATAAGCATAAGTTGCTGAAATAAGCCTATTTAATAAGTCTAAGTTGCTGAAATAAGGCTATTTAATAAGTCTAAGTTGCTGAAATAAACCTATTTAATAAGCCTAAGTTGCTAACATAAGCCTATTTAATGAGGTTATTTAATAAGTCTATTTAATAAGCCTATTTAATAAGCCTATTTAATAAGCCTATTTAATAAGCCTATTTAATAAGTCTATTTAATAAGTCTATTTAATAAGTATTTATTGAGCCTATTTAATAAGCCTATTTATTGAGCCTATTTTATAAGCCTGTTTATTGAGCCTATTTAATAAGCCTATTTATTGAGCCTATTTAATAAGCCTATTTATTGAGCCTATTTAATAAGCCTATTTAATAAGTCTATTTAATAAGCCTATTTAATAAGCCTATTTAATAAGCCTATTTATTGAGTCTACTTAATAAGCCTATTTAATAAGCCTATTTATTGAGCCTATTTAATAAGTCTATTTAATAAGCCTATTTAATAGGCCTATTTAATAAGTCTAAGTTGCTGAAATAAGCCTATTTAATAAGCCTATTTAATAGGCCTATTTAATAAGCCTAAGTTGCTGAAATAAGCCTATTTAATAAGTCTAAGTTGCTGAAATAAGGCTATTTAATAAGCCTAAGTTGCTGAAATAAGCCTATTTAATAAGCGTAAGTTGCTGAAATAAAACTATTTAATAAGTCTAAGTTGCTGAAATAAGCCTATTTAATAAGCCTAAGTTGCTGAAATAAGCCCATTCAATAAGCCTATTTAATACGCCTAAGTTGCTGAAATAAGCCTATTTAATAAGCCTATTTAATAAGCCTATTTAATAGGCCTATTTAATAAGTCTAAGTTGCTGAAATAAGCCTATTTAATAAGCCTAAGTTGCTGAATGAGCCTATTTAATAAGCCTAAGTTGCTGAATAAGCCTATTTAATAAGCCTAAGTTGCTGAATAAGCCTATTTAATAAGCCTTAGTTGCTGAAATAAGCCTATTTAATAAGGCTATTTAATGAGCCTAAGTTGCTGAAATAAGCCTATTTAATAAGCCTAAGTTTCTGAACTAAGCCTGTTTAACAAGGCTATTTAATAAGCATAAGTTGCTGAAATAAGCCTATTTAATAAGGCTATTTAATAAGTCTAAGTTGCTGAAATAAACCTATTTAATAAGCCTAAGTTACTAAAATAAGCCTATTTAATGAGGCTATTTAATAAGTCTATTTAATAAGCATATTGAATAAGCCTATTTAATAAGCCTATTTAATAAGCCTATTTAATACGCCTATTTAATAAACATATTTAATAAGTATTTAATGAGCCTATTTAATAAGCCTTTTTAATAAGCCTATTTAATAAGTCTATTTAATAAGCCTATTTAATAAGTCTATTTAATAAGCCTATTTAATAAGTATTTAATGAGCCTATTTAATAAGCCTATTTATTGAGCCTATTTAATAAGCCTATTTATTGAGCCTATTTTATAAGCCTATTTATTGAGCCTATTTAATAAGCATATTTATTGAGCCTATTTAATAAGCCTATTTAATAAGTCTATTTAATAAGCCTATTTAATAAGCCTATTTAATAAGCCTATTTATTGAGCCTATTTAATAAGCCTATTTAATAAGCCTATTTATTGAGCCTATTTAATAAGTCTATTTAATAAGCCTATTTAATAAGCCTATTTAATAAGCCTATTTATTGAGCCTACTTAATAAACCTATTTAATAAGCCTATTTATTGAGCCTATTTAATAATCTATTTAATAAGCCTATTTAATAAGCCTATTTAATAAGTATTTAATGAGCCTATTTAATAAGCCTATTTAATAAGCCTATTTAATAAGTATTTAATTAGCCTATTTAATAAGTCTATTTAATAAGCCTATTTAATAAGGCTATTTAATGAGTCTAAGTTGCTGAAATAAGCCTATTTAATAAGCCTATTTAATAGGCCTATTTAATAAGTCTAAGTTGGTGAAATAAGCCTATTTAATAAGCCTAAGTTTCTGAATGAGCCTATTTAATAAGCCTAAGTTGCTGAACAAGCCTATTTAATAAGCCTAAGTTGCTGAATAAACCTATTTAATAAGTCTAAGTTGCTGAAATAAACCTATTCAATAAGGCTATTTAATAAGCCTAAGTTGCTGAAATAAGCCTATTTAATAAGCCTATTTAATAAGCCTATTTAATAAGTATTTAATGAGGCTATTTAATAAGCCTATTTAATAAGCCTATTTAATAAGCCTATTTAATACGCCTATTTAATAAACATATTTAATAAGTATTTAATGAGCCTATTTAATAAGCCTATTTATTGAGCCTATTTAATAAGCCTATTTATTGAGCCTATTTAATAAGCCTATTTATTGAGCCTATTTAATAAGCCTATTTATTGAGCCTATTTAATAAGCCTATTTAATAAGTCTATTTAATAAGCCTATTTAATAAGCCTATTTAATAAGCCTATTTATTGAGCCTATTTAATAAGCCTATTTAATAAGCCTATTTATTGAGCCTATTTAATAAGCCTATATATTGAGCCTATTTAATAAGCCTATTTAATAAGCCTATTTATTGAGCCTATTTAATAAGTCTATATAATAAGCCTATTTAATAAGCCTATTTAATAAGTGTTTAATGAGCCTATTTAATACGTCTATTTAATAAGCCTGTTTAATAGGCCTATTTAATAAGTCTAAGTTGCTGAAATAAGCCTATTTAATAAGCCTATTTAATAAGCCTATTTATTGAGCCTATTTAATAAGCCTATTTAATAAGTATTTAATGAGGCTATTTAATAAGCCTATTTAATAAGCCTATTTAATTAGCCTATTTAATACGCCTATTTATTGAGCCTATTTAATAAGCCTATTTAATAAGCCTATTTATTGAGCCTATTTAATAAGTCTATTTAATAAGCCTATTTAATAAGCCTATTTAATAAGTGTTTAATGAGCCTATTTAATAAGTCTATTTAATAAGCCTATTTAATAGGCCTATTTAATAAGTCTAAGTTGCTGAAATAAGCCTATTTAATAAGCCTATTTAATAGGCCTATTTAATAAGCCTAAGTTGCTGAAATAAGCCTATTTAATAAGTCTAAGTTGCTGAAATAAGGCTAATTAATAAGCCTAAGTTGCTGAAATAAGCCTATTTAATAAGCCTAAGTTGCTGAAATAAGGCTATTTAATAAGTCTAAGTTGCTGAAATAAGCCTATTTAATAAGCCAAAATTGCTGAAATAAGTATATTTAATAAGCATAAGTTGCTGAAATAAGCCTATTTAATAAGTCTAAGTTGCTGAAATAAGGCTATTTAATAAGTCTAAGTTGCTGAAATAAACCTATTTAATAAGCCTAAGTTGCTAAAATAAGCCTATTTAATGAGGCTATTTGATAAGTCTATTTAATAAGCCTATTTAATAAGCTTATTTAATAAGCCTATTTAATAAGCCTATTTATTGAGCCTATTTAATAAGCCTGTTTATTGAGCCTATTTAATAAGCCTATTTATTGAGCCTATTTAATAAGCCTATTTATTGAGCCTATTTAATAAGCCTATTTATTGAGCCTATTTAATAATCTATTTAATAAGCCTATTTAATAAGCCTATTTAATAAGTATTTAATGAGCCTATTTAATAAGTCTATTTAATAAGCCTATTTAATAGGCCTATTTAATAAGTCTAAGTTGCTGAAATAAGCCTATTTAATAAGCCTATTTAATAGGCCTATTTAATAAGCCTAAGTTGCTGAAATAAGCCTATTTAATAAGTCTAAGTTACTGAAATAAGGCTATTTAATAAGCCTAAGTTGCTGAAATAAGCCTATTTAATAAGCCTAAGTTGCTGAAATAAGGCTATTTAATAAGTATAAGTTGCTGAAATAAGGCTATTTAATAAGTCTAAGTTGCTGAAATAAGGCTATTTAATAAGTCTAAGTTGCTGAAATAAGCCTATTTAATGAGGCTATTTAATAAGTCTATTTAATAAGCCTATTTAATACGCCTATTTAATAAACATATTTAATAAGTATTTAATGAGCCTATTTAATAAGGCTATTTAATACGCCTTTTTAATAAGCTTATTTAATAAGTCTATTTAATAAGCCTATTTAATAAGTCTATTTAATAAGTCTATTTAATAAGCCTATTTAATAAGTATTTAATGAGCCTATTTAATAAGCCTATTTATTGAGCCTATTTAATAAGCCTATTTATTGAGCCTATTTAATAAGCCTATTTATTGAGCCTATTTAATAAGCCTATTTATTGAGCCTATTTAATAAGCCTATTTAATAAGTCTATTTAATAAGCCTATTTAATAAGCCTATTTAATAAGCCTATTTATTGAGGCTATTTAATAGGCCTATTTAATAAGCCTATTTATTGACCCTATTTAATAAGTCTATTTAATAAGCCTATTTAATAAGCCTATTTAATAAGTATTTAATGAGCCTATTTAATAAGTCTATTTAATAAGCCTATTTAATAGGCCTATTTAATAAGTCTAAGTTGCTGAAATAAGCCTATTTAATAAGTCTAAGTTGCTGAAATAAGGCTAATTAATAAGCCTAAGTTGCTGAAATAAATCTATTTAAAAAGCCTAAGTTGCTGAAATAAGGCTATTTAATAAGTCTAAGTTGCTGAAATAAGCCTATTTAATAAGCATAAGTTGCTGAAATAAGTATATTTAATAAGCATAAGTTGCTGAAATAAGCCTATTTAATAAGTCTAAGTTGCTGAAATAAGGCTATTTAATAAGTCTAAGTTGCTGAAATAAACCTATTTAATAAGCCTAAGTTGCTAACATAAGCCTATTTAATGAGGTTATTTAATAAGTCTATTTAATAAGCCTATTTAATAAGCCTATTTAATAAGCCTATTTAATAAGCCTATTTAATAAGTCTATTTAATAAGTCTATTTAATAAGTATTTATTGAGCCTATTTAATAAGCCTATTTATTGAGCCTATTTTATAAGACTGTTTATTGAGCCTATTTAATAAGCCTATTTATTGAGCCTATTTAATAAGCCTATTTATTGAGCCTATTTAATAAGCCTATTTAATAAGTCTATTTAATAAGCCTATTTAATAAGCCTATTTAATAAGCCTATTTATTGAGTCTACTTAATAAGCCTATTTAATAAGCCTATTTATTGAGCCTATTTAATAAGTCTATTTAATAAGCCTATTTAATAGGCCTATTTAATAAGTCTAAGTTGCTGAAATAAGCCTATTTAATAAGCCTATTTAATAGGCCTATTTAATAAGCCTAAGTTGCTGAAATAAGCCTATTTAATAAGTCTAAGTTGCTGAAATAAGGCTATTTAATAAGCCTAAGTTGCTGAAATAAGCCTATTTAATAACGCTATTTAATGAGCCTAAGTTGCTGAAATAAGCCTATTTAATAAGCCTAAGTTTCTGAACTAAGCCTATTTAATAAGTCTAAGTTGCTGAAATAAGCCTATTTAATAAGCCTATTTAATAAGCCTATTTATTGAGCCTACTTAATAAGCCTATTTAATGAGCCTATTTATTTAGCCTATTTAATAATCTATTTAATAAGCCTATTTAATAAGCCTATTTAATAAGTATTTAATGAGCCTATTTAATAAGTCTATTTAATATGCCTATTTAATAAGCCTATTTAATAAGCCTATTTAATAAGTATTTAATTAGCCTATTTAATAAGTCTATTTAATAAGCCTATTTAATAAGGCTATTTAATGAGTCTAAGTTGCTGAAATAAGCTTATTTAATATGCCTATTTAATAGGCCTATTTAATAAGTCTAAGTTGGTGAAATAAGCCTATTTAATAAGCCTAAGTTTCTGAATGAGTATATTTAATAAGCCTAAGTTGCTGAACAAGCCTATTTAATAAGCCTAAGTTGCTGAATAAACCTATTTAATAAGTCTTAGTTGCTGAAATAAACCTATTCAATAAGGCTATTTAATAAGCCTAAGTTGCTGAAATAAGCCTATTTAATAAGCCTATTTAATAAGCCTATTTAATAAGCCTATTTAATAAGTATTTAATGAGGCTATTTAATAAGCCTATTTAATAAGCCTATTTAATAAGCCTATTTAATACGCCTATTTAATAAACATATTTAATAAGTATTTAATGAGCCTATTTAATAAGCCTATTTATTGAGCCTATTTAATAAGCCTATTTATTGAGCCTATTTAATAAGCCTATTTATTGAGCCTATTTAATAAGCCTATTTATTGAGCCTATTTAATAAGCCTATTTAATAAGTCTATTTAATAAGCCTATTTAATAAGCCTATTTAATAAGCCTATTTATTGAGCCTATTTAATAAGCCTATTTAATAAGCCTATTTATTGAGCCTATTTAATAAGCCTATTTATTGAGCCTATTTAATAAGCCTATTTAATAAGCCTATTTATTGAGCCTATTTAATAAGTCTATATAATAAGCCTATTTAATAAGCCTATTTAATAAGTGTTTAATGAGCCTATTTAATAAGTCTATTTAATAAGCCTGTTTAATAGGCCTATTTAATAAGTCTAAGTTGCTGAAATAAGCCTATTTAATGAGCCTATTTAATAAGCCTATTTATTGAGCCTATTTAATAAGCCTATTTAATAAGT
This sequence comes from Petromyzon marinus, assembly GCF_048934315.1. NCBI lineage: Eukaryota > Metazoa > Chordata > Hyperoartia > Petromyzontiformes > Petromyzontidae > Petromyzon > Petromyzon marinus. The sequence goes on from NW_027423002.1 coordinate 5,200,715, forward strand.
ATTTAATGAGGCTATTTAATAAGCCTATTTAATAAGCCTATTTAATAAGCCTATTTAATACGCCTATTTAATAAACATATTTAATAAGTATTTAATGAGCCTATTTAATAAGCCTATTTATTGAGCCTATTTAATAAGCCTATTTAATAAGCCTATTTATTGAGCCTATTTAATAAGCCTATTTAATAAGCCTATTTATTGAGCCTATTTAATAAGTCTATTTAATAAGCCTATTTAATAAGCCTATTTAATAAGTGTTTAATGAGCCTATTTAATAAGTCTATTTAATAAGCCTATTTAATAGGCCTATTTAATAAGTCTAAGTTGCTGAAATAAGCCTATTTAATAAGCCTATTTAATAGGCCTATTTAATAAGCCTAAGTTGCTGAAATAAGCCTATTTAATAAGTCTAAGTTGCTGAAATAAGGCTAATTAATAAGCCTAAGTTGCTGAAATAAGCCTATTTAATAAGCCTAAGTTGCTGAAATAAGGCTATTTAATAAGTCTAAGTTGCTGAAATAAGCCTATTTAATAAGCCAAAATTGCTGAAATAAGTATATTTAATAAGCATAAGTTGCTGAAATAAGCCTATTTAATAAGTCTAAGTTGCTGAAATAAGGCTATTTAATAAGTCTAAGTTGCTGAAATAAACCTATTTAATAAGCCTAAGTTGCTAAAATAAGCCTATTTAATGAGGCTATTTGATAAGTCTATTTAATAAGCCTATTTAATAAGCTTATTTAATAAGCCTATTTAATAAGCCTATTTATTGAGCCTATTTAATAAGCCTGTTTATTGAGCCTATTTAATAAGCCTATTTATTGAGCCTATTTAATAAGCCTATTTATTGAGCCTATTTAATAAGCCTATTTAATAAGTCTATTTAATAAGCCTATTTAATAAGCCTATTTAATAAGCCTATTTATTGAGCCTACTTAATAAGCCTATTTAATAAGCCTATTTATTGAGCCTATTTAATAATCTATTTAATAAGCCTATTTAATAAGTATTTAATGAGCCTATTTAATAAGTCTATTTAATAAGCCTATTTAATAGGCCTATTTAATAAGTCTAAGTTGCTGAAATAAGCCTATTTAATAAGCCTATTTAATAGGCCTATTTAATAAGCCTAAGTTGCTGAAATAAGCCTATTTAATAAGTCTAAGTTACTGAAATAAGGCTATTTAATAAGCCTAAGTTGCTGAAATAAGCCTATTTAATAAGCCTAAGTTGCTGAAATAAGGCTATTTAATAAGTATAAGTTGCTGAAATAAGGCTATTTAATAAGTCTAAGTTGCTGAAATAAGGCTATTTAATAAGTCTAAGTTGCTGAAATAAGCCTATTTAATGAGGCTATTTAATAAGTCTATTTAATAAGCCTATTTAATACGCCTATTTAATAAACATATTTAATAAGTATTTAATGAGCCTATTTAATAAGGCTATTTAATACGCCTTTTTAATAAGCTTATTTAATAAGTCTATTTAATAAGCCTATTTAATAAGTCTATTTAATAAGTCTATTTAATAAGCCTATTTAATAAGCCTATTTAATAAGCCTATTTATTGAGGCTATTTAATAGGCCTATTTAATAAGCCTATTTATTGACCCTATTTAATAAGTCTATTTAATAAGCCTATTTAATAAGCCTATTTAATAAATATTTAATGAGCCTATTTAATAAGTCTATTTAATAAGCCTATTTAATAGGCCTATTTAATAAGTCTAAGTTGCTGAAATAAGCCTATTTAATAAGTCTAAGTTGCTGAAATAAGGCTAATTAATAAGCCTAAGTTGCTGAAATAAGCCTATTTAAAAAGCTTAATTTGCTGAAATAAGGCTATTTAATAAGTCTAAGTTGCTGAAATAAGCCTATTTAATAAGCATAAGTTGCTGAAATAAGTATATTTAATAAGCATAAGTTGCTGAAATAAGCCTATTTAATAAGTCTAAGTTGCTGAAATAAGGCTATTTAATAAGTCTAAGTTGCTGAAATAAACCTATTTAATAAGCCTAAGTTGCTAACATAAGCCTATTTAATGAGGTTATTTAATAAGTCTATTTAATAAGCCTATTTAATAAGCCTATTTAATAAGCCTATTTAATAAGCCTATTTAATAAGTCTATTTAATAAGTCTATTTAATAAGTATTTATTGAGCCTATTTAATAAGCCTATTTATTGAGCCTATTTTATAAGCCTGTTTATTGAGCCTATTTAATAAGCCTATTTATTGAGCCTATTTAATAAGTCTATTTAATAAGCCTATTTAATAGGCCTATTTAATAAGTCTAAGTTGCTGAAATAAGCCTATTTAATAAGCCTATTTAATAGGCCTATTTAATAAGCCTAAGTTGCTGAAATAAGCCTATTTAATAAGTCTAAGTTGCTGAAATAAGGCTATTTAATAAGCCTAAGTTGCTGAAATAAGCCTATTTAATAACGCTATTTAATGAGCCTAAGTTGCTGAAATAAGCCTATTTAATAAGCCTAAGTTTCTGAACTAAGCCTATTTAATAAGTCTAAGTTGCTGAAATAAGCCTATTTAATAAGCCTATTTAATAAGCCTATTTATTGAGCCTACTTAATAAGCCTATTTAATGAGCCTATTTATTTAGCCTATTTAATAATCTATTTAATAAGCCTATTTAATAAGCCTATTTAATAAGTATTTAATGAGCCTATTTAATAAGTCTATTTAATAAGCCTATTTAATAAGCCTATTTAATAAGCCTATTTAATAAGTATTTAATTAGCCTATTTAATAAGTCTATTTAATAAGCCTATTTAATAAGGCTATTTAATGAGTCTAAGTTGCTGAAATAAGCTTATTTAATATGCCTATTTAATAGGCCTATTTAATAAGTCTAAGTTGGTGAAATAAGCCTATTTAATAAGCCTAAGTTTCTGAATGAGTATATTTAATAAGCCTAAGTTGCTGAACAAGCCTATTTAATAAGCCTAAGTTGCTGAATAAACCTATTTAATAAGTCTAAGTTGCTGAAATAAACCTATTCAATAAGGCTATTTAATAAGCCTAAGTTGCTGAAATAAGCCTATTTAATAAGCCTATTTAATAAGCCTATTTAATAAGTATTTAATGAGGCTATTTAATAAGCCTATTTAATAAGCCTATTTAATAAGCCTATTTAATACGCCTATTTAATAAACATATTTAATAAGTATTTAATGAGCCTATTTAATAAGCCTATTTATTGAGCCTATTTAATAAGCCTATTTATTGAGCCTATTTAATAAGCCTATTTATTGAGCCTATTTAATAAGCCTATTTATTGAGCCTATTTAATAAGCCTATTTAATAAGTCTATTTAATAAGCCTATTTAATAAGCCTATTTAATAAGCCTATTTATTGAGCCTATTTAATAAGCCTATTTAATAAGCCTATTTATTGAGCCTATTTAATAAGCCTATTTATTGAGCCTATTTAATAAGCCTATTTAATAAGCCTATTTATTGAGCCTATTTAATAAGTCTATATAATAAGCCTATTTAATAAGCCTATTTAATAAGTGTTTAATGAGCCTATTTAATAAGTCTATTTAATAAGCCTGTTTAATAGGCCTATTTAATAAGTCTAAGTTGCTGAAATAAGCCTATTTAATGAGCCTATTTAATAAGCCTATTTATTGAGCCTATTTAATAAGCCTATTTAATAAGTATTTAATGAGGCTATTTAATAAGCCTATTTAATAAGCCTATTTAATAAGCCTATTTAATACGCCTATTTAATAAACATATTTAATAAGTATTTAATGAGCCTATTTAATAAGCCTATTTATTGAGCCTATTTAATAAGCCTATTTAATAAGCCTATTTATTGAGCCTATTTAATAAGCCTATTTAATAAGCCTATTTATTGAGCCTATTTAATAAGTCTATTTAATAAGCCTATTTAATAAGCCTATTTAATAAGTGTTTAATGAGCCTATTTAATAAGTCTATTTAATAAGCCTATTTAATAGGCCTATTTAATAAGTCTAAGTTGCTGAAATAAGCCTATTTAATAAGCCTATTTAATAGGCCTATTTAATAAGCCTAAGTTGCTGAAATAAGCCTATTTAATAAGTCTAAGTTGCTGAAATAAGGCTAATTAATAAGCCTAAGTTGCTGAAATAAGCCTATTTAATAAGCCTAAGTTGCTGAAATAAGGCTATTTAATAAGTCTAAGTTGCTGAAATAAGCCTATTTAATAAGCCAAAATTGCTGAAATAAGTATATTTAATAAGCATAAGTTGCTGAAATAAGCCTATTTAATAAGTCTAAGTTGCTGAAATAAGGCTATTTAATAAGACTAAGTTGCTGAAATAAACCTATTTAATAAGCCTAAGTTGCTAAAATAAGCCTATTTAATGAGGCTATTTGATAAGTCTATTTAATAAGCCTATTTAAAAAGCTTATTTAATAAGCCTATTTAATAAGCCTATTTATTGAGCCTATTTAATAAGCCTGTTTATTGAGCCTATTTAATAAGCCTATTTATTGAGCCTATTTAATAAGCCTATTTATTGAGCCTATTTAATAAGCCTATTTAATAAGTCTATTTAATAAGCCTATTTAATAAGCCTATTTAATAAGCCTATTTATTGAGCCTACTTAATAAGCCTATTTAATAAGCCTATTTATTGAGCCTATTTAATAATCTATTTAATAAGCCTATTTAATAAGTATTTAATGAGCCTATTTAATAAGTCTATTTAATAAGCCTATTTAATAGGCCTATTTAATAAGTCTAAGTTGCTGAAATAAGCCTATTTAATAAGCCTATTTAATAGGCCTATTTAATAAGCCTAAGTTGCTGAAATAAGCCTATTTAATAAGTCTAAGTTACTGAAATAAGGCTATTTAATAAGCCTAAGTTGCTGAAATAAGCCTATTTAATAAGCCTAAGTTGCTGAAATAAGGCTATTTAATAAGTATAAGTTGCTGAAATAAGGCTATTTAATAAGTCTAAGTTGCTGAAATAAGGCTATTTAATAAGTCTAAGTTGCTGAAATAAGCCTATTTAATGAGGCTATTTAATAAGTCTATTTAATAAGCCTATTTAATACGCCTATTTAATAAACATATTTAATAAGTATTTAATGAGCCTATTTAATAAGGCTATTTAATACGCCTTTTTAATAAGCTTATTTAATAAGTCTATTTAATAAGCCTATTTAATAAGTCTATTTAATAAGTCTATTTAATAAGCCTATTTAATAAGCCTATTTAATAAGCCTATTTATTGAGGCTATTTAATAGGCCTATTTAATAAGCCTATTTATTGACCCTATTTAATAAGTCTATTTAATAAGCCTATTTAATAAGCCTATTTAATAAGTATTTAATGAGCCTATTTAATAAGTCTATTTAATAAGCCTATTTAATAGGCCTATTTAATAAGTCTAAGTTGCTGAAATAAGCCTATTTAATAAGTCTAAGTTGCTGAAATAAGGCTAATTAATAAGCCTAAGTTGCTGAAATAAGCCTATTTAAAAAGCCTAATTTGCTGAAATAAGGCTATTTAATAAGTCTAAGTTGCTGAAATAAGCCTATTTAATAAGCATAAGTTGCTGAAATAAGTATATTTAATAAGCATAAGTTGCTGAAATAAGCCTATTTAATAAGTCTAAGTTGCTGAAATAAGGCTATTTAATAAGTCTAAGTTGCTGAAATAAACCTATTTAATAAGCCTAAGTTGCTAACATAAGCCTATTTAATGAGGTTATTTAATAAGTCTATTTAATAAGCCTATTTAATAAGCCTATTTAATAAGCCTATTTAATAAGCCTATTTAATAAGTCTATTTAATAAGTCTATTTAATAAGTATTTATTGAGCCTATTTAATAAGCCTATTTATTGAGCCTATTTTATAAGCCTGTTTATTGAGCCTATTTAATAAGCCTATTTATTGAGCCTATTTAATAAGCCTATTTATTGAGCCTATTTAATAAGCCTATTTAATAAGTCTATTTAATAAGCCTATTTAATAAGCCTATTTAATAAGCCTATTTATTGAGTCTACTTAATAAGCCTATTTAATAAGCCTATTTATTGAGCCTATTTAATAAGTCTATTTAATAAGCCTATTTAATAGGCCTATTTAATAAGTCTAAGTTGCTGAAATAAGCCTATTTAATAAGCCTATTTAATAGGCCTATTTAATAAGCCTAAGTTGCTGAAATAAGCCTATTTAATAAGTCTAAGTTGCTGAAATAAGGCTATTTAATAAGCCTAAGTTGCTGAAATAAGCCTATTTAATAAGCGTAAGTTGCTGAAATAAAGCTATTTAATAAGTCTAAGTTGCTGAAATAAGCCTATTTAATAAGCCTAAGTTGCTGAAATAAGCCCATTCAATAAGCCTATTTAATACGCCTAAGTTGCTGAAATAAGCCTATTTAATAAGCCTATTTAATAAGCCTATTTAATAGGCCTATTTAATAAGTCTAAGTTGCTGAAATAAGCCTATTTAATAAGCCTAAGTTGCTGAATGAGCCTATTTAATAAGCCTAAGTTGCTGAATAAGCCTATTTAATAAGCCTAAGTTGCTGAATAAGCCTATTTAATAAGCCTTAGTTGCTGAAATAAGCCTATTTAATAAGGCTATTTAATGAGCCTAAGTTGCTGAAATAAGCCTATTTAATAAGCCTAAGTTTCTGAACTAAGCCTGTTTAACAAGGCTATTTAATAAGCATAAGTTGCTGAAATAAGCCTATTTAATAAGGCTATTTAATAAGTCTAAGTTGCTGAAATAAACCTATTTAATAAGCCTAAGTTACTAAAATAAGCCTATTTAATGAGGCTATTTAATAAGTCTATTTAATAAGCATATTGAATAAGCCTATTTAATAAGCCTATTTAATAAGCCTATTTAATACGCCTATTTAATAAACATATTTAATAAGTATTTAATGAGCCTATTTAATAAGCCTTTTTAATAAGCCTATTTAATAAGTCTATTTAATAAGCCTATTTAATAAGTCTATTTAATAAGCCTATTTAATAAGTATTTAATGAGCCTATTTAATAAGCCTATTTATTGAGCCTATTTAATGAGCCTATTTATTGAGCCTATTTTATAAGCCTATTTATTGAGCCTATTTAATAAGCATATTTATTGAGCCTATTTAATAAGCCTATTTAATAAGTCTATTTAATAAGCCTATTTAATAAGCCTATTTAATAAGCCTATTTATTGAGCCTATTTAATAAGCCTATTTAATAAGCCTATTTATTGAGCCTATTTAATAAGTCTATTTAATAAGCCTATTTAATAAGCCTATTTAATAAGTATTTAATGAGCCTATTTAATACGTCTATTTAATAAGCCTATTTAATAAGGCTATTTAATGAGCCTAAGTTGCTGAAATAAGCCTATTTAATAAGCCTATTTAATAGGCCTATTTAATAAGTCTAAGTTGCTGAAATAAGCCTATTTAATAAGCCTAAGTTTCTGAATGAGCCTATTTAATACGCCTAAGTTGCTGAAATAAGCTTATTTAATAAGCCTAAGTTGCTGAATAAGCCTATTTAATAAGCCTAAGTTGCTGAATAAACCTATTTAATAAGTCTAAGTTGCTGAAATAAGCCTATTCAATAAGGCTATTTAATAAGCCTAAGTTGCTGAAATAAGCCTATTTAATAAGCCTATTTAATAAGCCTATTTAATAAGTATTTAATGAGGCTATTTAATAAGCCTATTTAATAAGCCTATTTAATACGCCTATTTAATAAACATATTTAATACGTATTTAATGAGCCTATTTAATAAGTCTATTTAATAAGCCTTTTTAATAAGCCTATTTAATAAGTCTATTTAATAAGCCTATTTAATAAGCCTATTTAATAAGTATTTAATGAGCCTATTTAATACGTCTATTTAATAAGCCTATTTAATAAGGCTATTTAATGAGCCTAAGTTGCTGAAATAAGCCTATTTAATAAGCCTATTTAATAGGCGTATTTAATATGTCTAAGTTGCTGAAATAAGCCTATTTAATAAGCCTAAGTTTCTGAATGAGCCTATTTAATAAGCCTAAGTTACTGAATAAACCTATTTAATAAGTCTAAGTTGCTGAAATAAGCCTATTCAATAAGGCTATTTAATAAGCCTAAGTTGCTGAAATAAGCCTATTTAATAAGCCTATTTAATAAGCCTATTTAATAAGTATTTAATGAGGCTATTTAATAAGCCTATTTAATAAGCCTATTTAATACGCCTATTTAATAAACATATTTAATAAGTATTTAATGAGCCTATTTATTAAGTCTATTTAATAAGCCTTTTTAATAAGCCTATTTAATAAGTCTATTTAATAAGTCTATTTAATAAGTCTATTTAATAAGCCTATTTAATAAGTATTTAATGCACCTATTTAATAAGCCTATTTATTGAGCCTATTTAATAAGCCTATTTATTGAGCCTATTTAATAAGCCTATTTATTGAGCCTATTTAATAAGCCTATTTATTGAGCCTATTTAATAAGCCTATTTAATAAGCCTAAGTTGCTGAAATAAGCCTATTTAATAAGCATAAGTTGCTGAAATAAGGCTATTTAATAAGTCTAAGTTGCTGAAATAAGCCTATTTAATAAGCTTAAGTTGCTGAAATAAGCCCATTTAATAAGCCTATTTAATCAGAATCAGAATCAGAAAGGGTTTTATTCGCCATGTAAGTTCACACCGACACGGAATTTACTTTGGCAGGATGGTGCATACATTCAACATATAGGAATCTAAAATCTTAAATAAGTTTTAAACAAGTCTTACTATAATAAGGGTTAAAAGTCTAACACTAAGGGGCTGAAGTATATAAAATTAAATAAATATCGAATATAAAATAGCTTTAAGATATAATTTAAAAATACAAATAGGGAAACATAGTTAATATCAGCAACGTGTCGTTATGTAGATCAAATGTTAAAAACAGTGTTAGCCCTTGGCCTTGTTTAACAGGCCAGCAGCAGATGGGAAGAAACTGTTTTTATGGCGTGAGGTTTTGGTCCTGATGGACCGAAGCCTTCTGCCGGAGGGGAGTAGCTGAAACAGAGAGTGTCCAGGGTGGGAGAAATCGGCCATAATCTTCCTCGCTCGCCTCATAGACCTTGTCGTGTGCAGGTCCTCGAGGGTCGGTAGATTGCAGGCAATTACCTTCTCAGCAGTGTGGATGATATGCTGCAGTCTGCTCTTGTCCTTGGCAGTGGCAGCAGTATACCAGACGGTTATGGAGGAGGTGAGGATGGATTCAATGATCGCTGTATAGAATTGCACCATCATTGTCTTTGGCAGGTTGAATTTCTTCAGCTGCCGTAGAAAGTACATCCTCTGTTGAGCTTTCTTGGTGAGGGAGCTGATGTTCAATTCCCACTTGAGGTCCCGGGAGAGAATAGTGCCCAGGAAGCGGAAGGACTCTACAATTTTTACTGGGGAGTCTAACAGGGTGATGGGGGTGAGTGGTGCTGTATTCTTCCTGAAGTCCACAACCATCTCAACTGTCTTTAGAGCATTTAGCTCTAAGTTGTTCTGGCTACACCAGGTCACCAGATTGTCAGCTTCCCACCTATAGTCAGACTCATCCCCACCAGAGATCAGCCCAATGAGGGTGGTGTCATCCGCAAACTTCAATAGTTTGACGGACAGATGATTGGAGGTGCAGCTGTTGGTATACAGGGAGAAGAGCAGAGGGGAAAGGACGCAGCCCTGAGGAGTTCCGGTGCTGATGGACCTGGAGCCAGAGACTTGTGTTCCCAGCTTAACGCACTGCTTCCTGTCAGACAGGAAGTCTGTGATCCATTTACAGGTGGTGTATGGCACGTTCAGCTGGAAGAGCTTGTCCTGAAGCAGGGCAGGGATGATGGTGTTGAAGGCAGAGCTGAAGTCCACAAACAGGATCCTGGCGTAGGATGCTGGGGCGTCCAGATGCTGTAGGGTGAAGTGGAGGGCCATGTTAACTGCATCGTCCACAGACCTGTTGGCTCTGTAGGCAAACTGAAGGGGGTCCAGGAGAGGGTCTGTGATGGCTTTGAGGTGTGCCAGGACCAGGCGCTCAAAAGACTTCATTACCACAGATGTAAGGGCGACCGGTCTGTAATCATTTAGTCCTGTTGGCCTTAGCTTTTTGGGCACAGGGATGATGGTGGAGGACTTGAGACAGGCTGGTACATGGCATGTCTCCAGGGAGGTGTTAAAGATGTTGGTGAACACCGGAGACAGCTGGTCAGCGCAGTGCCTGAGGGTGGCAGGAGAGACAGAGTCCGGCCCGGCTGCTTTGCGTGGATTCTGCCTCTTGAAAAGTCTATTAACTTCTCCCTCCTGAAAGGAGATAGTCGTCTCTGTAGTATTGGTGGGGGATGGGGCCTCTTGGGTTGGAAGGGGTGGTTCAGGACAGTCCAATTGTCTTTCAAATCTACAGTAGAACTCGTTCAGGTCGTTGGCTAGGCGGGAGTCGTTAGTGGTGTGGGGGGCTCTGGGTTTGTAGTTGGTGATCTGCCTGAGCCCTCTCCAGACAGAAGCAGCGTCGTTTGTAGAGAACTGGTGTTTTAGTCTCTCTGAGTACAGTCGTTTAGCCTCTCTCACTGCTTTGCTAAACCTGTTCTTCGACTCCTTGAATCTGTCTCTATCTCCACTCCTAAACGCTTCCTCCTTCTCCAACCTCAACCTTCTGAGCTTTGCTGAGAACCAGGGCTTATTGTTGTTAAAGTTCACCCTGGTACGTGTTGGGATACAGCAGTCCTCACAGAAGCTGATGTAGGACGTCACAGCCTCTGTGAGTTCATCCAGACTATTGGTAGCAGTCGTGAACATATCCCAGTCAGTACAGTCTAAGCACGCCCGCAAATCTTCCACAGCCTCACTGGTCCACTGTTTAGATGTCCTCACAGCAGGTTTACAGAGTTTTAGTTTCTGCCTGTATGTAGGAATCAGGTGGACCATGGCATGGTCAGAGTGTCCTAGTGCTGCTCGGGGGACGGCGTGGTAGGCTCTACTGACTGTAGTGTAGCAGTGATCCAGAGTGTTCCCTTCTCTGGTTGGGCATTTAATGAATTGTATGTATTTGGGGAGTTCGTGGCTGAGATTACCTTTGTTAAAGTCGCCAAGTACGATAACCAACGAATCTGGATTTGCTCGCTCCACACTCAGAATCTGATCGGCGAGCATGCGTTGGGCCTCTTTAACCTGAGGACAAGGCGGCAAATAAACTCCGACCAAAATGAGCGACGCGAACTCGCGAGGCGAGTAAAACGGTTTACAGGTTATAAAAATTGATTCAAGGAGTGGAGAACAATGTTGCAGAATCACTGTGACATCTACACACCAGCCACTGTTAATGTAAAAACAAATACCACCGCCTTTCGTCTTGCCGGAGAGTGCTATGTCACGATCCGATCTTACAAGATGGAATCCTGCTAGTTGTAGCGAAGTGTCTGGAATCAAATCACACAGCCATGTTTCCGTGAAGCACAATGCAGAAGCTGAAAGAAAGTCTTTGTTTTTTACCATCAGTAGCTGAAGTTCATCCATTTTGTTGCACAGTGAACGTACGTTGGAGAGGAAAAAGCTCGGAAGCACTGTTCGGATCCCGCGTCTGCGTAGCCGTACTAGAGCCCCCGACCGTTTACCCCTTGGGCGGCGTTTCGTTGCTTGAGCAAAGCCTAGCGCGGCATTGACTAGAATGCCTACTAATTCTGCCGCTGGAAGCAGAAAAGTAGGAATTAAATCCACAGGAGTTGTTTCCCTGATATTTAAAAGTTCGTCTCTTGTTAGAGAACTCCGAAAATCTTGGCAAAACACTGAATTGACAGACAAAACAAGACAAAACAGGGCGCACCGACCGGCTGAGGCTACCATCATCAGCGCCATCTTCGCACCAGCACGGGTGTGCTGAACAGCAGGACTCTCTCACCAGCACTGGTGTGTTGAACAGTAGGCCCCTCTCACCAGCATGGGAGTGGTGAACAGCAGGCCCCTCTCACCAACACGGGTGTGATGAACAGTAGGCCTCTCTCACCAGCATGGCAGTGAACAGCAGGCCCCTCTCACCAACACGGGGGTGATGAACAGCACGCCCCTCACACCAGCACGGGTGTGATGAATAATAGGCCTCTCTCACCAGCACGGGTGTGATGAACAGCAGGCCCCTCTCACCAGCACAGGTGTGTTGAACAGCAGGCCCCTCTCACCAGCACGGGTGTGTTGAACAGCAGGCCCCTCTCACCAGCACGGGTGTGTTGAACAGCAGGCCCCTCACACCAGCACGGGTGTGCTGAACAGTAGACCCCTCTCACCAGCACGGGTCTGTTGAACAGCAGGCCCCTCTCACCAGCACGGGTGTGCTGAACAGTAGGCCCCTCAACACGGGTGTGCTGAACAGCAGGCCTCTCTCACCAACACGGGTGTGCTGAACAGTAGGCCCCTCAACAGCAGGCCCCTCTCACCAGCACGGGTGTGCTGAACAGCAGGCCCCTCAACACGGGTGTGCTGAACAGCAGGCCTCTCTCACCAGCACCGGTGTGCTGAACAGCAGGCCCCTCTCACCAACACGGATGTGATCAACAGCAGGCCCCTCTCACCAGCACGGGTGTGCTGAACAGCAGGCCCCTCAACACGTGTGAGCTGAACAGCAGGCCTCTCTCACCAGCACGGGTGTGCTGAAAAGCAGGCCCCTCTCACCAGCACGGGTGTGTTGAACAGCAGGCCTCTCTCACCAGCAAGGGTGTGCTGAAAAGCAGGCCCCTCTCACCAGCACGGGTGAGTTGAACAGCAGGCCCCTCAACACGGGTGTACTGAACAGCAGGCCTCTCTCACCAGCACGGGTGTGATGAACAGCAGGCCCCAAAACAGCAGGCCTCTCTCACCAGCACGGGTGTGATGAACAGCAGGCCTCTCTCACCAGCACGAGTGTGTTGAACAGCAAGCCCCTCTCAAGACAAAACAAGACAAAACTGGACAAAACATGGCGCACCAACCGGCCGAGGCTGCCATCATCGGCGCCATCTTGACCAAAAGCCTATTTATTTAATAAGCCTATTTAATAAGGCTATTTAATAAGTCTAAGTTGCTTAAATAAGCCTATTTAATAAGCCTATTTAATAGGCCTATTTAATAAGTCTAAGTTGCTGAAATAAGCCTATTTAATAAGGCTATTTAATAAGCCTAAGTTGCTGAATAAGCCTATTTAATAAGTCTAAGTTGCTGAAATAAGGCTATTTAATAAGCCTAAGTTGCTGAAATAAGGCTATTTAATAAGTTTAAGTTGCTGAAATAAGCCTATTTAATAAGCCTAAGTTGCTGAAATAAGCCTATTTAATAAGGCTATTTAATGAGGCTAAGTTGCTGAAATAAGCCTATTTAATAAGCCTAAGTTTCTGAACTAAGCCTATTTAAAAAGGTATATTTAATAAGTCTAAGTTGCTGAAATAAACCTATTTAAAAATGCTATTTAATACGCCTAAGTTGCTGAAATAAACCTGTTTAATAAGCCTAAGTTGCTGAAATAAGCCTATTTAATAAGGCTATTTAATAAGTCTAAGTTGCTGAAATAAACCTATTTAATAAGCCTAAGTTGATAATATAAGCCTATTTAATGAGGCTATTTAATAAGTCTACTTAATAAGCTTATTTAATAAGCCTATTTGATAAGCCTATTTAATAAGCCTATTTAATACGCCTATTTAATAAACATATTTAATAAGTATTTAATGAGCCTATTTAATAAGTCTATTTAATAAGCCTTTTTAATAAGCCTATTTAATAAGTCTATTTAAAAAGCCTATTTAATAAGTCTATTTAATAAGTCTATTTAATAAGCCTATTTAATAAGCCTATTTATTGAGCCTATTTAATAAGCCTATTTAATAAGCCTATTTATTGAGCCTATTTAATAAGCCTATTTAATAAGCCTATTTATTGAGCCTATTTAATAAGTCTATTTATTAAGCCTATTTAATAGGCCTAATTAATAAGTATTTAATGAGCCTATTTAATAATTCTATTTAATAAGCCTATTTAATAGGCCTATTTAATAAGTCTAAGTTGCTGAAATAAGCCTATTTAATAAGCCTATTTAATAGGCCTATTAAATAAGTCTAAGTTGCTGAAATAAGCTTATTTAATAAGCCTAAGTTTCTAAATGAGCCTATTTGATAAGCCTAAGTTGCTGAAATAAGCCTATTTAATACGCCTAAGTTGCTGAATAAGCCTATTTAATAAGCCTAAGTTGCTGAAATAAGCCTATTTAATAAGTTTAAGTTGCTGAAATAAGGCTATTTAATAAGCCTACGTTGCTGAAATAAGCCTATTTAATAAGCATAAGTTGCTGAAATAAGCCCATTTAATGAGTCTAAGTTGCTGAAATAAGGCTATTTAATAAGTCTAAGTTGCTGATATAACCATTTTTAATCAGCGTAAGCTGCTGAAATAAGCCTATTTAATAAGCCCAAGTTGCTGAAATAAGCCTACTTAATTAGGCGATTTAATAAGCCTAAGTTGCTGAAATAAGCCTATTTAATAAGCGTAAGTTGCTGAAATAAGCCTATTTAATAAGCCTAAGTTGCTGAAATAAGCCCATTTAATAAGCCTATTTAATAAGCCTAAGTTGCTGAAATAAGCCTATTTAATAAGCCTATTTAATAAGCCTATTTAAAAGGCCTATTTAATAAGTCTAAGTTACTGAAATAAGCCTATTTAATAAGCCTAAGTTGCTGAATGAGCCTATGTAATAAGCCTAAGTTGCTGAAATAAGCCTATTTAATAAGCCTAAGTTGCTGAATAAGCCTATTTAATAAGCCTAAGTTGCTGAATAAACCTATTTAATAAGTCTAAGTTGCTGAAATAAGCCTATTTAATAAGGCTATTTAATAAGCCTAAGTTGCTGAATAAGCCTATTTAATAAGTCTAAGTTGCTGAAATAAGGCTATTTAATAAGCCTAAGTTGCTGAAATAAGGCGATTTAATAAGTTTAAGTTGCTGAAATAAGCCTATTTAATAAGCCTAAGTTGCTGAAATAAGCCTATTTAATAAGGCTATTTAATGAGCCTAAGTTGCTGAAATAAGCCTATTTAATAAGCCTAAGTTTCTGAACTAAGCCTATTTAAAAAGGTATATTTAATAAGTCTAAGTTGCTGAAATAAACCTATTTAAAATGATATTTAATAAGCCTAAGTTGCTGAAATAAACCTGTTTAATAAGCCTAAGTTGCTGAAATAAGCCTATTTAATAAGGCTTTTTAATAAGTCTAAGTTGCTGAAATAAACCTATTTAATAAGCCTAAGTTGATAAAATAAGCCTATTTAATGAGGCTATTTAATATGCCTATTTAATAAACATATTTAATAAGTATTTAATGAGCCTATTTAATAAGCCTTTTTAATAAGCCTATTTAATAAGTCTATTTAATAAGCCTATTTAATAAGTCTATTTAATAAGTCTATTTAATAAGCCTATTTAATAAGTATTTAATTAGCCTATTTAATAAGCCTATTTATTGAGCCTATTTAATAAGCCTATTTATTGAGCCTATTTTATAAGCCTATTTATTGAGCCTATTTAATAAGCATATTTATTGAGCCTATTTAA
Organism: Petromyzon marinus; assembly: GCF_048934315.1. NCBI lineage: Eukaryota > Metazoa > Chordata > Hyperoartia > Petromyzontiformes > Petromyzontidae > Petromyzon > Petromyzon marinus. The sequence goes on from NW_027423002.1 coordinate 5,216,291, forward strand.
TAAGCCTATTTAATAAGTCTATTTAATAAGCCTATTTAATAAGCCTATTTAATAAGCCTATTTATTGAGCCTATTTAATAAGCCTATTTAATAAGCCTATTTATTGAGCCTATTTAATAAGTCTATTTAATAAGCCTATTTAATAAGCCTATTTAATAAGTATTTAATGAGCCTATTTAATACGTCTATTTAATAAGCCTATTTAATAAGGCTATTTAATGAGCCTAAGTTGCTGAAATAAGCCTATTTAATAAGCCTATTTAATAGGCCTATTTAATAAGTCTAAGTTGCTGAAATAAGCCTATTTAATAAGCCTAAGTTTCTGAATGAGCCTATTTAATAAGCCTAAGTTGCTGAAATAAGCTTATTTAATAAGCCTAAGTTGCTGAATAAGCCTATTTAATAAGCCTAAGTTGCTGAATAAACCTATTTAATAAGTCTAAGTTGCTGAAATAAGCCTATTCAATAAGGCTATTTAATAAGCCTAAGTTGCTGAAATGAGCCTATTTAATAAGCCTATTTAATAAGCCTATTTAATAAGTATTTAATGAGGCTATTTAATAAGCCAATTTAATAAGCCTATTTAATACGCCTATTTAATAAACATATTTAATAAGTATTTAATGAGCCTATTTAATAAGTCTATTTAATAAGCCTTTTTAATAAGCCTATTTAATAAGTCTATTTAATAAGCCTATTTAATAAGTCTATTTAATAAGTCTATTTAATAAGCCTATTTAATAAGTATTTAATGTGCCTATTTAATAAGCCTATTTATTGAGCCTATTTAATAAGCCTATTTATTGAGCCTATTTAATAAGGCTATTTAATAAGCCTAAGTTGCTGAAATAAACCTATTTAATAAGCCTAAGTTGATAAAATAAGCCTATTTAATGAGGCTATTTAATAAGTCTACTTAATAAGCCTATTTAATAAGCCTATTTGATAAGCCTATTTAATAAGCCTATTTAATATGCCTATTTAATAAACATATTTAATAAGTATTTAATGAGCCTATTTAATAAGCCTTTTTAATAAGCCTATTTAATAAGTCTATTTAATAAGCCTATTTAATAAGTCTATTTAATAAGTCTATTTAATAAGCCTATTTAATAAGTATTTAATGAGCCTATTTAATAAGCCTATTTATTGAGCCTATTTAATAAGCCTATTTATTGAGCCTATTTTATAAGCCTATTTATTGAGCCTATTTAATAAGCATATTTATTGAGCCTATTTAATAAGCCTATTTAATAAGTCTATTTAATAAGCCTATTTAATAAGCCTATTTAATAAGCCTATTTATTGAGCCTATTTAATAAGCCTATTTAATAAGCCTATTTATTGAGCCTATTTAATAAGTCTATTTAATAAGCCTATTTAATAAGCCTATTTAATAAGTATTTAATGAGCCTATTTAATACGTCTATTTAATAAGCCTATTTAATAAGGCTATTTAATGAGCCTAAGTTGCTGAAATAAGCCTATTTAATAAGCCTAAGTTTCTGAATGAGCCTATTTAATAAGCCTAAGTTGCTGAAATAAGCTTATTTAATAAGCCTAAGTTGCTGAATAAGCCTATTTAATAGCCTAAGTTGCTGAATAAACCTATTTAATAAGTCTAAGTTGCTGAAATAAGCCTATTCAATAAGGCTATTTAATAAGCCTAAGTTGCTGAAATAAGCCTATTTAATAAGCCTATTTAATAAGCCTATTTAATAAGTATTTAATGAGGCTATTTAATAAGCCTATTTAATAAGCCTATTTAATAAGTCTATTTAATAAGCCTATTTAATAAGTCTATTTAATAAGTCTATTTAATAAGCCTATTTAATAAGTATTTAATGAGCCTATTTAATAAGCCTATTTATTGAGCCTATTTAATAAGCCTATTTATTGAGCCTATTTTATAAGCCTATTTATTGAGCCTATTTAATAAGCATATTTATTGAGCCTATTTAATAAGCCTATTTAATAAGTCTATTTAATAAGCCTATTTAATAAGCCTATTTAATAAGCCTATTTATTGAGCCTATTTAATAAGCCTATTTAATAAGCCTATTTATTGAGCCTATTTAATAAGTCTATTTAATAAGCCTATTTAATAAGCCTATTTAATAAGTATTTAATGAGCCTATTTAATACGTCTATTTAATAAGCCTATTTAATAAGGCTATTTAATGAGCCTAAGTTGCTGAAATAAGCCTATTTAATAAGCCTAAGTTTCTGAATGAGCCTATTTAATAAGCCTAAGTTGCTGAAATAAGCTTATTTAATAAGCCTAAGTTGCTGAATAAGCCTATTTAATAAGCCTAAGTTGCTGAATAAACCTATTTAATAAGTCTAAGTTGCTGAAATAAGCCTATTCAATAAGGCTATTTAATAAGCCTAAGTTGCTGAAATAAGCCTATTTAATGAGGCTATTTAATAAGCCAATTTAATAAGCCTATTTAATACGCCTATTTAATAAACATATTTAATAAGTATTTAATGAGCCTATTTAATAAGTCTATTTAATAAGCCTTTTTAATAAGCCTATTTAATAAGTCTATTTAATAAGCCTATTTAATAAGTCTATTTAATAAGTCTATTTAATAAGCCTATTTAATAAGTATTTAATGTGCCTATTTAATAAGCCTATTTATTGAGCCTATTTAATAAGCCTATTTATTGAGCCTATTTAATAAGGCTATTTAATAAGCCTAAGTTGCTGAATAAGCCTATTTAATAAGTCTAAGTTGCTGAAATAAGGCTATTTAATAAGCCTAAGTTGCTGAAATAAGGCGATTTAATAAGTTTAAGTTGCTGAAATAAGCCTATTTAATAAGCCTAAGTTGCTGAAATAAGCCTATTTAATAAGGCTATTTAATGAGCCTAAGTTGCTGAAATAAGCCTATTTAATAAGCCTAAGTTTCTGAACTAAGCCTATTTAAAAAGGTATATTTAATAAGTCTAAGTTGCTGAAATAAACCTATTTAAAATGCTATTTAATAAGCCTAAGTTGCTGAAATAAACCTGTTTAATAAGCCTAAGTTGCTGAAATAAGCCTATTTAATAAGGCTTTTTAATAAGTCTAAGTTGCTGAAATAAACCTATTTAATAAGCCTAAGTTGATAAAATAAGCCTATTTAATGAGCCTATTTAATAAGCCTATTTAATAAGCCTAAGTTGCTGAAATAAGCCTATTTAATACGCATAAGTTGCTGAAATAAGGCTATTTAATAAGTCTAAGTTGCTGAAATAAGCCTATTTAATAAGCCTAAGTTGCTGAAATAAGCCCATTTAATAAGCCTATTTAATAAGTCTAAGTTGCTTAAATAAGCCTATTTAATAAGCCTATTTAATAGGCCTATTTAATAAGTCTAAGTTGCTGAAATAAGCCTATTTAATAAGCCTAAGTTGCTGAATGAGCCTATTTAATAAGCCTAAGTTGCTGAAATAAGCCTATTTAATAAGCCTAAGTTGCTGAATAAGCCTATTTAATAAGCCTATTTAATAGGCCTATTTAATAAGTCTAAGTTGCTGAAATAAGCCTATTTAATAAGCCTAAGTTTCTGAATGAGCCTATTTAATAAGCCTAAGTTGCTGAATAAACCTATTTAATAAGTCTAAGTTGCTGAAATAAGCCTATTCAATAAGGCTATTTAATAAGCCTAAGTTGCTGAAATAAGCCTATTTAATAAGCCTATTTAATAAGCCTATTTAATAAGTATTTAATGAGGCTATTTAATAAGCCAATTTAATAAGCCTATTTAATACGCCTATTTAATAAACATATTTAATAAGTATTTAATGAGCCTATTTAATAAGTCTATTTAATAAGCCTTTTTAATAAGCCTATTTAATAAGTCTATTTAATAAGCCTATTTAATAAGTCTATTTAATAAGTCTATTTAATAAGCCTATTTAATAAGTATTTAATGTGCCTATTTAATAAGCCTATTTATTGAGCCTATTTAATAAGCCTATTTATTGAGCCTATTTAATAAGGCTATTTAATAAGCCTAAGTTGCTGAATAAGCCTATTTAATAAGTCTAAGTTGCTGAAATAAGGCTATTTAATAAGCCTAAGTTGCTGAAATAAGGCGATTTAATAAGTTTAAGTTGCTGAAATAAGCCTATTTAATAAGCCTAAGTTGCTGAAATAAGCCTATTTAATAAGGCTATTTAATGAGCCTAAGTTGCTGAAATAAGCCTATTTAATAAGCCTAAGTTTCTGAACTAAGCCTATTTAAAAAGGTATATTTAATAAGTCTAAGTTGCTGAAATAAACCTATTTAAAATGCTATTTAATAAGCCTAAGTTGCTGAAATAAACCTGTTTAATAAGCCTAAGTTGCTGAAATAAGCCTATTTAATAAGGCTTTTTAATAAGTCTAAGTTGCTGAAATAAACCTATTTAAAATGCTATTTAATAAGCCTAAGTTGCTGAAATAAACCTGTTTAATAAGCCTAAGTTGCTGAAATAAACCTATTTAATAAGCCTAAGTTGATAAAATAAGCCTATTTAATGAGGCTATTTAATAAGTCTACTTAATAAGCCTATTTAATAAGCCTATTTGATAAGCCTATTTAATAAGCCTATTTAATATGCCTATTTAATAAACATATTTAATAAGTATTTAATGAGCCTATTTAATAAGCCTTTTTAATAAGCCTATTTAATAAGTCTATTTAATAAGCCTATTTAATAAGTCTATTTAATAAGTCTATTTAATAAGCCTATTAAATAAGTATTTAATGAGCCTATTTAATAAGCCTATTTATTGAGCCTATTTAATAAGCCTATTTATTGAGCCTATTTTATAAGCCTATTTATTGAGCCTATTTAATAAGCATATTTATTGAGCCTATTTAATAAGCCTATTTAATAAGTCTATTTAATAAGCCTATTTAATAAGCCTATTTAATAAGCCTATTTATTGAGCCTATTTAATAAGCCTATTTAATAAGCCTATTTATTGAGCCTATTTAATAAGTCTATTTAATAAGCCTATTTAATAAGCCTATTTAATAAGTATTTAATGAGCCTATTTAATACGTCTATTTAATAAGCCTATTTAATAAGGCTATTTAATGAGCCTAAGTTGCTGAAATAAGCCTATTTAATAAGCCTAAGTTTCTGAATGAGCCTATTTAATAAGCCTAAGTTGCTGAAATAAGCTTATTTAATAAGCCTAAGTTGCTGAATAAGCCTATTTAATAAGCCTAAGTTGCTGAATAAACCTATTTAATAAGTCTAAGTTGCTGAAATAAGCCTATTCAATAAGGCTATTTAATAAGCCTAAGTTGCTGAAATAAGCCTATTTAATAAGCCTATTTAATAAGCCTATTTAATAAGTATTTAATGAGGCTATTTAATAAGCCTATTTAATAAGCCTATTTAATACGCCTATTTAATAAACATATTTAATAAGTATTTAATGAGCCTATTTAATAAGTCTATTTAATAAGCCTTTTTAATAAGCCTATTTAATAAGTCTATTTAATAAGCCTATTTAATAAGTCTATTTAATAAGTCTATTTAATAAGCCTATTTAATAAGTATTTAATGTGCCTATTTAATAAGCCTATTTATTGAGCCTATTTAATAAGCCTATTTATTGAGCCTATTTAATAAGCCTATTTATTGAGCCTATTTAATAAGCCTATTTATTGAGCCTATTTAATAAGCCTATTTAATAAGTCTATTTAATAAGCCTATTTAATAAGCCTATTTAATAAGCCAATTTATTGAGCCTATTTAATAAGCCTATTTAATAAGCCTATTTATTGAGCCTATTTAATAAGTCTATTTAATAAGCCTATTTAATAAGCCTATTTAATAAGCCAATTTATTGAGCCTATTTAATAAGCCTATTTAATAAGCCTATTTATTGAGCCTATTTAATAAGTCTATTTAATAAGCCTATTTAATAAGCCTATTTAATAAGTATTTAATGAGCCTATTTAATACGTCTATTTAATAAGCCTATTTAATAAGGCTATTTAATGAGCCTAAGTTGCTGAAATAAGCCTATTTAATAAGCCTAAGTTTCTGAATGAGCCTATTTAATAAGCCTAAGTTGCTGAAATAAGCATATTTAATAAGCCTAAGTTGCTGAATAAGCCTATTTAATAAGCCTAAGTTGCTGAATAAACCTATTTAATAAGTCTAAGTTGCTGAAATAAGCCTATTCAATAAGGCTATTTAATAAGCCTAAGTTGCTGAAATAAGCCTATTTAATAAGCCTATTTAATAAGCCTATTTAATAAGTATTTAATGAGGCTATTTAATAAGCCTATTTAATAAGCCTATTTAATACGCCTATTTAATAAACATATTTAATAAGTATTTAATGAGCCTATTTAATAAGTCTATTTAATAAGCCTTTTTAATAAGCCTATTTAATAAGTCTATTTAATAAGCCTATTTAATAAGTCTATTTAATAAGTCTATTTAATAAGCCTATTTAATAAGTATTTAATGTGCCTATTTAATAAGCCTATTTATTGAGCCTATTTAATAAGCCTATTTATTGAGCCTATTTAATAAGCCTATTTATTGAGCCTATTTAATAAGCCTATTTATTGAGCCTATTTAATAAGCCTATTTAATAAGTCTATTTAATAAGCCTATTTAATAAGCCTATTTAATAAGCCAATTTATTGAGCCTATTTAATAAGCCTATTTAATAAGCCTATTTATTGAGCCTATTTAATAAGTCTATTTAATAAGCCTATTTAATAAGCCTATTTAATAAGTATTTAATGAGCCTATTTAATACGTCTATTTAATAAGCCTATTTAATAAGGCTATTTAATGAGCCTAAGTTGCTGAAATAAGCCTATTTAATAAGCCTATTTAATAGGCCTATTTAATAAGTCTAAGTTGCTGAAATAAGCCTATTTAATAAGCCTAAGTTTCTGAATGAGCCTATTTAATAAGCCTAAGTTACTGAATAAACCTATTTAATAAGTCTAAGTTGCTGAAATAAGCCTATTCAATAAGGCTATTTAATAAGCCTAAGTTGCTGAAATAAGCCTATTTAATAAGCCTATTTAATAAGCCTATTTAATAAGTATTTAATGAGGCTATTTAATAAGCCTATTTAATAAGCCTATTTAATACGCCTATTTAATAAACATATTTAATAAGTATTTAATGAGCCTATTTATTAAGTCTATTTAATAAGCCTTTTTAATAAGCCTATTTAATAAGTCTATTTAATAAGCCTATTTAATAAGTCTATTTAATAAGTCTATTTAATAAGCCTATTTAATAAGTATTTAATGCACCTATTTAATAAGCCTATTTATTGAGCCTATTTAATAAGCCTATTTATTGAGCCTATTTAATAAGCCTATTTATTGAGCCTATTTAATAAGCCTATTTATTGAGCCTATTTAATAAGCCTATTTAATAAGCCTAAGTTGCTGAAATAAGCCTATTTAATAAGCATAAGTTGCTGAAATAAGGCTATTTAATAAGCCTAAGTTGCTGAAATAAGCCCATTTAATAAGCCTATTTAATAAGTCTAAGTTGCTTAAATAAGCCTATTTAATAAGCCTATTTAATAGGCCTATTTAATAAGTCTAAGTTGCTGAAATAAGCCTATTTAATAAGCCTAAGTTGCTGAATGAGCCTATTTAATAAGCCTAAGTTGCTGAAATAAGCCTATTTAATAAGCCTAAGTTGCTGAATAAGCCTATTTAATAAGCCTAAGTTGCTGAATAAACCTATTTAATAAGTCTTAGTTGCTGAAATAAGCCTATTTAATAAGGCTATTTAATAAGTCTAAGTTGCTGAAATAAGGCTATTTAATAAGCCTAAGTTGCTGAAATAAGGCTATTTAATAAGTTTAAGTTGCTGAAATAAGCCTATTTAATAAGCCTAAGTTGCTGAAATAAGCCTATTTAATAAGGCTATTTAATGAGCCTAAGTTGCTGAAATAAGCCTATTTAATAAGCCTAAGTTTCTGAACTAAGCCTATTTAAAAAGGTATATTTAATAAGTCTAAGTTGCTGAAATAAACCTATTTAAAAATGCTATTTAATAAGCCTAAGTTGCTGAAATAAACCTGTTTAATAAGCCTAAGTTGCTGAAATAAGCCTATTTAATAAGGCTATTTCATAAGTCTAAGTTGCTGAAATAAACCTATTTAATAAGCCTAAGTTGATAATATAAGCCTATTTAATGAGGCTATTTAATAAGTCTACTTAATAAGCCTATTTAATAAGCCTATTTGATAAGCCTATTTAATAAGCCTATTTAATACGCCTATTTAATAAACATGTTTAATAAGTATTTAATGAGCCTATTTAATAAGTCTATTTAATAAGCCTTTTAATAAGCCTATTTAATAAGTCTATTTAAAAAGCCTATTTAATAAGTCTATTTAATAAGTCTATTTAATAAGCCTATTTAATAAGTATTTAATGAGCCTATTTAATAAGCCTATTTATTGAGCCTATTTAATAAGCCTATTTATTGAGCCTATTTTATAAGCCTATTTATTGAGCCTATTTAATAAGCATATTTATTGAGCCTATTTAATAAGCCTATTTAATAAGTCTATTTAATAAGCCTATTTAATAAGCCTATTTAATAAGCCTATTTATTGAGCCTATTTAATAAGCCTATTTAATAAGCCTATTTATTGAGCCTATTTAATAAGTCTATTTAATAAGCCTATTTAATAAGCCTATTTAATAAGTATTTAATGAGCCTATTTAATACGTCTATTTAATAAGCCTATTTAATAAGGCTATTTAATGAGCCTAAGTTGCTGAAATAAGCCTATTTAATAAGCCTAAGTTTCTGAATGAGCCTATTTAATAAGCCTAAGTTGCTGAAATAAGCTTATTTAATAAGCCTAAGTTGCTGAATAAGCCTATTTAATAAGCCTAAGTTGCTGAATAAACCTATTTAATAAGTCTAAGTTGCTGAAATAAGCCTATTCAATAAGGCTATTTAATAAGCCTAAGTTGCTGAAATAAGCCTATTTAATAAGCCTATTTAATAAGCCTATTTAATAAGTATTTAATGAGGCTATTTAATAAGCCTATTTAATAAGCCTATTTAATACGCCTATTTAATAAACATATTTAATAAGTATTTAATGAGCCTATTTAATAAGTCTATTTAATAAGCCTTTTTAATAAGCCTATTTAATAAGTCTATTTAATAAGCCTATTTAATAAGTCTATTTAATAAGTCTATTTAATAAGCCTATTTATTAAGTATTTAATTGCCTATTTAATAAGCCTATTTATTGAGCCTATTTAATAAGCCTATTTATTGAGCCTATTTAATAAGCCTATTTATTGAGCCTATTTAATAGGCCTATTTATTGAGCCTATTTAATAAGCCTATTTAATAAGTCTATTTAATAAGCCTATTTAATAAGCCTATTTAATAAGCCAATTTATTGAGCCTATTTAATAAGCCTATTTAATAAGCCTATTTATTGAGCCTATTTAATAAGTCTATTTAATAAGCCTATTTAATAAGCCTATTTAATAAGTATTTAATGAGCCTATTTAGTACGTCTATTTAATAAGCCTATTTAATAAGGCTATTTAATGAGCCTAAGTTGCTGAAATAAGCCTATTTAATAAGCCTATTTAATAGGCCTATTTAATAAGTCTAAGTTGCTGAAATAAGCCTATTTAATAAGCCTAAGTTTCTGAATGAGCCTATTTAATAAGCCTAAGTTACTGAATAAACCTATTTAATAAGTCTAAGTTGCTGAAATAAGCCTATTCAATAAGGCTATTTAATAAGCCTAAGTTGCTGAAATAAGCCTATTTAATAAGCCTATTTAATAAGCCTATTTAATAAGTATTTAATGAGGCTATTTAATAAGCCTATTTAATAAGCATATTTAATACGCCTATTTAATAAACATATTTAATAAGTATTTAATGAGCCTATTTATTAAGTCTATTTAATAAGCCTTTTTAATAAGCCTATTTAATAAGTCTATTTAATAAGCCTATTTAATAAGTCTATTTAATAAGTCTATTTAATAAGCCTATTTAATAAGTATTTAATGCACCTATTTAATAAGCCTATTTATTGAGCCTATTTAATAAGCCTATTTATTGAAACTATTTAATAAGCCTATTTATTGAGCCTATTTAATAAGCCTATTTATTGAGCCTATTTAATAAGCCTATTTAATAAGCCTAAGTTGCTGAAATAAGCCTATTTAATAAGCATAAGTTGCTGAAATAAGGCTATTTAATAAGTCTAAGTTGCTGAAATAAGCCTATTTAATAAGCCTAAGTTGCTGAAATAAACCCATTTAATAAGCCTATTTAATAAGTCTAAGTTGCTTAAATAAGCCTATTTAATAAGCCTATTTAATAGGCCTATTTAATAAGTCTAAGTTGCTGAAATAAGCCTATTTAATAAGCCTAAGTTGCTGAATGAGCCTATTTAATAAGCCTAAGTTGCTGAAATAAGCCTATTTAATAAGCCTAAGTTGCTGAATAAGCCTATTTAATAAGCCTAAGTTGCTGAATAAACCTATTTAATAAGTCTTAGTTGCTGAAATAAGCCTATTTAATAAGGCTATTTAATAAGTCTAAGTTGCTGAAATAAGGCTATTTAATAAGCCTAAGTTGCTGAAATAAGGCTATTTAATAAGTTTAAGTTGCTGAAATAAGCCTATTTAATAAGCCTAAGTTGCTGAAATAAGCCTATTTAATAAGGCTATTTAATGAGCCTAAGTTGCTGAAATAAGCCTATTTAATAAGCCTAAGTTTCTGAACTAAGCCTATTTAAAAAGGTATATTTAATAAGTCTAAGTTGCTGAAATAAACCTATTTAAAAATGCTATTTAATAAGCCTAAGTTGCTGAAATAAACCTGTTTAATAAGCCTAAGTTGCTGAAATAAGCCTATTTAATAAGGCTATTTAATAAGTCTAAGTTGCTGAAATAAACCTATTTAATAAGCCTAAGTTGATAATATAAGCCTATTTAATGAGGCTATTTAATAAGTCTACTTAATAAGCCTATTTAATAAGCCTATTTGATAAGCCTATTTAATAAGCCTATTTAATACACCTATTTAATAAACATATTTAATAAGTATTTAATGAGCCTATTTAATAAGTCTATTTAATAAGCCTTTTTAATAAGCCTATTTAATAAGTCTATTTAAAAAGCCTATTTAATAAGTCTATTTAATAAGTCTATTTAATAAGCCTATTTAATAAGTATTTAATGAGCCTATTTAATAAGCCTATTTATTGAGCCTATTTAATAAGCTTATTTATTGAGCCTATTTTATAAGCCTATTTATTGAGCCTATTTAATAAGCCTATTTATTGAGCCTATTTAATAAGCCTATTTATTGAGCCTATTTAATAAGCCTATTTAATAAGCCTATTTATTGAGCCTATTTAATAAGCCTATTTAATACGCCTATTTATTGAGCCTATTTAATAAGTCTATTTATTAAGCCTATTTAATAGGCCTAATTAATAAGTATTTAATGAGCCTATTTAATAAGTCTATTTAATAAGCCTATTTAATAGGCCTATTTAATAAGTCTAAGTTGCTGAAATAAGCCTATTTAATAAGCCTATTTAATAGGCCTATTAAATAAGTCTAAGTTGCTGAAATAAGCCTATTTAATAAGCCTAAGTTTCTAAATGAGCCTATTTGATAAGCCTAAGTTGCTGAAATAAGCCTATTTAATACGCCTAAGTTGCTGAATAAGCCTATTTAATAAGCCTAAGTTGCTGAAATAAGCCTGTTTAATAAGTTTAAGTTGCTGAAATAAGGCTATTTAATAAGCCTACGTTGCTGAAATAAGCCTATTTAATAAGCATAAGTTGCTGAAATAAGCCCATTTAATGAGTCGAAGTTGCTGAAATAAGGCTATTTAATAAGTCTAAGTTGCTGATATAAGCCTATTTAATCAGCGTAAGTTGCTGAAATAAGCCTATATAATAACCACAAGTTGCTGAAATAAGCCTACTTAATTAGGCGATTTAATAAGCCTAAGTTGCTGAAATAAGCCCATTTAATGAGTCGAAGTTGCTGAAATAAGGCTATTTAATAAGTCTAAGTTGCTGATATAAGCCTATTTAATCAGCGTAAGTTGCTGAAATAAGCCTATATAATAACCCCAAGTTGCTGAAATAAGCCTACTTAATTAGGCGATTTAATAAGCCTAAGTTGCTGAAATAAGCCTATTTAATAAGCGTAAGTTGCTGAAATAAGCCTATTTAATAAGCCTAAGTTGCTGAAATAAGCCCATTTAATAAGCCTATTTAATAAGCCTAAGTTGCTGAAATAAGCCTATTTAATAAGCCTATTTAATAAGCCTATTTAAAAGGCATATTTAATAAGTCTAAGTTACTGAAATAAGCCTATTTAATAAGCCTATTTAATAGGCCTATTTAATAAGTCTAAGTTGCTGAAATAAGCCTATTTAATAAGCCTAAGTTGCTGAATGAGCCTATTTAATAAGCCTAAGTTGCTGAAATAAGCCTATTTAATAAGCCTAAGTTGCTGAATAAGCCTATTTAATAAGCCTAAGTTGCTGAATAAACCTATTTAATAAGTCTAAGTTGCTGAAATAAGCCTATTTAATAAGGCTATTTAATAAGCCTAAGTTGCTGAATAAGCCTATTTAATAAGTCTAAGTTGCTGAAATAAGGCTATTTAATAAGCCTAAGTTGCTGAAATAAGGCGATTTAATAAGTTTAAGTTGCTGAAATAAGCCTATTTAATAAGCCTAAGTTGCTGAAATAAGCCTATTTAATAAGGCTATTTAATGAGCCTAAGTTGCTGAAATAAGCCTATTTAATAAGCCTAAGTTTCTGAACTAAGCCTATTTAAAAAGGTGTATTTAATAAGTCTAAGTTGCTGAAATAAACCTATTTAAAATGCTATTTAATAAGCCTAAGTTGCTGAAATAAACCTGTTTAATAAGCCTAAGTTGCTGAAATAAGCCTATTTAATAAGGCTTTTTAATAAGTCTAAGTTGCTGAAATAAACCTATTAAATAAGCCTAAGTTGATAAAATAAGCCTATTTAATGAGGCTATTTAATAAGTCTACTTAATAAGCCTATTTAATAAGCCTATTTGATAAGCCTATTTAATAAGCCTATTTAATATGCCTATTTAATAAACATATTTAATAAGTATTTAATGAGCCTATTTAATAAGTCTATTTAATAAGCCTTTTTAATAAGCCTATTTAATAAGTCTATTTAATAAGCCTATTTAATAAGTCTATTTAATAAGCCTATTTAATAAGTATTTAATGAGCCTATTTAATAAGCCTATTTAATAAGCCTATTCATTGAGCCTATTTTACAAGCCTATTTATTGAGCCTATTTAATAAGCCTATTTATTGAGCCTATTTAATAAGCCTATTTATTGAGCCTATTTAATAAGTCTATTTAATAAGCCTATTTATTGAGCCTATTTAATAAGCCTATTTAATAAGCCTATTTATTGAGCCTATTTAATAAGTCTATTTAATAAGCCTATTTAATACGCCTATTTAATAAGTATTTAATGAGCCTATTTAATAAGTCTATTTAATAAGCCTATTTAATAAGGCTATTTAATTATCCTAAGTTGCTGAAATAAGCCTATTTAATAAGCCTATTTAATAGGCCTATTTAATAAGTCTAAGTTGCTGAAATAAGCCTATTTAATAAACCTAAGTTTCTGAAATAAGCCTATTTAATAAGCCTAAGTTGCTGAATAAACCTATTTAGTAAGTTTAAGTTGCTGAAATAAGCCTGTTTAATAAGCCTAAGTTGCTGAAATAAGCCTATTTAATAAGGCTATTTAATAAGTCTAAGTTGCTGAAATAAACCTATTTAATAAGCCTAAGTTGATAATATAAGCCTATTTAATGAGGCTATTTAATAAGTCTACTTAATAAGCCTATTTAATAAGCCTATTTGATAAGCCTATTTAATAAGCCTATTTAATACACCTATTTAATAAACATATTTAATAAGTATTTAATGAGCCTATTTAATAAGTCTATTTAATAAGCCTTTTTAATAAGCCTATTTAATAAGTCTATTTAAAAAGCCTATTTAATAAGTCTATTTAATAAGTCTATTTAATAAGCCTATTTAATAAGTATTTAATGAGCCTATTTAATAAGCCTATTTATTGAGCCTATTTAATAAGCCTATTTATTGAGCCTATTTTATAAGCCTATTTATTGAGCCTATTTAATAAGCCTATTTATTGAGCCTATTTAATAAGCCTATTTATTGAGCCTATTTAATAAGCCTATTTAATAAGCCTATTTATTGAGCCTATTTAATAAGCCTATTTAATACGCCTATTTATTGAGACTATTTAATAAGTCTATTTATTAAGCCTATTTAATAGGCCTAATTAATAAGTATTTAATTAGCCTATTTAATAAGTCTATTTAATAAGCCTATTTAATAGGCCTATTTAATAAGTCTAAGTTGCTGAAATAAGCCTATTTAATAAGCCTATTTAATAGGCCTATTAAATAAGTCTAAGTTGCTGAAATACGCCTATTTAATAAGCCTAAGTTTCTAAATGAGCCTATTTGATAAGCCTAAGTTGCTGAAATAAGCCTATTTAATACGCCTAAGTTGCTGAATAAGCCTATTTAATAAGCCTAAGTTGCTGAAATAAGCCTGTTTAATAAGTTTAAGTTGCTGAAATAAGGCTATTTAATATGCCTACGTTGCTGAAATAAGCCTATTTAATAAGCATAAGTTGCTGAAATAAGCCCATTTAATGAGCCGAAGTTGCTGAAATAAGGCTATTTAATAAGTCTAAGTTGCTGATATAAGCCTATTTAATCAGCGTAAGTTGCTGAAATAAGCCTATATAATAACCCCAAGTTGCTGAAATAAGCCTACTTAATTAGGCGATTTAATAAGCCTAAGTTGCTGAAATAAGCCCATTTAATGAGTCGAAGTTGCTGAAATAAGGCTATTTAATAAGTCTAAGTTGCTGATATAAGCCTATTTAATCAGCGTAAGTTGCTGAAATAAGCCTATATAATAACCCCAAGTTGCTGAAATAAGCCTACTTAATTAGGCGATTTAATAAGCCTAAGTTGCTGAAATAAGCCTATTTAATAAGCGTAAGTTGCTGAAATAAGCCTATTTAATAAGCCTAAGTTGCTGAAATAAGCCCATTTAATAAGCCTATTTAATAAGCCTAAGTTGCTGAAATAAGCCTATTTAATAAGCCTATTTAATAAGCCTATTTAAAAGGCATATTTAATAAGTCTAAGTTACTGAAATAAGCCTATTTAATAAGCCTATTTAATAGGCCTATTTAATAAGTCTAAGTTGCTGAAATAAGCCTATTTAATAAGCCTAAGTTGCTGAATGAGCCTATTTAATAAGCCTAAGTTGCTGAAATAAGCCTATTTAATAAGCCTAAGTTGCTGAATAAGCCTATTTAATAAGCCTAAGTTGCTGAATAAACCTATTTAATAAGTCTAAGTTGCTGAAATAAGCCTATTTAATAAGGCTATTTAATAAGCCTAAGTTGCTGAATAAGTCTATTTAATAAGTCTAAGTAGCTGAAATAAGGCGATTTAATAAGCCTAAGTTGCTGAAATAAGGCGATTTAATAAGTTTAAGTTGCTGAAATAAGCCTATTTAATAAGCCTAAGTTGCTGAAATAAGCCTATTTAATAAGGCTATTTAATGAGCCTAAGTTGCTGAAATAAGCCTATTTAATAAGCCTAAGTTTCTGAACTAAGCCTATTTAAAAAGGTGTATTTAATAAGTCTAAGTTGCTGAAATAAACCTATTTAAAATGCTATTTAATAAGCCTAAGTTGCTGAAATAAACCTGTTTAATAAGCCTAAGTTGCTGAAATAAGCCTATTTAATAAGGCTTTTTAATAAGTCTAAGTTGCTGAAATAAACCTATTTAATAAGCCTAAGTTGATAAAATAAGCCTATTTAATGAGGCTATTTAATAAGTCTACTTAATAAGCCTATTTAATAAGCCTATTTGATAAGCCTATTTAATAAGCCTATTTAATATGCCTATTTAATAAACATATTTAATAAGTATTTAATGAGCCTATTTAATAAGTCTATTTAATAAGCCTTTTTAATAAGCCTATTTAATAAGTCTATTTAATAAGCCTATTTAATTAGTCTATTTAATAAGTCTATTTAATAAGCCTATTTAATAAGTATTTAATGAGCCTATTTAATAAGCCTATTTAATAAGCCTATTCATTGAGCCTATTTTACAAGCCTATTTATTGAGCCTATTTAATAAGCCTATTTATTGAGCCTATTTAATAAGCCTATTTATTGAGCCTATTTAATAAGTCTATTTAATAAGCCTATTTATTGAGCCTATTTAATAAGCCTATTTAATAAGCCTATTTATTGAGCCTATTTAATAAGTCTATTTAATAAGCCTATTTAATACGCCTATTTAATAAGTATTTAATGAGCCTATTTAATAAGTCTATTTAATAAGCCTATTTAATAAGGCTATTTAATTATCCTAAGTTGCTGAAATAAGCCTATTTAATAAGCCTATTTAATAGGCCTATTTAATAAGTCTAAGTTGCTGAAATAAGCCTATTTAATAAACCTAAGTTTCTGAATGAGCCTATTTAATAAGCCTAAGTTGCTGAAATAAGCTTATTTAATAAGCCTAAGTTGCTGAACCAGCCTATTTAATAAGCCTAAGTTGCTGAATAAACCTATTTAATAAGTCTAAGTTGCTGAAATAAGCCTATTCAATAAGGCTATTTAATAAGCCTAAGTTGCTGAAATAAGCCTATTTAATAAGCCTATTTAATAAGCCTATATAATAAGTATTTAATGAGGCTATTTAATAAGCCTATTTAATAAGCCTATTTAATAAGCCTATTTAATACGCCTATTTAATAAACATATTTAATAAGTATTTAATGAGCCTATTTAATAAGCCTATTTATTGAGCCTATTTAATAAGTCTATTTAATGAGCCTATTTAATAAGCCTATTTATTGAGCCTATTTAATAAGCCTATTTATTGAGCCTATTTAATAAGCCTATTTATTGAGCCTATTTAATAAGCCTATTTATTGAGCCTATTTAATAAGTCTATTTAATAAGCCTATTTATTGAGCCTATTTAATAAGCCTATTTAATAAGCCTATTTATTGAGCCTATTTAATAAGTCTATTTAATAAGCCTATTTAATACGCCTATTTAATAAGTATTTAATGAGCCTATTTAATAAGTCTATTTAATAAGCCTATTTAATAAGGCTATTTAATTATCCTAAGTTGCTGAAATAAGCCTATTTAATAAGCCTATTTAATAGGCCTATTTAATAAGTCTAAGTTGCTGAAATAAGCCTATTTAATAAGCCTAAGTTGCTGAACAAGCCTATTTAATAAGCCTAAGTTGCTGAATAAACCTATTTAATAAGTCTAAGTTGCTGAAATAAGCCTATTCAAAAAGGCTTTTTAATAAGCCTAAGTTGCTGAAATAAGCCTATTTAATAAGCTTATTCAATAAGCCTATTTAATACGCCTATTTAATAAACATATTTAATAAGTATTTAATGAGCATATTTAATAAGCCTATTTATTGAGCCTATTTAATAAGCCTATTTATTGAGCCTATTTAATAAGCCTATTTATTGAGCCTATTTAAATAGCCTATTTATTGAGCCTATTTAATAAGCCTATTTAATAAGTCTATTTAATGAGCCTATTTAATAAGCCTATTTATTGAGCCTATTTAATAAGCCTATTTAATAAGCCTATTTATTGAGCCTATTTAATAAGTATTTATTAATAAGCCTATTTAATAAGCCTATTTAATAAGTATTTAATGAGCCTATTTAATAAGTCTATTTAATAAGCCTATTTTATAGGCCTATTTAATAAATCTAAGTTGCTGAAATAAGCCTATTTAATAAGCCTATTTAATAGGCCTATTTAATAAGCCTAAGTTACTGAAATAAGCCTATTCAATAAGTCTAAGTTGCTTAAATAAGGCTAATTAATAAGCCTAAGTTGCTGAAATAAGCCTATTTAATAAGCCTAAGTTGCTGAAATAAGGCTATTTAATAAGTCTAAGTTGCTGAAATAAGCCTATTTAATACGCCTAAATTGCTGAAATAAGTATATTTAATAAGCATAAGTTGCTGAAATAAGCCTATTTAATAAGTCTAAGTTGCTGAAATAAGGCTATTTAATAAGTCTAAGTTGCTGAAATAAACCTATTTAATAAGCCTAAGTTGCTAAAATAAGCCTATTTAATGAGGCTATTTAATAAGTCTATTTAATAAGCCTATTTAATAAGCCTATTTAATAAGCCTATTTAATAAGCCTATTTATTGAGCCTATTTAATAAGCCTGTTTATTGAGCCTATTTAATAAGCCTATTTATTGAGCCTATTTAATAAGCCTATTTATTGAGCCTATTTAATAAGCCGATTTAATAAGTCTATCTAATAAGCCTATTTAATAAGCCTATTTAATAAGCCTATTTATTGAGCCTACTTAATAAGCCTATTTAATAAGCCTATTTATTGAGCCTATTTAATAAGTCTATTTAATAAGCCTATTTAATAAGCCTATTTAATAAGTATTTAATGAGCCTATTTAATAAGTCTATTTAATAAGCCTATTTAATAGGCCTATTTAATAAGTCTAAGTTGCTTAAATAAGCCTATTTAATAAGCCTATTTAATAGGCCTATTTAATAAGCCTAAGTTGCTGAAATAAGCCTATTTAATATGCCTAAGTTGCTGAATAAGCCTATTTAATAAGCCTAAGTTGCTGAAATAAGCCTATTTAATAAGTCTAAGTTGCTGAAATAAGGCTATTTAATAAGCCTAAGTTGCTGAAATAAGCCTATTTAATAAGCCCAAGTTGCTGAAATAAGGCTATTTAATAAGTCTAAGTTGCTGAAATAAGCCTATTTAATAAGCCTAAGTTGCTGAAATAAGTATATTTAATAAGCATAAGTTGGTGAAATAAGCCTCTTTAATGAGTCTAAGTTGCTGATATCAAGCTATTTAATAAGTCTAAGTTGCTGAAATAAGCCTATTTAATAAGGCTATTTAATAAGCCTAAGTTGCTGAATAAGCCTATTTAATAAGTCTAAGTTGCTGAAATAAGGCTATTTAATAAGCCTAAGTTGCTGAAATAAGGCGATTTAATAAGTTTAAGTTGCTGAAATAAGCCTATTTAATAAGCCTAAGTTGCTGAAATAAGCCTATTTAATAAGGCTATTTAATGAGCCTAAGTTGCTGAAATAAGCCTATTTAATAAGCCTAAGTTTCTGAACTAAGCCTATTTAAAAAGGTGTATTTAATAAGTCTAAGTTGCTGAAATAAACCTATTTAAAATGCTATTTAATAAGCCTAAGTTGCTGAAATAAACCTGTTTAATAAGCCTAAGTTGCTGAAATAAGCCTATTTAATAAGGCTTTTTAATAAGTCTAAGTTGCTGAAATAAACCTATTTAATAAGCCTAAGTTGATAAAATAAGCCTATTTAATGAGGCTATTTAATAAGTCTACTTAATAAGCCTATTTAATAAGCCTATTTGATAAGCCTATTTAATAAGCCTATTTAATATGCCTATTTAATAAACATATTTAATAAGTATTTAATGAGCCTATTTAATAAGTCTATTTAATAAGCCTTTTTAATAAGCCTATTTAATAAGTCTATTTAATAAGCCTATTTAATAAGTCTATTTAATAAGTCTATTTAATAAGCCTATTTAATAAGTATTTAATGAGCCTATTTAATAAGCCTATTTAATAAGCCTATTCATTGAGCCTATTTTACAAGCCTATTTATTGAGCCTATTTAATAAGCCTATTTATTGAGCCTATTTAATAAGCCTATTTATTGAGCCTATTTAATAAGTCTATTTAATAAGCCTATTTATTGAGCCTATTTAATAAGCCTATTTAATAAGCCTATTTATTGAGCCTATTTAATAAGTCTATTTAATAAGCCTATTTAATACGCCTATTTAATAAGTATTTAATGAGCCTATTTAATAAGTCTATTTAATAAGCCTATTTAATAAGGCTATTTAATTATCCTAAGTTGCTGAAATAAGCCTATTTAATAAGCCTATTTAATAGGCCTATTTAATAAGTCTAAGTTGCTGAAATAAGCCTATTTAATAAACCTAAGTTTCTGAAATAAGCCTATTTAATAAGCCTAAGTTGCTGAATAAACCTATTTAGTAAGTTTAAGTTGCTGAAATAAGCCTGTTTAATAAGCCTAAGTTGCTGAAATAAGCCTATTTAATAAGGCTATTTAATAAGTCTAAGTTGCTGAAATAAACCTATTTAATAAGCCTAAGTTGATAATATAAGCCTATTTAATGAGGCTATTTAATAAGCCTATTTATTGAGCCTATTTTATAAGCCTATTTATTGAGCCTATTTAATAAGCCTATTTATTGAGCCTATTTAATAAGCCTATTTATTGAGCCTATTTAATAAGCCTATTTAATAAGCCTATTTATTGAGCCTATTTAATAAGCCTATTTAATACGCCTATTTATTGAGCCTATTTAATAAGTCTATTTATTAAGCCTATTTAATAGGCCTAATTAATAAGTATTTAATGAGCCTATTTAATAAGTCTATTTAATAAGCCTATTTAATAGGCCTATTTAATAAGTCTAAGTTGCTGAAATAAGCCTATTTAATAAGCCTATTTAATAAGTCTAAGTTGCTGAAATAAGCCTATTTAATAAGCCTAAGTTTCTAAATGAGCCTATTTGATAAGCCTAAGTTGCTGAAATAAGCCTATTTAATACGCCTAAGTTGCTGAATAAGCCTATTTAATAAGCCTAAGTTGATGAAATAAGCCTGTTTAATAAGTTTAAGTTGCTGAAATAAGGCTATTTAATAAGCCTACGTTGCTGAAATAAGCCTATTTAATAAGCCTAAGTTGCTGAAATAAGCCCATTTAATGAGTCGAAGTTGCTGAAATAAGGCTATTTAATAAGTCTAAGTTGCTGATATAAGCCTATTTAATCAGCGTAAGTTGCTGAAATAAGCCTTTATAATAACCCCAAGTTGCTGAAATAAGCCTACTTAATTAGGCGATTTAATAAGCCTAAGTTGCTGAAATAAGCCTATTTAATAAGCGTAAGTTGCTGAATAAACCTATTTAATAAGTCTAAGTTGCTGAAATAAGCCTATTCAAAAAGGCTTTTTAATAAGCCTAAGTTGCTGAAATAAGCCTATTTAATAAGCCTATTTAATAAGCCTATTTAATAACTATTTAATGAGGCTATTTAATAAGCCTATTTAATAAGCCTATTTAATAAGCCTATTTAATATGCCTATTTAATAAACATATTTAATAAGTATTTAATGAGCCTATTTAATAAGCCTATTTATTGAGCCTATTTAATAAGCCTATTTATTGAGCCTATTTAATAAGCCTATTTATTGAGCCTATTTAATAAGCCTATTTATTGAGCCTATTTAATAAGCCTAATTAATAAGTCTATTTAATGAGCCTATTTAATAAGCCTATTTATTGAGCCTATTTAATAAGCCTATTTAATAAGCCTATTTATTGAGCCTATTTAATAAGTATATTTAATAAGCCTATTTAATAAGCCTATTTAATAAGTATTTAATGAGCCTATTTAATAAGTCTATTTAATAAGCCTATTTTATAGGCCTATTTAATAAATCTAAGTTGCTGAAATAAGCCTATTTAATAAGCCTATTTAATAGGCCTATTTAATAAGCCTAAGTTGCTGAAATAAGCCTATTTAATAAGTCTAAGTTGCTTAAATAAGGCTAATTAATAAGCCTAAGTTGCTGAAATAAGCCTATTTAATAAGCCTAAGTTTCTGAAATAAGGCTATTTAATAAGTCTAAGTTGCTGAAATAAGCCTAATTAATACGCCTAAATTGCTGAAATAAGTATATTTAATGAGCATAAGTTGCTGAAATAAGCCTATTTAATAAGTCTAAGTTGCTGAAATAAGGCTATTTAATAAGTCTAAGTTGCTGAAATAAACCTATTTAATAAGCCTAAGTTGCTAAAATAAGCCTATTTAATGAGGCTATTTAATAAGTCTATTTAATAAGCCTATTTAATAAGCCTATTTAATAAGCCTATTTAATAAGCCTATTTATTGAGCCTATTTAATAAGCCTGTTTATTGAGCCTATTTAATAAGCCTATTTATTGAGCCTATTTAATAAGCCTATTTATTGAGCCTATTTAATAAGCCGATTTAATAAGTCTATCTAATAAGCCTATTTAATAAGCCTATTTAATAAGCCTATTTATTGAGCCTACTTAATAAGCCTATTTAATAAGCCTATTTATTGAGCCTATTTAATAAGTCTATTTAATAAGCCTATTTAATAAGCCTATTTAATAAGTATTTAATGAGCCTATTTAATAAGTCTATTTAATAAGCCTATTTAATAAGCCTAAGTTGCTGAAATAAGCCTATTTAATAAGGCTATTTAATAAGCCTAAGTTGCTGAATAAGCCTATTTAATAAGTCTAAGTTGCTGAAATAAGGCTATTTAATAAGCCTAAGTTGCTGAAATAAGGCGATTTAATAAGTTTAAGTTGCTGAAATAAACCTATTTAAAATGCTATTTAATAAGCCTAAGTTGCTGAAATAAACCTGTTTAATAAGCCTAAGTTGCTGAAATAAGCCTATTTAATAAGGCTTTTTAATAAGTCTAAGTTGCTGAAATAAACCTATTTAATAAGCCTAAGTTGATAAAATAAGCCTATTTAATGAGGCTATTTAATAAGTCTACTTAATAAGCCTATTTAATAAGCCTATTTGATAAGCCTATTTAATAAGCCTATTTAATATGCCTATTTAATAAACATATTTAATAAGTATTTAATGAGCCTATTTAATAAGTCTATTTAATAAGCCTTTTTAATAAGCCTATTTAATAAGTCTATTTAATAAGCCTATTTAATAAGTCTATTTAATAAGTCTATTTAATAAGCCTATTTAATAAGTATTTAATGAGCCTATTTAATAAGCCTATTTAATAAGCCTATTCATTGAGCCTATTTTACAAGCCTATTTATTGAGCCTATTTATTAAGCCTATTTATTGAGCCTATTTAATAAGCCTATTTATTGAGCCTATTTAATAAGTCTATTTAATAAGCCTATTTATTGAGCCTATTTAATAAGCCTATTTAATAAGCCTATTTATTGAGCCTATTTAATAAGTCTATTTAATAAGCCTATTTAATACGCCTATTTAATAAGTATTTAATGAGCCTATTTAATAAGTCTATTTAATAAGCCTATTTAATAAGGCTATTTAATTATCCTAAGTTGCTGAAATAAGCCTATTTAATAAGCCTATTTAATAGGCCTATTTAATAAGTCTAAGTTGCTGAAATAAGCCTATTTAATAAACCTAAGTTTCTGAAATAAGCCTATTTAATAAGCCTAAGTTGCTGAATAAACCTATTTAGTAAGTTTAAGTTGCTGAAATAAGCCTGTTTAATAAGCCTAAGTTGCTGAAATAAGCCTATTTAATAAGGCTATTTAATAAGTCTAAGTTGCTGAAATAAACCTATTTAATAAGCCTAAGTTGATAATATAAGCCTATTTAATGAGGCTATTTAATAAGTCTACTTAATAAGCCTATTTAATAAGCCTATTTGATAAGCCTATTTAATAAGCCTATTTAATACGCCTATTTAATAAACATATTTAATAAGTATTTAATGAGCCTATTTAATAAGTCTATTTAATAAGCCTTTTTAATAAGCCTATTTAATAAGTCTATTTAAAAAGCCTATTTAATAAGTCTATTTAATAAGTCTATTTAATAAGCCTATTTAATAAGTATTTAATGAGCCTATTTAATAAGCCTATTTATTGAGCCTATTTAATAAGCCTATTTATTGAGCCTATTTTATAAGCCTATTTATTGAGCCTATTTAATAAGCCTATTTATTGAGCCTATTTAATAAGCCTATTTATTGAGCCTATTTAATAAGCCTATTTAATAAGCCTATTTATTGAGCCTATTTAATAAGCCTATTTAATACGCCTATTTATTGAGCCTATTTAATAAGTCTATTTATTAAGCCTATTTAATAGGCCTAATTAATAAGTATTTAATGAGCCTATTTAATAAGTCTATTTAATAAGCCTATTTAATAGGCCTATTTAATAAGTCTAAGTTGCTGAAATAAGCCTATTTAATAAGCCTATTTAATAGGCCTATTAAATAAGTCTAAGTTGCTGAAATAAGCCTATTTAATAAGCCTAAGTTTCTAAATGAGCCTATTTGATAAGCCTAAGTTGCTGAAATAAGCCTATTTAATACGCCTAAGTTGCTGAATAAGCCTATTTAATAAGCCTAAGTTGCTGAAATAAGCCTGTTTAATAAGTTTAAGTTGCTGAAATAAGGCTATTTAATAAGCCTACGTTGCTGAAATAAGCCTATTTAATAAGCATAAGTTGCTGAAATAAGCCCATTTAATGAGTCGAAGTTGCTGAAATAAGGCTATTTAATAAGTCTAAGTTGCTGATATAAGCCTATTTAATCAGCGTAAGTTGCTGAAATAAGCCTATATAATAACCCCAAGTTGCTGAAATAAGCCTACTTAATTAGGCGATTTAATAAGCCTAAGTTGCTGAAATAAGCCTATTTAATAAGCGTAAGTTGCTGAAATAAGCCTATTTAATAAGCCTAAGTTGCTGAAATAAGCCCATTTAATAAGCCTATTTAATAAGCCTAAGTTGCTGAAATAAGCCTATTTAATAAGCCTATTTAATAAGCCTATTTAAAAGGCATATTTAATAAGTCTAAGTTACTGAAATAAGCCTATTTAATAAGCCTATTTAATAGGCCTATTTAATAAGTCTAAGTTGCTGAAATAAGCCTATTTAATAAGCCTAAGTTGCTGAATGAGCCTATTTAATAAGCCTAAGTTGCTGAAATAAGCCTATTTAATAAGCCTAAGTTGCTGAATAAGCCTATTTAATAAGCCTAAGTTGCTGAATAAACCTATTTAATAAGTCTAAGTTGCTGAAATAAGCCTATTTAATAAGGCTATTTAATAAGCCTAAGTTGCTGAATAAGCCTATTTAATAAGTCTAAGTTGCTGAAATAAGGCTATTTAATAAGCCTAAGTTGCTGAAATAAGGCGATTTAATAAGTTTAAGTTGCTGAAATAAGCCTTTTTAATAAGCCTAAGTTGCTGAAATAAGCCTATTTAATAAGGCTATTTAATGAGCCTAAGTTGCTGAAATAAGCCTATTTAATAAGCCTAAGTTTCTGAACTAAACCTATTTAAAAAGGTGTATTTAATAAGTCTAAGTTGCTGAAATAAACCTATTTAAAATGCTATTTAATAAGCCTAAGTTGCTGAAATAAACCTGTTTAATAAGCCTAAGTTGCTGAAATAAGCCTATTTAATAAGGCTTTTTAATAAGTCTAAGTTGCTGAAATAAACCTATTTAATAAGCCTAAGTTGATAAAATAAGCCTATTTAATGAGGCTATTTAATAAGTCTACTTAATAAGCCTATTTAATAAGCCTATTTGATAAGCCTATTTAATAAGCCTATTTAATATGCCTATTTAATAAACATATTTAATAAGTATTTAATGAGCCTATTTAATAAGTCTATTTAATAAGCCTTTTTAATAAGCCTATTTAATAAGTCTATTTAATAAGCCTATTTAATAAGTCTATTTAATAAGTCTATTTAATAAGCCTATTTAATAAGCCTATTCATTGAGCCTATTTTACAAGCCTATTTATTGAGCCTATTTAATAAGCCTATTTATTGAGCCTATTTAATAAGCCTATTTATTGAGCCTATTTAATAAGTCTATTTAATAAGCCTATTTATTGAGCCTATTTAATAAGCCTATTTAATAAGCCTATTTATTGAGCCTATTTAATAAGTCTATTTAATAAGCCTATTTAATACGCCTATTTAATAAGTATTTAATGAGCCTATTTAATAAGTCTATTTAATAAGCCTATTTAATAAGGCTATTTAATTATCCTAAGTTGCTGAAATAAGCCTATTTAATAAGCCTATGTAATAGGCCTATTTAATAAGTCTAAGTTGCTGAAATAAGCCTATTTAATAAACCTAAGTTTCTGAATGAGCCTATTTAATAAGCCTAAGTTGCTGAAATAAGCTTATTTAATAAGCCTAAGTTGCTGAACCGGCCTATTTAATAAGCCTAAGTTGCTGAATAAACCTATTTAATAAGTCTAAGTTGCTGAAATAAGCCTATTCAATAAGGCTATTTAATAAGCCTAAGTTGCTGAAATAAGCCTATTTAATAAGCCTATTTAATAAGCCTATATAATAAGTATTTAATGAGGCTATTTAATAAGCCTATTTAATAAGCCTATTTAATAAGCCTATTTAATACGCCTATTTAATAAACATATTTAATAAGTATTTAATGAGCCTATTTAATAAGCCTATTTATTGAGCCTATTTAATAAGTCTATTTAATGAGCCTATTTAATAAGCCTATTTATTGAGCCTATTTAATAAGCCTATTTATTGAGCCTATTTAATAAGCCTATTTATTGAGCCTATTTAATAAGCCTATTTATTGAGCCTATTTAATACGTCTATTTAATACGCCTATTTATTGAGCCTATTTAATAAGCCTATTTAATAAGCCTATTTATTGAGCCTATTTAATAAGTCTATTTAATAAGCCTATTTAATACGCCTATTTAATAAGTATTTAATGAGCCTACTTAATAAGTCTATTTAATAAGCCTATTTAATAAGGCTATTTAATTATCCTAAGTTGCTGAAATAAGCCTATTTAATAAGCCTATTTAATAGGCCTATTTAATAAGTCTAAGTTGCTGAAATAAGCCTATTTAATAAGCCTAAGTTGCTGAACAAGCCTATTTAATAAGCCTAAGTTGCTGAATAAACCTATTTAATAAGTCTAAGTTGCTGAAATAAGCCTATTCAAAAAGGCTTTTTAATAAGCCTAAGTTGCTGAAATAAGCCTATTTAATAAGCCTATTTAATAAGCCTATTTAATAAGTATTTAATGAGGCTATTTAATAAGCCTATTTAATAAGCCTATTTAATAAGCCTATTTAATACGCCTATTTAATAAACATATTTAATAAGTATTTAATGAGCCTATTTAATAAGCCTATGTATTGAGCCTATTTAATAAGCCTATTTATTGAGCCTATTTAATAAGCCTATTTATTGAGCCTATTTAATAAGCCTATTTATTGAGCCTATTTAATAAGCCTATTTAATAAGTCTATTTAATGAGCCTATTTAATAAGCCTATTTATTGAGCCTATTTAATAAGCCTATTTAATAAGCCTATTTATTGAGCCTATTTAATAAGTATATTTAATAAGCCTATTTAATAAGCCTATTTAATAAGTATTTAATGAGCCTATTTAATAAGTCTATTTAATAAGCCTATTTTATAGGCCTATTTAATAAATCTAAGTTGCTGAAATAAGCCTATTTAATAAGCCTATTTAATAGGCCTATTTAATAAGCCTAAGTTGCTGAAATAAGCCTATTTAATAAGTCTAAGTTGCTTAAATAAGGCTAATTAATAAGCCTAAGTTGCTGAAATAAGCCTATTTAATAAGCCTAAGTTGCTGAAATAAGGCTATTTAATAAGTCTAAGTTGCTGAAATAAGCCTATTTAATACGCCTAAATTGCTGAAATAAGTATATTTAATAAGCATAAGTTGCTGAAATAAGCCTATTTAATAAGTCTAAGTTGCTGAAATAAGGCTATTTAATAAGTCTAAGTTGCTGAAATAAACCTATTTAATAAGCCTAAGTTGCTAAAATAAGCCTATTTAATGAGGCTATTTAATAAGTCTATTTAATAAGCCTATTTAATAAGCCTATTTAATAAGCCTATTTAATAAGCCTATTTATTGAGCCTATTTAATAAGCCTGTTTATTGAGCCTATTTAATAAGCCTATTTATTGAGCCTATTTAATAAGCCTATTTATTGAGCCTATTTAATAAGCCGATTTAATAAGTCTATCTAATAAGCCTATTTAATAAGCCTATTTAATAAGCCTATTTATTGAGCCTACTTAATAAGCCTATTTAATAAGCCTATTTATTGAGCCTATTTAATAAGTCTATTTAATAAGCCTATTTAATAAGCCTATTTAATAAGTATTTAATGAGCCTATTTAATAAGTCTATTTAATAAGCCTATTTAATAGGCCTATTTAATAAGTCTAAGTTGCTTAAATAAGCCTATTTAATAAGCCTATTTAATAGGCCTATTTAATAAGCCTAAGTTGCTGAAATAAGCCTATTTAATATGCCTAAGTTGCTGAATAAGCCTATTTAATAAGCCTAAGTTGCTGAAATAAGCCTATTTAATAAGTCTAAGTTGCTGAAATAAGGCTATTTAATAAGCCTAAGTTGCTGAATGAGCCTATTTAATAAGCCTAAGTTGCTGAAATAAGCCTATTTAATAAGCCTAAGTTGCTGAATAAGCCTATTTAATAAGCCTAAGTTGCTGAATAAACCTATTTAATAAGTCTAAGTTGCTGAAATAAGCCTATTTAATAAGGCTATTTAATAAGCCTAAGTTGCTGAATAAGCCTATTTAATAAGTCTAAGTTGCTGAAATAAGGCTATTTAATAAGCCTAAGTTGCTGAAATAAGGCGATTTAATAAGTTTAAGTTGCTGAAATAAGCCTTTTTAATAAGCCTAAGTTGCTGAAATAAGCCTATTTAATAAGGCTATTTAATGAGCCTAAGTTGCTGAAATAAGCCTATTTAATAAGCCTAAGTTTCTGAACTAAGCCTATTTAAAAAGGTGTATTTAATAAGTCTAAGTTGCTGAAATAAACCTATTTAAAATGCTATTTAATAAGCCTAAGTTGCTGAAATAAACCTGTTTAATAAGCCTAAGTTGCTGAAATAAGCCTATTTAATAAGGCTTTTTAATAAGTCTAAGTTGCTGAAATAAACCTATTTAATAAGCCTAAGTTGATAAAATAAGCCTATTTAATGAGGCTATTTAATAAGTCTACTTAATAAGCCTATTTAATAAGCCTATTTGATAAGCCTATTTAATAAGCCTATTTAATATGCCTATTTAATAAACATATTTAATAAGTATTTAATGAGCCTATTTAATAAGTCTATTTAATAAGCCTTTTTAATAAGCCTATTTAATAAGTCTATTTAATAAGCCTATTTAATAAGTCTATTTAATAAGTCTATTTAATAAGCCTATTTAATAAGTATTTAATGAGCCTATTTAATAAGCCTATTTAATAAGCCTATTCATTGAGCCTATTTTACAAGCCTATTTATTGAGCCTATTTAATAAGCCTATTTATTGAGCCTATTTAATAAGCCTATTTATTGAGCCTATTTAATAAGTCTATTTAATAAGCCTATTTATTGAGCCTATTTAATAAGCCTATTTAATAAGCCTATTTATTGAGCCTATTTAATAAGTCTATTTAATAAGCCTATTTAATACGCCTATTTAATAAGTATTTAATGAGCCTATTTAATAAGTCTATTTAATAAGCCTATTTAATAAGGCTATTTAATTATCATAAGTTGCTGAAATAAGCCTATGTAATAGGCCTATTTAATAAGTCTAAGTTGCTGAAATAAGCCTATTTAATAAACCTAAGTTTCTGAATGAGCCTATTTAATAAGCCTAAGTTGCTGAAATAAGCTTATTTAATAAGCCTAAGTTGCTGAACCAGCCTATTTAATAAGCCTAAGTTGCTGAATAAACCTATTTAATAAGTCTAAGTTGCTGAAATAAGCCTATTCAATAAGGCTATTTAATAAGCCTAAGTTGCTGAAATAAGCCTATTTAATAAGCCTATTTAATAAGCCTATATAATAAGTATTTAATGAGGCTATTTAATAAGCCTATTTAATAAGCCTATTTAATAAGCCTATTTAATACGCCTATTTAATAAACATATTTAATAAGTATTTAATGAGCCTATTTAATAAGCCTATTTATTGAGCCTATTTAATAAGTCTATTTAATGAGCCTATTTAATAAGCCTATTTATTGAGCCTATTTAATAAGCCTATTTATTGAGCCTATTTAATAAGCCTATTTATTGAGCCTATTTAATAAGCCTATTTATTGAGCCTATTTAATACGTCTATTTAATAAGCCTATTTATTGAGCCTATTTAATAAGCCTATTTAATAAGCCTATTTATTGAGCCTATTTAATAAGTCTATTTAATAAGCCTATTTAATACGCCTATTTAATAAGTATTTAATGAGCCTACTTAATAAGTCTATTTAATAAGCCTATTTAATAAGGCTATTTAATTATCCTAAGTTGCTGAAATAAGCCTATTTAATAAGCCTATTTAATAGGCCTATTTAATAAGTCTAAGTTGCTGAAATAAGCCTATTTAATAAGCCTAAGTTGCTGAACAAGCCTATTTAATAAGCCTAAGTTGCTGAATAAACCTATTTAATAAGTCTAAGTTGCTGAAATAAGCCTATTCAAAAAGGCTTTTTAATAAGCCTAAGTTGCTGAAATAAGCCTATTTAATAAGCCTATTTAATAAGCCTATTTAATAAGTATTTAATGAGGCTATTTAATAAGCCTATTTAATAAGCCTATTTAATAAGCCTATTTAATACGCCTATTTAATAAACATATTTAATAAGTATTTAATGAGCCTATTTAATAAGCCTATGTATTGAGCCTATTTAATAAGCCTATTTATTGAGCCTATTTAATAAGCCTATTTATTGAGCCTATTTAATAAGCCTATTTATTGAGCCTATTTAATAAGCCTATTTAATAAGTCTATTTAATGAGCCTATTTAATAAGCCTATTTATTGAGCCTATTTAATAAGCCTATTTAATAAGCCTATTTATTGAGCCTATTTAATAAGTATATTTAATAAGCCTATTTAATAAGCCTATTTAATAAGTATTTAATGAGCCTATTTAATAAGTCTATTTAATAAGCCTATTTTATAGGCCTATTTAATAAATCTAAGTTGCTGAAATAAGCCTATTTAATAAGCCTATTTAATAGGCCTATTTAATAAGCCTAAGTTGCTGAAATAAGCCTATTTAATAAGTCTAAGTTGCTTAAATAAGGCTAATTAATAAGCCTAAGTTGCTGAAATAAGCCTATTTAATAAGCCTAAGTTGCTGAAATAAGGCTATTTAATAAGTCTAAGTTGCTGAAATAAGCCTATTTAATACGCCTAAATTGCTGAAATAAGTATATTTAATAAGCATAAGTTGCTGAAATAAGCCTATTTAATAAGTCTAAGTTGCTGAAATAAGGCTATTTAATAAGTCTAAGTTGCTGAAATAAACCTATTTAATAAGCCTAAGTTGCTAAAATAAGCCTATTTAATGAGGCTATTTAATAAGTCTATTTAATAAGCCTATTTAATAAGCCTATTTAATAAGCCTATTTAATAAGCCTATTTATTGAGCCTATTTAATAAGCCTGTTTATTGAGCCTATTTAATAAGCCTATTTATTGAGCCTATTTAATAAGCCTATTTATTGAGCCTATTTAATAAGCCGATTTAATAAGTCTATCTAATAAGCCTATTTAATAAGCCTATTTAATAAGCCTATTTATTGAGCCTACTTAATAAGCCTATTTAATAAGCCTATTTATTGAGCCTATTTAATAAGTCTATTTAATAAGCCTATTTAATAAGCCTATTTAATAAGTATTTAATGAGCCTATTTAATAAGTCTATTTAATAAGCCTATTTAATAGGCCTATTTAATAAGTCTAAGTTGCTTAAATAAGCCTATTTAATAAGCCTATTTAATAGGCCTATTTAATAAGCCTAAGTTGCTGAAATAAGCCTATTTAATATGCCTAAGTTGCTGAATAAGCCTATTTAATAAGCCTAAGTTGCTGAAATAAGCCTATTTAATAAGTCTAAGTTGCTGAAATAAGGCTATTTAATAAGCCTAAGTTGCTGAAATAAGCCTATTTAATAAGCCTAAGTTGCTGAAATAAGGCTATTTAATAAGTCTAAGTTGCTGAAATAAGCCTATTTAATAAGCCTAAGTTGCTGAAATAAGTATATTTAATAAGCATAAGTTGCTGAAATAAGCCTATTTAATGAGTCTAAGTTGCTGAAATAAGGCTATTTAATAAGTCTAAGTTGCTGAAATAAGCCTATTTAATAAGGCTATTTAATAAGTCTAAGTTGCTGAAATAAACCTATTTAATAAGCCTAAGTTGCTAAAATAAGCCTATTTAATGAGGCTATTTAATAAGTCTATTTAATGAGCCTATTTAATAAGCCTATTTAATAAGCCTATTTAATAAGCCTATTTAATACGCCTAATTAATAAACATATTTAATAAGTATTTAATGAGCCTATTTAATAAGTCTATTTAATAAGCCTTTTTAATAAGCCTATTTAATAAATCTATTTAATAAGCCTATTTAATAAGTCTATTTAATAAGTCTATTTAATAAGCCTATTTAATAAGTATTTAATGAGCCTATTTAATAAGCCTATTTATTGAGCCTATTTAATAAGCCTATTTATTGAGCCTATTTTATAAGCCTATTTATTGAGTCTATTTAATTAGCCTATTTATTGAGCCTATTTAATAAGCCTATTTAATAAGTCTATTTAATAAGCCTAATTAATAAGCCTATTTAATAAGCCTATTTAATAAGCCTATTTAATAAGCCTATTTATTGAGCCTATTTAATAAGTCTATTTAATAAGCCTACTTAATAAGCCTATTTAATAATTATTTAATGAGCCTATTTAATAAGCCTATTTAATAAGCCTTTTCATTGAGCCTATTTTATAAGCCTATTTATTGAGCCTATTTAATAAGCCTATTTATTGAGCCTATTTAATAAGCCTATTTATTGTGCCTATTTAATAAGTCTATTTATTGAGCCTATTAAATAAGCCTATTTAATAAGCATATTTAATAAGCCTATTTATTGAGCTTATTTAATAAGTCTATTTAATAAGCCTATTTAATAAGCCTATTTAATAAGTATTTAATGAGCCTATTTAATAAGTCTATTTAATAAGCCTATTTAATAAGGCTATTTAATTAGCCTAAGTTGCTGAAATAAGCCTATTTAATAAGCCTATTTAATAGGCCTATTTAATAAGTCTAAGTTGCTGAAATAAGCCTATTTAATAAGCCTAAGTTTCTGAATGAGCCTATTTAATAAGCCTAAGTTGCTGAAATAAGCTTATTTAATAAGCCTAAGTTGCTGAACAAGCCTATTTAATAAGCCTAAGTTGCTGAATAAACCTATTTAATAAGTCTAAGTTGCTGAAATAAGCCTATTCAATAAGGCTATTTAATAAGCCTAAGTTGCTGAAATAAGCCTATTTAATAAGCCTATTTAATAAGCCTATTTAATAAGTATTTAATGAGGCTATTTAATAAGCCTATTTAATAAGCCTATTTAATAAGCCTATTTAATACGCCTATTTATTGAGCCTATTTAATAAGCCTGTTTATTGAGCCTATTTAATAAGCCTATTTATTGAGCCTATTTAATAAGCCTATTTAATAAGCCTATTTATTGAGCCTATTTAATAAGCCTGTTTATTGAGCCTATTTAATAAGTCTATTTAATGAGCCTATTTAATAAGCCTATTTATTGAGCCTATTTAATAAGCCTATTTAATGAGCCTATTTATTAAGCCTATTTATTGAGCCTATTTAATAAGCCTATTTATTGAGCCTATTTAATAATCCTATTTATTGAGCCTATTTAATAAGCCTATTTATTGAGCCTATTTAATAAGCCTATTTAATAAGTCTATTTAATACGCATATTTAATAAGCCTATTTAATAAGCCTATTTAATAAGCCTATTTAATAAGCCTATTTAATACGCCTATTTATTGAGCCTATTTAATAAGTCTATTTAATAAGCCTATTTAATAAGTCTATTTAATAAGCCTACTTAATAAGCCTATTTAATAATTATTTAATGAGCCTATTTAATAAGCCTATTTAATAAGCCTATTCATTGAGCCTATTTTATAAGCCTATTTATTGAGCCTATTTAATAAGCCTATTTATTGAGCCTATTTAATAAGCCTATTTATTGAGCCTATTTAATAAGTCTATTTAATAAGCCTATTTATTGAGCCTATTTAATAAGCCTATTTAATAAGCCTATTTATTGAGCTTATTTAATAAGTCTATTTAATAAGCCTATTTAATAAGCCTATTTAATAAGTATTTAATGAGCCTATTTAATAAGTCTATTTAATAAGCCTATTTAATAAGGCTATTTAATTAGCCTAAGTTGCTGAAATAAGCCTATTTAATAAGCCTATTTAATAGGCCTATTTAATAAGTCTAAGTTGCTGAAATAAGCCTCATTAATAAGCCTAAGTTTCTGAATGAGCCTATTTAATAAGCCTAAGTTGCTGAAATAAGCTTATTTAATAAGCCTAAGTTGCTGAACAAGCCTATTTAATAAGCCTAAGTTGCTGAATAAACCTATTTAATAAGTCTAAGTTGCTGAAATAAGCCTATTCAATAAGGCTATTTAATAAGCCTAAGTTGCTGAAATAAGCCTATTTAATAAGCCTATTTAATAAGCCTATTTAATAAGTATTTAATGAGGCTATTTAACAAGCCTATTTAATAAGCCTATTTAATAAGCCTATTTAATACACCTATTTATTGAGCCTATTTAATAAGCCTGTTTATTGAGCCTATTTAATAAGCCTATTTATTGAGCCTATTTAATAAGCCTATTTAATAAGCCTATTTATTGAGCCTATTTAATAAGCCTGTTTATTGAGCCTATTTAATAAGCCTATTTATTGAGCCTATTTAATAAGCCTATTTATTGAGCCTATTTAATAAGCCGATTTAATAAGTCTATCTAATAAGCCTATTTAATAAGCCTATTTAATAAGCCTATTTATTGAGCCTACTTAATAAACCTATTTAATAAGCCTATTTATTGAGCCTATTTAATAAGTCTATTTAATAAGCCTATTTAATAAGCCTATTTAATAAGTATTTAATGAGCCTATTTAATAAGTCTATTTAATAAGCCTATTTAATCAGAATCAGAAATCAGAATCAGAAAGGGTTTTATTCGCCATGGAAGTTCACACCGACACGGAATTTACTTTGGCAGGATGGTGCATACATTCAACATATAGGAATCTAAAATCTTAAATAAGTTTTAAACAAGTCTTACTATAATAAGGGTTAAAAGTCTAACACTAAGGGGCTGAAGTATATAAAATTAAATAAATATCGAATATAAAATAGCTTTAAGATATCATTTAAAAATAAAAAATACAAATAGGGAAACATAGTTAATATCAGCAACGTGTCGTTATGTAGATCAAATGTTAAAAACAGTGTTAGCCCTTGGCCTTGTTTAACAGGCCAGCAGCAGATGGGAAGAAACTGTTTTTATGGCGTGAGGTTTTGGTCCTGATGGACCGAAGCCTTCTGCCGGAGGGGAGTAGCTGAAACAGAGAGTGTCCAGGGTGGGAGAAATCGGCCATAATCTTCCTCGCTCGCCTCATAGACCTTGTCGTGTGCAGGTCCTCGAGGGTCGGTAGATTGCAGGCAATTACCTTCTCAGCAGTGTGGATGATACGCTGCAGTCTGCTCTTGTCCTTGGCAGTGGCAGCAGCGTACCAGACGGTTATGGAGGAGGTGAGGATGGATTCAATGATCGCTGTATAGAATTGCACCATCATTGTCTTTGGCAGGTTGAATTTCTTCAGCTGCCGTAGAAAGTACATCCTCTGTTGAGCTTTCTTGGTGAGGGAGCTGATGTTCAATTCCCACTTGAGGTCCCGGGAGAGAATAGTGCCCAGGAAGCGGAAGGACTCTACAATTTTTACTGGGGAGTCTAACAGGGTGATGGGGGTGAGTGGTGCTGTATTCTTCCTGAAGTCCACAACCATCTCAACTGTCTTTAGAGCATTTAGCTCTAAGTTGTTCTGGCTACACCAGGTCACCAGATTGTCAGCTTCCCACCTATAGTCAGACTCATCCCCACCAGAGATCAGCCCAATGAGGGTGGTGTCATCCGCAAACTTCAATAGTTTGACGGACAGATGATTGGAGGTGCAGCTGTTGGTATACAGGGAGAAGAGCAGAGGGGAAAGGACGCAGCCCTGAGGAGTTCCGGTGCTGATGGACCTGGAGCCAGAGACTTGTGTTCCCAGCTTAACGCACTGCTTCCTGTCAGACAGGAAGTCTGTGATCCATTTACAGGTGGTGTATGGCACGTTCAGCTGGAAGAGCTTGTCCTGAAGCAGGGCAGGGATGATGGTGTTGAAGGCAGAGCTGAAGTCCACAAACAGGATCCTGGCGTAGGATGCTGGGGCGTCCAGATGCTGTAGGGTGAAGTGGAGGGCCATGTTAACTGCATCGTCCACAGACCTGTTGGCTCTGTAGGCAAACTGAAGGGGGTCCAGGAGAGGATCTGTGATGGCTTTGAGGTGTGCCAGGACCAGGCGCTCAAAAGACTTCATTACCACAGATGTAAGGGCGACCGGTCTGTAATCATTTAGTCCTGTTGGCCTTAGCTTTTTGGGCACAGGGATGATGGTGGAGGACTTGAGACAGGCTGGTACATGGCATGTCTCCAGGGAGGTGTTAAAGATGTTGGTGAACACCGGAGACAGCTGGTCAGCGCAGTGCCTGAGGGTGGCTGGAGAGACAGAGTCCGGCCCGGCTGCTTTGCGTGGATTCTGCCTCTTGAAAAGTCTATTAACTTCTCCCTCCTGAAAGGAGATAGTCGTCTCTGTAGTATTGGTGGGGGATGGGGCCTCTTGGGTTGGAAGGGGTGGTTCAGGACAGTCCAATTGTCTTTCAAATCTACAGTAGAACTCGTTCAGGTCGTTGGCTAGGCGGGAGTCGTTAGTGGTGTGGGGGGCTCTGGGTTTGTAGTTGGTGATCTGCCTGAGCCCTCTCCAGACAGAAGCAGCGTCGTTTGTAGAGAACTGGTGTTTTAGTCTCTCTGAGTACAGTCGTTTAGCCTCTCTCACCGCTTTGCTAAACCTGTTCTTCGACTCCTTGAATCTGTCTCTATCTCCACTCCTAAACGCTTCCTCCTTCTCCAACCTCAACCTTCTGAGCTTTGCTGAGAACCAGGGCTTATTGTTGTTAAAGTTCACCCTGGTACGTGTTGGGATACAGCAGTCCTCACAGAAGCTGATGTAGGACGTCACAGCCTCTGTGAGTTCATCCAGACTATTGGTAGCAGTCGTGAACATATCCCAGTCAGTACAGTCTAAGCACGCCCGCAAATCTTCCACAGCCTCACTGGTCCACTGTTTAGATGTCCTCACAGCAGGTTTACAGAGTTTTAGTTTCTGCCTGTATGCAGGAATCAGGTGGACCATGGCATGGTCAGAG
The DNA here is from genome assembly GCF_048934315.1 of Petromyzon marinus. NCBI lineage: Eukaryota > Metazoa > Chordata > Hyperoartia > Petromyzontiformes > Petromyzontidae > Petromyzon > Petromyzon marinus. The sequence continues at coordinate 5,253,672 of NW_027423002.1, forward strand.
TGTCCTAGTGCTGCTCGGGGGACGGCGTGGTAGGCTCTACTGACTGTAGTGTAACAGTGATCCAGAGTGTTCCCTTCTCTGGTTGGGCATTTAATGAATTGTATGTATTTGGGGAGTTCGTGGCTGAGATTACCTTTGTTAAAGTCGCCAAGTACGATAACCAACGAATCTGGATTTGCTCGCTCCACACTCAGAATCTGATCGGCGAGCATGCGTTGGGCCTCTTTAACCTGAGGACAAGGCGGCAAATAAACTCCGACCAAAATGAGCGACGCGAACTCGCGAGGCGAGTAAAACGGTTTACAGGTTATAAAAATTGATTCAAGGAGTGGAGAACAATGTTGCAGAATCACTGTGACATCTACACACCAGCCACTGTTAATAGGCCTATTTAATAAGTCTAAGTTGCTTAAATAAGCCTATTTAATAAGAGTATTTAATAGGCCTATTTAATAAGCCTAAGTTGCTGAAATAAGCCTATTTAATATGCCTAAGTTGCTGAATAAGCCTATTTAATAAGCCTAAGTTGCTGAAATAAGCCTATTTAATAAGTCTAAGTTGCTGAAATAAGGCTATTTAATAAGTCTAAGTTGCTGAAATAAGCCTATTTAATAAGGCTTTTTATTAAGTCTAAGTTGCTGAAATAAACCTATTTAATAAGCCTAAGTTGCTAAAATAAGCCTATTTAATGAGGCTATTTAATAAGTCTATTTAATGAGCCTATTTAATAAGCCTATTTAATAAGCCTATTTAATAAGCCTATTTAATACGCCTAATTAATAAACATATTTAATAAGTATTTAATGAGCCTATTTAATAAGTCTATTTAATAAGCCTTTTTAATAAGCCTATTTAATAAATCTATTTAATAAGCCTATTTAATAAGTCTATTTAATAAGTCTATTTAATAAGCCTATTTAATAAGTATTTAATGAGCCTATTTAATAAGCCTATTTATTGAGCCTATTTAATAAGCCTATTTATTGAGCCTATTTTATAAGCCTATTTATTGAGCCTATTTAATAAGCCTATTTATTGAGCCTATTTAATAAGCCTATTTAATAAGTCTATTTAATAAGCCTATTTAATAAGCCTATTTAATAAGCCTATTTAATAAGCCTATTTAATAAGCCTATTTATTGAGCCTATTTAATAAGTCTATTTAATAAGCCTACTTAATAAGTCTATTTAATAATTATTTAATGAGCCTATTTAATAAGCCTATTTAATAAGCCTATTCATTGAGCCTATTTTATAAGCCTATTTATTGAGCCTATTTAATAAGCCTATTTATTGAGCCTATTTAATAAGCCTATTTATTGAGCCTATTTAATAAGTCTATTTAATAAGCCTATTTATTGAGCCTATTTAATAAGCCTATTTAATAAGCCTATTTATTGAGCTTATTTAATAAGTCTATTTAATAAGCCTATTTAATAAGCCTATTTAATAAGTATTTAATGAGCCTATTTAATAAGTCTATTTAATAAGCCTATTTAATAAGGCTATTTAATTAGCCTAAGTTGCTGAAATAAGCCTATTTAATAAGCCTATTTAATAGGCCTATTTAATAAGTCTAAGTTGCTGAAATAAGCCTATTTAATAAGCCTAAGTTTCTGAATGAGCCTATTTAATAAGCCTAAGTTGCTGAAATAAGCTTATTTAATAAGCCTAAGTTGCTGAACAAGCCTATTTAATAAGCCTAAGTTGCTGAATAAACCTATTTAATAAGTCTAAGTTGCTGAAATAAGCCTATTCAATAAGGCTATTTAATAAGCCTAAGTTGCTGAAATAAGCCTATTTAATAAGCCTATTTAATAAGCCTATTTAATAAGTATTTAATGAGGCTATTTAATAAGCCTATTTAATAAGTCTATTCAATAAGTCTATTTAATAAGCCTATTTAATACGCCTATTTATTGAGCCTATTTAATAAGCCTGTTTATTGAGCCTATTTAATAAGCCTATTTATTGAGCCCATTTAATAAGCCTATTTAATAAGCCTATTTATTGAGCCTATTTAATAAGCCTGTTTATTGAGCCTATTTAATACGCCTATTTATTGAGCCTATTTAATAAGCCTATTTATTGAGCCTATTTAATAAGCCGATTTAATAAGTCTATCTAATAAGCCTATTTAATAAGCCTATTTAATAAGCCTATTTATTGAGCCTACTTAATAAGCCTATTTAATAAGCCTGTTTATTGAGCCTATTTAATACGCCTATTTATTGAGCCTATTTAATAAGCCTATTTATTGAGCCTATTTAATAAGCCGATTTAATAAGTCTATCTAATAAGCCTATTTAATAAGCCTATTTAATAAGCCTATTTATTGAGCCTACTTAATAAGCCTATTTAATAAGCCTATTTATTGAGCCTATTTAATAAGTCTATTTAATAAGCCTATTTAATAAGCCTATTTAATAAGTATTTAATGAGCCTATTTAATAAGTCTATTTAATAATCCTATTTAATAGGCCTATTTAATAAGTCTAAGTTGCTTAAATAAGCCTATTTAATAAGCCTATTTAATAGGCCTATTTAATAAGCCTAAGTTGCTGAAATAAGCCTATTTAATATGCCTAAGTTGCTGAATAAGCCTATTTAATAAGCCTAAGTTGCTGAAATAAGCCTATTTAATAAGTCTAAGTTGCTGAAATAAGGCTATTTAATAAGCCTAAGTTGCTGAAATAAGCCTATTTAATAAGCCTAAGTTGCTGAAATAAGGCTATTTAATAAGTCTAAGTTGCTGAAATAAGCCTATTTAATAAGCCTAAGTTGCTGAAATAAGTATATTTAATAAGCATAAGTTGCTGAAATAAGCCTATTTAATGAGTCTAAGTTGCTGAAATAAGGCTATTTAATAAGTCTAAGTTGCTGAAATAAGCCTATTTAATAAGGCTATTTAATAAGTCTAAGTTGCTGAAATAAACCTATTTAATAAGCCTAAGTTGCTAAAATAAGCCTATTTAATAAGCCTATTTAATAAGCCTATTTATTGAGCCTATTTAATAAGTCTATTTAATAAGCCTACTTAATAAGCCTATTTAATAATTATTTAATGAGCCTATTTAATAAGCCTATTTAATAAGCCTATTCATTGAGCCTATTTTATAAGCCTATTTATTGAGCCTATTTAATAAGCCTATTTATTGAGCCTATTTAATAATCCTATTTATTGAGCCTATTTAATAAGTCTATTTAATAAGCCTATTTATTGAGCCTATTTAATAAGCCTATTTAATAAGCCTATTTATTGAGCTTATTTAATAAGTCTATTTAATAAGTCTATTTAATAAGCCTATTTAATAAGTATTTAATGAGCCTATTTAATAAGTCTATTTAATAAGCCTATTTAATAAGGCTATTTAATTAGCCTAAGTTGCTGAAATAAGCCTATTTAATAAGCCTATTTAATAGGCCTATTTAATAAGTCTAAGTTGCTGAAATAAGCCTATTTAATAAGCCTAAGTTTCTGAATGAGCCTATTTAATAAGCCTAAGTTGCTGAAATAAGCTTATTTAATAAGCCTAAGTTGCTGAACAAGCCTATTTAATAAGCCTAAGTTGCTGAATAAACCTATTTAATAAGTTTAAGTTGCTGAAATAAGCCTATTCAATAAGGCTATTTAATAAGCCTAAGTTGCTGAAATAAGCCTATTTAATAAGCCTATTTAATAAGCCTATTTAATAAGTATTTAATGAGGCTATTTAACAAGCCTATTTAATAAGTCTATTCAATAAGTCTATTTAATAAGCCTATTTAATACGCCTATTTATTGAGCCTATTTAATAAGCCTGTTTATTGAGCCTATTTAATAAGCCTATTTATTGAGCCCATTTAATAAGCCTATTTAATAAGCCTATTTATTGAGCCTATTTAATAAGCCTGTTTATTGAGCCTATTTAATACGCCTATTTATTGAGCCTATTTAATAAGCCTATTTATTGAGCCTATTTAATAAGCCGATTTAATAAGTCTATCTAATAAGCCTATTTAATAAGCCTATTTAATAAGCCTACTTAATAAACCTATTTAATAAGCCTATTTATTGAGCCTATTTAATAAGTCTATTTAATAAGCCTATTTAATAAGCCTATTTAATAAGTATTTAATGAGCCTATTTAATAAGTCTATTTAATAAGCCTATTTAATCAGAATCAGAAATCAGAATCAGAAAGGGTTTTATTCGCCATGTAAGTTCACACCGACACGGAATTTACTTTGGCAGGATGGTGCATACATTCAACATATAGGAATCTAAAATCTTAAATAAGTTTTAAACAAGTCTTACTATAATAAGGGTTAAAAGTCTAACACTAAGGGGCTGAAGTATATAAAATTAAATAAATATCGAATATAAAATAGCTTTAAGATATCATTTAAAAATAAAAAATACAAATAGGGAAACATAGTTAATATCAGCAACGTGTCGTTATGTAGATCAAATGTTAAAAACAGTGTTAGCCCTTGGCCTTGTTTAACAGGCCAGCAGCAGATGGGAAGAAACTGTTTTTATGGCGTGAGGTTTTGGTCCTGATGGACCGAAGCCTTCTGCCGGAGGGGAGTAGCTGAAACAGAGAGTGTCCAGGGTGGGAGAAATCGGCCATAATCTTCCTCGCTCGCCTCATAGACCTTGTCGTGTGCAGGTCCTCGAGGGTCGGTAGATTGCAGGCAATTACCTTCTCAGCAGTGTGGATGATACGCTGCAGTCTGCTCTTGTCCTTGGCAGTGGCAGCAGCGTACCAGACGGTTATGGAGGAGGTGAGGATGGATTCAATGATCGCTGTATAGAATTGCACCATCATTGTCTTTGGCAGGTTGAATTTCTTCAGCTGCCGTAGAAAGTACATCCTCTGTTGAGCTTTCTTGGTGAGGGAGCTGATGTTCAATTCCCACTTGAGGTCCCGGGAGAGAATAGTGCCCAGGAAGCGGAAGGACTCTACAATTTTTACTGGGGAGTCTAACAGGGTGATGGGGGTGAGTGGTGCTGTATTCTTCCTGAAGTCCACAACCATCTCAACTGTCTTTAGAGCATTTAGCTCTAAGTTGTTCTGGCTACACCAGGTCACCAGATTGTCAGCTTCCCACCTATAGTCAGACTCATCCCCACCAGAGATCAGCCCAATGAGGGTGGTGTCATCCGCAAACTTCAATAGTTTGACGGACAGATGATTGGAGGTGCAGCTGTTGGTATACAGGGAGAAGAGCAGAGGGGAAAGGACGCAGCCCTGAGGAGTTCCGGTGCTGATGGACCTGGAGCCAGAGACTTGTGTTCCCAGCTTAACGCACTGCTTCCTGTCAGACAGGAAGTCTGTGATCCATTTACAGGTGGTGTATGGCACGTTCAGCTGGAAGAGCTTGTCCTGAAGCAGGGCAGGGATGATGGTGTTGAAGGCAGAGCTGAAGTCCACAAACAGGATCCTGGCGTAGGATGCTGGGGCGTCCAGATGCTGTAGGGTGAAGTGGAGGGCCATGTTAACTGCATCGTCCACAGACCTGTTGGCTCTGTAGGCAAACTGAAGGGGGTCCAGGAGAGGGTCTGTGATGGCTTTGAGGTGTGCCAGGACCAGGCGCTCAAAAGACTTCATTACCACAGATGTAAGGGCGACCGGTCTGTAATCATTTAGTCCTGTTGGCCTTAGCTTTTTGGGCACAGGGATGATGGTGGAGGACTTGAGACAGGCTGGTACATGGCATGTCTCCAGGGAGGTGTTAAAGATGTTGGTGAACACCGGAGACAGCTGGTCAGCGCAGTGCCTGAGGGTGGCTGGAGAGACAGAGTCCGGCAGGCTGCTTTGCGTGGATTCTGCCTCTTGAAAAGTCTATTAACTTCTCCCTCCTGAAAGGAGATAGTCGTCTCTGTAGTATTGGTGGGGGATGGGGCCTCTTGGGTTGGAAGGGGTGGTTCAGGACAGTCCAATTGTCTTTCAAATCTACAGTAGAACTCGTTCAGGTCGTTGGCTAGGCGGGAGTCGTTAGTGGTGTGGGGGGCTCTGGGTTTGTAGTTGGTGATCTGCCTGAGCCCTCTCCAGACAGAAGCAGCGTCGTTTGTAGAGAACTGGTGTTTTAGTCTCTCTGAGTACAGTCGTTTAGCCTCTCTCACCGCTTTGCTAAACCTGTTCTTCGACTCCTTGAATCTGTCTCTATCTCCACTCCTAAACGCTTCCTCCTTCTCCAACCTCAACCTTCTGAGCTTTGCTGAGAACCAGGGCTTATTGTTGTTAAAGTTCACCCTGGTACGTGTTGGGATACAGCAGTCCTCACAGAAGCTGATGTAGGACGTCACAGCCTCTGTGAGTTCATCCAGACTATTGGTAGCAGTCGTGAACATATCCCAGTCAGTACAGTCTAAGCACGCCCGCAAATCTTCCACAGCCTCACTGGTCCACTGTTTAGATGTCCTCACAGCAGGTTTACAGAGTTTTAGTTTCTGCCTGTATGCAGGAATCAGGTGGACCATGGCATGGTCAGAGTGTCCTAGTGCTGCTCGGGGGACGGCGTGGTAGGCTCTACTGACTGTAGTGTAACAGTGATCCAGAGTGTTCCCTTCTCTGGTTGGGCATTTAATGAATTGTATGTATTTGGGGAGTTCGTGGCTGAGATTACCTTTGTTAAAGTCGCCAAGTACGATAACCAACGAATCTGGATTTGCTCGCTCCACACTCAGAATCTGATCGGCGAGCATGCGTTGGGCCTCTTTAACCTGAGGACAAGGCGGCAAATAAACTCCGACCAAAATGAGCGACGCGAACTCGCGAGGCGAGTAAAACGGTTTACAGGTTATAAAAATTGATTCAAGGAGTGGAGAACAATGTTGCAGAATCACTGTGACATCTACACACCAGCCACTGTTAATAGGCCTATTTAATAAGTCTAAGTTGCTTAAATAAGCCTATTTAATAAGAGTATTTAATAGGCCTATTTAATAAGCCTAAGTTGCTGAAATAAGCCTATTTAATATGCCTAAGTTGCTGAATAAGCCTATTTAATAAGCCTAAGTTGCTGAAATAAGCCTATTTAATAAGTCTAAGTTGCTGAAATAAGGCTATTTAATAAGCCTAAGTTGCTGAAATAAGCCTTTTTAATCAGTGTAAGTTGCTGAAATAAGGCTATTTAATAAGTCTAAGTTGCTGAAATAAGCCTATTTAATAAGGCTATTTAATAAGTCTAAGTTGCTGAAATAAACCTATTTAATAAGCCTAAGTTGCTAAAATAAGCCTATTTAATGAGGCTATTTAATAAGTCTATTTAATGAGCCTATTTAATAAGCCTATTTAATAAGCCTATTTAATAAGCCTATTTAATACGCCTAATTAATAAACATATTTAATAAGTATTTAATGAGCCTATTTAATAAGTCTATTTAATAAGCCTTTTTAATAAGCCTATTTAATAAATCTATTTAATAAGCCTATTTAATAAGTCTATTTAATAAGTCTATTTAATAAGCCTATTTAATAAGTATTTAATGAGCCTATTTAATAAGCCTATTTATTGAGCCTATTTAATAAGCCTATTTATTGAGCCTATTTTATAAGCCTATTTATTGAGCCTATTTAATAAGCCTATTTATTGAGCCTATTTAATAAGCCTATTTAATAAGTCTATTTAATAAGCCTATTTAATAAGCCTATTTAATAAGCCTATTTAATAAGCCTATTTAATAAGCCTATTTATTGAGCCTATTTAATAAGTCTATTTAATAAGCCTACTTAATAAGCCTATTTAATAATTATTTAATGAGCCTATTTAATAAGCCTATTTAATAAGCCTATTCATTGAGCCTATTTTATAAGCCTATTTATTGAGCCTATTTAATAAGCCTATTTATTGAGCCTATTTAATAAGCCTATTTATTGAGCCTATTTAATAAGTCTATTTAATAAGCCTATTTATTGAGCCTATTTAATAAGCCTATTTAATAAGCCTATTTATTGAGCTTATTTAATAAGTCTATTTAATAAGCCTATTTAATAAGCCTATTTAATAAGTATTTAATGAGCCTATTTAATAAGTCTATTTAATAAGCCTATTTAATAAGGCTATTTAATTAGCCTAAGTTGCTGAAATAAGCCTATTTAATAAGCCTATTTAATAGGCCTATTTAATAAGTCTAAGTTGCTGAAATAAGCCTATTTAATAAGCCTAAGTTTCTGAATGAGCCTATTTAATAAGCCTAAGTTGCTGAAATAAGCTTATTTAATAAGCCTAAGTTGCTGAACAAGCCTATTTAATAAGCCTAAGTTGCTGAATAAACCTATTTAATAAGTCTAAGTTGCTGAAATAAGCCTATTCAATAAGGCTATTTAATAAGCCTAAGTTGCTGAAATAAGCCTATTTAATAAGCCTATTTAATAAGCCTATTTAATAAGTATTTAATGAGGCTATTTAATAAGCCTATTTAATAAGTCTATTCAATAAGTCTATTTAATAAGCCTATTTAATACGCCTATTTATTGAGCCTATTTAATAAGCCTGTTTATTGAGCCTATTTAATAAGCCTATTTATTGAGCCCATTTAATAAGCCTATTTAATAAGCCTATTTATTGAGCCTATTTAATAAGCCTGTTTATTGAGCCTATTTAATACGCCTATTTATTGAGCCTATTTAATAAGCCTATTTATTGAGCCTATTTAATAAGCCGATTTAATAAGTCTATCTAATAAGCCTATTTAATAAGCCTATTTAATAAGCCTATTTATTGAGCCTACTTAATAAGCCTATTTAATAAGCCTATTTATTGAGCCTATTTAATAAGTCTATTTAATAAGCCTATTTAATAAGCCTATTTAATAAGTATTTAATGAGCCTATTTAATAAGTCTATTTAATAATCCTATTTAATAGGCCTATTTAATAAGTCTAAGTTGCTTAAATAAGCCTATTTAATAAGCCTATTTAATAGGCCTATTTAATAAGCCTAAGTTGCTGAAATAAGCCTATTTAATATGCCTAAGTTGCTGAATAAGCCTATTTAATAAGCCTAAGTTGCTGAAATAAGCCTATTTAATAAGTCTAAGTTGCTGAAATAAGGCTATTTAATAAGCCTAAGTTGCTGAAATAAGCCTATTTAATAAGCCTAAGTTGCTGAAATAAGGCTATTTAATAAGTCTAAGTTGCTGAAATAAGCCTATTTAATAAGCCTAAGTTGCTGAAATAAGTATATTTAATAAGCATAAGTTGCTGAAATAAGCCTATTTAATGAGTCTAAGTTGCTGAAATAAGGCTATTTAATAAGTCTAAGTTGCTGAAATAAGCCTATTTAATAAGGCTATTTAATAAGTCTAAGTTGCTGAAATAAACCTATTTAATAAGCCTAAGTTGCTAAAATAAGCCTATTTAATAAGCCTATTTAATAAGCCTATTTATTGAGCCTATTTAATAAGTCTATTTAATAAGCCTACTTAATAAGCCTATTTAATAATTATTTAATGAGCCTATTTAATAAGCCTATTTAATAAGCCTATTCATTGAGCCTATTTTATAAGCCTATTTATTGAGCCTATTTAATAAGCCTATTTATTGAGCCTATTTAATAAGCCTATTTATTGAGCCTATTTAATAAGTCTATTTAATAAGCCTATTTATTGAGCCTATTTAATAAGCCTATTTAATAAGCCTATTTATTGAGCTTATTTAATAAGTCTATTTAATAAGCCTATTTAATAAGCCTATTTAATAAGTATTTAATGAGCCTATTTAATAAGTCTATTTAATAAGCCTATTTAATAAGGCTATTTAATTAGCCTAAGTTGCTGAAATAAGCCTATTTAATAAGCCTATTTAATAGGCCTATTTAATAAGTCTAAGTTGCTGAAATAAGCCTATTTAATAAGCCTAAGTTTCTGAATGAGCCTATTTAATAAGCCTAAGTTGCTGAAATAAGCTTATTTAATAAGCCTAAGTTGCTGAACAAGCCTATTTAATAAGCCTAAGTTGCTGAATAAACCTATTTAATAAGTCTAAGTTGCTGAAATAAGCCTATTCAATAAGGCTATTTAATAAGCCTAAGTTGCTGAAATAAGCCTATTTAATAAGCCTATTTAATAAGCCTATTTAATAAGTATTTAATGAGGCTATTTAATAAGCCTATTTAATAAGTCTATTCAATAAGTCTATTTAATAAGCCTATTTAATACGCCTATTTATTGAGCCTATTTAATAAGCCTGTTTATTGAGCCTATTTAATAAGCCTATTTATTGAGCCCATTTAATAAGCCTATTTAATAAGCCTATTTATTGAGCCTATTTAATAAGCCTGTTTATTGAGCCTATTTAATACGCCTATTTATTGAGCCTATTTAATAAGCCTATTTATTGAGCCTATTTAATAAGCCGATTTAATAAGTCTATCTAATAAGCCTATTTAATAAGCCTATTTAATAAGCCTATTTATTGAGCCTACTTAATAAGCCTATTTAATAAGCCTGTTTATTGAGCCTATTTAATACGCCTATTTATTGAGCCTATTTAATAAGCCTATTTATTGAGCCTATTTAATAAGCCGATTTAATAAGTCTATCTAATAAGCCTATTTAATAAGCCTATTTAATAAGCCTATTTATTGAGCCTACTTAATAAGCCTATTTAATAAGCCTATTTATTGAGCCTATTTAATAAGTCTATTTAATAAGCCTATTTAATAAGCCTATTTAATAAGTATTTAATGAGCCTATTTAATAAGTCTATTTAATAATCCTATTTAATAGGCCTATTTAATAAGTCTAAGTTGCTTAAATAAGCCTATTTAATAAGCCTATTTAATAGGCCTATTTAATAAGCCTAAGTTGCTGAAATAAGCCTATTTAATATGCCTAAGTTGCTGAATAAGCTTATTTAATAAGCCTAAGTTGCTGAAATAAGCCTATTTAATAAGTCTAAGTTGCTGAAATAAGGCTATTTAATAAGCCTAAGTTGCTGAAATAAGCCTATTTAATAAGCCTAAGTTGCTGAAATAAGGCTATTTAATAAGTCTAAGTTGCTGAAATAAGCCTATTTAATAAGCCTAAGTTGCTGAAATAAGTATATTTAATAAGCATAAGTTGCTGAAATAAGCCTATTTAATGAGTCTAAGTTACTGAAATAAGGCTATTTAATAAGTCTAAGTTGCTGAAATAAGCCTATTTAATAAGGCTATTTAATAAGTCTAAGTTGCTGAAATAAACCTATTTAATAAGCCTAAGTTGCTAAAATAAGCCTATTTAATGAGGCTATTTAATAAGTCTATTTAATGAGCCTATTTAATAAGCCTATTTAATAAGCATATTTAATAAGCCTATTTAATACGCCTAATTAATAAACATATTTAATAAATATTTAATGAGCCTATTTAATAAGTCTATTTAATAAGCCTTTTTAATAAGCCTATTTAATAAATCTATTTAATAAGCCTATTTAATAAGTCTATTTAATAAGTCTATTTAATAAGCCTATTTAATAAGTATTTAATGAGCCTATTTAATAAGCCTATTTATTGAGCCTATTTAATAAGCCTATTTATTGAGCCTATTTAATAAGCCTATTTAATAAGTCTATTTAATAAGCCTATTTAATAAGCCTATTTAATACGCCTATTTAATAAGCCTATTTAATAAGCCTATTTAATAAGCCTATTTATTGAGCCTATTTAATAAGTCTATTTAATAAGCCTACTTAATAAGCCTATTTAATAATTATTTAATGAGCCTATTTAATAAGCCTATTTAATAAGCCTATTCATTGAGCCTATTTTATAAGCCTATTTATTGAGCCTATTTAATAAGCCTATTTATTGAGCCTATTTAATAAGCCTATTTATTGAGCCTATTTAATAAGTCTATTTAATAAGCCTATTTATTGAGCCTATTTAATAAGCCTATTTAATAAGCCTATTTATTGAGCTTATTTAATAAGTCTATTTAATAAGCCTATTTAATAAGCCTATTTAATAAGTATTTAATGAGCCTATTTAATAAGTCTATTTAATAAGCCTATTTAATAAGGCTATTTATTGAGCCTAAGTTGCTGAAATAAGCCTATTTAATAAGCCTATTTAATAGGCCTATTTAATAAGTCTAAGTTGCTGAAATAAGCCTATTTAATAAGCCTAAGTTTCTGAATGAGCCTATTTAATAAGCCTAAGTTGCTGAATAAACCTATTTAATAAGTCTAAGTTGCTGAAATAAGCCTATTCAATAAGGCTATTTAAGAAGCCTAAGTTGCTGAAATAAGCCTATTTAATAAGCCTATTTAATAAGCCTATTTAATAAGTATTTAATGAGGCTATTTAATATGCCTATTTAATAAGCCTATTTAATAAGCCTATTTAATACGCCTATTTAATAAACATATTTAATAAGTATTTAATGAGCCTATTTAATAAGCCTATTTATTGAGCCTATTTAATAAGCCTATTTATTGAGCCTATTTAATAAGCCTATTTATTGAGCCTATTTAATAAGCCTATTTATTGAGCCTATTTAATACGCCTATTTAATAAGTCTATTTAATAAGCCTATTTAATAAGCCTATTTATTGAGCCTTTTTAATAAGCCTATTTAATAAGCGTATTTATTGAGCCTATTTAATAAGTCTATTTATTAAGCCTATTTAATAGGCCTATTTAATAAATCTAAGTTGCTGAAATAAGCCTATTTAATAAGCCTATTTAATAGGCCTATTTAATAAGCCTAAGTTGCTGAAATAAGCCTATTTAATAAGTCTAAGTTGCTGAAATAAGGCTAATTAATAAGCCTAAGTTGCTGAAATAAGCCTATTTAATAAGCCTAAGTTGCTGAAATAAGGCTATTTAATAAGTCTAAGTTGCTGAAATAAGCCTATTTAATACGCCTAAATTGCTGAAATAAGTATATTTAATAGGCATAAGTCGCTGAAATAAGCCTATTTAATAAGTCTAAGTTGCTGAAATAAGGCTATTTAATAAGTCTAAGTTGCTGAAATAAACCTATTTAATAAGCCTAAGTTGCTAAAATAAGCCTATTTAATGAGGCTATTTAATAAGTCTATTTAATAAGCCTATTTAATAAGCCTGTTTATTGAGCCTATTTAATAAGCCTATTTATTGAGCCTATTTAATAAGCCTATTTATTGAGCCTATTTAATAAGCCGATTTAATAAGTCTATCTAATAAGCCTATTTAATAAGCCTATTTAATAAGCCTATTTATTGAGCCTACTTAATAAGCCTATTTAATAAGCCTATTTATTGAGCCTATTTAATAAGTCTATTTAATAAGCCTATTTAATAAGCCTATTTAATAAGTATTTAATTAGCCTATTTAATAAGTTTATTTAATAAGCCTATTTAATAGGCCTATTTAATAAGTCTAAGTTGCTTAAATAAGCCTATTTAATAAGCCTATTTAATAGGCCTATTTAATAAGCCTAAGTTGCTGAAATAAGCCTATTTAATAAGCCTAAGTTGCTGAATAAGCCTATTTAATAAGCCTAAGTTGCTGAAATAAGCCTATTTAATAAGTCTAAGTTGCTGAAATAAGGCTATTTAATAAGCCTAAGTTGCTGAAATAAGCCTATTTAATAAGCCTAAGTTGCTGAAATAAGGCTATTTAATAAGTCTAAGTTGCTGAAATAAGCCTATTTAATAAGCCTAAGTTGCTGAAATAAGTATATTTAATAAGCATAAGTTGCTGAAATCAGCCTATTTAATGAGTCTAAGTTGCTGACATAAGGCTATTTAATAAGTCTAAGTTGCTGAAATAAGCCTATTTAATAATCCTATTTAATATGCCTATTTAATAAGTATTTAATGAGGCTGTTTAATAAGCCTATTTAATAAGCCTATTTAATAAGCCTATTTAATACGTCTATTTAATAAACATATTTAATAAGTATTTAATGAGCCTATTTAATAAGCCTATTTATTGAGCCTATTTAATAAGCCTATTTATTGAGCCTATTTAATAAGCCTATTTATTGAGCCTATTTAATAAGCCTATTTATTGAGCCTATTTAATAAGCCTATTTAATAAGTCTATTTAATAAGCCTATTTAATAAGCCTATTTATTGAGCCTATTTAATAAGCCTATTTAATAAGCCTATTTAATGAGCCTATTTAATAAGTCTATTTAATAAGCCTATTTAATAGGCCTATTTAATAAATCTAAGTTGCTGAAATAAGCCTATTTAATAAGCCTATTTAATAGGCCTATTTAATAAGCCTAAGTTGCTGAAATAAGCCTATTTAATAAGTCTAAGTTGCTGAAATAAGGCTAATTAATAAGCCTAAGTTGCTGAAATAAGCCTATTTAATAAGCCTAAGTTGCTGAAATAAGGCTATTTAATAAGTCTAAGTTGCTGAAATAAGCCTATTTAATAAGCATAAGTTGCTGAAATAAGCCTATTTAATAAGTCTAAGTTGCTGAAGTAAGGCTATTTAATAAGTCTAAGTTGCTGAAATAAACCTATTTAATAAGCCTAAGTTGCTAAAATAAGCCTATTTAATGAGGCTATTTAATAAGTCTATTTAATAAGCCTATTTAATAAGCCTATTTAATAAGCCTATTTAATAAGCCTATTTATTGAGCCTATTTAATAAGCCTGTTTATTGAGCCTATATAATAAGCCTATTTATTGAGCCTATTTAATAAGCCTATTTATTGAGCCTATTTAATAAGCTGATTTAATAAGTCTATCTAATAAGCCTATTTAATAAGCCTATTTAATAAGCCTATTTATTGAGCCTACTTAATAAGCCTATTTAATAAGCCTATTTATTGAACCTATTTGATAAGTCTATTTAATAAGCCTATTTAATAAGCCTATTTAATGAGTATTTAATGAGCCTATTTAATAAGTCTATTTAATAAGCCTATTTAATAGGCCTATTTAATAAGTCTAAGTTGCTTAAATAAGCCTATTTAATAAGCCTATTTAATAGGCCTATTTAATAAGCCTAAGTTGCTGAAATAAGCCTATTTAATAAACCTAAGTTGCTGAATAAGCCTATTTAATAAGCCTAAGTTGCTGAAATAAGCCTATTTAATAAGTCTAAGTTGCGGAAATAAGGCTATTTAATAAGCCTAAGTTGCTGAAATAAGCCTATTTAATAAGCCTAAGTTGCTGAAATAAGGCTATTTAATAAGTCTACGTTGCTGAAATTAGCCTATTTAATAAGCCTAAGTTGCTGAAATAAGTATATTTAATAAGCATAAGTTGCTGAAATCAGCCTTTTTAATGAGTCTAAGTTGCTGAAATAAGGCTATTTAATAAGTCTAAGTTGCTGAAATAAGCCTATTTAATAAGCCTATTTAATAAGCCTATTTAATAAGTATTTAATGAGGCTATTTAATAAGCCTATTTAATAAGCCTATTTAATAAGCCTATTTAATATGCCTATTTAATAAACATATTTAATAAGTATTTAATGAGCCTATTTAATAAGCCTATTTATTGAGCCTATTTAATAAGCCTATTTATTGAGCCTATTTAATAAGCCTATTTATTGAGCCTATTTAATAAGCCTATTTATTGAGCCTATTTAATAAGCCTATTTAATAAGTCTATTTAATAAGCCTATTTAATAAGCCTATTTATTGAGCCTATTTAATAAGCCTATTTAATAAGCCTATTTATTGAGCCTATTTAATAAGTCTATTTAATAAGCCTATTTAATAAGCCTATTTAATAAGTATTTAATGAGCCTATTTAATAAGTCTATTTAATAAGCCTATTTAATAGGCCTATTTAATAAGTCTAAGTTGCTTAAATAAGCCTATTTAATAAGCCTATTTAATAGGCCTATTTAATAAGCCTAAGTTGCTGAAATAAGCCTATTTAATAAGTCTAAGTTGCTGAAATAAGGCTAATTAATAAGCCTAAGTTGCTGAAATAAGCCTATTTAATAAGCCTAAGTTTCTGAAATAAGGCTATTTAATAAGTCTAAGTTGATGAAATAAGCCTATTTAATAAGTCTAAGTTGCTGAAGTAAGGCTATTTAATAAGTCTAAGTTGCTGAAATAAACCTATTTAATAAGCCTAAGTTGCTAAAATAAGCCTATTTAATGAGGCTATTTAATAAGTCTATTTAATAAGCCTATTTAATAAGCCTATTTAATAAGCCTGTTTATTGAGCCTATTTAATAAGCCTATTTATTGAGCCTATTTAATAAGCCTATTTATTGAGCCTATTTAATAAGCCTATTTATTGAGCCTATTTAATACGCCTATTTAATAAGTCTATTTAATAAGCCTATTTAATAAGCCTATTTATTGAGCCTATTTAATAAGCCTATTTAATAAGCGTATTTATTGAGCCTATTTAATAAGTCTATTTATTAAGCCTATTTAATAGGCCTATTTAATAAATCTAAGTTGCTGAAATAAGCCTATTTAATAAGCCTATTTAATAGGCCTATTTAATAAGCCTAAGTTGCTGAAATAAGCCTATTTAATAAGTCTAAGTTGCTGAAATAAGGCTAATTAATAAGCCTAAGTTGCTGAAATAAGCCTATTTAATAAGCCTAAGTTGCTGAAATAAGGCTATTTAATAAGTCTAAGTTGCTGAAATAAGCCTATTTAATACGCCTAAATTGCTGAAATAAGTATATTTAATAAGCATAAGTCGCTGAAATAAGCCTATTTAATAAGTCTAAGTTGCTGAAATAAGGCTATTTAATAAGTCTAAGTTGCTGAAATAAACCTATTTAATAAGCCTAAGTTGCTAAAATAAGCCTATTTAATGAGGCAATTAATAAGTCTATTTAATAAGCCTATTTAATAAGCCTATTTAATAAGCCTATTTAATGAGCCTATTTATTGAGCCTATTTAATAAGCCTGTTTATTGAGCCTATTTAATAAGCCTATTTATTGAGCCTATTTAATAAGCCTATTTATTGAGCCTATTTAATAAGCCGATTTAATAAGTCTATCTAATAAGCATATTTAATAAGCCTATTTAATAAGCCTATTTATTGAGCCTACTTAATAAGCCTATTTAATAAGCCTATTTATTGAGCCTATTTAATAAGTCTATTTAATAAGCCTATTTAATAAGCCTATTTAATAAGTATTTAATGAGCCTATTTAATAAGTCTATTTAATAAGCCTATTTAATAGGCCTATTTAATAAGTCTAAGTTGCTTAAATAAGCCTATTTAATAAGCCTATTTAATAGGCCTATTTAATAAGCCTAAGTTGCTGAAATAAGCCTATTTAATAAGCCTAAGTTGCTGAATAAGCCTATTTAATAAGCCTAAGTTGCTGAAATAAGCCTATTTAATAAGTCTAAGTTGCTGAAATAAGGCTATTTAATAAGCCTAAGTTGCTGAAATAAGCCTGTTTATTAAGCCTAAGTTGCTGAAATAAGGCTATTTAATAAGTCTAAGTTGCTGAAATAAGCCTATTTAATAAGCCTAAGTTGCTGAAATAAGTATATTTAATAAGCATAAGTTGCTGAAATCAGCCTATTTAATGAGTCTAAGTTGCTGAAATAAGGCTATTTAATAAGTCTAAGTTGCTGAAATAAGCCTATTTAATAAGCCTATTTAATAAGCCTATTTAATAAGTATTTAATGAGGCTGTTTAATAAGCCTATTTAATAAGCCTATTTAATAAGCCTATTTAATACGCCTATTTAATAAACATATTTAATAAGTATTTAATGAGCCTATTTAATAAGCCTATTTATTGAGCCTATTTAATAAGCCTATTTATTGAGCCTATTTAATAAGCCTATTTATTGAGCCTATTTAATAAGCCTATTTATTGAGCCTATTTAATAAGCCTATTTAATAAGTCTATTTAATAAGCCTATTTAATAAGCCTATTTATTGAGCCTATTTAATAAGCCTATTTAATAAGCCTATTTAATGAGCCTATTTAATAAGTCTATTTAATAAGCCTATTTAATAGGCCTATTTAATAAATCTAAGTTGCTAAAATAAGCCTATTTAATAAGCCTATTTAATAGGCCTATTTAATAAGCCTAAGTTGCTGAAATAAGCCTATTTAATAAGTCTAAGTTGCTGAAATAAGGCTAATTAATAAGCCTAAGTTGCTGAAATAAGCCTATTTAATAAGCCTAAGTTGCTGAAATAATGCTATTTAATAAGTCTAAGTTGCTGAAATAAGCCTATTTAATACGCCTAAATTGCTGAAATAAGTATATTTAATAAGCATAAGTTGCTGAAATAAGCCTATTTAATAAGTCTAAGTTGCTGAAGTAAGGCTATTTAATAAGTCTAAGTTGCTGAAATAAACCTATTTAATAAGCCTAAGTTGCTAAAATAAGCCTATTTAATGAGGCTATTTAATAAGTCTATTTAATAAGCCTATTTAATAAGCCTATTTAATAAGCCTATTTAATATGCCTATTTATTGAGCCTATTTAAAAAGCCTGTTTATTGAGCCTATATAATAAGCCTATTTATTGAGCCTATTTAATAAGCCTATTTATTGAGCCTATTTAATAAGCTGATTTAATAAGTCTATCTAATAAGCCTATTTAATAAGCCTATTTAATAAGCCTATTTATTGAGCCTACTTAATAAGCCTATTTAATAAGCCTATTTATTGAACCTATTTGATAAGTCTATTTAATAAGCCTATTTAATAAGCCTATTTAATGAGTATTTAATGAGCCTATTTAATAAGTCTATTTAATAAGCCTATTTAATAGGCCTATTTAATAAGTCTAAGTTGCTTAAATAAGCCTATTTAATAAGCCTATTTAATAGGCCTATTTAATAAGCCTAAGTTGCTGAATAAGCCTATTTAATAAGCCTAAGTTGCTGAAATAAGCCTATTTAATAAGTCTAAGTTGCGGAAATAAGGCTATTTAATAAGCCTAAGTTGCTGAAATAAGCTTATTTAATAAGCCTAAGTTGCTGAAATAAGGCTATTTAATAAGTCTAAGTTGCTGAAATTAGCCTATTTAATAAGCCTAAGTTGCTGAAATAAGTATATTTAATAAGCATAAGTTGCTGAAATCAGCCTATTTAATGAGTCTAAGTTGCTGAAATAAGGCTATTCAATAAGTCTAAGTTGCTGAAATAAGCCTATTTAATAAGCCTATTTAATAAGCCTATTTAATAAGTATTTAATGAGGCTATTTAATAAGCCTATTTAATAAGCCTATTTAATAAGCCTATTTAATACGCCTATTTAATAAACATATTTAATAAGTATTTAATGAGCCTATTTAATAAGCCTATTTATTGAGCCTATTTAATAAGCCTATTTATTGAGCCTATTTAATAAGCCTTTTTATTGAGCCTATTTAATAAGCCTATTTATTGAGCCTATTTAATAAGCCTATTTAATAAGTCTATTTAATAAGCCTATTTAATAAGCCTATTTATTGAGCCTATTTAATAAGCCTATTTAATAAGCCTATTTATTGAGCCTATTTAATAAGTCTATTTAATAAGCCTATTTAATAAGCCTATTTAATAAGTCTATTTAATAAGCCTATTTAATAAGCCTATTTATTGAGCCTATTTAATAAGCCTATTTAATAAGCGTATTTATTGAGCCTATTTAATAAGTCTATTTATTAAGCCTATTTAATAGGCCTATTTAATAAATCTAAGTTGCTGAAATAAGCCTATTTAATAAGCCTATTTAATAGGCCTATTTAATAAGCCTAAGTTGCTGAAATAAGCCTATTTAATAAGTCTAAGTTGCTGAAATAAGGCTAATTAATAAGCCTAAGTTGCTGAAATAAGCCTATTTAATAAGCCTAAGTTGCTGAAATAAGGCTATTTAATAAGTCTAAGTTGCTGAAATAAGCCTATTTAATACGCCTAAATTGCTGAAATAAGTATATTTAATAAGC
This sequence comes from Petromyzon marinus, assembly GCF_048934315.1. Classification (NCBI taxonomy): domain Eukaryota; kingdom Metazoa; phylum Chordata; class Hyperoartia; order Petromyzontiformes; family Petromyzontidae; genus Petromyzon; species Petromyzon marinus. The sequence continues at coordinate 5,273,472 of NW_027423002.1, forward strand.
ATAAGTCGCTGAAATAAGCCTATTTAATAAGTCTAAGTTGCTGAAATAAGGCTATTTAATAAGTCTAAGTTGCTGAAATAAACCTATTTAATAAGCCTAAGTTGCTAAAATAAGCCTATTTAATGAGGCAATTAATAAGTCTATTTAATAAGCCTATTTAATAAGCCTATTTAATAAGCCTATTTAATGAGCCTATTTATTGAGCCTATTTAATAAGCCTGTTTATTGAGCCTATTTAATAAGCCTATTTATTGAGCCTATTTAATAAGCCTATTTATTGAGCCTATTTAATAAGCCGATTTAATAAGTCTATCTAATAAGCATATTTAATAAGCCTATTTAATAAGCCTATTTATTGAGCCTACTTAATAAGCCTATTTAATAAGCCTATTTATTGAGCCTATTTAATAAGTCTATTTAATAAGCCTATTTAATAAGCCTATTTAATAAGTATTTAATGAGCCTATTTAATAAGTCTATTTAATAAGCCTATTTAATAGGCCTATTTAATAAGTCTAAGTTGCTTAAATAAGCCTATTTAATAAGCCTATTTAATAGGCCTATTTAATAAGCCTAAGTTGCTGAAATAAGCCTATTTAATAAGCCTAAGTTGCTGAATAAGCCTATTTAATAAGCCTAAGTTGCTGAAATAAGCCTATTTAATAAGTCTAAGTTGCTGAAATAAGGCTATTTAATAAGCCTAAGTTGCTGAAATAAGCCTGTTTAATAAGCCTAAGTTGCTGAAATAAGGCTATTTAATAAGTCTAAGTTGCTGAAATAAGCCTATTTAATAAGCCTAAGTTGCTGAAATAAGTATATTTAATAAGCATAAGTTGCTGAAATCAGCCTATTTAATGAGTCTAAGTTGCTGAAATAAGGCTATTTAATAAGTCTAAGTTGCTGAAATAAGCCTATTTAATAAGCCTATTTAATAAGCCTATTTAATAAGTATTTAATGAGGCTGTTTAATAAGCCTATTTAATAAGCCTATTTAATAAGCCTATTTAATACGCCTATTTAATAAACATATTTAATAAGTATTTAATGAGCCTATTTAATAAGCCTATTTATTGAGCCTATTTAATAAGCCTATTTATTGAGCCTATTTAATAAGCCTATTTATTGAGCCTATTTAATAAGCCTATTTATTGAGCCTATTTAATAAGCCTATTTAATAAGTCTATTTAATAAGCCTATTTAATAAGCCTATTTATTGAGCCTATTTAATAAGCCTATTTAATAAGCCTATTTAATGAGCCTATTTAATAAGTCTATTTAATAAGCCTATTTAATAGGCCTATTTAATAAATCTAAGTTGCTAAAATAAGCCTATTTAATAAGCCTATTTAATAGGCCTATTTAATAAGCCTAAGTTGCTGAAATAAGCCTATTTAATAAGTCTAAGTTGCTGAAATAAGGCTAATTAATAAGCCTAAGTTGCTGAAATAAGCCTATTTAATAAGCCTAAGTTGCTGAAATAAGGCTATTTAATAAGTCTAAGTTGCTGAAATAAGCCTATTTAATACGCCTAAATTGCTGAAATAAGTATATTTAATAAGCATAAGTTGCTGAAATAAGCCTATTTAATAAGTCTAAGTTGCTGAAGTAAGGCTATTTAATAAGTCTAAGTTGCTGAAATAAACCTATTTAATAAGCCTAAGTTGCTAAAATAAGCCTATTTAATGAGGCTATTTAATAAGTCTATTTAATAAGCCTATTTAATAAGCCTATTTAATAAGCCTATTTAATATGCCTATTTATTGAGCCTATTTAAAAAGCCTGTTTATTGAGCCTATATAATAAGCCTATTTATTGAGCCTATTTAATAAGCCTATTTATTGAGCCTATTTAATAAGCTGATTTAATAAGTCTATCTAATAAGCCTATTTAATAAGCCTATTTAATAAGCCTATTTATTGAGCCTACTTAATAAGCCTATTTAATAAGCCTATTTATTGAACCTATTTGATAAGTCTATTTAATAAGCCTATTTAATAAGCCTATTTAATGAGTATTTAATGAGCCTATTTAATAAGTCTATTTAATAAGCCTATTTAATAGGCCTATTTAATAAGTCTAAGTTGCTTAAATAAGCCTATTTAATAAGCCTATTTAATAGGCCTATTTAATAAGCCTAAGTTGCTGAAATAAGCCTATTTAATAAGCCTAAGTTGCTGAATAAGCCTATTTAATAAGCCTAAGTTGCTGAAATAAGCCTATTTAATAAGTCTAAGTTGCGGAAATAAGGCTATTTAATAAGCCTAAGTTGCTGAAATAAGCTTATTTAATAAGCCTAAGTTGCTGAAATAAGGCTATTTAATAAGTCTAAGTTGCTGAAATTAGCCTATTTAATAAGCCTAAGTTGCTGAAATAAGTATATTTAATAAGCATAAGTTGCTGAAATCAGCCTATTTAATGAGTCTAAGTTGCTGAAATAAGGCTATTCAATAAGTCTAAGTTGCTGAAATAAGCCTATTTAATAAGCCTATTTAATAAGCCTATTTAATAAGTATTTAATGAGGCTATTTAATAAGCCTATTTAATAAGCCTATTTAATAAGCCTATTTAATACGCCTATTTAATAAACATATTTAATAAGTATTTAATGAGCCTATTTAATAAGCCTATTTATTGAGCCTATTTAATAAGCCTATTTATTGAGCCTATTTAATAAGCCTTTTTATTGAGCCTATTTAATAAGCCTATTTATTGAGCCTATTTAATAAGCCTATTTAATAAGTCTATTTAATAAGCCTATTTAATAAGCCTATTTATTGAGCCTATTTAATAAGCCTATTTAATAAGCCTATTTATTGAGCCTATTTAATAAGTCTATTTAATAAGCCTATTTAATAAGCCTATTTAATAAGTATTTAATGAGCCTATTTAATAAGTCTATTTAATAAGCCTATTTAATAGGCCTATTTAATAAGTCTAAGTTGCTTAAATAAGCCTATTTAATAAGCCTATTTAATAGGCCTATTTAATAAGCCTAAGTTGCTGAAATAAGCCTATTTAATAAGTCTAAGTTGCTGAAATAAGGCTAATTAATAAGCCTAAGTTGCTGAAATAAGCCTATTTAATAAGCCTAAGTTTCTGAAATAAGGCTATTTAATAAGTCTAAGTTGCTGAAATAAGCCTATTTAATACGCCTAAATTGCTGAAATAAGTATATTTAATAAGCATAAGTTGCTGAAATAAGCCTATTTAATAAGTCTAAGTTGCTGAAGTAAGGCTATTTAATAAGTCTAAGTTGCTGAAATAAACCTATTTAATAAGCCTAAGTTGCTAAAATAAGCCTATTTAATGAGGCTATTTAATAAGTCTATTTAATAAGCCTATTTAATAAGCCTATTTAATAAGCCTATTTAATAAGCCTATTTATTGAGCCTATTTAATAAGCCTGTTTATTGAGCCTATTTAATGAGGCTATTTATTGAGCCTATTTAATAAGCCTATTTATTGAGCCTATTTAATAAGCCGATTTAATAAGGTTATCTAATAAGCCTATTTAATAAGCCTATTTAATAAGCCTATTTATTGAGCCTACTTAATAAGCCTATTTAATAAGCCTATTTATTGAGCCTATTTAATAAGTCTATTTAATAAGCATATTTAATAAGCCTATTTAATAAGTATTTAATGAGCCTATTTAATAAGTCTATTTAATAAGCCTATTTAATAGGCCTATTTAATAAGTCTAAGTTGCTTAAATAAGCCTATTTAATAAGCCTATTTAATAGGCCTATTTAATAAGCCTAAGTTGCTGAAATAAGCCTATTTAATAAGCCTAAGTTGCTGAATAAGCCTATTTAATAAGCCTAAGTTGCTGAAATAAGCCTATTTAATAAGTCTAAGTTGCTGAAATAAGGCTATTTAATAAGTCTAAGTTGCTGAAATAAGCCTATTTAATAAGGCTATTTAATAAGTCTAAGTTGCTGAAATAAACCTATTTAATAAGCCTAAGTTGCTAAAATAAGCCTATTTAATGAGGCTATTTAATAAGTCTATTTAATAAGCCTATTTAATAAGCCTATTTAATAAGCCTATTTAATAAGCCTATTTAATACGCCTATTTAATAAACATATTTAATAAGTATTTAATGAGCCTATTTAATAAGTCTATTTAATAAGCATTTTAATAAGCCTATTTAATAAATCTATTTAATAAGCCTATTTAATAAGCCTATTTAATAGGCCTATTTAATAAGCCTAAGTTGCTGAAATAAGCCTATTTAATAAGCCTAAGTTGCTGAAATAAGTATATTTAATAAGCATAAGTTGCTGAAATAAGCCTATTTAATAAGTCTAAGTTGCTGAAGTAAGGCTATTTAATAAGTCTAAGTTGCTGAAATAAACCTATTTAATAAGCCTAAGTTGCTAAAATAAGCCTATTTAATGAGGCTATTTAATAAGTCTATTTAATAAGCCTATTTAATAAGCCTATTTAATAAGCCTGTTTATTGAGCCTATTTAATAAGCCTATTTATTGAGCCTATTTAATAAGCCTATTTATTGAGCCTATTTAATATGCATATTTATTGAGCCTATTTAATAAGCCTATTTAATAAGCCTATTTATTGAGCCTATTTAATAAGTCTATTTAATAAGCCTATTTAATAAGCCTATTTAATAAGTATTTAATGAGCCTATTTAATAAGTCTATTTAATAAGCCTATTTAATAGGCCTATTTAATAAGTCTAAGTTGCTTAAATAAGCCTATTTAATAAGCCTATTTAATAGGCCTATTTAATAAGCCTAAGTTGCTGAAATAAGCCTATTTAATAAGTCTAAGTTGCTGAAATAAGGCTAATTAATAAGCCTAAGTTGCTGAAATAAGCCTATTTAATAAGCCTAAGTTTCTGAAATAAGGCTATTTAATAAGTCTAAGTTGCTGAAATAAGCCTATTTAATACGCCTAAATTGCTGAAATAAGTATATTTAATAAGCATAAGTTGCTGAAATAAGCCTATTTAATAAGTCTAAGTTGCTGAAGTAAGGCTATTTAATAAGTCTAAGTTGCTGAAATAAACCTATTTAATAAGCCTAAGTTGCTAAAATAAGCCTATTTAATGAGGCTATTTAATAAGTCTATTTAATAAGCCTATTTAATAAGCCTATTTAATAAGCCTATTTAATAAGCCTATTTATTGAGCCTATTTAATAAGCCTGTTTATTGAGCCTATTTAATAAGGCTATTTATTGAGCCTATTTAATAAGCCTATTTATTGAGCCTATTTAATAAGCCGATTTAATAAGGCTATCTAATAAGCCTATTTAATAAGCCTATTTAATAAGCCTATTTATTGAGCCTACTTAATAAGCCTATTTAATAAGCCTATTTATTGAGCCTATTTAATAAGTCTATTTAATAAGCATATTTAATAAGCCTATTTAATAAGTATTTAATGAGCCTATTTAATAAGTCTATTTAATAAGCCTATTTAATAGGCCTATTTAATAAGTCTAAGTTGCTTAAATAAGCCTATTTAATAAGCCTATTTAATAGGCCTATTTAATAAGCCTAAGTTGCTGAAATAAGCCTATTTAATAAGCCTAAGTTGCTGAATAAGCCTATTTAATAAGCCTAAGTTGCTGAAATAAGCCTATTTAATAAGTCTAAGTTGCTGAAATAAGGCTATTTAATAAGTCTAAGTTGCTGAAATAAGCCTATTTAATAAGGCTATTTAATAAGTCTAAGTTGCTGAAATAAACCTATTTAATAAGCCTAAGTTGCTAAAATAAGCCTATTTAATGAGGCTATTTAATAAGTCTATTTAATAAGCCTATTTAATAAGCCTATTTAATAAGCCTATTTAATAAGCCTATTTAATACGCCTATTTAATAAACATATTTAATAAGTATTTAATGAGCCTATTTAATAAGTCTATTTAATAAGCATTTTAATAAGCCTATTTAATAAATCTATTTAATAAGCCTATTTAATAAGCCTATTTAATAGGCCTATTTAATAAGCCTAAGTTGCTGAAATAAGCCTATTTAATAAGCCTAAGTTGCTGAAATAAGTATATTTAATAAGCATAAGTTGCTGAAATAAGCCTATTTAATAAGTCTAAGTTGCTGAAGTAAGGCTATTTAATAAGTCTAAGTTGCTGAAATAAACCTATTTAATAAGCCTAAGTTGCTAAAATAAGCCTATTTAATGAGGCTATTTAATAAGTCTATTTAATAAGCCTATTTAATAAGCCTATTTAATAAGCCTGTTTATTGAGCCTATTTAATAAGCCTATTTATTGAGCCTATTTAATAAGCCTATTTATTGAGCCTATTTAATAAGCCTATTTATTGAGCCTATTTAATACGCCTATTTAATAAGTCTATTTAATAAGCCTATTTAATAAGCCTATTTATTGAGCCTATTTAATAAGCCTATTTAATAAGCGTATTTATTGAGCCTATTTAATAAGTCTATTTATTAAGCCTATTTAATAGGCCTATTTAATAAATCTAAGTTGCTGAAATAAGCCTATTTAATAAGCCTATTTAATAGGCCTATTTAATAAGCCTAAGTTGCTGAAATAAGCCTATTTAATAAGTCTAAGTTGCTGAAATAAGGCTAATTAATAAGCCTAAGTTGCTGAAATAAGCCTATTTAATAAGCCTAAGTTGCTGAAATAAGGCTATTTAATAAGTCTAAGTTGCTGAAATAAGCCTATTTAATACGCCTAAATTGCTGAAATAAGTATATTTAATAAGCATAAGTCGCTGAAATAAGCCTATTTAATAAGTCTAAGTTGCTGAAATAAGGCTATTTAATAAGTCTAAGTTGCTGAAATAAACCTATTTAATAAGCCTAAGTTGCTAAAATAAGCCTATTTAATGAGGCTATTTAATAAGTCTATTTAATAAGCCTATTTAATAAGCCTATTTAATAAGCCTATTTAATGAGCCTATTTATTGAGCCTATTTAATAAGCCTGTTTATTGAGCCTATTTAATAAGCCTATTTATTGAGCCTATTTAATAAGCCTATTTATTGAGCCTATTTAATAAGCCGATTTAATAAGTCTATCTAATAAGCATATTTAATAAGCCTATTTAATAAGCCTATTTATTGAGCCTACTTAATAAGCCTATTTAATAAGCCTATTAATTGAGCCTATTTAATAAGTCTATTTAATAAGCCTATTTAATAAGCCTATTTAATAAGTATTTAATGAGCCTATTTAATAAGTCTATTTAATAAGCCTATTTAATAGGCCTATTTAATAAGTCTAAGTTGCTTAAATAAGCCTATTTAATAAGCCTATTTAATAGGCCTATTTAATAAGCCTAAGTTGCTGAAATAAGCCTATTTAATAAGCCTAAGTTGCTGAATAAGCCTATTTAATAAGCCTAAGTTGCTGAAATAAGCCTATTTAATAAGTCTAAGTTGCTGAAATAAGGCTATTTAATAAGCCTAAGTTGCTGAAATCAGCCTATTTAATGAGTCTAAGTTGCTGAAATAAGGCTATTTAATAAGTCTAAGTTGCTGAAATAAGCCTATTTAATAAGCCTATTTAATAAGCCTATTTAATAAGTATTTAATGAGGCTGTTTAATAAGCCTATTTAATAAGCCTATTTAATAAGCCTATTTAATACGCCTATTTAATAAACATATTTAATAAGTATTTAATGAGCCTATTTAATAAGCCTATTTATTGAGCCTATTTAATAAGCCTATTTATTGAGCCTATTTAATAAGCCTATTTATTGAGCCTATTTAATAAGCCTATTTATTGAGCCTATTTAATAAGCCTATTTAATAAGTCTATTTAATAAGCCTATTTAATAAGCCTATTTATTGAGCCTATTTAATAAGCCTATTTAATAAGCCTATTTAATGAGCCTATTTAATAAGTCTATTTAATAAGCCTATTTAATAGGCCTATTTAATAAATCTAAGTTGCTGAAATAAGCCTATTTAATAAGCCTATTTAATAGGCCTATTTAATAAGCCTAAGTTGCTGAAATAAGCCTATTTAATAAGTCTAAGTTGCTGAAATAAGGCTAATTAATAAGCCTAAGTTGCTGAAATAAGCCTATTTAATAAGCCTAAGTTGCTGAAATAAGGCTATTTAATAAGTCTAAGTTGCTGAAATAAGCCTATTTAATACGCCTAAATTGCTGAAATAAGTATATTTAATAAGCATAAGTTGCTGAAATAAGCCTATTTAATAAGTCTAAGTTGCTGAAGTAAGGCTATTTAATAAGTCTAAGTTGCTGAAATAAACCTATTTAATAAGCCTAAGTTGCTAAAATAAGCCTATTTAATGAGGCTATTTAATAAGTCTATTTAATAAGCCTATTTAATAAGCCTATTTAATAAGCCTATTTAATATGCCTATTTATTGAGCCTATTTAAAAAGCCTGTTTATTGAGCCTATATAATAAGCCTATTTATTGAGCCTATTTAATAAGCCTATTTATTGAGCCTATTTAATAAGCTGATTTAATAAGTCTATCTAATAAGCCTATTTAATAAGCCTATTTAATAAGCCTATTTATTGAGCCTACTTAATAAGCCTATTTAATAAGCCTATTTATTGAACCTATTTGATAAGTCTATTTAATAAGCCTATTTAATAAGCCTATTTAATGAGTATTTAATGAGCCTATTTAATAAGTCTATTTAATAAGCCTATTTAATAGGCCTATTTAATAAGTCTAAGTTGCTTAAATAAGCCTATTTAATAAGCCTATTTAATAGGCCTATTTAATAAGCCTAAGTTGCTGAAATAAGCCTATTTAATAAGCCTAAGTTGCTGAATAAGCCTATTTAATAAGCCTAAGTTGCTGAAATAAGCCTATTTAATAAGTCTAAGTTGCGGAAATAAGGCTATTTAATAAGCCTAAGTTGCTGAAATAAGCCTATTTAATAAGCCTAAGTTGCTGAAATAAGGCTATTTAATAAGTCTAAGTTGCTGAAATTAGCCTATTTAATAAGCCTAAGTTGCTGAAATAAGTATATTTAATAAGCATAAGTTGCTGAAATCAGCCTATTTAATGAGTCTAAGTTGCTGAAATAAGGCTATTCAATAAGTCTAAGTTGCTGAAATAAGCCTATTTAATAAGCCTATTTAATAAGCCTATTTAATAAGTATTTAATGAGGCTATTTAATAAGCCTATTTAATAAGCCTATTTAATAAGCCTATTTAATACGCCTATTTAATAAACATATTTAATAAGTATTTAATGAGCCTATTTAATAAGCCTATTTATTGAGCCTATTTAATAAGCCTATTTATTGAGCCTATTTAATAAGCCTTTTTATTGAGCCTATTTAATAAGCCTATTTATTGAGCCTATTTAATAAGCCTATTTAATAAGTCTATTTAATAAGCCTATTTAATAAGCCTATTTATTGAGCCTATTTAATAAGCCTATTTAATAAGCCTATTTATTGAGCCTATTTAATAAGTCTATTTAATAACCCTATTTAATAAGCCTATTTAATAAGTATTTAATGAGCCTATTTAATAAGTCTATTTAATAAGCCTATTTAATAGGCCTATTTAATAAGTCTAAGTTGCTTAAATAAGCCTATTTAATAAGCCTATTTAATAGGCCTATTTAATAAGCCTAAGTTGCTGAAATAAGCCTATTTAATAAGTCTAAGTTGCTGAAATAAGGCTAATTAATAAGCCTAAGTTGCTGAAATAAGCCTATTTAATAAGCCTAAGTTTCTGAAATAAGGCTATTTAATAAGTCTAAGTTGCTGAAATAAGCCTATTTAATACGCCTAAATTGCTGAAATAAGTATATTTTATAAGCATAAGTTGCTGAAATAAGCCTATTTAATAAGTCTAAGTTGCTGAAGTAAGGCTATTTAATAAGTCTAAGTTGCTGAAATAAACCTATTTAATAAGCCTAAGTTGCTAAAATAAGCCTATTTAATGAGGCTATTTAATAAGTCTATTTAATAAGCCTATTTAATAAGCCTATTTAATAAGCCTATTTAATAAGCCTATTTATTGAGCCTATTTAATAAGCCTATTTAATAAGCCTATTTAATAAGCCTATTTATTGAGCCTACTTAATAAGCCTATTTAATAAGCCTATTTATTGAGCCTATTTAATAAGTCTATTTAATAAGCATATTTAATAAGCCTATTTAATAAGTATTTAATGAGCCTATTTAATAAGTCTATTTAATAAGCCTATTTAATAGGCCTATTTAATAAGTCTAAGTTGCTTAAATAAGCCTATTTAATAAGCCTATTTAATAGGCCTATTTAATAAGCCTAAGTTGCTGAAATAAGCCTATTTAATAAGCCTAAGTTGCTGAATAAGCCTATTTAATAAGCCTAAGTTGCTGAAATAAGCCTATTTAATAAGTCTAAGTTGCTGAAATAAGGCTATTTAATAAGTCTAAGTTGCTGAAATAAGCCTATTTAATAAGGCTATTTAATAAGTCTAAGTTGCTGAAATAAACCTATTTAATAAGCCTAAGTTGCTAAAATAAGCCTATTTAATGAGGCTATTTAATAAGTCTATTTAATAAGCCTATTTAATAAGCCTATTTAATAAGCCTATTTAATAAGCCTATTTAATACGCCTATTTAATAAACATATTTAATAAGCATTTTAATAAGCCTATTTAATACATCTATTTAATAAGCCTATTTAATAAGCCTATTTAATAGGCCTATTTAATAAGCCTAAGTTGCTGAAATAAGCCTATTTAATAAGCCTAAGTTGCTGAAAAAGCCTATTTAATAAGCCTAAGTTGCTGAAATAAGCCTATTTAATAAGTCTAAGTTGCGGAAATAAGGCTATTTAATAAGCCTAAGTTGCTGAAATAAGCCTATTTAATAAGCCTAAGTTGCTGAAATAAGGCTATTTAATAAGTCTAAGTTGCTGAAATTAGCCTATTTAATAAGCCTAAGTTGCTGAAATAAGTATATTTAATAAGCATAAGTTGCTGAAATCAGCCTATTTAATGAGTCTAAGTTGCTGAAATAAGGCTATTTAATAAGTCTAAGTTGCTGAAATAAGCCTATTTAATAAGCCTATTTAATAAGCCTATTTAATAAGTATTTAATGAGGCTATTTAATAAGCCTATTTAATAAGCCTATTTAATAAGCCTATTTAATACGCCTATTTAATAAACATATTTAATAAATATTTAATGAGCCTATTTAATAAGCCTATTTATTGAGCCTATTTAATAAGCCTATTTATTGAGCCTATTTAATAAGCCTATTTATTGAGCCTATTTAATAAGCCTATTTATTGAGCCTATTTAATAAGCCTATTTAATAAGTCTATTTAATAAGCCTATTTAATAAGCCTATTTATTGAGCCTATTTAATAAGCCTATTTAATAAGCCTATTTATTGAGCCTATTTAATAAGTCTATTTAATAAGCCTATTTAATAAGCCTATTTAATAAGTATTTAATGAGCCTATTTAATAAGTCTATTTAATAAGCCTATTTAATAGGCCTATTTAATAAGTCTAAGTTGCTTAAATAAGCCTATTTAATAAGCCTATTTAATAGGCCTATTTAATAAGCCTAAGTTGCTGAAATAAGCCTATTTAATAAGTCTAAGTTGCTGAAATAAGGCTAATTAATAAGCCTAAGTTGCTGAAATAAGCCTATTTAATAAGCCTAAGTTGCTGAAATAAGGCTATTTAATAAGTCTAAGTTGCTGAAATAAGCCTATTTAATACGCCTAAATTGCTGAAATAAGTATATTTAATAAGCCTAAGTTGCTAAAATAAGCCTATTTAATGAGGCTATTTAATAAGTCTATTTAATAAGCCTATTTAATAAGCCTATTTAATAAGCCTATTTAATGAGCCTATTTATTGAGCCTATTTAATAAGCCTGTTTATTGAGCCTATTTAATAAGCCTATTTATTGAGCCTATTTAATAAGCCTATTTATTGAGCCTATTTAATAAGCCGATTTAATAAGTCTATCTAATAAGCATATTTAATAAGCCTATTTAATAAGCCTATTTATTGAGCCTACTTAATAAGCCTATTTAATAAGCCTATTTATTGAGCCTATTTAATAAGTCTATTTAATAAGCCTATTTAATAAGCCTATTTAATAAGTATTTAATGAGCCTATTTAATAAGTCTATTTAATAAGCCTATTTAATAGGCCTATTTAATAAGTCTAAGTTGCTTAAATAAGCCTATTTAATAAGCCTATTTAATAGGCCTATTTAATAAGCCTAAGTTGCTGAAATAAGCCTATTTAATAAGCCTAAGTTGCTGAATAAGCCTATTTAATAAGCCTAAGTTGCTGAAATAAGCCTATTTAATAAGTCTAAGTTGCTGAAATAAGGCTATTTAATAAGCCTAAGTTGCTGAAATAAGCCTATTTAATAAGCCTAAGTTGCTGAAATAAGGCTATTTAATAAGTCTAAGTTGCTGAAATTAGCCTATTTAATAAGCCTAAGTTGCTGAAATAAGTATATTTAATAAGCATAAGTTGCTGAAATCAGCCTATTTAATGAGTCTAAGTTGCTGAAATAAGGCTATTTAATAAGTCTAAGTTGCTGAAATAAGCCTATTTAATAAGCCTATTTAATAAGCCTATTTAATAAGTATTTAATGAGGCTGTTTAATAAGCCTATTTAATAAGCCTATTTAATAAGCCTATTTAATACGCCTATTTAATAAACATATTTAATAAGTATTTAATGAGCCTATTTAATAAGCCTATTTATTGAGCCTATTTAATAAGCCTATTTATTGAGCCTATTTAATAAGCCTATTTATTGAGCCTATTTAATAAGCCTATTTATTGAGCCTATTTAATAAGCCTATTTAATAAGTCTATTTAATAAGCCTATTTAATAAGCCTATTTATTGAGCCTATTTAATAAGCCTATTTAATAAGCCTATTTAATGAGCCTATTTAATAAGTCTATTTAATAAGCCTATTTAATAGGCCTATTTAATAAATCTAAGTTGCTGAAATAAGCCTATTTAATAAGCCTATTTAATAGGCCTATTTAATAAGCCTAAGTTGCTGAAATAAGCCTATTTAATAAGTCTAAGTTGCTGAAATAAGGCTAATTAATAAGCCTAAGTTGCTGAAATAAGCCTATTTAATAAGCCTAAGTTGCTGAAATAAGGCTATTTAATAAGTCTAAGTTGCTGAAATAAGCCTATTTAATACGCCTAAATTGCTGAAATAAGTATATTTAATAAGCATAAGTTGCTGAAATAAGCCTATTTAATAAGTCTAAGTTGCTGAAGTAAGGCTATTTAATAAGTCTAAGTTGCTGAAATAAACCTATTTAATAAGCCTAAGTTGCTAAAATAAGCCTATTTAATGAGGCTATTTAATAAGTCTATTTAATAAGCCTATTTAATAAGCCTATTTAATAAGCCTATTTAATATGCCTATTTATTGAGCCTATTTAAAAAGCCTGTTTATTGAGCCTATATAATAAGCCTATTTATTGAGCCTATTTAATAAGCCTATTTATTGAGCCTATTTAATAAGCTGATTTAATAAGTCTATCTAATAAGCCTATTTAATAAGCCTATTTAATAAGCCTATTTATTGAGCCTACTTAATAAGCCTATTTAATAAGCCTATTTATTGAACCTATTTGATAAGTCTATTTAATAAGCCTATTTAATAAGCCTATTTAATGAGTATTTAATGAGCCTATTTAATAAGTCTATTTAATAAGCCTATTTAATAGGCCTATTTAATAAGTCTAAGTTGCTTAAATAAGCCTATTTAATAAGCCTATTTAATAGGCCTATTTAATAAGCCTAAGTTGCTGAAATAAGCCTATTTAATAAGCCTAAGTTGCTGAATAAGCCTATTTAATAAGCCTAAGTTGCTGAAATAAGCCTATTTAATAAGTCTAAGTTGCGGAAATAAGGCTATTTAATAAGCCTAAGTTGCTGAAATAAGCCTATTTAATAAGCCTAAGTTGCTGAAATAAGGCTATTTAATAAGTCTAAGTTGCTGAAATTAGCCTATTTAATAAGCCTAAGTTGCTGAAATAAGTATATTTAATAAGCATAAGTTGCTGAAATCAGCCTATTTAATGAGTCTAAGTTGCTGAAATAAGGCTATTCAATAAGTCTAAGTTGCTGAAATAAGCCTATTTAATAAGCCTATTTAATAAGCCTATTTAATAAGTATTTAATGAGGCTATTTAATAAGCCTATTTAATAAGCCTATTTAATAAACCTATTTAATACGCCTATTTAATAAACATATTTAATAAGTATTTAATGAGCCTATTTAATAAGCCTATTTATTGAGCCTATTTAATAAGCCTATTTATTGAGCCTATTTAATAAGCCTTTTTATTGAGCCTATTTAATAAGCCTATTTATTGAGCCTATTTAATAAGCCTATTTAATAAGTCTATTTAATAAGCCTATTTAATAAGCCTATTTATTGAGCCTATTTAATAAGCCTATTTAATAAGCCTATTTATTGAGCCTATTTAATAAGTCTATTTAATAAGCCTATTTAATAAGCCTATTTAATAAGTATTTAATGAGCCTATTTAATAAGTCTATTTAATAAGCCTATTTAATAGGCCTATTTAATAAGTCTAAGTTGCTTAAATAAGCCTATTTAATAAGCCTATTTAATAGGCCTATTTAATAAGCCTAAGTTGCTGAAATAAGCCTATTTAATAAGTCTAAGTTGCTGAAATAAGGCTAATTAATAAGCCTAAGTTGCTGAAATAAGCCTATTTAATAAGCCTAAGTTTCTGAAATAAGGCTATTTAATAAGTCTAAGTTGCTGAAATAAGCCTATTTAATACGCCTAAATTGCTGAAATAAGTATATTTAATAAGCATAAGTTGCTGAAATAAGCCTATTTAATAAGTCTAAGTTGCTGAAGTAAGGCTATTTAATAAGTCTAAGTTGCTGAAATAAACCTATTTAATAAGCCTAAGTTGCTAAAATAAGCCTATTTAATGAGGCTATTTAATAAGTCTATTTAATAAGCCTATTTAATAAGCCTATTTAATAAGCCTATTTAATATGCCTATTTATTGAGCCTATTTAAAAAGCCTGTTTATTGAGCCTATATAATAAGCCTATTTATTGAGCCTATTTAATAAGCCTATTTATTGAGCCTATTTAATAAGCTGATTTAATAAGTCTATCTAATAAGCCTATTTAATAAGCCTATTTAATAAGCCTATTTATTGAGCCTACTTAATAAGCCTATTTAATAAGCCTATTTATTGAACCTATTTGATAAGTCTATTTAATAAGCCTATTTAATAAGCCTATTTAATGAGTATTTAATGAGCCTATTTAATAAGTCTATTTAATAAGCCTATTTAATAGGCCTATTTAATAAGTCTAAGTTGCTTAAATAAGCCTATTTAATAAGCCTATTTAATAGGCCTATTTAATAAGCCTAAGTTGCTGAAATAAGCCTATTTAATAAGCCTAAGTTGCTGAATAAGCCTATTTAATAAGCCTAAGTTGCTGAAATAAGCCTATTTAATAAGTCTAAGTTGCGGAAATAAGGCTATTTAATAAGCCTAAGTTGCTGAAATAAGCCTATTTAATAAGCCTAAGTTGCTGAAATAAGGCTATTTAATAAGTCTAAGTTGCTGAAATTAGCCTATTTAATAAGCCTAAGTTGCTGAAATAAGTATATTTAATAAGCATAAGTTGCTGAAATCAGCCTATTTAATGAGTCTAAGTTGCTGAAATAAGGCTATTCAATAAGTCTAAGTTGCTGAAATAAGCCTATTTAATAAGCCTATTTAATAAGCCTATTTAATAAGTATTTAATGAGGCTATTTAATAAGCCTATTTAATAAGCCTATTTAATAAGCCTATTTAATACGCCTATTTAATAAACATATTTAATAAGTATTTAATGAGCCTATTTAATAAGCCTATTTATTGAGCCTATTTAATAAGCCTATTTATTGAGCCTATTTAATAAGCCTTTTTATTGAGCCTATTTAATAAGCCTATTTATTGAGCCTATTTAATAAGCCTATTTAATAAGTCTATTTAATAAGCCTATTTAATAAGCCTATTTATTGAGCCTATTTAATAAGCCTATTTAATAAGCCTATTTATTGAGCCTATTTAATAAGTCTATTTAATAAGCCTATTTAATAAGCCTATTTAATAAGTATTTAATGAGCCTATTTAATAAGTCTATTTAATAAGCCTATTTAATAGGCCTATTTAATAAGTCTAAGTTGCTTAAATAAGCCTATTTAATAAGCCTATTTAATAGGCCTATTTAATAAGCCTAAGTTGCTGAAATAAGCCTATTTAATAAGTCTAAGTTGCTGAAATAAGGCTAATTAATAAGCCTAAGTTGCTGAAATAAGCCTATTTAATAAGCCTAAGTTTCTGAAATAAGGCTATTTAATAAGTCTAAGTTGCTGAAATAAGCCTATTTAATACGCCTAAATTGCTGAAATAAGTATATTTTATAAGCATAAGTTGCTGAAATAAGCCTATTTAATAAGTCTAAGTTGCTGAAGTAAGGCTATTTAATAAGTCTAAGTTGCTGAAATAAACCTATTTAATAAGCCTAAGTTGCTAAAATAAGCCTATTTAATGAGGCTATTTAATAAGTCTATTTAATAAGCCTATTTAATAAGCCTATTTAATAAGCCTATTTAATAAGCCTATTTATTGAGCCTATTTAATAAGCCTATTTAATAAGCCTATTTAATAAGCCTATTTATTGAGCCTACTTAATAAGCCTATTTAATAAGCCTATTTATTGAGCCTATTTAATAAGTCTATTTAATAAGCATATTTAATAAGCCTATTTAATAAGTATTTAATGAGCCTATTTAATAAGTCTATTTAATAAGCCTATTTAATAGGCCTATTTAATAAGTCTAAGTTGCTTAAATAAGCCTATTTAATAAGCCTATTTAATAGGCTATTTAATAAGCCTAAGTTGCTGAAATAAGCCTATTTAATAAGCCTAAGTTGCTGAATAAGCCTATTTAATAAGCCTAAGTTGCTGAAATAAGCCTATTTAATAAGTCTAAGTTGCTGAAATAAGGCTATTTAATAAGTCTAAGTTGCTGAAATAAGCCTATTTAATAAGGCTATTTAATAAGTCTAAGTTGCTGAAATAAACCTATTTAATAAGCCTAAGTTGCTAAAATAAGCCTATTTAATGAGGCTATTTAATAAGTCTATTTAATAAGCCTATTTAATAAGCCTATTTAATAAGCCTATTTAATAAGCCTATTTAATACGCCTATTTAATAAACATATTTAATAAGCATTTTAATAAGCCTATTTAATACATCTATTTAATAAGCCTATTTAATAAGCCTATTTAATAGGCCTATTTAATAAGCCTAAGTTGCTGAAATAAGCCTATTTAATAAGCCTAAGTTGCTGAAAAAGCCTATTTAATAAGCCTAAGTTGCTGAAATAAGCCTATTTAATAAGTCTAAGTTGCGGAAATAAGGCTATTTAATAAGCCTAAGTTGCTGAAATAAGCCTATTTAATAAGCCTAAGTTGCTGAAATAAGGCTATTTAATAAGTCTAAGTTGCTGAAATTAGCCTATTTAATAAGCCTAAGTTGCTGAAATAAGTATATTTAATAAGCATAAGTTGCTGAAATCAGCCTATTTAATGAGTCTAAGTTGCTGAAATAAGGCTATTTAATAAGTCTAAGTTGCTGAAATAAGCCTATTTAATAAGCCTATTTAATAAGCCTATTTAATAAGTATTTAATGAGGCTATTTAATAAGCCTATTTAATAAGCCTATTTAATAAGCCTATTTAATACGCCTATTTAATAAACATATTTAATAAATATTTAATGAGCCTATTTAATAAGCCTATTTATTGAGCCTATTTAATAAGCCTATTTATTGAGCCTATTTAATAAGCCTATTTATTGAGCCTATTTAATAAGCCTATTTATTGAGCCTATTTAATAAGCCTATTTAATAAGTCTATTTAATAAGCCTATTTAATAAGCCTATTTATTGAGCCTATTTAATAAGCCTATTTAATAAGCCTATTTATTGAGCCTATTTAATAAGTCTATTTAATAAGCCTATTTAATAAGCCTATTTAATAAGTATTTAATGAGCCTATTTAATAAGTCTATTTAATAAGCCTATTTAATAGGCCTATTTAATAAGTCTAAGTTGCTTAAATAAGCCTATTTAATAAGCCTATTTAATAGGCCTATTTAATAAGCCTAAGTTGCTGAAATAAGCCTATTTAATAAGTCTAAGTTGCTGAAATAAGGCTAATTAATAAGCCTAAGTTGCTGAAATAAGCCTATTTAATAAGCCTAAGTTGCTGAAATAAGGCTATTTAATAAGTCTAAGTTGCTGAAATAAGCCTATTTAATACGCCTAAATTGCTGAAATAAGTATATTTAATAAGCCTAAGTTGCTAAAATAAGCCTATTTAATGAGGCTATTTAATAAGTCTATTTAATAAGCCTATTTAATAAGCCTATTTAATAAGCCTATTTAATAAGCCTATTTATTGAGCCTATTTAATAAGCCTGTTTATTGAGCCTATTTAATAAGCCTATTTATTGAGCCTATTTAATAAGCCTATTTATTGAGCCTATTTAATAAGCCGATTTAATAAGTCTATCTAATAAGCCTATTTAATAAGCCTATTTAATAAGCCTATTTATTGAGCCTACTTAATAAGCCTATTTAATAAGCCTATTTATTGAGCCTATTTAATAAGTCTATTTAATAAGCATATTTAATAAGCCTATTTAATAAGTATTTAATGAGCCTATTTAATAAGTCTATTTAATAAGCCTATTTAATAGACCTATTTAATAAGTCTAAGTTGCTTAAATAAGCCTATTTAATAAGCCTATTTAATAGGCCTATTTAATAAGCCTAAGTTGCTGAAATAAGCCTATTTAATAAGCCTAAGTTGCTGAATAAGCCTATTTAATAAGCCTAAGTTGCTGAAATAAGCCTATTTAATAAGTCTAAGTTGCTGAAATAAGGCAATTTAATAAGTCTAAGTTGCTGAAATAAGCCTATTTAATAAGGCTATTTAATAAGTCTAAGTTGCTGAAATAAACCTATTTAATAAGCCTAAGTTGCTAAAATAAGCCTATTTAATGAGGCTATTTAATAAGTCTATTTAATAAGCCTATTTAATAAGCCTATTTAATAAGCCTATTTAATACGCCTATTTAATAAACATATTTAATAAGTATTTAATGAGCCTATTTAATAAGTCTATTTAATAAGCATTTTAATAAGCCTATTTAATAAATCTATTTAATAAGCCTATTTAATAAGTCTATTTAATAAGTCTATTTAATAAGCCTATTTAATAAGTATTTAATGAGCCTATTTAATAAGCCTATTTATTGAGCCTATTTAATAAGCCTATTTATTGAGCCTATTTAATAAGCCTATTTAATAAGTCTATTTAATAAGCCTATTTAATAAGCCTATTTAATAAGCCTATTTAATAAGCCTATTAATAAGCCTATTTATTGAGCCTATTTAATAAGTCTATTTAATAAGCCTACTTAATAAGCCTATTTAATAAGTATTTAATGAGCCTATTTAATAAGTCTATTTAATAAGCCTATTTAATAATGTTATTTAATGAGCCTAAGTTGCTGAAATAAGCCTATTTAATACGCCTATTTAATAGGCCTATTTAATAAATCTAAGTTGCTGAAATAAGCCTATTTAATAAGCCTAAATTTCTGAATGAGCCTATTTAATAAGCCTAAGTTGCTGAAATAAGCTTATTTAATAAGCCTAAGTTGCTGAACAAGCCTATTTAATAAGCCTAAGTTGCTGAACAATCCTATTTAATAAGCCTAAGTTGCTGAATAAACCTATTTAATAAGTCTAAGTTGCTGAAATAAGCCTATTCAATAAGGCTATTTAATAAGCCTAAGTTGCTGAAATAAGTCTATTTAATACGTCTATTTAATAAGCCTATTTAATAAGTATTTAATGAGCCTATTTAATAAGCCTATTTATTGAGCCTATTTAATAAGAATATTTATTGAGCCTATTTAATAAGCCTATTTATTGAGCCTATTTAATAAGCCTATTTAATAAGTCTATTTAATAAGCCTATTTAATAAGCCTATATAATAAGCCTATTTATTGAGGCTATTTAATAGGCCTATTTAATAAGCCTATTTATTGAGCCTATTTAATAAGTCTATTTAATAAGCCTATTTAATAAGCCTATTTAATAAGTATTTAATGAGCCTATTTAATAAGTCTATTTAATAAGCCTATTTAATAGGCCTATTTAATAAGTCTAAGTTGCTGAAATAAGGCTATTTAATAAGCCTAAGTTGCTGAAATAAGCCTATTTAATAAGCCTAAGTTGCTGAAATAAGGCTATTTAATAAGTCTAAGTTGCTGAAATAAGCATATTTAATAAGCCTAAGTTGCTGAAATAAGTATATTTAATAAGCATAAGTTGCTGAATAAGCCTATTTAATAAGCCTAAGTTGCTGAAATAAGCCTATTTAATAAGTCTAATTTGCTGAAATAAGCCTTTTTAATCAGCGTAAGTTGCTGAAATAAGCCTATTTAATAAGCCCAAGTTGCTGAAATAAGCCTACTTAATTAGGCTATTTAATAAGCCTAAGTTGCTAAAATAAGCCTATTTAATAAGCGTAAGTTGCTGAAATAAGGCTATTTAATAAGACTAAGTTGCTGAAATAAGCCTATTTAATAAACCTAAGTTGCTGAAATAAGCCTATTTAATAAGCCTATTTAATAAGCCTATTTAATAAGCCTATTTAATAAGCCTATTTAATAAGTCTATTTAATAAGTCAATTTAAAAAGCCTATTTAATAAGCCTATTTAATAAGCCTATTTATTGAGCCTACTTAATAAGCCTATTTAATAAGCCTATTTATTGAGCCTATTTAATAAGTCTATTTAATAAGCCTATTTAATAAGCATATTTAATAAGTATTTAATGAGCCTATTTAATAAGTCTATTTAATAAGCCTATTTAATAGGCCTATTTAATAAGCCTAAGTTGCTGAAATAAGCCTATTTAATAAGCCTAAGTTGCTGAATAAGCCTATTTAATAAGTCTAAGTTGCTGAAATAAGCCTATTTAATAAGCCTAAGTTGCTGAAATAAGGCTATTTAATAAGTCTAAGTTGCTGAAATAAGCCTATTTAATAAGCCTAAGTTGCTGAAATAAGTATATTTAATAAGCATAAGTTGCTGAAATAAGCCTATTTAATGAGTCTAAGTTGCTGAAATAAGGCTATTTAATAAGTCTAAGTTGCTGAAATAAGCCTTTTTAATCAGCGTAAGTTGCTGAAATAAGCCTATTTAATAAGCCCAAGTTGCTGAAATAAGCCTACTTAATTAGGCTATTTAATAAGCCTAAGTTGCTAAAATAAGCCTATTTAATAAGCGTAAGTTGCTGAAATAAGGCTATTTAATAAGACTAAGTTGCTGAAATAAGCCTATTTAATAAACCTAAGTTGCTGAAATAAGCCTATTTAATAACCCTATTTAATAAGCCTAAGTTGCTGAAATAAGCCTATTTAATAAGCCTATTTAATATGCCTATTTTTTGTGCCTATTTAATAAGCCTGTTTATTGAGCCTATTTAATAAGCCTATTTATTGAGCCTATTTAATAAGCCTATTTATTGAGCCTATTTAATAAGCCGATTTAATAAGTCTATCTAATAAGCCTATTTAATAAGCCTATTTAATAAGCCTATTTATTGAGCCTACTTAATAAGCCTATTTAATAAGCCTATTTATTGAGCCTATTTAATAAGTCTATTTAATAAGCCTATTTAATAAGCCTATTTAATAAGTATTTAATGAGCCTATTTAATAAGTCTATTTAATAAGCCTATTTAATAGGCCTATTTAATAAGTCTAAGTTGCTTAAATAAGCCTATTTAATAAGCCTATTTAATAGGCCTATTTAATAAGCCTAAGTTGCTGAATAAGCCTATTTAATAAGCCAAAGTTGCTGAAATAAGCCTATTTAATAAGTCTAAGTTGCTGAAATAAGGCTATTTAATAAGCCTAAGTTGCTGAAATAAGCCTATTTAATAAGCCTAAGTTGCTGAAATAAGGCTATTTAATAAGTCTAAGTTGCTGAAATAAGCCTATTTAATACGCCTAAGTTGCTGAAATAAGTATATTTAATAAGCATAAGTTGCTGAAATAAGCCTTTTTAATCAGCGTAAGTTGCTGAAATAAGCCTATTTAATAAGCCCAAGTTGCTGAAATAAGCCTACTTAATTAGGCTATTTAATAAGCCTAAGTTGCTAAAATAAGCCTATTTAATAAGCGTAAGTTGCTGAAATAAGGCTATTTAATAAGACTAAGTTGCTGAAATAAGCCTATTTAATAAACCTAAGTTGCTGAAATAAGCCTATTTAATAAGCCTATTTAATAAGCCTATTTAATAAGCCTATTTAATAAGCCTATTTAATAAGTCTATTTAATAAGTCAATTTAAAAAGCCTATTTAATAAGCCTATTTAATAAGCCTATTTATTGAGGCTACTTAATAAGCCTATTTAATAAGCCTATTTATTGAGCCTATTTAATAAGTCTATTTAATAAGCCTATTTAATAAGCATATTTAATAAGTATTTAATGAGCCTATTTAATAAGTCTATTTAATAAGCCTATTTAATAGGCATATTTAATAAGCCTAAGTTGCTGAAATAAGCCTATTTAATAAGCCTAAGTTGCTGAATAAGCCTATTTAATAAGCCAAAGCTGCTGAAATAAGCCTATTTAATAAGTCTAAGTTGCTGAAATAAGCCTATTTAATAAGCCTAAGTTGCTGAAATAAGCCTATTTAATAAGCCTAAGTTGCTGAAATAAGTATATTTAATAAGCATAAGTTGCTGAAATAAGCCTATTTAATGAGTCTAAATTGCTGAAATAAGGCTATTTAATAAGTCTAAGTTGCTGAAATAAGCCTTTTTAATCAGCGTAAGTTGCTGAAATAAGCCTATTTAATAAGCCCAAGTTGCTGAAATAAGCCTACTTAATTAGGCTATTTAATAAGCCTAAGTTGCTAAAATAAGCCTATTTAATAAGCGTAAGTTGCTGAAATAAGGCTATTTAATAAGACTAAGTTGCTGAAATAAGCCTATTTAATAAACCTAAGTTGCTGAAATAAGCCTATTTAATAAGCCTATTTAATAAGCCTAAGTTGCTGAAATAAGCCAATTTAATAAGCCTATTTAATAAGCCTATTTTTTGTGCCTATTTAATAAGCCTGTTTATTGAGCCTATTTAATAAGCCTATTTATTGAGCCTATTTAATAAGCCTATTTAATAAGCCTATTTAATAAGTCTATTTAATAAGTCAATTTAAAAAGCCTATTTAATAAGCCTATTTAATAAGCCTATTTATTGAGCCTACTTAATAAGCCTATTTAATAAGCCTATTTATTGAGCCTATTTAATAAGTCTATTTAATAAGCCTATTTAATAAGCCTATTTAATAAGTATTTAATGAGCCTATTTAATAAGTCTATTTAATAAGCCTATTTAATAGGCCTATTTAATAAGTCTAAGTTGCTGAAATAAGCCTATTTAATATGCCTATTTAATAGGCCTATTTAATAAGCCTAAGTTGCTGAAATAAGCCTATTTAGTAAGCCTAAGTTGCTGAATAAGCCTATTTAATAAGCCAAAGTTGCTGAAATAAGCCTATTTAATAAGTCTAAGTTGCTGAAATAAGGCTATTTAATAAGCCTAAGTTGCTGAAATAAGCCTATTTAATAAGCCTAAGTTGCTGAAATAAGGCTATTTAATAAGTCTATGTTGCTGAAATAAGCCTATTTAATAAGCCTAAGTTGCTGAAATAAGTATATTTAATAAGCATAAGTTGCTGAAATAAGCCTATTTAATGAGTCTAAGTTGCTGAAATAAGGCTATTTAATAAGTCTAAGTTGCTGAAATAAGCCTTTTTAATCAGCGTAAGTTGCTGAAATAAGCCTATTTAATAAGCCCAAGTTGCTGAAATAAGCCTACTTAATTAGGCTATTTAATAAGCCTAAGTTGCTAAAATAAGCCTATTTAATAAGCGTAAGTTGCTGAAATAAGGCTATTTAATATGACTAAGTTGCTGAAATAAGCCTATTTAATAAACCTAAGTTGCTGAAATAAGCCTATTTAATAAGCCTATTTAATAAGCCTAAGTTGCTGAAATAAGCCTATTTAATAAGCCTATTTAATAAGCCTATTTTTTGTGCCTATTTAATAAGCCTGTTTATTGAGCCTATTTAATAAGCCTATTTATTGAGCCTATTTAATAAGCCTATTTAATAAGCCTATTTAATAGGCCTATTTAATAAGTCTAAGTTGCTGAAATAAGCCTATTTAATAAGCCTATTTAATAGGCCTATTTAATAAGCCTAAGTTGCTGAAATAAGCCTATTTAATAAGCCTAAGTTGCTGAAATAAGCCTATTTAATAAGCCTATTTAATAAGCCTATTTTTTGTGCCTATTTAATAAGCCTGTTTATTGAGCCTATTTAATAAGCCTATTTATTGAGCCTATTTAATAAGCCTATTTAATAAGCCTATTTAATAAGTCTATTTAATAAGTCAATTTAAAAAGCCTATTTATTAAGCCTATTTAATAAGCCTATTTATTGAGCCTACTTAATAAGCCTATTTAATAAGCCTATTTATTGAGCCTATTTAATAAGTCTATTTAATAAGCCTATTTAATAAGCCTATTTAATAAGTATTTAATGAGCCTATTTAATAAGTCTATTTAATAAGCCTATTTAATAGGCCTATTTAATAAGTCTAAGTTGCTGAAATAAGCCTATTTAATAAGCCTATTTAATAGGCCTATTTAATAAGCCTAAGTTGCTGAAATAAGCCTATTTAATAAGCCTAAGTTGCTGAATAAGCCTATTTAATAAGCCAAAGTTGCTGAAATAAGCCTATTTAATAAGTCTAAGTTGCTGAAATAAGGCTATTTAATAAGCCTAAGTTGCTGAAATAAGCCTATTTAATAAGCCTAAGTTGCTGAAATAAGGCTATTTAATAAGTCTAAGTTGCTGAAATAAGCCTATTTAATAAGCCTAAGTTGCTGAAATAAGTATATTTAATAAGCATAAGTTGCTGAAATAAGCCTATTTAATGAGTCTAAGTTGCTGAAATAAGGCTATTTAATAAGTCTAAGTTGCTGAAATAAGCCTTTTTAATCAGCGTAAGTTGCTGAAATAAGCCTATTTAATAAGCCCAAGTTGCTGAAATAAGCCTACTTAATTAGGCTATTTAATAAGCCTAAGTTGCTGAAATAAGCCTATTTAATAAGCATAAGTTGCTGAAATAAGGCTATTTAATAAGACTAAGTTGCTGAAATAAGCCTATTTAATAAACCTAAGTTGCTGAAATAAGCCTATTTAATAAGCCTATTTAATAAGCCTAAGTTGCTGAAATAAGCCTATTTAATAAGCGTATTTAATAAGCCTATTTAATAGGCCTATTTAATAAGTCTAAGTTGCTGAAATAAGCCTATTTAATAAGCCTAAGTTGCTGAATAAGCCTATTTAATAAGCCTAAGTTGCTGACATAAGCCTATTTAATAAGTCTAAGTTTCTGAAATAAGGCTATTTAATAAGCCTAAGTTGCTGAAATAAGGCTATTTAATAAGTTTAAGTTGCTGAAATTAGCCTATTTAATAAGCCTAAGTTGCTGAAATAAGCCTATTTAATAAGGCTATTTAATGAGCCTAAGTTGCTGAAATAAGCCTATTTAATAAGCCTAAGTTTCTGAACTAAGCCTATTTAAAAAGGTATATTTAATAAGTCTAAGTTGCTGAAATAAACCTATTTAAAAATGCTATTTAATAAGCCTAAGTTGCTGAAATAAACCTGTTTAATAAGGCTATTTAATAAGCATAAGTTGCTGAAATAAGCTTATTTAATAAGCCTAAGTTGCTCAAATAAGCCTATTTAATAAGGCTATTTAATAAGTCTAAGTTGCTGAAATAAACCTATTTAATAAGCCTAAGTTGCTAAAATAAGCCTATTTAATGAGGCTATTTAATAAATCTATTTAATAAGCCTATTTAATAAGCCTATTTAATAAGCCTATTTAATAAGCCTATTTAATACGCCTATTTAATAAACATATTTAATAAGTATTTAATGAGCCTATTTAATAAGCCTATATAATAAGCCTATTTATTGAGCCTATATAATAAGTCTATTTAATAAGCCTATTTAATAAGTCTATTTAATAAGCCTATTTAATAAGCCTATTTAATAAGCCTATTTAATAAGCCTATTTAATACGCCTATTTAATAAACATATTTAATAAGTATTTAATGAGCCTATTTAATAAGCCTATTTAATAAGCCTATTTATTGAGCCTATTTAATAAGCCTATTTATTGAGCCTATTTAATAAGTCTATTTAATAAGCCTACTTAATAAGCCTATTTAATAAGTATTTAATGAGCCTATTTAATAAGTTTATTTAATAAGCCTATTTAATAAGGCTATTTAATGAGCCTAAATTGCTGAAATAAGCCTATTTAATAAGCCTATTTAATAGGCCTATTTAATAAGCCTAAGTTGCTGAAATAAGCCTATTTAATAAGCCTAAGTTGCTGAAATAAGGCTATTTAATAAGTCTAAGTTGCTGAAATAAGCCTATTTAATAAGCCTAAGTTGCTGAAATAAGTATATTTAACAAGCATAAGTTGCTGAAATAAGCCTATTTAATAAGCCTAAGTTTCTGAATGAGCCTATTTAATAAGCCTAAGTTGCTGAAATAAGCCTATTTAATAAGTCTAAGTTGCTGAAATAAGGCTATTTAATAAGCCTAAGTTGCTGAAATAAGCCTATTTAATAAGCCTAAGTTGCTGAAATAAGCCTATTTAATAAGCCCAAGTTGCTGAAATAAGCCTACTTAATTAGGCTATTTAATAAGCCTAAGTTGCTGAAATAAGCCTATTTAATAAGCATAAGTTGCTGAAATAAGGCTATTTAATAAGACTAAGTTGCTGAAATAAGCCTATTTAATAAACCTAAGTTGCTGAAATAAGCCTATTTAATAAGCCTATTTAATAAGCCTAAGTTGCTGAAATAAGCCTATTTAATAAGCGTATTTAATAAGCCTATTTAATAGGCCTATTTAATAAGTCTAAGTTGCTGAAATAAGCCTATTTAATAAGCCTAAGTTGCTGAATAAGCCTATTTAATAAGCCTAAGTTGCTGACATAAGCCTATTTAATAAGTCTAAGTTTCTGAAATAAGGCTATTTAATAAGCCTAAGTTGCTGAAATAAGGCTATTTAATAAGTTTAAGTTGCTGAAATTAGCCTATTTAATAAGCCTAAGTTGCTGAAATAAGCCTATTTAATAAGGCTATTTAATGAGCCTAAGTTGCTGAAATAAGCCTATTTAATAAGCCTAAGTTTCTGAACTAAGCCTATTTAAAAAGGTATATTTAATAAGTCTAAGTTGCTGAAATAAACCTATTTAAAAATGCTATTTAATAAGCCTAAGTTGCTGAAATAAACCTGTTTAATAAGGCTATTTAATAAGCATAAGTTGCTGAAATAAGCTTATTTAATAAGCCTAAGTTGCTCAAATAAGCCTATTTAATAAGGCTATTTAATAAGTCTAAGTTGCTGAAATAAACCTATTTAATAAGCCTAAGTTGCTAAAATAAGCCTATTTAATGAGGCTATTTAATAAGTCTATTTAATAAGCCTATTTAATAAGCCTATTTAATAAGCCTATTTAATAAGCCTATTTAATACGCCTATTTAATAAACATATTTAATAAGTATTTAATGAGCCTATTTAATAAGCCTATTTAATAAGCCTATTTATTGAGCCTATATAATAAGTCTATTTAATAAGCCTATTTAATAAGTCTATTTAATAAGCCTATTTAATAAGCCTATTTAATAAGCATATTTAATAAGCCTATTTAATACGCCTATTTAATAAACATATTTAATAAGTATTTAATGAGCCTATTTAATAAGCCTATTTAATAAGCCTATTTATTGAGCCTATTTAATAAGCCTATTTATTGAGCCTATTTAATAAGTCTATTTAATAAGCCTACTTAATAAGCCTATTTAATAAGTATTTAATGAGCCTATTTAATAAGTTTATTTAATAAGCCTATTTAATAAGGCTATTTAATGAGCCTAAATTGCTGAAATAAGCCTATTTAATAAGCCTATTTAATAGGCCTATTTAATAAGCCTAAGTTGCTGAAATAAGCCTATTTAATAAGCCTAAGTTGCTGAAATAAGGCTATTTAATAAGTCTAAGTTGCTGAAATAAGCCTATTTAATAAGCCTAAGTTGCTGAAATAAGTATATTTAACAAGCATAAGTTGCTGAAATAAGCCTATTTAATAAGCCTAAGTTTCTGAATGAGCCTATTTAATAAGCCTAAGTTGCTGAAATAAGCCTATTTAATAAGTCTAAGTTGCTGAAATAAGGCTATTTAATAAGCCTAAGTTGCTGAAATAAGCCTATTTAATAAGCCTAAGTTGCTGAAATAAGGCTATTTAATAAGTCTAAGTTGCTGAAATAAGCATATTTAATAAGCCTAAGTTGCTGAAATAAGTATATTTAATAAGCATAAGTTGCTGAAATAAGCCTTTTTAATCAGCGTAAGTTGCTGAAATAAGCCGATTTAATAAGCCCAAGTTGCTGAAATAAGCCTACTTAATTAGGCTATTTAATAAGCCTAAGTTGCTGAAATAAGCCTATTTAATAAGCGTAAGTTGCTGAAATAAGGCTATTTAATAAGACTAAGTTGCTGAAATAAGCCTATTTAATAAACCTAAGTTGCTGAAATAAGCCTATTTAATAAGCCTATTTAATAAGCCTAAGTTGCTGAAATAAGCCTATTTAATAAGCCTATTTAATAAGCCTATTTAATAGGCCTATTTAATAAGTCTAAGTTGCTGAAATAAGCCTATTTAATAAGCCTAAGTTGCTGAATAAGCCTATTTAATAAGCCTAAGTTGCTGAAATAAGCCTATTTAATAAGCCTATTTAATAAGCCTAAGTTGCTGAAATAAGCCTATTTAATAAGCCTATTTAATAAGCCTATTTTTTGTGCCTATTTAATAAACCTGTTTATTGAGCCTATTTAATAAGCCTATTTATTGAGCCTATTTAATAAGCCTATTTAATAAGCCTATTTAATAAGTCTATTTAATAAGTCAATTTAAAAAGACTATTTAATAAGCCTATTTAATAAGCCTATTTATTGAGCCTACTTAATAAGCCTATTTAATAAGCCTATTTATTGAGCCTATTTAATAAGTCTATTTAATAAGCCTATTTAATAAGCCTATTTAATAAGTATTTAATGAGCCTATTTAATAAGTCTATTTAATAAGCCTATTTAATAGGCCTATTTAATAAGTCTAAGTTGCTGAAATAAGCCTATTTAATAAGCCTATTTAATAGGCCTATTTAATAAGCCTAAGTTGCTGAAATAAGCCTATTTAATAAGCCTAAGTTGCTGAATAAGCCTATTTAATAAGCCAAAGTTGCTGAAATAAGCCTATTTAATAAGTCTAAGTTGCTGAAATAAGGCTATTTAATAAGCCTAAGTTGCTGAAATAAGCCTATTTAATAAGCCTAAGTTGCTGAAATAAGGCTATTTAATAAGTCTAAGTTGCTGAAATAAGCCTATTTAATAAGCCTAAGTTGCTGAAATAAGTATATTTAATAAGCATAAGTTGCTGAAATAAGCCTACTTAATGAGTCTAAGTTGCTGAAATAAGGCTATTTAATAAGTCTAAGTTGCTGAAATAAGCCTTTTTAATCAGCGTAAGTTGCTGAAATAAGCCTATTTAATAAGCCCAAGTTGCTGAAATAAGCCTACTTAATTAGGCTATTTAATAAGCCTAAGTTGCTGAAATAAGCCTATTTAATAAGCGTAAGTTGCTGAAATAAGACTATTTAATAAGACTAAGTTGCTGAAATAAGCCTATTTAATAAACCTAAGTTGCTGAAATAAGCCTATTTAATAAGCCTATTTAATAAGCCTAAGTTGCTGAAATAAGCCTATTTAATAAGCGTATTTAATAAGCCTATTTAATAGGCCTATTTAATAAGTCTAAGTTGCTGAAATAAGCCTATTTAATAAGCCTAAGTTGCTGAATAAGCCTATTTAATAAGCCTAAGTTGCTGAAATAAGGCTATTTAATACGTTTAAGTTGCTGAAATAAGCCTATTTAATAAGCCTAAGTTGCTGAAATAAGCCTATTTAATAAGGCTATTTAATGAGCCTAAGTTGCTGAAATAAGCTTATTTAATAAGCCTAAGTTTCTGAACTAAGCCTATTTAAAAAGGTATATTTAATAAGTCTAAGTTGCTGAAATAAACCTATTTAAAAATGCTATTTAATAAGCCTAAGTTGCTGAAATAAACCTGTTTAATAAGGCTATTTAATAAGCATAAGTTGCTGAAATAAGCTTATTTAATAAGCCTAAGTTGCTGAAATAAGCCTATTTAATAAGGCTATTTAATAAGTCTAAGTTGCTGAAATAAACCTATTTAATAAGCCTAAGTTGCTAAAATAAGCCCATTTAATGAGGCTATTTAATAAGTCTATTTAAGAAGCCTATTTAATAAGCCTATTTAATAAGCCTATTTAATAAGCCTATTTAATACGCCTATTTAATAAACATATTTAATAAGTATTTAATGAGCCTATTTAATAAGCCTATTTAATAAGCCTATTTATTGTGCCTATATAATAAGTCTATTTAATAAGCCTATTTAATAAGCCTATTTAATAAGTGTTTAATGAGCCTATTTAATAAGTCTATTTAATAAGCCTGTTTAATAAGGCTATTTAATGAGCCTAAGTTTCTGAAATAAGCCTATTTAATAAGCCTATTTAATAGGCCTATTTAATAAGTCTAAGTTGCTGAAATAAGCCTATTTAATAAGCCTAAGTTTCTGAATGAGCCTATTTAATAAGCATAAGTTGCTGAAATAAGCCTATTTAATAAGCCTAATTTGCTGAATAAGCCTATTTAATAAGCCTAAGTTGCTGAAATAAGCCTATTTAATAAGGCTATTTAATAAGTCTAAGTTGCTGAAATAAACCTATTTAATAAGCCTAAGTTGCTAAAATATGCCTATTTAATGAGGCTATTTAATAAGTCTATTTAATAAGCCTATTTAATAAGCCTATTTAATAAGCCTATTTAATACGCCTATTTAATAAACATATTTAAGAAGTATTTAATGAGCCTATTTAATAAGTCTATTTAATAAGCCTTTTTAATAATCCTATTTAATAAGTCTATTTAATAAGCCTATTTAATAAGTCTATTTAATAAGTATATTTAATAAGCCTATTTAATAAGTATTTATTGAGCCTATTTAATAAGCCTATTTATTGAGCCTATTTTATAAGCCTATTTATTGAGCCTATTTAATAAGCCTATTTATTGAGCCTATTTAATAAGCCTATTTAATGAGTCTATTTAATAAGCCTATTTAATAAGCCTATTTAATAAGCCTATTTATTGAGCCTATTTAATAAGCCTATTTATTGAGCCTATTTAATAAGTCTATTTAATAAGCCTACTTAATAAGCCTATTTAATAAGTATTTAATGAGCCTATTTAATAAGTTTATTTAATAAGCCTATTTAATAAGGCTATTTAATGAGCCTAAGTTGCTGAAATAAGCCTATTTAATAAGCCTATTTAATAGGCCTATTTAATAAGTCTAAGTTGCTAAAATAAGCCTATTTAATAAGCCTAAGTTTCTGAATGAGCCTATTTAATAAGCCTAAGTTGCTGAAATAAGCCTATTTAATAAGTCTAAGTTGCTGAAATAAGGCTATTTAATAAGCCTAAGTTGCTGAAATAAGCCTATTTAATAAGCCTAAGTTGCTGAAATAAGGCTATTTAATAAGTCTAAGTTGCTGAAATAAGCATATTTAATAAGCCTAAGTTGCTGAAATAAGTATATTTAATAAGCATAAGTTGCTGAAATAAGCCTTTTTAATCAGCGTAAGTTGCTGAAATAAGCCGATTTACTAAGCCCAAGTTGCTGAAATAAGCCTACTTAATTAGGCTATTTAATAAGCCTAAGTTGCTGAAATAAGCCTATTTAATAAGCGTAAGTTGCTGAAATAAGGCTATTTAATAAGACTAAGTTGCTGAAATAAGCCTATTTAATAAACCTAAGTTGCTGAAATGAGCCTATTTAATAAGCCTATTTAATAAGCCTAAGTTGCTGAAATAAGCCTATTTAATAAGCCTATTTAATAAGCCTATTTAATAGGCCTATTTAATAAGTCTAAGTTGCTGAAATAAGCCTATTTAATAAGCCTAAGTTGCTGAATAAGCCTATTTAATAAGCCTAAGTTGCTGAAATAAGCCTATTTAATAAGTCTAAGTTTCTGAAATAAGGCTATTTAATAAGCCTAAGTTGCTGAAATAAGGCTATTTAATAAGTTTAAGTTGTTGAAATAAGCCTATTTAATAAGCCAAAGTTGCTGAAATAAGCCTATTTAATAAGGCTATTTAATAAGTCTAAGTTGCTCAAATAAACCTATTTAATAAGCCTAAGTTGCTAAAATAAGCCTATTTAATGAGGCTATTTAAAAGCCTATTTAATAGGCCTATTTAATAAGTCTAAGTTGCTGAAATAAGCCTATTTAATAAGCCTAAGTTGCTGAATAAGCCTATTTAATAAGCCTAAGTTGCTGAAATAAGCCTATTTAATAAGTCTAAGTTGCTGAAATAAGGCTATTTAATAAGGCTATTTAATGAGCCTAAGTTGCTGAAATAAGCCTATTTAATAAGCCTAAGTTTCTGAACTAAGCCTATTTAAAAAGGTATATTTAATAAGTCTAAGTTGCTGAAATAAACCTATTTAAAAATGCTATTTAATATGCCTAAGTTGCTGAAATAAACCTGTTTAATAAGGCTATTTAATAAGCATAAGTTGCTGAAATAAGCTTATTTAATAAGCCTAAGTTGCTGAAATAAGCCTATTTAATAAGGCTATTTAATAAGTCTAAGTTGTTGAAATAAACCTATTTAATAAGCCTAAGTTGCTAAAATAAGCCTATTTAATGAGGCTATTATTAAGTCTATTTAATAAGCCTATTTAATAAGCCTATTTAATAAGCCTATTTAATAAGCCTATTTAATACGCCTATTTAATAAACATATTTAATAAGTATTTAATGAGCCTATTTAATAAGCCTATTTAATAAGCCTATTTATTGAGCCTATATAATAAGTCTATTTAATAAGCCTATTTAATAAGCCTATTTAATAAGTGTTTAATGAGCCTATTTAATAAGTCTATTTAATAAGCCTGTTTAATAAGGCTATTTAATGAGCCTAAGTTGCTGAAATAAGCCTATTTAATAAGCCTATTTAATAGGCCTATTTAATAAGTCTAAGTTGCTGAAATAAGCCTATTTAAAAATGCTATTTAATAAGCCTAAGTTGCTGAAATAAACCTGTTTAATAAGGCTATTTAATAAGCATAAGTTGCTGAAATAAGCTTATTTAATAAGCCTAAGTTTCTGAACTAAGCCTATTTAAAAAGGTATATTTAATAAGTCTAAGTTGCTGAAATAAACCTATTTAAAAATGCTATTTAATAAGCCTAAGTTGCTGAAATAAACCTGTTTAATAAGGCTATTTAATAAGCATAAGTTGCTGAAATAAGCTTATTTAATAAGCCTAAGTTGCTGAAATAAGCCTATTTAATAAGGCTATTTAATAAGTCTAAGTTGCTGAAATAAACCTATTTAATAAGCCTAAGTTGCTAAAATAAGCCTATTTAATGAGGCTATTTAATAAGCCTATTTAATAGGCCTATTTAATAAGTCTAAGTTGCTGAAATAAGCCTATTTAATAAGCCTAAGTTGCTGAATAAGCCTATTTAATAAGCCTAAGTTGCTGAAATAAGCCTATTTAATAAGTCTAAGTTGCTGAAATAAGGCTATTTAATAAGTTTAAGTTGCTGAAATAAGCCTATTTAATAAGCCTAAGTTGCTGAAATAAGCCTATTTAATAAGGCTATTTAATGAGCCTAAGTTGCTGAAATAAGCCTATTTAATAAGCCTAAGTTTCTGAACTAAGCCTATTTAAAAAGGTATATTTAATAAGTCTAAGTTGCTGAAATAAACCTATTTAAAAATGCTATTTAATATGCCTAAGTTGCTGAAATAAACCTGTTTAATAAGGCTATTTAATAAGCATAAGTTGCTGAAATAAGCTTATTTAATAAGCCTAAGTTGCTGAAATAAGCCTATTTAATAAGGCTATTTAATAAGTCTAAGTTGTTGAAATAAACCTATTTAATAAGCCTAAGTTGCTAAAATAAGCCTATTTAATGAGGCTATTTAATAAGTCTATTTAATAAGCCTATTTAATAAGCCTATTTAATAAGCCTATTTAATAAGCCTATTTAATACGCCTATTTAATAAACATATTTAATAAGTATTTAATGAGCCTATTTAATAAGCCTATTTAATAAGCCTATTTATTGAGCCTATATAATAAGTCTATTTAATAAGCCTATTTAATAAGCCTATTTAATAAGTGTTTAATGAGCCTATTTAATAAGTCTATTTAATAAGCCTGTTTAATAAGGCTATTTAATGAGCCTAAGTTGCTGAAATAAGCCTATTTAATAAGCCTATTTAATAGGCCTATTTAATAAGTCTAAGTTGCTGAAATAAGCCTATTTAATAAGCCTAAGTTTCTGAATGAGCCTATTTAATAAGCATAAGTTGCTGAAATAAGCCTATTTAATAAGCCTAAGTTGCTGAATAAGCCTATTTAATAAGCCTAAGTTGCTGAAATAAGCCTATTTAATAAGGCTATTTAATAAGTCTAAGTTGCTGAAATAAACCTATTTAATACGCCTAAGTTGCTAAAATAAGCCTATTTAATGAGGCTATTTAATAAGTCTATTTAATAAGCCTATTTAATAAGCATATTTAATAAGCCTATTTAATAAGCCTATTTAATAAACATATTTAATAAGTATTTAATGAGCCTATTTAATAAGTCTATTTAATAAGCCTTTTTAATAAGCCTATTTAATAAGTCTATTTAATCAGCCTATTTAATAAGTCTATTTAATAAGTCTATTTAATAAGCCTATTTAATAAGTATTTAATGAGCCTATTTAATAAGCCTATTTATTGAGCCTATTTAATAAGCCTATTTATTGAGCCTATTTTATAAGCCTATTTATTGAGCCTATTTAATAAGCCTATTTATTGCGGCTATTTAATAAGCCTATTTAATAAGTCTATTTAATAAGCCTATTTAATAAGCCTATTTAATAAGCCTATTTATTGAGCCTATTTAATAAGTCTATTTAATAGGCCTATTTAATAAGTCTAAGTTGCTGAAATAAGCCTATTTAATAAGCCTAAGTTGCTGAATAAGCCTATTTAATAAGCCTAAGTTGCTGAAATAAGCCTATTTAATAAGTCTAAGTTTCTGAAATAAGGCTATTTAATAAGCCTAAGTTGCTGAAATAAGGCTATTTAATAAGTTTAAGTTGCTGAAATAAGCCTATTTAATAAGCCTAAGTTGTTGAAATAAGCCTATTTAATAAGGCTATTTAATGAGCATAAGTTGCTGAAATAAGCCTATTTAATAAGCCTAAGTTTCTGAACTAAGCCTATTTAAAAAGGTATATTTAATAAGTCTAAGTTGCTGAAATAAACCTATTTAAAAATGCTATTTAATAAGCCTAAGTTGATGAAATAAACCTGTTTAATAAGGCTATTTAATAAGCATAAGTTGCTGAAATAAGCTTATTTAATAAGCCTAAGTTGCTGAAATAAGCCTATTTAATAAGGCTATTTAATAAGTCTAAGTTGCTGAAATAAACCTATTTAATAAGCCTAAGTTGCTAAAATAAGCCTATTTAATTAGGCTATTTAATAAGCCTATTTAATAGGCCTATTTAATAAGTCTAAGTTGCTGAAATAAGCCTATTTAATAAGCCTAAGTTGCTGAATAAGCCTATTTAATAAGCCTAAGTTGCTGAAATAAGCCTATTTAATAAGTCTAAGTTGCTGAAATAAGGCTATTTAATACGTTTAAGTTGCTGAAATAAGCCTATTTAATAAGCCTAAGTTGCTGAAATAAGCCTATTTAATAAGGCTATTTAATGAGCCTAAGTTGCTGAAATAAGCCTATTTAATAAGCCTAAGTTTCTGAACTAAGCCTATTTAAAAAGGTATATTTAATAAGTCTAAGTTGCTGAAATAAACCTATTTAAAAATGCTATTTAATAAGCCTAAGTTGCTGAAATAAACCTGTTTAATAAGGCTATTTAATAAGCATAAGTTGCTGAAATAAGCTTATTTAATAAGCCTAAGTTGCGTAAATAAGCCTATTTAATAAGGCTATTTAATAAGTCTAAGTTGCTGAAATAAACCTATTTAATAAGCCTAAGTTGCTAAAATAAGCCTATTTAATGAGGCTATTTAATAAGCCTATTTAATAGGCCTATTTAATAAGTCTAAGTTGCTGAAATAAGCCTATTTAATGAGCCTAAGTTGCTGAAATAAGCCTATTTAATAAGCCTAAGTTTCTGAACTAAGCCTATTTAAAAAGGTATATTTAATAAGTCTAAGTTGCTGAAATAAACCTATTTAAAAATGCTAATTAATATGCCTAAGTTGCTGAAATAAACCTGTTTAATAAGGCTATTTAATAAGCATAAGTTGCTGAAATAAGCTTATTTAATAAGCCTAAGTTGCTGAAATAAGCCTATTTAATAAGGCTATTTAATAAGTCTAAGTTGTTGAAATAAACCTATTTAATAAGCCTAAGTTGCTAAAATAAGCCTATTTAATGAGGCTATTTAATAAGTCTATTTAATAAGCCTATTTAATAAGCCTATTTAATAAGCCTATTTAATAAGCCTATTTAATACGCCTATTTAATAAACATATTTAATAAGTATTTAATGAGCCTATTTAATAAGCCTATTTAATAAGCCTATTTATTGAGCCTATATAATAAGTCTATTTAATAAGCCTATTTAATAAGCCTATTTAATAAGTGTTTAATGAGCCTATTTAATAAGTCTATTTAATAAGCCTGTTTAATAAGGCTATTTAATGAGCCTAAGTTGCTGAAATAAGCCTATTTAATAAGCCTATTTAATAGGCCTATTTAATAAGTCTAAGTTGCTGAAATAAGCCTATTTAATAAGCCTAAGTTTCTGAATGAGCCTATTTAATAAGCATAAGTTGCTGAAATAAGCCTATTTAATAAGCCTAAGTTGCTGAATAAGCCTATTTAATAAGCCTAAGTTGCTGAAATAAGCCTATTTAATAAGGCTATTTAATAAGTCTAAGTTGCTGAAATAAACCTATTTAATACGCCTAAGTTGCTAAAATAAGCCTATTTAATGAGGCTATTTAATAAGTCTATTTAATAAGCCTATTTAATAAGCATATTTAATAAGCCTATTTAATAAGCCTATTTAATAAACATATTTAATAAGTATTTAATGAGCCTATTTAATAAGTCTATTTAATAAGCCTTTTTAATAAGCCTATTTAATAAGTCTATTTAATCAGCCTATTTAATAAGTCTATTTAATAAGTCTATTTAATAAGCCTATTTAATAAGTATTTAATGAGCCTATTTAATAAGCCTATTTATTGAGCCTATTTAATAAGCCTATTTATTGAGCCTATTTTATAAGCCTATTTATTGAGCCTATTTAATAAGCCTATTTATTGAGGCTATTTAATAAGCCTATTTAATAAGTCTATTTAATAAGCCTATTTAATAAGCCTATTTAATAAGCCTATTTATTGAGCCTATTTAATAAGTCTATTTAATAGGCCTATTTAATAAGTCTAAGTTGCTGAAATAAGCCTATTTAATAAGCCTAAGTTGCTGAATAAGCCTATTTAATAAGCCTAAGTTGCTGAAATAAGCCTATTTAATAAGTCTAAGTTTCTGAAATAAGGCTATTTAATAAGCCTAAGTTGCTGAAATAAGGCTATTTAATAAGTTTAAGTTGCTGAAATAAGCCTATTTAATAAGCCTAAGTTGCTGAAATAAGCCTATTTAATAAGGCTATTTAATGAGCATAAGTTGCTGAAATAAGCCTATTTAATAAGCCTAAGTTTCTGAACTAAGCCTATTTAAAAAGGTATATTTAATAAGTCTAAGTTGCTGAAATAAACCTATTTAAAAATGCTATTTAATAAGCCTAAGTTGCTGAAATAAACCTGTTTAATAAGGCTATTTAATAAGCATAAGTTGCTGAAATAAGCTTATTTAATAAGCCTAAGTTGCTGAAATAAGCCTATTTAATAAGGCTATTTAATAAGTCTAAGTTGCTGAAATAAACCTATTTAATAAGCCTAAGTTGCTAAAATAAGCCTATTTAATTAGGCTATTTAATAAGCCTATTTAATAGGCCTATTTAATAAGTATTTAATGAGCCTATTTAATAAGCCTATTTATTGAGCCTATTTAATAAGCCTATTTATTGAGCCTATTTTATAAGCCTATTTATTGAGCCTATTTAATAAGCCTATTTATTGAGCCTATTTAATAAGCCTATTTAATGAGTCTATTTAATAAGCCTATTTAATAAGTATTTAATGAGCCTATTTAATAAGTTTATTTAATACGCCTATTTAATAAGGCTATTTAATGAGCCTAAGTTGCTGAAATAAGCCTATTTAATAAGCCTATTTAATAGGCCTATTTAATAAGTCTAAGTTGCTGAAATAAGCCTATTTAATAAGCCTAAGTTTCTGAATGAGCCTATTTAATAAGCCTAAGTTGCTGAAATAAGCCTATTGAATAAGTCTAAGTTGCTGAAATAAGGCTATTTAATAAGCCTAAGTTGCTGAAATAAGCCTATTTAATAAGCCTAAGTTGCTGAAATAAGGCTATTTAATAAGTCTAAGTTGCTGAAATAAGCCTATTTAATAAGCCTAAGTTGCTGCAATAAGTATATTTAATAAGCATAAGTTGCTGAAATAAGCCTATTTAATGAGTCTAAGTTGCTGAAATAAGGCTATTTAATAAGTCTAAGTTGCAGAAATAAGCCTTTTTAATCAGCGTAAGTTGCTGAAATAAGCCGATTTAATAAGCCCAAGTTGCTGAAATAAGCCTACTTAATTAGGCTATTTAATAAGCCTAAGTTGCTGAAATAAGCCTATTTAATAAGCGTAAATTGCTGAAATAAGGCTATTTAATTAGACTAAGTTGCTGAAATAAGCCTATTTAATAAGCCTAAGTTGCTGAAATAAGCCTATTTAATAAGCCTATTTAATAAGCCTAAGTTGATGAAATAAGCCGATTTAATAAGCCTATTTAATAAGCCTATTTAACAGGCCTATTTAATAAGCCTAAGTTGCTGAAATAAGCCTATTTAATAAGTCTAAGTTTCTGAAATAAGGCTATTTAATAAGCCTAAGTTGCTGAAATAAGGCTATTTAATAAGTTTAAGTTGCTGAAATAAGCCTATTTAATAAGCCTAAGTTGCTGAATAAGCCTATTTAATAAGCCTAAGTTGCTGAATAAACCTATTTAATAAGTCTAAGTTTCTGAAATAAGCCTATTTAATAAGGCTATTTAATAAGCCTAAGTTGCTGAATAAGCCTATTTAATAAGTCTAAGTTGCTGAAATAAGGCAATTTAATAAGTTTAAGTTGCTGAAATAAGCCTATTTAATAAGGCTATTTAATGAGCCTAAGTTGCTGAAATAAGCCTATTTAATAAGCCTAAGTTTCTGAACTAAGCCTATTTAAAAAGGTATATTTAATAAGTCTAAGTTGCTGAAATAAACCTATTTAAAAATGCTATTTAATAAGCCTAAGTTGCTGAAATAAACCTGTTTAATAAGGCTATTTAATAAGCATAAGTTGCTGAAATAAGCTTATTTAATAAGCCTAAGTTGCTGAAATAAGCCTATTTAATAAGGCTATTTAATAAGTCTAAGTTGCTGAAATAAACCTATTTAATAAGCCTAAGTTGCTAAAATAAGCCTATTTAATGAGGCTATTTAATAAGTCTATTTAATAAGCCTATTTAATAAGCCTATTTAATAAGCCTATTTAATAAGCCTATTTAATACGCCTATTTAATAAACATATTTAATAAGTATTTAATGAGCCTATTTAATAAGCCTATTTAATAAGCCTATTTATTGAGCCTATATAATAAGTATATTTAATAAGCCTATTTAATAAGCCTATTTAATAAGTGTTTAATGAGCCTATTTAATAAGTCTATTTAATAAGCCTGTTTAATAAGGCTATTTAATGAGCCTAAGTTGCTGAAATAAGCCTATTTAATAAGCCTATTTAATAGGCCTATTTAATAAGTCTAAGTTGCTGAAATAAGCCTATTTAATAAGCCTAAGTTTCTGAATGAGCCTATTTAATAAGCATAAGTTGCTGAAATAAGCCTATTTAATAAGCCTAAGTTGCTGAATAAGCCTATTTAATAAGCCTAAGTTGCTGAAATAAGCCTATTTAATAAGGCTATTTAATAAGTCTAAGTTGCTGAAATAAACCTATTTAATAAGCCTAAGTTGCTAAAATATGCCTATTTAATGAGGCTATTTAATGTCTATTTAATAAGCCTATTTAATAAGCCTATTTAATAAGCCTATTTAATACGCCTATTTAATAAACATATTTAATAAGTATTTAATGAGCCTATTTAATAAGTCTATTTAATAAGCCTTTTTAATAAGCCTATTTAATAAGTCTATTTAATAAGCCTATTTAATAAGTCTATTTAATACGTCTATTTAATAAGCCTATTTAATAAGTATTTATTGAGCCTATTTAATAAGCCTATTTATTGAGCCTATTTTATAAGCCTATTTATTGAGCCTATTTAATAAGCCTATTTATTGAGCCTATTTAATAAGCCTATTTAATGAGTCTATTTAATAAGCCTATTTAATAAGCCTATTTAATAAGCCTATTTATTGAGCCTATTTAATAAGCCTATTTATTGAGCCTATTTAATAAGTCTATTTAATAAGCCTACTTAATAAGCCTATTTAATAAGTATTTAATGAGCCTATTTAATAAGTTTATTTAATAAGCCTATTTAATAAGGCTATTTAATGAGCCTAAGTTGCTGAAATAAGCCTATTTAATAAGCCTATTTAATAGGCCTATTTAATAAGTCTAAGTTGCTGAAATAAGCCTATTTAATAAGCCTAAGTTTCTGAATGAGCCTATTTAATAAGCCTAAGTTGCTGAAATAAGCCTATTTAATAAGTCTAAGTTGCTAAAATAAGGCTATTTAATAAGCCTAAGTTGCTGAAATAAGCCTATTTAATAAGGCTATTTAATAAGTCTAAGTTGCTGAAATAAACCTATTTAATACGCCTAAGTTGCTAAAATAAGCCTATTTAATGAGGCTATTTAATACGTCTATTTAATAAGCCTATTTAATAAGCATATTTAATAAGCCTATTTAATAAGCCTATTTAATAAGCCTATTTAATAAACATATTTAATAAGTATTTAATGATCCTATTTAATAAGTCTGTTTAATAATCCTTTTTAATAAGCCTATTTAATAAGTCTATTTAATCAGCCTATTTAATAAGTCTATTTAATAAGTCTATTTAATAAGCCTATTTAATAAGTATTTAATGAGCCTATTTAATAAGCCTATTTATTGAGCCTATTTAATAAGCCTATTTATTGAGCCTATTTTATAAGCCTATTTATTGAGCCTATTTAATAAGCCTATTTATTGAGCCTATTTAATAAGCCTATTTAATGAGTCTATTTAATAAGCCTATTTAATAAGCCTATTCAATAAGCCTATTTATTGAGCCTATTTTATAAGCCTATTTATTGAGCCTATTTAATAAGTATATTTAATAAGCCTACTTAATAAGCCTATTTAATAAGTATTTAATGAGCCTATTTAATAAGTTTATTTAATAAGCCTATTTAATAAGGCTATTTAATGAGCCTAAGTTGCTGAAATAAGCCTATTTAATAAGCCTATTTAATAGGCCTATTTAATAAGTCTAAGTTGCTGAAATAAGCCTATTTAATAAGCCTAAGTTTCTGAATGAGCCTATTTAATAAGCCTAAGTTGCTGAAATAAGCCTATTTAATAAGTCTAAGTTGCTGAAATAAGGCTATTTAATAAGCCTAAGTTGCTGAAATAAGCCTATTTAATAAGCCTAAGTTGCTGAAATAAGGCTATTTAATAAGTCTAAGTTTCTGAAATAAGCCTATTTAATAAGCCTAAGTTGCTGCAATAAGTATATTTAATAAGCATAAGTTGCTGAAATAAGCCTATTTAATGAGTCTAAGTTGCTGAAATAAGGCTATTTAATAAGTCTAAGTTGCGGAAATAAGCCTTTTTAATCAGCGTAAGTTGCTGAAATAAGCCGATTTAATAAGCCCAAGTTGCTGAAATAAGCCTACTTAATTAGGCTATTTAATAAGCCTAAGTTGCTGAAATAAGCCTATTTAATAAGCGTAAATTGCTGAAATAAGGCTATTTAATTAGACTAAGTTGCTGAAATAAGCCTATTTAATAAGCCTAAGTTGCTGAAATAAGCCTATTTAATAACCCTATTTAATAAGCCTAAGTTGATTAAATAAGCCGATTTAATAAGCCTATTTAATAAGCCTATTTAATAGGCCTATTTAATAAGCCTAAGTTGCTGAAATAAGCCAATTTAATAAGTCTAAGTTTCTGAAATAAGGCTATTTAATAAGCCTAAGTTGCTGAAATAAGGCTATTTAATAAGTTTAAGTTGCTGAAATAAGCCTATTTAATAAGCCTAAGTTGCTGAAATAAGCCTATTTAAAAATGCTATTTAATATGCATAAGTTGCTGAAATAAACCTGTTTAATAAGGCAATTTAATAAGCATAAGTTGCTGAAATAAGCTTATTTAATAAGCCTAAGTTGCTGAAATAAGCCTATTTAATAAGGCTATTTAATAAGTCTAAGTTGTTGAAATAAACCTATTTAAAAATGCTATTTAATATGCCTAAGTTGCTGAAATAAACCTGTTTAATAAGGCTATTTAATAAGCATAAGTTGCTGAAATAAGCTTATTTAATAAGCCTAAGTTGCTGAACTAAGCCTATTTAAAAAGGTATATTTAATAAGTCTAAGTTGCTGAAATACACCTATTTAAAAATCTATTTAATAAGCCTAAGTTGCTGAAATAAACCTGTTTAATAAGGCTATTTAATAAGCATAAGTTGTTGAAATAAGCTTATTTAATAAGCCTAAGTTGCTGAAATAAGCCTATTTAATAAGGCTATTTAATAAGTCTAAGTTGCTGAAATAAACCTATTTAATAAGCCTAAGTTGCTAAAATAAGCCTATTTAATGAGGCTATTTAATAAGTCTATTTAATAAGCCTTTTTAATAAGCCTATTTAATAAGCCTATTTAATAAGCCTATTTAATACGCCTATTTAATAAACATATTTAATAAGTATTTAATGAGCCTATTTAATAAGTCTATTTAATAAGCCTTTTTAATAAGCCTATTTAATAAGTCTATTTAATAAGCCTATTTAATACGTCTATTCAATAAGTCTATTTAATAAGCCTATTTAATAAGTATTTAATGAGCCTATTTAATAAGCCTATTTATTGAGCCTATTTAATAAGCCTATTTATTGAGCCTATTTAATAAGCCTATTTATTGAGCCTATTTAATAAGCCTATTTATTGAGCCTATTTAATAAGCCTATTTACTAAGTCTATTTAATAAGCCTATTTAATAAGCCTATTTAATAAGCCTATTTAATAAGCCTATTTAATACGCCTATTTAATAAACATATTTAATAAGTATTTAATGAGCCTATTTAATAAGCCTATTTAATAAGCCTATTTATTGAGCCTATATAATAAGTCTATTTAATAAGCCTATTTAATAAGCCTATTTAATAAGTGTTTAATGAGCCTATTTAATAAGTCTATTTAATAAGCCTGTTTAATAAGGCTATTTAATGAGCCTAAGTTGCTGAAATAAGCCTATTTAATAAGCCTATTTAATAGGCCTATTTAATAAGTCTAAGTTGCTGAAATAAGCCTATTTAATAAGCCTAAGTTTCTGAATGAGCCTATTTAATAAGCATAAGTTGCTGAAATAAGCCTATTTAATAAGCCTAAGTTGCTGAATAAGCCTATTTAATAAGCCTAAGTTGCTGAAATAAGCCTATTTAATAAGGCTATTTAATAAGTCTAAGTTGCTGAAATAAACCTATTTAATAA
Organism: Petromyzon marinus; assembly: GCF_048934315.1. NCBI lineage: Eukaryota > Metazoa > Chordata > Hyperoartia > Petromyzontiformes > Petromyzontidae > Petromyzon > Petromyzon marinus. The sequence goes on from NW_027423002.1 coordinate 5,317,700, forward strand.
GCCTAAGTTGCTAAAATAAGCCTATTTAATAAGCCTATTTAATAAGCCTATTTAATAAGCCTATTTAATAAGCATATTTAATAAGCCTATTTAATAAGCCTATTTAATAAGCCTATTTAATAAACATATTTAATAAGTATTTAATGAGCCTATTTAATAAGTCTATTTAATAAGCCTTTTTAATAAGCCTATTTAATAAGTTTATTTAATAAGCCTATTTTATAAGTCTATTTAATAAGTCTATTTAATAAGCCTATTTAATAAGTATTTAATGAGCCTATTTAATAAGGCTATTTATTGAGCCTATTTAATAAGCCTATTTATTGAGGCTATTTTATAAGCCTATTTATTGAGCCTATTTAATAAGCCTATTTATTGAGCCTATTTAATAAGCCTATTTAATGAGTCTATTTAATAAGCCTATTTAATAAGCCTATTCAATAAGCCTATTTATTGAGCCTATTTAATAAGCCTATTTATTGAGCCTATTTAATAAGTATATTTAATAAGCCTACTTAATAAGCCTATTTAATAAGTATTTAATGAGCCTATTTAATAAGTTTATTTAATAAGCCTATTTAATAAGGCTATTTAATGAGCCTTAGTTGCTGAAATAAGCCTATTTAATAAGCCTATTTAATAGGCCTATTTAATAAGTCTAAGTTGCTGAAATAAGCCTATTAAATAATACTAAGTTTCTGAATGAGCCTATTTAATAAGCCTAAGTTGCTGAAATAAGCCTATTTAATAAGTCTAAGTTGCTGAAATAAGGCTATTTAATAAGCCTAAGTTGCTGAAATAAGCCTATTTAATAAGCCTAAGTTGCTGAAATAAGGCTATTTAATAAGTCTAAGTTGCTGAAATAAGCCTATTTAATAAGCCTAAGTTGCTGCAATAAGTATATTTAATAAGCATAAGTTGCTGAAATAAGCCTATTTAATGAGTCTAAGTTGCTGAAATAAGGCTATTTAATAAGTCTAAGTTGCGGAAATAAGCCTTTTTAATCAGCGTAAGTTGCTGAAATAAGCCGATTTAATAAGCCCAAGTTGCTGAAATAAGCCTACTTAATTAGGCTATTTAATAAGCCTAAGTTGCTGAAATAAGCCTATTTAATAAGCGTAAGTTGCTGAAATAAGGCTATTTAATAAGACTAAGTTGCTGAAATAAGCCTATTTAATAAGCCTAAGTTGCTGAAATAAACCTATTTAATAAGCCTATTTAATAAGCCTAAGTTGATGAAATAAGCCGATTTAATAAGCCTATTTAATAAGCCTATTTAATAGGCCTATTTAATAAGCCTAAGTTGCTGAAATAAGCCTATTTAATAAGTCTAAGTTTCTGAAATAAGGCTATTTAATAAGCCTAAGTTGCTGAAATAAGGCTATTTAATAAGTTTAAGTTGCTGAAATAAGCCTATTTAATAAGCCTAAGTTGCTGAAATAAGCCTATTTAATAAGGCTATTTAATGAGCCTGAGTTGCTGAAATAAGCCAATTTAATAAGCCTAAGATTCTGAACTAAGCCTATTTAAAAAGGTATATTTAATAAGTCTAAGTTGCTGAAATAAACCTATTTAAAAATCTATTTAATAAGCCTAAGTTGCTGAAATAAACCTGTTTAATAAGGCTATTTAATAAGCATAAGTTGCTGAAATAAGCTTATTTAATAAGCCTAAGTTGCTAAAATAAGCCTATTTAATGAGGCTATTTAATAAGTCTATTTAATAAGCCTTTTTAATAAGCCTATTTAATAAGCCTATTTAATAAGCCTATTTAATACGCCTATTTAATAAACATATTTAATAAGTATTTAATGAGCCTATTTAATAAGTCTATTTAATAAGCCTTTTTAATAAGCCTATTTAATAAGTCTATTTAATAAGCCTATTTAATACGTCTATTCAATAAGTCTATTTAATAAGCCTATTTAATAAGTATTTAATGAGCCTATTTAATAAGCCTATTTATTGAGCCTATTTAATAAGCCTATTTATTGAGCTTATTTAATAAGCCTATTTATTGAGCCTATTTAATAAGCCTATTTATTGAGCCTATTTAATAAGCCTATTTAATAAGTCTATTTAATAAGCCTATTTAATAAGCCTATTTAATAAGCCTATTTATTGAGCCAATTTAATAAGCCTATTTAATAAGCCTATTTATTGAGCCTATTTAATAAGTCTATTTAATAAGCCTATTTAATAAGCCTATTTAATAAGTGTTTAATGAGCCTATTTAATAAGTCTATTTAATAAGCCTGTTTAATAAGGCTATTTAATTAGCCTAAGTTGCTGAAATAAGCCTATTTAATAAGCCTATTTAATAGGCCTATTTAATAAGTCTAAGTTGCTGAAATAAGCCTATTTAATAAGCCTAAGTTTCTGAATGAGCCTATTTAATAAGCATAAGTTGCTGAAATAAGCCTATTTAATAAGCCTAAGTTGCTGAATAAGCCTATTTAATAAGCCTAAGTTGCTGAATAAACCTATTTAATAAGTCTAAGTTGCTGAAATATGCCTATTTAATAAGGCTATTTAATAAGCCTAAGTTGCTGAAATAAGCCTATTTAATAAGCCTATTTAATAAGCCTATTTAATAAGCCTATTTAATAAGCCTATTTAATACGCCTATTTAATAAACATATTTAATAAGCATTTAATGAGCCTATTTAATCAGTCTATTTAATAATCCTTTTTAATAAACCTATTTAATAAGTCTATTTAATAAGCCTATTTAATAAGTCTATTTAATAATTCTATTTAATAAGCCTATTTAATAAGTATTTAATGAGCCTATTTAATAAACCTATTTATTGAGCCTATTTAATAAGCCTATTTATTGAGCTTATTTAATAAGCCTATTTATTGAGCCTATTTAATAAGCCTATTTATTGAGCCTATTTAATGAGCCTATTTAATAAACCTATTTATTGACCCTATTTAATAAGCCTATTTATTGAGCTTATTTAATAAGCCTATTTATTGAGCCTATTTAATAAGCCTATTTATTGAGCCTATTTAATAAGCCTATTTATTGAGCCTATTTAATAAGCCTATTTAATAAGCCTATTTATTGAGCCTATTTAATAACCTTCTTTGTTTCTTTCGGTAAAGTCACGTAGAATGAGAATAAAATAATACATTAATAAAATAAAATAACACAATAATATTCTCACGACGTTTCGACAGTGCTGTCCTACCAGACAGTCTCGCCCCCTTCACCTGATGAAGGCCGCTTGTGTTGTGGCCGAAACGTCGTGAGAATATTATTGTGTTATTTTATTTTATCAATTTATTATTTTATTCTCATTCTACGTGACTTTACCGAAAGAACCAAAGAAGATGAATCATTGCAGTCACGAAAGCTTTAAATCAAAACCTATTTAATATGCCTATTTAATAAGCCTATTTATTGAGCCTATTTAATAAGTCTATTTAATAAGCCTATTTATTGAGCCTATTTAATAAGCCTATTTAATAAGCCTATTTATTGAGCCTATTTAATAAGTCTATTTAATAAGCCTACTTAATAAGCCTATTTAATGAGTATTTAATGAGCCTATTTAATAAGTCTATTTAATAAGCCTATTTAATAAGGCTATTTAATGAGCCTAAGTTGCTGAAATAAGCCTATTTAATAAGCCTATTTAATAGGCCTATTTAATAAGTCTAAGTTGCTGAAATAAGCCTATTTAATAAGCCTAAGTTTCTGAATGAGCCTATTTAATAAGCCTAAGTTGCTGAAATAAGCCTATTTAATAAGTCTAAGATGCTGAAATAAGGCTATTTAATAAGCCTAAGTTGCTGAAATAAGCCTATTTAATAAGCCTAAGTTGCTGAAATAAGGCTATTTAATAAGTCTAAGTTGCTGAAATAAGCCTATTTAATAAGCCTAAGTTGCTGAAATAAGTATATTTAATAAGCATAAGTTGCTGAAATAACCCTATTTAATGAGTCTAAGTTGCTGAAATAAAGCTATTTAATAAGTCTAAGTTGCTGAAATAAGCCTTTTTAATCAGCGTAAGTTGCTGAAATAAGCCTATTTAATAAGCCCAAGTTGCTGAAATAAGCCTACTTAATTAGGCTATTTAATAAGCCTAAGTTGCTGAAATAAGCCTATTTAATAAGCGTAAGTTGCTGAAATAAGGCTATTTAATAAGACTAAGTTGCTGAAATAAGCCTATTTAATAAGCCTATTTAATAAGCCTAAGTTGCTGAAATAAGCCTATTTAATACGCCTATTTAATAAGCCTATTTGATAGGCCTATTTAATAAGTCTAAGTTGCTGAAATAAGCCTATTTAATAAGCCTAAGTTGCTGAATAAGCCTATTTAATAAGCCTAAGTTGCTGAAATAAGCCTATTTAATAAGTCTAAGTTTCTGAAATAAGGCAATTTAATAAGCCTAAGTTGCTGAAATAAGCCTATTTAATAAGTCTAAGTTTCTGAAATAAGCCTATTTAATAAGCCTAAGTTGCTGAAATAAGCCTATTTAATAAGGCTATTTAATGAGCCTAAGTTGCTGAAATAAGCCTATTTAATAAGCCCAAGTTTCTGAACTAAGCCTATTAAAAAAGGTATATTAAATAAGTCTAAGTTGCTGAAATAAACCTATTAAAAAATGCTATTTAATAAGCGTAAGTTGCTGAAATAAACCTGTTTAATAAGGCTATTTAATAAGCATAAGTTGCTGAAATAAGCTTATTTAATAAGCCTAAGTTGCTGAAATAAGCATATTTAATAAGGCTATTTAATAAGTCTAAGTTGCTGAAATAAACCTTTTTAATAAGCCTAAGTTGCTAAAATAAGCCTATTTAATGAGGCTATTTAATAAGTCTATTTAATAAGCCTATTTAATAAGCCTATTTAATACGCCTATTTAATAAGCCTATTTAATATGCCTATTTAATAAACATATTTAATAAGTATTTAATGAGCCTATTTAATAAGTCTATTTAATAAGCCTTTTTAATAAGCCTATTTAATAAGTCTATTTAATAAGCCTATTTAATAAGTCTATTCAATAAGTCTATTTAATAAGCCTATTTAATAAGTATTTAATGAGCCTATTTAATAAGCCTATTTATTGAGCCTATTTAATAAGCCTATTTATTGAGCCTATTTAATAAGCCTATTTAATAAGTCTATTTAATGAGCCTATTTAATAAGCCTATTTAATAAGTGTTTAATGAGCCTATTTAATAAGTCCATTTAATAAGCCTGTTTAATAAGGCTATTTAATGAGCCTAAGTTGCTGAAATAAGCCTATTTAATAAGCCTATTTAATAGGCCTATTTAATAAGTCTAAGTTGCTGAAATAAGCCTATTTAATAAGCCTACGTTTCTGAATGAGCCTATTTAATAAGCATAAGTTGCTGAAATAAGCCTATTTAATAAGCCTAAGTTGCTGAATAAGCCTATTTAATAAGACTAATTTGCTGAAATAAGCCTATTTAATAAGGCTTTTTAATAAGTCTAAGTTGCTGAAATAAACCTATTTAATAAGCCTAAGTTGCTAAAATAAGCCTATTTAATGAGGCTATTTAATAAGTCTATTTAATAAGCCTATTTAATAAGCCTATTTAATAAGCCTATTTAATAAGTATTTAATGAGCCTATTTAATAAGCCTATTTATTGAGCCTATTTAATAGCCTATTTATTGAGCCTATTTTATAAGCCTATTTATTGAGCCTATTTAATAAGCCTATTTATTGAGGCTATTTAATAAGCCTATTTAATAAGTCTATTTAATAAGCCTATTTAATAAACCTATTTAATAAGGCTATTTATTGAGCCTATTTAATAAGCCTATTTAATAAGCCTATTTATTGAGCCTATTTAATAAGTCTATTTAATAAGCCTACTTAATAAGCCTATTTAATAAGTATTTAATGAGCCTATTTAATAAGTCTATTTAATAAGCCTATTTATAAGGCTATTTAATGAGCCTAAGTTGCTGAAATAAGCCTATTTAATAAGCCTAAGTTTCTGAATGAGCCTATTTAATAAGCCTAAGTTGTTGAAATGAGCTTATTTAATAAGCCTAAGTTGCTGAACAAGCCTATTTAATAAGCCTAAGTTGCTGAATAAACCTATTTAATAAGTCTAAGTTGCTGAAATAAGCCTATTCAATAAGGCTATTTAATAAGCCTAAGTTGCTGAAATAAGCCTATTTAATAAGCCTATTTAATAAGCCTATTTAATAAGTAATTAATGAGGCTATTTAATAAGCCTATTTAATAAGCCTATTTAATAAGCCTATTTAATAGGCCTATTTAATAAACATATTTAATAAGTATTTCATGAGCCTATTTAATAAGTCTATTTAATAAGTCTATTTAATAAGCCTATTTAATAAGTATTTAATGAGCCTATTTAATAAGCCTATTTATTGAGCCTATTTAATAAGCATGTTTATTGAGCCTATTTAATAAGCCTATTTATTGAGCCTATTTAATAAGCCTATTTATTGAGCCTATTTAATAAGCCTATTTAATAAGTCTATTTAATAAGCCTATTTAATAAGCCTATTTAATAAGCCTATTTATTGAGCCTACTTAATAAGCCTATTTAATAAGCCTATTTATTGAGCCTATTTAATAAGTCTATTTAATAAGCCTATTTAATAAGCCTATTTAATAAGTATTTAATGAGCCTATTTAATAAGTCTATTTAATAAGCCTATTTAATAGGCCTATTTAATAAGTCTAAGTTGCTGAAATAAGCCTATTTAATAAGCCTATTTAATAGGCCTATTTAATAAGCCTAAGTTGCTGAAATAAGCCTATTTAATAAGCCTAAGTTGCTGAATAAGCCTATTTAATAAGCCTAAGTTGCTGAAATAAGCCTATTTAATAAGCATAAGTTGCTGAAATAAGGCAATTTAATAAGCCTAAGTTGCTGAAATAAGCCTATTTAATAAGCCTAAGTTGCTGAAATAAGGCTTTTTAATAAGTCTAAGTTGCTGAAATAAGGCTATTTCATAAGTTTAAGTTGCTGAAATAATTATTTTTAATAAGCCTAAGTTGCTGAAATAAGCCTATTTAATAAGGCTATTTAATGAGCCTAAGTTGCTGAAATAAGCCTATTTAATAAGCCTAAGTTTCTGAACTAAGCCTATTTAAAAAGGTATATTTAATAAGTCTAAGTGGCTGAAATAAACCTGTTTAAAAATGCTATTTAATAAGCCTACGTTGCTGAAATAAACCAGTTTAATAAGGCTATTTAATAAGCATAAGTTGCTGAAATAAGCTTATTTAATAAGCCTAAGTTGCTGAAATAAGCCTATTTAATGAGGCTATTTAATAAGTCTATTTAATAAGCCTACTTAATAAGCCTATTTAATAAGTCTATTTAATAAGCCTATTTAATAAGTCTATTCAATAAGTCTATTTAATAAGCCTATTTAGTAAGTATTTAATGAGCCTATTTAATAAGCCTATTTATTGAGCCTATTTAATAAGCCTATTATTGAGCCTATTTAATAAGCCTATTTATTGAGCCTATTTAATAAGCCTATTTATTGAGCCTATTTAATAAGCCTATTTAATAAGTCTATTTAATAAGCCTATTTAATAAGCCTATTTAATAAGTGTTTAATGAGCCTATTTAATAAGTCTCTTTAATAAGCCTGTTTAATAAGGCTATTTAATGAGCCAAAGTTGCTGAAATAAGCCTATTTAATAAGCCTATTTAATAGGCCTATTTAATAAGTCTAAGTTGCTGAAATAAGCCTATTTAATAAGCCTATTTAATAAGCCTATTTAAAAAGCCTATTTATTGAGCCAATTTAATAAGCCTATTTAATAAGCCTATTTATTGAGCCTATTTAATAAGTCTATTTAATAAGCCTATTTAATAAGCCTATTTAATAAGTGTTTAATGAGCCTATTTAATAAGTCTATTTAATAAGCCTGTTTAATAAGGCTATTTAATGAGCCTAAGTTGCTGAAATAAGCCTATTTAATAAGCCTATTTAATAGGCCTATTTAATAAGTCTAAGTTGCTGAAATAAGCCTATTTAATAAGCCTAAGTTGCTGAATAAGCCTATTTAATAAGCCTAAGTTGCTGAATAAACCTATTTAATAAGTCTAAGTTGCTGAAATAAGCCTATTTAATAAGGCTATTTAATAAGCCTAAGTTGCTGAAATAAGCCTATTTAATAAGCCTATTTAATAAGCCTATTTAATAAGCCTATTTAATAAGCCTATTTAATATGCCTATTTAATAAACATATTTAATAAGCATTTAATGAGCCTATTTAATAAGTCTATTTAATAAGTCTATTTAATAATTCTATTTAATAAGCCTATTTAATAAGTATTTAATTAGCCTATTTAATATGCCTATTTATTGAGCCTATTTAATAAGCCTATTTATTGAGCTTATTTAATAAGCCTATTTATTGAGCCTATTTAATAATCCTATTTAATAAGCCTATTTATTGAACCTATTTAATAAGTCTATTTAATAAGCCTACTTAATAAGCCTATTTAATAAGTATTTAATAAGCCTATTTAATAAGTCTATTTAATAAGCCTATTTAATAAGGCTATTTAATGAGCCTAAGTTGCTGAAATAAGCCTATTTAATAAGCCTATTTAATAGGCCTATTTAATAAGTCTAAGTTGCTGAAATAAGCCTATTTAATAACCCTAAGTTTCTGAATGAGCCTATTTAATAAGCCTAAGTTGCTGAAATGAGCTTATTTAATAAGCCTAAGTTGCTGAACAAGCCTATTTAATAAGCGTAAGTTGCTGAATAAACCTATTTAATAAGTCTAAGTTGCTGAAATAAGCCTATTCAATAAGGCTATTTAATAAGCCTAAGTTGCTGAAATAAGCCTATTTAATAATTTAATAAGCCTATTTAATATGTAATTAATGAGGCTATTTAATACGCCTATTTAATAAGCCTATTTAATATGCCTATTTAATAAGCCTATTTAATAAACATATTTAATAAGTATTTCATGAGCCTATTTAATAAGTCTATTTAATAAGTCTATTTAATAAGCCTATTTAATAAGTATTTAATGAGCCTATTTAATAAGCCTATTTATTGAGCCTATTTAATAAGCCTGTTTATTGAGCCTATTTAATAAGCCTATTTATTGAGCCTATTTAATAAGCCTATTTATTGAGCCTATTTAATAAGCCTATTTAATAAGTCTATTTAATAAGCCTATTTAATAAGCCTATTTAATAAGCCTATTTATTGAGCCTACTTAATAAGCCTATTTAATAAGCCTATTTATTGAGCCTATTTAATAAATCTATTTAATAAGCCTATTTAATAAGCCTATTTAATAAGTATTTAATGAGCCTATTTAATAAGTCTATTTAATAAGCCTATTTAATAGGCCTATTTAATACGTCTAAGTTGCTGAAATAAGCCTATTTAATAAGCCTATTTAATAGGCCTATTTAATAAGCATAAGTTGCTGAAATAAGCCTATTTAATAAGCCTAAGTTGCTGAAATAAGCCTATTTAATAAGCATAAGTTGCTGAAATAAGCCTATTTAATAAGCCTAAGTTGCTGAAATAAGGCTATTTAATAAGTCTAAGTTTCTGAAATAAGGCTATTTATTAAGCCTAAGTTGCTGAAATAAGGCTATTTAATAAGTTTAAGTTGCTGAAATAAGCCTATTTAATAAGCCTAAGTTGCTGAAATAAGCCTATTTAATAAGGCTATTTAATGAACCTAAGTTGCTGAAATAAGCCTATTTAATAAGCCTAAGTTTCTGAACTAAGCCTATTTAAAAAGGTATATTTAATAAGTCTAAGTTGCTGAAATAAACCTGTTTAAAAATGCTATTTAATAAGCCTACGTTGCTGAAATAAACCTGTTTAATAAGGCTATTTAATAAGCATACGTTGCTGAAATAAGCTTATTTAATAAGCCTAAGTTGCTGAAATAAGCCTATTTAATGAGGCTATTTAATGAGTCTATTTAATAAGCCTATTTAATAAGCCTATTTTAGAAGCATATTTAATAAGCCTATTTAATATGCCTATTTAATAAACATATTTAATAAGTATTTAATTAGCCTATTTAATGAGTCTATTTAATAAGCCTTTTTAATAAGCCTATTTAATAAGTCTATTTAATAAGCCTATTTAATAAGTCTATTCAATAAGTCTATTTAATAAGCCTATTTAATAAGTATTTAATGAGCCTATTTAATAAGCCTATTTATTGAGCCTATTTAATAAGCCTATTTATTGAGCCTATTTAATAAGCCTATTTATTGAGCCTATTTAATAAGCCTATTTATTGAGCCTATTTAATAAGCCTATTTAATAAGTCTATTTAATAAGCCTATTTAATAAGCCTATTTAAAAAGCCTATTTATTGAGCCAATTTAATAAGCCTATTTTATAAGCCTATTTATTGAGCCTATTTAATAAGTCTATTTAATAAGCCTATTTAATAAGCCTATTTAATAAGCCTATTTAATAAGCCTATTTAATAAGTCTATTTAATAAGCCTGTTTAATAAGGCTATTTAATGAGCCTAAGTTGCTGAAATAAGCCTATTTAATAAGCCTATTTAATAGGCCTATTTAATAAGTCTAAGTTGCTGAAATAAGCCTATTTAATAAGCCTAAGTTTCTGAATGAGCCTATTTAATAAGCATAAGTTGCTGAAATAAGCCTATTTAATAAGCCTAAGTTGCTGAATAAGCCTATTTAATAAGCCTAAGTTGCTGAATAAACCTATTTAATAAGTCTAAGTTGCTGAAATAAGCCTATTTAATAAGGCTATTTAATAAGCCTAAGTTGCTGAAATAAGCCTATTTAATAAGCCTATTTAATAAGCCTATTTAATAAGCCTATTTAATAAGCCTATTTAATAATTCTATTTAATAAGCCTATTTAATAAGTATTTAATTAGCCTATTTAATACGCCTATTTATTGAGCCTATTTAATAAGCCTATTTATTGAGCTTATTTAATAAGCCTATTTATTGAGCCTATTTAATAAGCCTATTTAATAAGCCTATTTATTGAGCCTATTTAATAAGTCTATTTAATAAGCCTACTTAATAAGCCTATTTATTGAGCCTATTTAATAAGCCTATTTAATAAGTCTATTTAATAAGCCTATTTAATAAGCCTATTTAAAAAGCCTATTTATTGAGCCAATTTAATAAGCCTATTTTATACGCCTATTTATTGAGCCTATTTAATAAGTCTATTTAATAAGCCTATTTAATAAGCCTATTTAATAAGCCTATTTAATAAGCCTATTTAATAAGTCTATTTAATAAGCCTGTTTAATAAGGCTATTTAATGAGCCTAAGTTGCTGAAATAAGCCTATTTAATAAGCCTATTTAATAGGCCTATTTAATAAGTCTAAGTTGCTGAAATAAGCCTATTTAATAAGCCTAAGTTTCTGAATGAGCCTATTTAATAAGCATAAGTTGCTGAAATAAGCCTATTTAATAAGCCTAAGTTGCTGAATAAGCCTATTTAATAAGCCTAAGTTGCTGAATAAACCTATTTAATAAGTCTAAGTTGCTGAAATAAGCCTATTTAATAAGGCTATTTAATAAGCCTAAGTTGCTGAAATAAGCCTATTTAATAAGCCTATTTAATAAGCCTATTTAATAAGCCTATTTAATAAGCCTATTTAATACGCATATTTAATAAACATATTTAATAAGCATTTAATGAGCCTATTTAATAAGTCTATTTAATAAGCCTTTTTAATAAGCCTATTTAATAAGTCTATTTAATAAGCCTATTTAATAAGTCTATTTAATAATTCTATTTAATAAGCCTATTTAATAAGTATTTAATTAGCCTATTTAATACGCCTATTTATTGAGCCTATTTAATAAGCCTATTTATTGAGCTTATTTAATAAGCCTATTTATTGAGCCTATTTAATAAGCCTATTTAATAAGCCTATTTATTGAGCCTATTTAATAAGTCTATTTAATAAGCCTACTTAATAAGCCTATTTAATAAGTATTTAATGAGCCTATTTAATAAGTCTATTTAATAAGCCTATTTAATAAGGCTATTTAATGAGCCTAAGTTGCTGAAATAAGCCTATTTAATAAGCCTATTTAATAGGCCTATTTAATAAGTCTAAGTTGCTGAAATAAGCCTATTTAATAAGCCTAAGTTTCTGAATGAACCTATTTAATAAGCCTAAGTTGCTGAAATGAGCTTATTTAATAAGCCTAAGTTGCTGAACAAGCCTATTTAATAAGCCTAAGTTGCTGAATAAGCCTATTTAATAAGCCTAAGTTGCTGAATAAACCTATTTAATAAGTCTAAGTTGCTGAAATAAGCCTATTTAATAAGGCTATTTAATAAGCCTAAGTTGCTGAAATAAGCCTATTTAATAAGCCTATTTAATAAGCCTATTTAATAAGCCTATTTAATAAGCCTATTTAATATGCATATTTAATAAACATATTTTATAAGCATTTAATGAGCCTATTTAATAAGTCTATTTAATAAGCCTTTTTAATAAGCCTATTAAATAAGTCTATTTAATAAGCCTATTTAATAAGTCTATTTAATAATTCTATTTAATAAGCCTATTTAATAAGTATTTAATTAGCCTATTTAATACGCCTATTTATTGAGCTTATTTAATAAGCCTATTTATTGAGCCTATTTAATAAGCCTATTTAATAAGCCTATTTATTGAACCTATTTAATAAGTCTATTTAATAAGCCTACTTAATAAGCCTATATAATAAGTATTTAATGAGCCTATTTAATAAGTCTATTTAATAAGGCTATTTAATGAGCCTAAGTTGCTGAAAGAAGCCTATTTAATAAGCCTATTTAATAGGCCTATTTAATAAGTCTAAGTTGCTGAAATAAGCCTATTTAATAAGCCTAAGTTTCTGAATGAACCTATTTAATAAGCCTAAGTTGCTGAACAAGCCTATTTAATAAGCCTAAGTTGCTGAATAAACCTATTTAATAAGTCTAAGTTGCTGAAATAAGCCTATTCAATAAGGCTATTTAATAAGCCTAAGTTGCTGAAATAAGCCTATTTAATAAGCCTATTTAATAAGCCTATTTAATACGCATATTTAATAAACATATTTAATAAGCATTTAATGAGCCTATTTAATAAGTCTATTTAATAAGCCTTTTTAATAAGCCTATTAAATAAGTCTATTTAATAAGCCTATTTAATAAGTCTATTTAATAATTATATTTAATAAGCCTATTTAATAAGTATTTAATTAGCCTATTTAATACGCCTATTTATTGAGCTTATTTAATAAGCCTATTTATTGAGCCTATTTAATAAGTCTATTTAATAAGCCTACTTAATAAGCCTATTTAATAAGTATTTAATGAGCCTATTTAATAAGTCTATTTAATAAGCCTATTTAATAAGGCTATTTAATGAGCCTAAGTTGCTGAAATAAGCCTATTTAATAAGCCTATTTAATAGGCCTATTAAATAAGTCTAAGTTGCTGAAAAGCCTATTTAATAAGCCTAAGTTTCTGAATGAACCTATTTAATAAGCCTAAGTTGCTGAACAAGCCTATTTAATAAGCCTAAGTTGCTGAATAAACCTATTTAATAAGTCTAAGTTGCTGAAATAAGCCTATTCAATAAGGCTATTTAATAAGCCTAAGTTGCTGAAATAAGCCTATTTAATAAGCCTATTTAATAAGCCTATTTAATAAGTAATTAATGAGGCTATTTAATAAGCCTATTTAATAAGCCTATTTAATAAGCTTATTTAATAAGCCTATTTAATAAACATATTTAATAAGTATTTCATGAGCCTATTTAATAAGTCTATTTAATAAGTCTATTTAATAAGCCTATTTAATAAGTATTTAATGAGCCTATTTAATAAGCCTATTTATTGAGCTTATTTAATAAGCCTGTTTATTGAGCCTATTTAATAAGCCTATTAATTGAGCCTATTTAATAAGCCTATTTATTGAGCCTATTTAATAAGCCTATTTAATAAGTCTATTTAATAAGCCTATTTAATAAGCCTATTTAATAAGCCTATTTATTGAGCCTACTTAATAAGCCTATTTAATAAGCCTATTTATTGAGCCTATTTAATAAGTCTATTTAATAAGCCTATTTAATGAGCCTATTTAATAAGTATTTAATGAGCCTATTTAATAAGTCTATTTAATAAGCCTATTTAATAGGCCTATTTAATAAGTCTAAGTTGCTGAAATAAGCCTATTTAATAAGCCTATTTAATAGGCCTATTTAATAAGCCTAAGTTGCTGAAATAAGCCTATTTAATAAGCCTAAGTTGCTGAATAAGCCTATTTAATAAGCCTAAGTTGCTGAAATAAGCCTATTTAATAAGCATAAGTTGCTGAAATAAGGCAATTTAATAAGCCTAAGTTGCTGAAATAAGCCTATTTAATAAGCCTAAGTTGCTGAAATAAGGCTTTTTAATAAGTCTAAGTTGCTGAAATAAGGCTATTTCATAAGTTTAAGTTGCTGAAATAATTATTTTTAATAAGCCTAAGTTGCTGAAATAAGCCTATTTAATAAGGCTATTTAATGAGCCTAAGTTGCTGAAATAAGCCTATTTAATAAGCCTAAGTTTCTGAACTAAGCCTATTTAAAAAGGTATATTTAATAAGTCTAAGTTGCTGAAATAAACCTGTTTAAAAATGCTATTTAATAAGCCTACGTTGCTGAAATAAACCTGTTTAATAAGGCTATTTAATAAGCATAAGTTGCTGAAATAAGCTTATTTAATAAGCCTAAGTTGCTGAAATAAGCCTATTTAATGAGGCTATTTAATAAGTCTATTTAATAAGCCTACTTAATAAGCCTATTTAATAAGTCTATTTAATAAGCCTATTTAATAAGTCTATTCAATAAGTCTATTTAATAAGCCTATTTAGTAAGTATTTAATGAGCCTATTTAATAAGCCTATTTATTGAGCCTATTTAATAAGCCTATTTATTGAGCCTATTTAATAAGCCTATTTATTGAGCCTATTTAATAAGCCTATTTATTGAGCCTATTTAATAAGCCTATTTAATAAGTCTATTTAATAAGCCTATTTAATAAGCCTATTTAATAAGTGTTTAATGAGCCTATTTAATAAGTCTCTTTAATAAGCCTGTTTAATAAGGCTATTTAATGAGCCAAAGTTGCTGAAATAAGCCTATTTAATAAGCCTATTTAATAGGCCTATTTAATAAGTCTAAGTTGCTGAAATAAGCCTATTTAATAAGCCTATTTAATAAGCCTATTTAAAAAGCCTATTTATTGAGCCAATTTAATAAGCCTATTTAATAAGCCTATTTATTGAGCCTATTTAATAAGTCTATTTAATAAGCCTATTTAATAAGCCTATTTAATAAGTGTTTAATGAGCCTATTTAATAAGTCTATTTAATAAGCCTGTTTAATAAGGCTATTTAATGAGCCTAAGTTGCTGAAATAAGCCTATTTAATAAGCCTATTTAATAGGCCTATTTAATAAGTCTAAGTTGCTGAAATAAGCCTATTTAATAAGCCTAAGTTGCTGAATAAGCCTATTTAATAAGCCTAAGTTGCTGAATAAACCTATTTAATAAGTCTAAGTTGCTGAAATAAGCCTATTTAATAAGGCTATTTAATAAGCCTAAGTTGCTGAAATAAGCCTATTTAATAAGCCTATTTAATAAGCCTATTTAATAAGCCTATTTAATAAGCCTATTTAATACGCCTATTTAATAAACATATTTAATAAGCATTTAATGAGCCTATTTAATAAGTCTATTTAATAAGTCTATTTAATAATTCTATTTAATAAGCCTATTTAATAAGTATTTAATTAGCCTATTTAATATGCCTATTTATTGAGCCTATTTAATAAGCCTATTTATTGAGCTTATTTAATAAGCCTATTTATTGAGCCTATTTAATAATCCTATTTAATAAGCCTATTTATTGAACCTATTTAATAAGTCTATTTAATAAGCCTACTTAATAAGCCTATTTAATAAGTATTTAATAAGCCTATTTAATAAGTCTATTTAATAAGCCTATTTAATAAGGCTATTTAATGAGCCTAAGTTGCTGAAATAAGCCTATTTAATAAGCCTATTTAATAGGCCTATTTAATAAGTCTAAGTTGCTGAAATAAGCCTATTTAATAACCCTAAGTTTCTGAATGAGCCTATTTAATAAGCCTAAGTTGCTGAAATGAGCTTATTTAATAAGCCTAAGTTGCTGAACAAGCCTATTTAATAAGCGTAAGTTGCTGAATAAACCTATTTAATAAGTCTAAGTTGCTGAAATAAGCCTATTCAATAAGGCTATTTAATAAGCCTAAGTTGCTGAAATAAGCCTATTTAATAAGCATAAGTTGCTGAAATAAGGCAATTTAATAAGCCTAAGTTGCTGAAATAAGCCTATTTAATAAGCCTAAGTTGCTGAAATAAGGCTTTTTAATAAGTCTAAGTTGCTGAAATAAGGCTATTTCATAAGTTTAAGTTGCTGAAATAATTATTTTTAATAAGCCTAAGTTGCTGAAATAAGCCTATTTAATAAGGCTATTTAATGAGCCTAAGTTGCTGAAATAAGCCTATTTAATAAGCCTAAGTTTCTGAACTAAGCCTATTTAAAAAGGTATATTTAATAAGTCTAAGTTGCTGAAATAAACCTGTTTAAAAATGCTATTTAATAAGCCTACGTTGCTGAAATAAACCTGTTTAATAAGGCTATTTAATAAGCATAAGTTGCTGAAATAAGCTTATTTAATAAGCCTAAGTTGCTGAAATAAGCCTATTTAATGAGGCTATTTAATAAGTCTATTTAATAAGCCTACTTAATAAGCCTATTTAATAAGTCTATTTAATAAGCCTATTTAATAAGTCTATTCAATAAGTCTATTTAATAAGCCTATTTAGTAAGTATTTAATGAGCCTATTTAATAAGCCTATTTATTGAGCCTATTTAATAAGCCTATTTATTGAGCCTATTTAATAAGCCTATTTATTGAGCCTATTTAATAAGCCTATTTATTGAGCCTATTTAATAAGCCTATTTAATAAGTCTATTTAATAAGCCTATTTAATAAGCCTATTTAATAAGTGTTTAATGAGCCTATTTAATAAGTCTCTTTAATAAGCCTGTTTAATAAGGCTATTTAATGAGCCAAAGTTGCTGAAATAAGCCTATTTAATAAGCCTATTTAATAGGCCTATTTAATAAGTCTAAGTTGCTGAAATAAGCCTATTTAATAAGCCTATTTAATAAGCCTATTTAAAAAGCCTATTTATTGAGCCAATTTAATAAGCCTATTTAATAAGCCTATTTATTGAGCCTATTTAATAAGTCTATTTAATAAGCCTATTTAATAAGCCTATTTAATAAGTGTTTAATGAGCCTATTTAATAAGTCTATTTAATAAGCCTGTTTAATAAGGCTATTTAATGAGCCTAAGTTGCTGAAATAAGCCTATTTAATAAGCCTATTTAATAGGCCTATTTAATAAGTCTAAGTTGCTGAAATAAGCCTATTTAATAAGCCTAAGTTGCTGAATAAGCCTATTTAATAAGCCTAAGTTGCTGAATAAACCTATTTAATAAGTCTAAGTTGCTGAAATAAGCCTATTTAATAAGGCTATTTAATAAGCCTAAGTTGCTGAAATAAGCCTATTTAATAAGCCTATTTAATAAGCCTATTTAATAAGCCTATTTAATAAGCCTATTTAATACGCCTATTTAATAAACATATTTAATAAGCATTTAATGAGCCTATTTAATAAGTCTATTTAATAAGTCTATTTAATAATTCTATTTAATAAGCCTATTTAATAAGTATTTAATTAGCCTATTTAATATGCCTATTTATTGAGCCTATTTAATAAGCCTATTTATTGAGCTTATTTAATAAGCCTATTTATTGAGCCTATTTAATAATCCTATTTAATAAGCCTATTTATTGAACCTATTTAATAAGTCTATTTAATAAGCCTACTTAATAAGCCTATTTAATAAGTATTTAATAAGCCTATTTAATAAGTCTATTTAATAAGCCTATTTAATAAGGCTATTTAATGAGCCTAAGTTGCTGAAATAAGCCTATTTAATAAGCCTATTTAATAGGCCTATTTAATAAGTCTAAGTTGCTGAAATAAGCCTATTTAATAACCCTAAGTTTCTGAATGAGCCTATTTAATAAGCCTAAGTTGCTGAAATGAGCTTATTTAATAAGCCTAAGTTGCTGAACAAGCCTATTTAATAAGCGTAAGTTGCTGAATAAACCTATTTAATAAGTCTAAGTTGCTGAAATAAGCCTATTCAATAAGGCTATTTAATAAGCCTAAGTTGCTGAAATAAGCCTATTTAATAAGCCTATTTAATAAGCCTATTTAATAAGTAATTAATGAGGCTATTTAATACGCCTATTTAATAAGCCTATTTAATAAGCCTATTTAATAAGCCTATTTAATAAACATATTTAATAAGTATTTCATGAGCCTATTTAATAAGTCTATTTAATAAGTCTATTTAATAAGCCTATTTAATAAGTATTTAATGAGCCTATTTAATAAGCCTATTTATTGAGCCTATTTAATAAGCCTGTTTATTGAGCCTATTTAATAAGCCTATTTATTGAGCCTATTTAATAAGCCTATTTATTGAGCCTATTTAAGAAGCCTATTTAATAAGTCTATTTAATAAGCCTATTTAATAAGCCTATTTAATAAGCCTATTTATTGAGCCTACTTAATAAGCCTATTTAATAAGCCTATTTATTGAGCCTATTTAATAAATCTATTTAATAAGCCTACTTAATAAGCCTATTTAATAAGTATTTAATAAGCCTATTTAATAAGTCTATTTAATAAGCCTATTTAATAAGGCTATTTAATGAGCCTAAGTTGCTGAAATAAGCCTATTTAATAAGCCTATTTAATAGGCCTATTTAATAAGTCTAAGTTGCTGAAATAAGCCTATTTAATAACCCTAAGTTTCTGAATGAGCCTATTTAATAAGCCTAAGTTGCTGAAATGAGCTTATTTAATAAGCCTAAGTTGCTGAACAAGCCTATTTAATAAGCGTAAGTTGCTGAATAAACCTATTTAATAAGTCTAAGTTGCTGAAATAAGCCTATTCAATAAGGCTATTTAATAAGCCTAAGTTGCTGAAATAAGCCTATTTAATAAGCCTATTTAATAAGCCTATTTAATAAGTAATTAATGAGGCTATTTAATACGCCTATTTAATAAGCCTATTTAATAAGCCTATTTAATAAGCCTATTTAATAAACATATTTAATAAGTATTTCATGAGCCTATTTAATAAGTCTATTTAATAAGTCTATTTAATAAGCCTATTTAATAAGTATTTAATGAGCCTATTTAATAAGCCTATTTATTGAGCCTATTTAATAAGCCTGTTTATTGAGCCTATTTAATAAGCCTATTTAATAAGTCTATTTAATAAGCCTATTTAATAAGCCTATTTAATAAGCCTATTTATTGAGCCTACTTAATAAGCCTATTTAATAAGCCTATTTATTGAGCCTATTTAATAAATCTATTTAATAAGCCTATTTAATAAGCCTATTTAATAAGTATTTAATGAGCCTATTTAATAAGTCTATTTAATAAGCCTATTTAATAGGCCTATTTAATAAGTCTAAGTTGCTGAAATAAGCCTATTTAATAAGCCTATTTAATAGGCCTATTTAATAAGCATAAGTTGCTGAAATAAGCCTATTTAATAAGCCTAAGTTGCTGAATAAGCCTATTTAATAAGCCTAAGTTGCTGAAATAAGCCTATTTAATAAGCATAAGTTGCTGAAATAAGCCTATTTAATTTGCCTAAGTTGCTGAAATAAGGCTATTTAATAAGTCTAAGTTTCTGAAATAAGGCTATTTATTAAGCCTAAGTTGCTGAAATAAGGCTATTTAATAAGTTTAAGTTGCTGAAATAAGCCTATTTAATAAGCCTAAGTTGCTGAAATAAGCCTATTTAATAAGGCTATTTAATGAGCCTAAGTTGCTGAAATAAGCCTATTTAATAAGCCTAAGTTTCTGAACTAAGCCTATTTAAAAAGGTATATTTAATAAGTCTAAGTTGCTGAAATAAACCTGTTTAAAAATGCTATTTAATAAGCCTACGTTGCTGAAATAAACCTGTTTAATAAGGCTATTTAATAAGCATAAGTTGCTGAAATAAGCTTATTTAATAAGCCTAAGTTGCTGAAATAAGCCTATTTAATGAGGCTATTTAATGAGTCTATTTAATAAGCCTATTTAATAAGCCTATTTTAGAAGCATATTTAATAAGGCTATTTAATATGCCTATTTAATAAACATATTTAATAAGTATTTAATTAGCCTATTTAATGAGTCTATTTAATAAGCCTTTTTAATAAGCCTATTTAATAAGTCTATTTAATAAGCCTATTTAATAAGTCTATTCAATAAGTCTATTTAATAAGCCTATTTATTGACCCTATTTAATAAGCCTATTTATTGAGCCTATTTAATAAGCCTATTTATTGAGCCTATTTAATAAGCCTATTTATTGAGCCTATTTAATAAGCCTATTTAATAAGTCTATTTAATAAGCCTATTTAATAAGCCTATTTAAAAAGCCTATTTATTGAGCCAATTTAATAAGCCTATTTTATAAGCCTATTTATTGAGCCTATTTAATAAGTCTATTTAATAAGCCTATTTAATAAGCCTATTTAATAAGCCTATTTAATAAGCCTATTTAATAAGTCTATTTAATAAGCCTGTTTAATAAGGCTATTTAATGAGCCTAAGTTGCTGAAATAAGCCTATTTAATAAGCCTATTTAATAGGCCTATTTAATAAGTCTAAGTTGCTGAAATAAGCCTATTTAATAAGCCTAAGTTTCTGTTGCTGAAATAAGCCTATTTAATAAGCCTAAGTTGCTGAATAAGCCTATTTAATAAGCCTAAGTTGCTGAATAAACCTATTTAATAAGTCTAAGTTGCTGAAATAAGCCTATTTAATAAGGCTATTTAATAAGCCTAAGTTGCTGAAATAAGCCTATTTAATAAGTCTATTTATTGAGCCTATTTAATAGGCCTATTTAATAAGTCTAAGTTGCTGAAATAAGCCTATTTAATAGGCCTATTTAATAGGCCTATTTAATAAGCCTAAGTTGTTGAAATAAGCATATTTAATAAGTCTAAGTTGCTGAAATAAGGCTATTTAAAAAGCCTAAGTTGCTGAAATAAGCCTATTTAATAAGCCTAAGTTGCTGAAATAAGGCTGTTTAATAAGTCTAAGTTGCTGAAATAAGCCTATTTAATAAGCCTAAGTTGCTGAAATAAGTATATTTAATAAGCATAAGTTGCTGAAATAAGCCTATTTAATAAGCCTATTTAATAGGCCTATTTAATAAGTCTAAGTTGCTGAAATAAGCCTATTTAATAAGCCTAAGTTTCTGAATGAGCCTATTTAATAAGCATAAGTTGCTGAAATAAGCCTATTTAATAAGCCTAAGTTGCTGAATAAGCCTATTTAATAAGCCTAAGTTGCTGAATAAACCTATTTAATAAGTCTAAGTTGCTGAAATAAGCCTATTTAATAAGGCTATTTAATAAGCCTAAGTTGCTGAAATAAGCCTATTTAATAAGCCTTTTTAATAAGCCTATTTAATAAGTCTATTTAATAAGCCTATTTAATAAGTCTATTTAATAAGTCTATTTAATAAGCCTATTTAATAAGTATTTAATGAGCCTATTTAATAAGTCTATTTATTGAGCCTATTTAATAGGCCTATTTAATAAGTCTAAGTTGCTGAAATAAGCCTATTTAATAGGCCTATTTAATAGGCCTATTTAATAAGCCTAAGTTGTTGAAATAAGCATATTTAATAAGTCTAAGTTGCTGAAATAAGGCTATTTAAAAAGCGTAAGTTGCTGAAATAAGCCTATTTAATAAGCCTAAGTTGCTGAAATAAGGCTGTTTAATAAGTCTAAGTTGGTGAAATAAGCCTATTTAATAAGCCTAAGTTGCTGAAATAAGTATATTTAATAAGCATAAGTTGCTGAAATAAGCCTATTTAATAAGTCTAAGTTGCTGAAATAAGGCTATTTAATAAGTCTAAGTTGCTGAAATAAGCCTTTTAAATCAGCGTAAGTTGCTGAAATAAGCCTATTTAATAAGCCTAAGTTGCTGAAATAAGTATATTTAATAAGCATAAGTTGCTGAAATAAGCGTATTTAATAAGCCCAAGTTGCTGAAATAAGCCTACTTAATTAGGCTATTTAATAAGCCTAAGTTGATGAAATAAGCCTATTTAATAAGAGTAAGTTGCTGAAATAAGGCTATTTAATAAGTCTAAGTTGCTGAAATAAGCCTATTTAATAAGCCTAAGTTGCTGAAATAAGCCTATTTAATAAGCCTATTTAATAAGCCTAAGTTGCTGAAGTAAGCCTATTTAATAAGCCTATTTAATAGGCATATTTAATAAGTCTAAGTTGCTGAAATAAGCCTATTTAATAAGCATATTTAATAGGCCTATTTAATAAGTCTAAGTTGCTGAAATAAGCCTATTTAATAAGCCTAAGTTGCTGAATGAGCCCATTTAATAAGCCTAAGTTGCTGAAATAAGCCTATTTAATAAGCCTAAGTTGCTGAATAAGCCTATTTAATAAGCCTAAGTTGCTGAATAAACCTATTTAATAAGTCTAAGTTTCTGAAATAAGCCTATTTAATAAGGCTATTTAATAAGCCTAAGTTGCTGATTAAGCCTATTTAATAAGTCTAAGTTGCTGAAATAAGGCTATTTAATAAGGCCATTTAATGAGCCTAAGTTGCTGAAATAAGCCTATTTAATAAGCCTAAGTTTCTGAATTAAGCCTATTTAATAAGGCTATTTAATAAGCCTAAGTTGCTGAAATAAACCTATTTAATAAGCCTAAGTTGCTAAAATAAGCCTATTTAATGAGGCTATTTAATAAGTCTATTTAATATGCCTATTTAATACGCCTATTTAATAAGCCTATTTAATACGCCTATTTAAAAAACATATTTAATAAGTATTTAATGAGCCTATTTAATAAGTCTATTTAATAAGCCTTTTTAATAAGCCTATTTAATAAGTCTATTTAATAAGCCTATTTAATAAGTCTATTTAATAAGTCTATTTAATAAGCCTATTTAATAAGTATTTAATGAGCCTATTTAATAAGCCTATTTATTGAGCCTATTTAATAAGCCTATTTATTGAGCCTATTCAATAAGCCTATTTATTGAGCCTATTTAATAAGCCTATTTAATGAGCCTATTTAATAAGTCTATTTAATAAGCCTATTTAATAAGTCTATTTAAGTAGTCTATTTAATAAGCCTATTTAATAAGTATTTAATGAGCCTATTTAATAAGCCTATTTATTGAGCCTATTTAATGAGCCTATTTATTGAGCCTATTTAACAAGCCTATTTATTGAGCCTATTTAATAAGCCTATTTATTGCGCCTATTTAATAAGCCTATTTAATAAGTCTATTTAATAAGCCTATTTAATAAGCCTATTTAATAAGCCTATTTATTGAGCCTATTTAATAAGCCAATTTAATAAGTCTATTTATTGAGCCTTTTTAATAAGTCTATTTAATAAGCTTATTTAATAAGCCTATTTAATAAGTATTTAATGAGCCTATTTAATAAGTCTATTTAATAAGCCTATTTAATAGGCCTATTTAATAAGTCTAAGTTGCTGAAATAAGCCTATTTAATAAGCCTATTTAATAGGCCTATTTAATAAGTCTAAGTTGCTGAAATAAGCCTATTTAATAAGCCTAAGTTTCTGAATGAGCCTATTTAATACGCCTAAGTTGCTGAAATAAGCCTATTTAATAAGCCTAAGTTGCTGAATAAGCCTATTTAATAAGCCTAAGTTGCTGAATAAACCTATCTAATAAGTCTAAGTTGCTGAAATAAGCCTATTTAATAAGGCTATTTAATAAGCCTAAGTTGCTGAATAAGCCTATTTAATAAGGCTATTTAATGAGCCTAAGTTGCTGAAATAAGACTATTTAATAAGCATAAGTTTCTGAACTAAGCCTATTTAAAAAGGTATATTTAATAAGTCTAAGTTGCTGAAATAAACCTATTTAAAAATGCTATTTAATAAGCCTAAGTTTGTGAAATTAACCTGTTTAATAAGGCTATTTAATAAGCATAAGTTGCTGAAATAAGCTTATTTAATAAGCCTAAGTTGCTGAAATAAGCCTATTTAATAAGGCTCTTTAATAAGTCTAAGTTGCTGAAATAAACCTATTTAATAAGCCTACGTTGCTAAAATAAGCCTATTTAATGAGGCTATTTAATAAGTCTATTTAATAAGCCTATTTAATAAGCCTATTTAATGAGTCTATTTAATAAGTCTATTTAATAAGCCTATTTAATAAGTATTTAATGAGCCTATTTAATAAGCCTATTTATTGAGCCTATTTAATAAGCCTATTTATTGAGCCTATTTAATAAGCCTATTTATTGAGCCTATTTAATAAGCCTATTTATTGAGCCTATTTAATAAGCCTATTTCATAAGCCTATTTAATAAGCCTATTTAATAAGCCTATTTAATAAGCCTATTTATTGAGCCTATTTAATAAGTCTATTTAATAAGCCTATTTAATAGGCCTATTTAAAAAGTCTAAGTTGCTGAAATAAGCCTATTTAATAAGCCCATTTAATAGGCCTATTTAAAAAGTCTAAGTTGCTGAAATAAGCCTATTTAATAAGCCTAAGTTTCTGAATGATCCTATTTAATAAGCCTAAGTTGCTGAAATAAGCCTATTTAATAAGCCTAAGTTGCTGAATAAGCCTATTTAATAAGCCTAAGTTGCTGAATAAACCTATTTAATAAGTCTAAGTTGCTGAAATAAGCCTATTTAATAAGGCTATTTAATAAGCCTAAGTTGCTGAAATAAGCCTATTTAATAAGCCTATTCAATAAGCCGATTTAATAAGTATTTAATGAGGCTATTTAATAAGCCTGTTTAATAAGCCTATTTAATAAGCCTATTTAATACGCCTATTTAATAAACATATTTAATAATTATTTAATGAGCCTATTTAATAAGTCTATTTAATAAGCCTGTTTAATAAGCCTATTTAATAAGTCTATTTAATAAGCCTATTTAATAAGTCTATTTAAGAAGTCTATTTAATAAGCCTATTTAATAAGTATTTAATGAGCCTATTTAATAAGCCTATTTATTGAGCCTATTTAATGAGCCTATTTATTGAGCCTATTTAATAAGCCTATTTATTGAGCCTATTTAATAAGCCTATTTATTGAGCCTATTTAATAAGCCTATTTAATAAGTCTATTTAATAAGCCTATTTAATAAGCCTATTTAATGAGCCTATTTATTGAGCCTATTTAATAAGCCAATATAATAAGTCTATTTATTGAGCCTTTTTAATAAGTCTATTTAATAAGCCTATTTAATAAGCCTATTTAATAAGTATTTAATGAGCCTATTTAATAAGTCTATTTAATAAGCCTGTTTAATAGGCCTATTTAATAAGTCTAAGTTGCTGAAATAAGCCTATTTAATAAGCCTATTTAATAGGCCTATTTAATAAGTCTAAGTTGCTGAAATAAGCCTATTTAATAAGCCTAAGTTTCTGAATGAGCCTATTTAATAAGCCTAAGTTGCTGAAATAAGCCTATTTAATAAGCCTAAGTTGCTGAATAAGCCTATTTAATAAGCCTAAGTTGCTGAATAAACCTATCTAATAAGTCTAAGTTGCTGAAATAAGCCTATTTAATAAGGCTATTTAATAAGCCTAAGTTGCTGAATAAGCCTATTTAATAAGGCTATTTAATGAGCCTAAGTTGCTGAAATAAGACTATTTAATAAGCCTAAGTTTCTGAACTAAGTCTATTTAAAAAGGTATATTTAATAAGTCTAAGTTGCTGAAATAAACCTATTTAAAAATGCTATTTAATAAGCCTAAGTTTGTGAAATTAACCTGTTTAATAAGGCTATTTAATAAGCATAAGTTGCTGAAATAAGCTTATTTAATAAGCCTAAGTTGCTGAAATAAGCCTATTTAATAAGGCTCTTTAATAAGTCTAAGTTGCTGAAATAAACCTATTTAATAAGCCTACGTTGCTAAAATAAGCCTATTTAATGAGGCTATTTAATAAGTCTATTTAATAAGCCTATTTAATAAGCCTATTTAATGAGTCTATTTAATAAGCCTATTTATTGAGCCTATTTAATAAGCCTATTTATTGAGCCTATTTAATAAGCCTATTTATTGAGCCTATTTAATAAGCCTATTTATTGAGCCTATTTAATAAGCCTATTTCATAAGCCTATTTAATAAGCCTATTTAATAAGCCTATTTATTGAGCCTATTTAATATGCCTATTTATTGAGCCTATTTAATAAGTCTATTTAATAAGCCTATTTAATAAGCCTATTTAATAAGTATTTAATGAGCCTATTTAATAAGTCTATTTAATAAGCCTATTTAATAGACCTATTTAAAAAGTCTAAGTTGCTGAAATAAGCCTATTTAATAAGCCCATTTAATAGGCCTATTTAATAAGTCTAAGTTGCTGAAATAAGCCTATTTAATAAGCCTAAGTTTCTGAATGATCCTATTTAATAAGCCTAAGTTGCTGAAATAAGCCTATTTAATAAGCCTAAGTTGCTGAATAAGCCTATTTAATAAGCCTAAGTTGCTGAATAAACCTATTTAATAAGTCTAAGTTGCTGAAATAAGCCTATTCAATAAGGCTATTTAATAAGCCTAAGTTGCTGAAATAAGCCTAATTAATAAGCCTAAGTTGCTGAATAAGCATATTTAATAAGCCTAAGTTGCTGAATAAACCTATTTAATAAGTCTAAGTTGCTGAAATAAGCCTATTTAATAAGGCTATTTAATAAGCCTAAGTTGCTGAAATAAGCCTATTTAATAAGCCTTTTTAATAAGCCTATTTAATAAGTCTATTTAATAAGCCTATTTAATAAGTCTATTTAATAAGTCTATTTAATAAGCCTATTTAATAAGTATTTAATGAGCCTATTTAATAAGTCTATTTATTGAGCCTATTTAATAGGCCTATTTAATAAGTCTAAGTTGCTGAAATAAGCCTATTTAATAGGCCTATTTAATAGGCCTATTTAATAAGCCTAAGTTGTTGAAATAAGCATATTTAATAAGTCTAAGTTGCTGAAATAAGGCTATTTAAAAAGCCTAAGTTGCTGAAATAAGCCTATTTAATAAGCCTAAGTTGCTGAAATAAGGCTGTTTAATAAGTCTAAGTTGCTGAAATAAGCCTATTTAATAAGCCTAAGTTGCTGAAATAAGTATATTTAATAAGCATAAGTTGCTGAAATAAGCCTATTTAATAAGCCTATTTAATAGGCCTATTTAATAAGTCTAAGTTGCTGAAATAAGCCTATTTAATAAGCCTAAGTTTCTGAATGAGCCTATTTAATAAGCCTAAGTTGCTGAAATAAGCCTATTTAATAAGCCTAAGTTGCTGAATAAGCCTATTTAATAAGCCTAAGTTGCTGAATAAACCTATTTAATAAGTCTAAGTTGCTGAAATAAGCCTATTTAATAAGGCTATTTAATAAGCCTAAGTTGCTGAAATAAGCCTAATTAATAAGCCTAAGTTGCTGAATAAGCCTATTTAATAAGCCTAAGTTGCTGAATAAACCTATTTAATAAGTCTAAGTTGCTGAAATAAGCCTATTTAATAAGGCTATTTAATAAGCCTAAGTTGCTGAAATAAGCCTATTTAATAAGCCTATTTAATAAGCCTATTTAATAAGTATTTAATGAGGCTATTTAATAAGCCTATTGAATAAGCCTATTTAATAAGCCTATTTAATAAGCCTATTTAATACGCCTATTTAATAAACATATTTAATAAGTATTTAATGAGCCTATTTAATAAGTCTATTTAATAAGCCTATTTAATAAGTCTATTTAAGTAGTCTATTTAATAAGCCTATTTAATAAGTATTTAATGAGCCTATTTAATAAGCCTATTTATTGAGCCTATTTAATGAGCCTATTTATTGAGCCTATTTAATAAGCCTATTTATTGAGCCTATTTAATAAGCCTATTTATTGCGCCTATTTAATAAGCCTATTTAATAAGTCTATTTAATAAGCCTATTTAATAAGCCTATTTAATAAGCCTATTTATTGAGCATATTTAATAAGCCAATTTAATAAGTCTATTTATTGAGCCTTTTTAATAAGTCTATTTAATAAGCTTATTTAATAAGCCTATTTAATAAGTATTTAATGAGCCTATTTAATAAGTCTATTTAATAAGCCTATTTAATAGGCCTATTTAATAAGTCTAAGTTGCTGAAATAAGCCTATTTAATAAGCCTATTTAATAGGCCTATTTAATAAGTCTAAGTTGCTGAAATAAGCCTATTTAATAAGCCTAAGTTTCTGAATGAGCCTATTTAATACGCCTAAGTTGCTGAAATAAGCCTATTTAATAAGCCTAAGTTGCTGAATAAGCCTATTTAATAAGCCTAAGTTGCTGAATAAACCTATCTAATAAGTCTAAGTTGCTGAAATAAGCCTATTTAATAAGGCTATTTAATAAGCCTAAGTTGCTGAATAAGCCTATTTAATAAGGCTATTTAATGAGCCTAAGTTGCTGAAATAAGACTATTTAATAAGCCTAAGTTTCTGAACTAAGCCTATTTAAAAAGGTATATTTAATAAGTCTAAGTTGCTGAAATAAACCTATTTAAAAATGCTATTTAATAAGCCTAAGTTTGTGAAATTAACCTGTTTAATAAGGCTATTTAATAAGCATAAGTTGCTGAAATAAGCTTATTTAATAAGCCTAAGTTGCTGAAATAAGCCTATTTAATAAGGCTCTTTAATAAGTCTAAGTTGCTGAAATAAACCTATTTAATAAGCCTACGTTGCTAAAATAAGCCTATTTAATGAGGCTATTTAATAAGTCTATTTAATAAGCCTATTTAATAAGCCTATTTAATGAGTCTATTTAATTAGTCTATTTAATAAGCCTATTTAATAAGTATTTAATGAGCCTATTTAATAAGCCTATTTATTGAGCCTATTTAATAAGCCTATTTATTGAGCCTATTTAATAAGCCTATTTATTGAGCCTATTTAATAAGCCTATTTATTGAGCCTATTTAATAAGCCTATTTCATAAGCCTATTTAATAAGTCTATTTAATAAGCCTATTTAATAAGCCTATTTATTGAGCCTATTTAATAAGCCTATTTAATATGCCTATTTATTGAGCCTATTTAATAAGTCTATTTAATAAGCCTATTTAATAGGCCTATTTAAAAAGTCTAAGTTGCTGAAATAAGCCTATTTAATAAGCCCATTTAATAGGCCTATTTAATAAGTCTAAGTTGCTGAAATAAGCCTATTTAATAAGCCTAAGTTTCTGAATGATCCTATTTAATAAGCCTAAGTTGCTGAAATAAGCCTATTTAATAAGCCTAAGTTGCTGAATAAGCCTATTTAATAAGCCTAAGTTGCTGAATAAACCTATTTAATAAGTCTAAGTTGCTGAAATAAGCCTATTTAATAAGGCTATTTAATAAGCCTAAGTTGCTGAAATAAACCTATTTAATAAGCCTACGTTGCTAAAATAAGCCTATTTAATGAGGCTATTTAATAAGTCTATTTAATAAGCCTATTTAATAAGCCTATTTAATGAGTCTATTTAATAAGTCTATTTAATAAGCCTATTTAATAAGTATTTAATGAGCCTATTTAATAAGCCTATTTATTGAGCCTATTTAATAAGCCTATTTATTGAGCCTATTTAATAAGCCTATTTATTGAGCCTATTTAATAAGCCTATTTATTGAGCCTATTTAATAAGCCTATTTCATAAGCCTATTTAATAAGCCTATTTAATAAGCCTATTTATTGAGCCTATTTAATATGCCTATTTATTGAGCCTATTTAATAAGTCTATTTAATAAGCCTATTTAATAAGCCTATTTAATAAGTATTTAATGAGCCTATTTAATAAGTCTATTTAATAAGCCTATTTAATAGACCTATTTAAAAAGTCTAAGTTGCTGAAATAAGCCTATTTAATAAGCCTAAGTTTCTGAATGATCCTATTTAATAAGCCTAAGTTGCTGAAATAAGCCTATTTAATAAGCCTAAGTTGCTGAATAAGCCTATTTAATAAGCCTAAGTTGCTGAATAAACCTATTTAATAAGTCTAAGTTGCTGAAATAAGCCTATTTAATAAGGCTATTTAATAAGCCTAAGTTGCTGAAATAAGCCTAATTAATAAGCCTAAGTTGCTGAATAAGCATATTTAATAAGCCTAAGTTGCTGAATAAACCTATTTAATAAGTCTAAGTTGCTGAAATAAGCCTATTTAATAAGGCTATTTAATAAGCCTAAGTTGCTGAAATAAGCCTATTTAATAAGCCTTTTTAATAAGCCTATTTAATAAGTCTATTTAATAAGCCTATTTAATAAGTCTATTTAATAAGTCTATTTAATAAGCCTATTTAATAAGTATTTAATGAGCCTATTTAATAAGTCTATTTATTGAGCCTATTTAATAGGCCTATTTAATAAGTCTAAGTTGCTGAAATAAGCCTATTTAATAGGCCTATTTAATAGGCCTATTTAATAAGCCTAAGTTGTTGAAATAAGCATATTTAATAAGTATAAGTTGCTGAAATAAGGCTATTTAAAAAGCCTAAGTTGCTGAAATAAGCCTATTTAATAAGCCTAAGTTGCTGAAATAAGGCTGTTTAATAAGTCTAAGTTGCTGAAATAAGCCTATTTAATAAGCCTAAGTTGCTGAAATAAGTATATTTAATAAGCATAAGTTGCTGAAATAAGCCTATTTAATAAGCCTATTTAATAGGCCTATTTAATAAGTCTAAGTTGCTGAAATAAGCCTATTTAATAAGCCTAAGTTTCTGAATGAGCCTATTTAATAAGCCTAAGTTGCTGAAATAAGCCTATTTAATAAGCCTAAGTTGCTGAATAAGCCTATTTAATAAGCCTAAGTTGCTGAATAAACCTATTTAATAAGTCTAAGTTGCTGAAATAAGCCTATTTAATAAGGCTATTTAATAAGCCTAAGTTGCTGAAATAAGCCTAATTAATAAGCCTAAGTTGCTGAATAAGCCTATTTAATAAGCCTAAGTTGCTGAATAAACCTATTTAATAAGTCTAAGTTGCTGAAATAAGCCTATTTAATAAGGCTATTTAATAAGCCTAAGTTGCTGAAATAAGCCTATTTAATAAGCCTATTTAATAAGCCTATTTAATAAGTATTTAATGAGGCTATTTAATAAGCCTATTGAATAAGCCTATTTAATAAGCCTATTTAATAAGCCTATTTAATACGCCTATTTAATAAACATATTTAATAAGTATTTAATGAGCCTATTTAATAAGTCTATTTAATAAGCCTATTTAATAAGTCTATTTAAGTAGTCTATTTAATAAGCCTATTTAATAAGTATTTAATGAGCCTATTTAATAAGCCTATTTATTGAGCCTATTTAATGAGCCTATTTATTGAGCCTATTTAATAAGCCTATTTATTGAGCCTATTTAATAAGCCTATTTATTGCGCCTATTTAATAAGCCTATTTAATAAGTCTATTTAATAAGCCTATTTAATAAGCCTATTTAATAAGCCTATTTATTGAGCCTATTTAATAAGCCAATTTAATAAGTCTATTTATTGAGCCTTTTTAATAAGTCTATTAAATAAGCTTATTTAATAAGCCTATTTAATAAGTATTTAATGAGCCTATTTAATAAGTCTATTTAATAAGCCTATTTAATAGGCCTATTTAATAAGTCTAAGTTGCTGAAATAAGCCTATTTAATAAGCCTATTTAATAGGCCTATTTAATAAGTCTAAGTTGCTGAAATAAGCCTATTTAATAAGCCTAAGTTTCTGAATGAGCCTATTTAATACGCCTAAGTTGCTGAAATAAGCCTATTTAATAAGCCTAAGTTGCTGAATAAGCCTATTTAATAAGCCTAAGTTGCTGAATAAACCTATCTAATAAGTCTAAGTTGCTGAAATAAGCCTATTTAATAAGGCTATTTAATAAGCCTAAGTTGCTGAATAAGCCTATTTAATAAGGCTATTTAATGAGCCTAAGTTGCTGAAATAAGACTATTTAATAAGCCTAAGTTTCTGAACTAAGCCTATTTAAAAAGGTATATTTAATAAGTCTAAGTTGCTGAAATAAACCTATTTAAAAATGCTATTTAATAAGCCTAAGTTTGTGAAATTAACCTGTTTAATAAGGCTATTTAATAAGCATAAGTTGCTGAAATAAGCTTATTTAATAAGCCTAAGTTGCTGAAATAAGCCTATTTAATAAGGCTCTTTAATAAGTCTAAGTTGCTGAAATAAACCTATTTAATAAGCCTACGTTGCTAAAATAAGCCTATTTAATGAGGCTATTTAATAAGTCTATTTAATAAGCCTATTTAATAAGCCTATTTAATGAGTCTATTTAATTAGTCTATTTAATAAGCCTATTTAATAAGTATTTAATGAGCCTATTTAATAAGCCTATTTATTGAGCCTATTTAATAAGCCTATTTATTGAGCCTATTTAATAAGCCTATTTATTGAGCCTATTTAATAAGCCTATTTCATAAGCCTATTTAATAAGTCTATTTAATAAGCCTATTTAATAAGCCTATTTATTGAGCCTATTTAATAAGCCTATTTAATATGCCTATTTATTGAGCCTATTTAATAAGTCTATTTAATAAGCCTATTTAATAGGCCTATTTAAAAAGTCTAAGTTGCTGAAATAAGCCTATTTAATAAGCCCATTTAATAGGCCTATTTAATAAGTCTAAGTTGCTGAAATAAGCCTATTTAATAAGCCTAAGTTTCTGAATGATCCTATTTAATAAGCCTAAGTTGCTGAAATAAGCCTATTTAATAAGCCTAAGTTGCTGAATAAGCCTATTTAATAAGCCTAAGTTGCTGAATAAACCTATTTAATAAGTCTAAGTTGCTGAAATAAGCCTATTTAATAAGGCTATTTAATAAGTCTAAGTTGCTGAAATAAGCCTATTTAATAAGCCTAAGTTTCTGAATGATCCTATTTAATAAGCCTAAGTTGCTGAAATAAGCCTATTTAATAAGCCTCAGTTGCTGAATAAGCCTATTTAATAAGCCTAAGTTGCTGAATAAACCTATTTAATAAGTCTAAGTTGCTGAAATAAGCCTATTTAATAAGGCTATTTAATAAGCCTAAGTTGCTGAAATAAGCCTATTTAATAAGCCTATTCAATAAGCCTATTTAAAAAGTATTTAATGAGCCTATTTAATAAGCCTATTTATTGAGCCTATTTAATGAGCCTATTTATTGAGCCTATTTAATAAGCCTATTTATTGAGCCTATTTAATAAGCCTATTTAATAAGTCTATTTAATAAGCCTATTTAATAAGCCTATTTAATAAGCCTATTTATTGAGCCTATTTAATAAGCCAATATAATAAGTCTATTTATTGAGCCTTTTTAATAAGTCTATTTAATAAGCCTATTTAATAAGCCTATTTAATAAGTATTTAATGAGCCTATTTAATAAGTCTATTTAATAAGCCTATTTAATAGGCCTATTTAATCAGTCTAAGTTGCTGAAATAAGCCTATTTAATAAGCCTATTTAATAGGCCTATTTAATAAGTCTAAGTTGCTGAAATAAGCCTATTTAATAAGCCTAAGTTTCTGAATGAGCCTATTTAATAAGCCTAAGTTGCTGAAATAAGCCTATTTAATAAGCCCAAGTTGCTGAATAAGCCTATTTAATAAGCCTAAGTTGCTGAATAAACCTATCTAATAAGTCTAAGTTGCTGAATAAACCTATTTAATAAGTTTAAGTTGCTGAAATAAGCCTATTTAATAAGGCTATTTAATAAGCCTAAGTTGCTGAATAAGCCTATTTAATAAGGCTATTTAATGAGCCTAAGTTGCTGAAATAAGACTATTTAATAAGCCTAAGTTTCTGAACCAAGCCTATTTAAAAAGGTATATTTAATAAGTCTAAGTTGCTGAAATGAACCTATTTAAAAATGCTATTTAATAAGCCTAAGTTTGTGAAATTAACCTGTTTAATAAGGCTATTTAATAAGCATAAGTTGCTGAAATAAGCTTATTTAATAAGCCTAAGTTGCTGAAATAAGCCTATTTAATAAGGCTCTTTAATAAGTCTAAGTTGCTGAAATAAACCTATTTAATAAGCCTACGTTGCTAAAATAAGCCTATTTAATGAGGCTATTTAATAAGTCTATTTAATAAGCCTATTTAATAAGCCTATTTAATGAGTCTATTTAATAAGTCTATTTAATAAGCCTATTTAATAAGTATTTAATGAGCCTATTTAATAAGCCTATTTATTGAGCCTATTTAATAAGCCTATTTATTGAGCCTATTTAATAAGCCTATTTATTGAGCCTATTTAATAAGCCTATTTATTGAGCCTATTTAATAAGCCTATTTCATAAGCCTATTTAATAAGTCTATTTAATAAGCCTATTTAATAAGCCTATTTATTGAGCCTATTTAATAAGCCTATTTAATATGCCTATTTATTGAGCCTATTTAATAAGTCTATTTAATAAGCCTATTTAATAGGCCTATTTAAAAAGTCTAAGTTGCTGAAATAAGCCTATTTAATAAGCCCATTTAATAGGCCTATTTAATAAGTCTAAGTTGCTGAAATAAGCCTATTTAATAAGCCTAAGTTTCTGAATGATCCTATTTAATAAGCCTAAGTTGCTGAAATAAGCCTATTTAATAAGCCTAAGTTGCTGAATAAGCCTATTTAATAAGCCTAAGTTGCTGAATAAACCTATTTAATAAGTCTAAGTTGCTGAAATAAGCCTATTTAATAAGGCTATTTAATAAGCCTAAGTTGCTGAAATAAGCCTATTTAATAAGCCTAAGTTTCTGAATGATCCTATTTAATAAGCCTAAGTTGCTGAAATAAGCCTATTTAATAAGCCTCAGTTGCTGAATAAGCCTATTTAATAAGCCTAAGTTGCTGAATAAACCTATTTAATAAGTCTAAGTTGCTGAAATAAGCCTATTTAATAAGGCTATTTAATAAGCCTAAGTTGCTGAAATAAGCCTATTTAATAAGCCTATTCAATAAGCCTATTTAAAAAGTATTTAATGAGCCTATTTAATAAGCCTATTTATTGAGCCTATTTAATGAGCCTATTTATTGAGCCTATTTAATAAGCCTATTTATTGAGCCTATTTAATAAGCCTATTTAATAAGTCTATTTAATAAGCCTATTTAATAAGCCTATTTAATAAGCCTATTTATTGAGCCTATTTAATAAGCCAATATAATAAGTCTATTTATTGAGCCTTTTTAATAAGTCTATTTAATAAGCCTATTTAATAAGCCTATTTAATAAGTATTTAATGAGCCTATTTAATAAGTCTATTTAATAAGCCTATTTAATAGGCCTATTTAATCAGTCTAAGTTGCTGAAATAAGCCTATTTAATAAGCCTATTTAATAGGCCTATTTAATAAGTCTAAGTTGCTGAAATAAGCCTATTTAATAAGCCTAAGTTTCTGAATGAGCCTATTTAATAAGCCTAAGTTGCTGAAATAAGCCTATTTAATAAGCCCAAGTTGCTGAATAAGCCTATTTAATAAGCCTAAGTTGCTGAATAAACCTATCTAATAAGTCTAAGTTGCTGAAATAAGCCTATTTAATAAGGCTATTTAATAAGCCTAAGTTGCTGAATAAGCCTATTTAATAAGGCTATTTAATGAGCCTAAGTTGCTGAAATAAGACTATTTAATAAGCCTAAGTTTCTGAACCAAGCCTATTTAAAAAGGTATATTTAATAAGTCTAAGTTGCTGAAATGAACCTATTTAAAAATGCTATTTAATAAGCCTAAGTTTGTGAAATTAACCTGTTTAATAAGGCTATTTAATAAGCATAAGTTGCTGAAATAAGCTTATTTAATAAGCCTAAGTTGCTGAAATAAGCCTATTTAATAAGGCTCTTTAATAAGTCTAAGTTGCTGAAATAAACCTATTTAATAAGCCTACGTTGCTAAAATAAGCCTATTTAATGAGGCTATTTAATAAGTCTATTTAATAAGCCTATTTAATAAGCCTATTTAATGAGTCTATTTAATAAGTCTATTTAATAAGCCTATTTAATAAGTATTTAATGAGCCTATTTAATAAGCCTATTTATTGAGCCTATTTAATAAGCCTATTTATTGAGCCTATTTAATAAGCCTATTTATTGAGCCTATTTAATAAGCCTATTTATTGAGCCTATTTAATAAGCCTATTTCATAAGCCTATTTAATAAGCCTATTTAATAAGCCTATTTAATAAGCCTATTTATTGAGCCTATTTAATAAGTCTATTTAATATGCCTATTTATTGAGCCTATTTAATAAGTCTATTTAATAAGCCTATTTAATAAGCCTATTTAATAAGTATTTAATGAGCCTATTTAATAAGTCTATTTAATAAGCCTATTTAATAGGCCTATTTAAAAAGTCTAAGTTGCTGAAATAAGCCTATTTAATAAGCCCATTTAATAGGCCTATTTAATAAGTCTAAGTTGCTGAAATAAGCCTATTTAATAAGCCTAAGTTTCTGAATGATCCTATTTAATAAGCCTAAGTTGCTGAAATAAGCCTATTTAATAAGCCTAAGTTGCTGAATAAGCCTATTTAATAAGCCTAAGTTGCTGAATAAACCTATTTAATAAGTCTAAGTTGCTGAAATAAGCCTATTTAATAAGCCTAAGTTGCTGAATAAGCCTATTTA
Source organism: Petromyzon marinus (assembly GCF_048934315.1). Taxonomy (NCBI): domain Eukaryota; kingdom Metazoa; phylum Chordata; class Hyperoartia; order Petromyzontiformes; family Petromyzontidae; genus Petromyzon; species Petromyzon marinus. The sequence goes on from NW_027423002.1 coordinate 5,354,488, forward strand.
ATAAGCCTAAGTTGCTGAATAAACCTATTTAATAAGTCTAAGTTGCTGAAATAAGCCTATTTAATAAGGCTATTTAATAAGCCTAAGTTGCTGAAATAAGCCTATTTAATAAGCCTATTCAATAAGCCTATTTAAAAAGTATTTAATGAGCCTATTTAATAAGCCTATTTATTGAGCCTATTTAATGAGCCTATTTATTGAGCCTATTTAATAAGCCTATTTATTGAGCCTATTTAATAAGCCTATTTAATAAGTCTATTTAATAAGCCTATTTAATAAGCCTATTTAATAAGCCTATTTATTGAGCCTATTTAATAAGCCAATATAATAAGTCTATTTATTGAGCCTTTTTAATAAGTCTATTTAATAAGCCTATTTAATAAGCCTATTTAATAAGTATTTAATGAGCCTATTTAATAAGTCTATTTAATAAGCCTATTTAATAGGCCTATTTAATCAGTCTAAGTTGCAGAAATAAGCCTATTTAATAAGCCTATTTAATAGGCCTATTTAATAAGTCTAAGTTGCTGAAATAAGCCTATTTAATAAGCCTAAGTTTCTGAATGAGCCTATTTAATAAGCCTAAGTTGCTGAAATAAGCCTATTTAATAAGCCTAAGTTGCTGAATAAGCCTATTTAATAAGCCTAAGTTGCTGAATAAACCTATCTAATAAGTCTAAGTTGCTGAAATAAGCCTATTTAATAAGGCTATTTAATAAGCCTAAGTTGCTGAATAAGCCTATTTAATAAGGCTATTTAATGAGCCTAAGTTGCTGAAATAAGACTATTTAATAAGCCTAAGTTTCTGAACCAAGCCTATTTAAAAAGGTATATTTAATAAGTCTAAGTTGCTGAAATAAACCTATTTAAAAATGCTATTTAATAAGCCTAAGTTTGTGAAATTAACCTGTTTAATAAGGCTATTTAATAAGCATAAGTTGCTGAAATAAGCTTATTTAATAAGCCTAAGTTGCTGAAATAAGCCTATTTAATAAGGCTCTTTAATAAGTCTAAGTTGCTGAAATAAACCTATTTAATAAGCCTACGTTGCTAAAATAAGCCTATTTAATGAGGCTATTTAATAAGTCTATTTAATAAGCCTATTTAATAAGCCTATTTAATGAGTCTATTTAATAAGTCTATTTAATAAGCCTATTTAATAAGTATTTAATGAGCCTATTTAATAAGCCTATTTATTGAGCCTATTTAATAAGCCTATTTATTGAGCCTATTTAATAAGCCTATTTATTGAGCCTATTTAATAAGCCTATTTATTGAGCCTATTTAATAAGCCTTTTTCATAAGCCTATTTAATAAGCCTATTTAATAAGCCTATTTAATAAGCCTATTTATTGAGCCTATTTAATAAGTCTATTTAATATGCCTATTTATTGAGCCTATTTAATAAGTCTATTTAATAAGCCTATTTAATAAGCCTATTTAATAAGTATTTAATGAGCCTATTTAATAAGTCTATTTAATAAGCCTATTTAATAGGCCTATTTAAAAAGTCTAAGTTGCTGAAATAAGCCTATTTAATAAGCCCATTTAATAGGCCTATTTAATAAGTCTAAGTTGCTGAAATAAGCCTATTTAATAAGCCTAAGTTTCTGAATGATCCTATTTAATAAGCCTAAGTTGCTGAAATAAGCCTATTTAATAAGCCTAAGTTGCTGAATAAGCCTATTTAATAAGCCTAAGTTGCTGAATAAACCTATTTAATAAGTCTAAGTTGCTGAAATAAGCCTATTTAATAAGCCTAAGTTGCTGAATAAGCCTATTTAATAAGCCTAAGTTGCTGAATAAACCTATTTAATAAGTCTAAGTTGCTGAAATAAGCCTATTTAATAAGGCTATTTAATAAGCCTAAGTTGCTGAAATAAGCCTATTTAATAAGCCTATTCAATAAGCCTATTTAAAAAGTATTTAATGAGCCTATTTAATAAGCCTATTTATTGAGCCTATTTAATGAGCCTATTTATTGAGCCTATTTAATAAGCCTATTTATTGAGCCTATTTAATAAGCCTATTTAATAAGTCTATTTAATAAGCCTATTTAATAAGCCTATTTAATAAGCCTATTTATTGAGCCTATTTAATAAGCCAATATAATAAGTCTATTTATTGAGCCTTTTTAATAAGTCTATTTAATAAGCCTATTTAATAAGCCTATTTAATAAGTATTTAATGAGCCTATTTAATAAGTCTATTTAATAAGCCTATTTAATAGGCCTATTTAATCAGTCTAAGTTGCAGAAATAAGCCTATTTAATAAGCCTATTTAATAGGCCTATTTAATAAGTCTAAGTTGCTGAAATAAGCCTATTTAATAAGCCTAAGTTTCTGAATGAGCCTATTTAATAAGCCTAAGTTGCTGAAATAAGCCTATTTAATAAGCCTAAGTTGCTGAATAAGCCTATTTAATAAGCCTAAGTTGCTGAATAAACCTATCTAATAAGTCTAAGTTGCTGAAATAAGCCTATTTAATAAGGCTATTTAATAAGCCTAAGTTGCTGAATAAGCCTATTTAATAAGGCTATTTAATGAGCCTAAGTTGCTGAAATAAGACTATTTAATAAGCCTAAGTTTCTGAACCAAGCCTATTTAAAAAGGTATATTTAATAAGTCTAAGTTGCTGAAATAAACCTATTTAAAAATGCTATTTAATAAGCCTAAGTTTGTGAAATTAACCTGTTTAATAAGGCTATTTAATAAGCATAAGTTGCTGAAATAAGCTTATTTAATAAGCCTAAGTTGCTGAAATAAGCCTATTTAATAAGGCTCTTTAATAAGTCTAAGTTGCTGAAATAAACCTATTTAATAAGCCTACGTTGCTAAAATAAGCCTATTTAATGAGGCTATTTAATAAGTCTATTTAATAAGCCTATTTAATAAGCCTATTTAATGAGTCTATTTAATAAGTCTATTTAATAAGCCTATTTAATAAGTATTTAATGAGCCTATTTAATAAGCCTATTTATTGAGCCTATTTAATAAGCCTATTTATTGAGCCTATTTAATAAGCCTATTTATTGAGCCTATTTAATAAGCCTATTTATTGAGCCTATTTAATAAGCCTTTTTCATAAGCCTATTTAATAAGCCTATTTAATAAGCCTATTTAATAAGCCTATTTATTGAGCCTATTTAATAAGTCTATTTAATATGCCTATTTATTGAGCCTATTTAATAAGTCTATTTAATAAGCCTATTTAATAAGCCTATTTAATAAGTATTTAATGAGCCTATTTAATAAGTCTATTTAATAAGCCTATTTAATAGGCCTATTTAAAAAGTCTAAGTTGCTGAAATAAGCCTATTTAATAAGCCTATTTAATAGGCCTATTTAATAAGTCTAAGTTGCTGAAATAAGCCTATTTAATAAGCCTAAGTTTCTGAATGATCCTATTTAATAAGCCTAAGTTGCTGAAATAAGCCTATTTAATAAGCCTAAGTTGCTGAATAAGCCTATTTAATAAGCCTAAGTTGCTGAATAAACCTATTTAATAAGTCTAAGTTGCTGAAATAAGCCTATTTAATAAGGCTATTTAATAAGCCTAAGTTGCTGAAATATGCCTATTGTAATAAGCCTAAGTTTCTGAATGATCCTATTTAATAAGCCTAAGTTGCTGAAATAAGCCTATTTAATAAGCCTAAGTTGCTGAATAAGCCTATTTAATAAGCCTAAGTTGCTGAATAAACCTATTTAATAAGTCTAAGTTGCTGAAATAAGCCTATTTAATAAGGCTATTTAATAAGCCTAAGTTGCTGAAATAAGCCTATTTAATAAGCCTATTTAATAGGCCTATTTAATAAGTCTAAGTTGCTGAAATAAGCCTATTTAATAAGCCTAAGTTTCTGAATGAGCCTATTTAATAAGCCTAAGTTGCTGAAATAAGCCTATTTAATAAGCCTAAGTTGCTGAATAAGCCTATTTAATAAGCCTAAGTTGCTGAATAAACCTATCTAATAAGTCTAAGTTGCTGAAATAAGCCTATTTAATAAGGCTATTTAATAAGCCTAAGTTGCTGAATAAGCCTATTTAATAAGGCTATTTAATGAGCCTAAGTTGCTGAAATAAGACTATTTAATAAGCCTAAGTTTCTGAACCAAGCCTATTTAAAAAGGTATATTTAATAAGTCTAAGTTGCTGAAATAAACCTATTTAAAAATGCTATTTAATAAGCCTAAGTTTGTGAAATTAACCTGTTTAATAAGGCTATTTAATAAGCATAAGTTGCTGAAATAAGCTTATTTAATAAGCCTAAGTTGCTGAAATAAGCCTATTTAATAAGGCTCTTTAATAAGTCTAAGTTGCTGAAATAAACCTATTTAATAAGCCTACGTTGCTAAAATAAGCCTATTTAATGAGGCTATTTAATAAGTCTATTTAATAAGCCTATTTAATAAGCCTATTTAATGAGTCTATTTAATAAGTCTATTTAATAAGCCTATTTAATAAGTATTTAATGAGCCTATTTAATAAGCCTATTTATTGAGCCTATTTAATAAGCCTATTTATTGAGCCTATTTAATAAGCCTATTTATTGAGCCTATTTAATAAGCCTATTTCATAAACCTATTTAATAAGCCTATTTAATAAGCCTATTTAATAAGCCTATTTATTGAGCCTATTTAATAAGTCTATTTAATATGCCTATTTATTGAGCCTATTTAATAAGTCTATTTAATAAGCCTATTTAATAAGCCTATTTAATAAGTATTTAATGAGCCTATTTAATAAGTCTATTTAATAAGCCTATTTAATAGGCCTATTTAAAAAGTCTAAGTTGCTGAAATAAGCCTATTTAATAAGCCCATTTAATAGGCCTATTTAATAAGTCTAAGTTGCTGAAATAAGCCTATTTAATAAGCCTAAGTTTCTGAATGATCCTATTTAATAAGCCTAAGTTGCTGAAATAAGCCTATTTAATAAGCCTAAGTTGCTGAATAAGCCTATTTAATAAGCCTAAGTTGCTGAATAAACCTATTTAATAAGTCTAAGTTGCTGAAATAAGCCTATTTAATAAGGCTATTTAATAAGCCTAAGTTGCTGAAATAAGCCTATTTAATAAGCCTAAGTTTCTGAATGATCCTATTTAATAAGCCTAAGTTGCTGAAATAAGCCTATTTAATAAGCCTAAGTTGCTGAATAAGCCTATTTAATAAGCCTAAGTTGCTGAATAAACCTATTTAATAAGTCTAAGTTGCTGAAATAAGCCTATTTAATAAGGCTATTTAATAAGCCTAAGTTGCTGAAATAAGCCTATTTAATAAGCCTATTTAATAGGCCTATTTAATAAGTCTAAGTTGCTGAAATAAGCCTATTTAATAAGCCTAAGTTTCTGAATGAGCCTATTTAATAAGCCTAAGTTGCTGAAATAAGCCTATTTAATAAGCCTAAGTTGCTGAATAAGCCTATTTAATAAGCCTAAGTTGCTGAATAAACCTATCTAATAAGTCTAAGTTGCTGAAATAAGCCTATTTAATAAGGCTATTTAATAAGCCTAAGTTGCTGAATAAGCCTATTTAATAAGGCTATTTAATGAGCCTAAGTTGCTGAAATAAGACTATTTAATAAGCCTAAGTTTCTGAACCAAGCCTATTTAAAAAGGTATATTTAATAAGCCTAAGTTGCTGAATAAACCTATTTAATAAGTCTAAGTTGCTGAAATAAGCCTATTTAATAAGGCTATTTAATAAGCCTAAGTTGCTGAAATAAGCCTATTGTAATAAGCCTAAGTTTCTGAATGATCCTATTTAATAAGCCTAAGTTGCTGAAATAAGCCTATTTAATAAGCCTAAGTTGCTGAATAAGCCTATTTAATAAGCCTAAGTTGCTGAATAAACCTATTTAATAAGTCTAAGTTGCTGAAATAAGCCTATTTAATAAGGCTATTTAATAAGCCTAAGTTGCTGAAATAAGCCTATTTAATAAGCCTATTTAATAGGCCTATTTAATAAGTCTAAGTTGCTGAAATAAGCCTATTTAATAAGCCTAAGTTGCTGAATAAGCCTATTTAATAAGCCTAAGTTGCTGAATAAACCTATCTAATAAGTCTAAGTTGCTGAAATAAGCCTATTTAATAAGGCTATTTAATAAGCCTAAGTTGCTGAATAAGCCTATTTAATAAGGCTATTTAATGAGCCTAAGTTGCTGAAATAAGACTATTTAATAAGCCTAAGTTTCTGAACCAAGCCTATTTAAAAAGGTATATTTAATAAGTCTAAGTTGCTGAAATAAACCTATTTAAAAATGCTATTTAATAAGCCTAAGTTTGTGAAATTAACCTGTTTAATAAGGCTATTTAATAAGCATAAGTTGCTGAAATAAGCTTATTTAATAAGCCTAAGTTGCTGAAATAAGCCTATTTAATAAGGCTCTTTAATAAGTCTAAGTTGCTGAAATAAACCTATTTAATAAGCCTACGTTGCTAAAATAAGCCTATTTAATGAGGCTATTTAATAAGTCTATTTAATAAGCCTATTTAATAAGCCTATTTAATGAGTCTATTTAATAAGTCTATTTAATAAGCCTATTTAATAAGTATTTAATGAGCCTATTTAATAAGCCTATTTATTGAGCCTATTTAATAAGCCTATTTATTGAGCCTATTTAATAAGCCTATTTATTGAGCCTATTTAATAAGCCTATTTATTGAGCCTATTTAATAAGCCTATTTCATAAGCCTATTTAATAAGCCTATTTAATAAGCCTATTTAATAAGCCTATTTATTGAGCCTATTTAATAAGTCTATTTAATATGCCTATTTATTGAGCCTATTTAATAAGTCTATTTAATAAGCCTATTTAATAAGCCTATTTAATAAGTATTTAATGAGCCTATTTAATAAGTCTATTTAATAAGCCTATTTAATAGGCCTATTTAAAAAGTCTAAGTTGCTGAAATAAGCCTATTTAATAAGCCCATTTAATAGGCCTATTTAATAAGTCTAAGTTGCTGAAATAAGCCTATTTAATAAGCCTAAGTTTCTGAATGATCCTATTTAATAAGCCTAAGTTGCTGAAATAAGCCTATTTAATAAGCCTAAGTTGCTGAATAAGCCTATTTAATAAGCCTAAGTTGCTGAATAAACCTATTTAATAAGTCTAAGTTGCTGAAATAAGCCTATTTAATAAGGCTATTTAATAAGCCTAAGTTGCTGAAATAAGCCTATTTAATAAGCCTAAGTTTCTGAATGATCCTATTTAATAAGCCTAAGTTGCTGAAATAAGCCTATTTAATAAGCCTAAGTTGCTGAATAAGCCTATTTAATAAGCCTAAGTTGCTGAATAAACCTATTTAATAAGTCTAAGTTGCTGAAATAAGCCTATTTAATAAGGCTATTTAATAAGCCTAAGTTGCTGAAATAAGCCTATTTAATAAGCCTATTCAATAAGCCTATTTAATAAGTATTTAATGAGCCTATTTAATAAGCCTATTTATTGAGCCTATTTAATGAGCCTATTTATTGAGCCTATTTAATAAGCCTATTTATTGAGCCTATTTAATAAGCCTATTTATTGAGCCTATTTAATAAGCCTATTTAATAAGTCTATTTAATAAGCCTATTTAATAAGCCTATTTAATAAGCCTATTTATTGAGCCTATTTAATAAGCCAATATAATAAGTCTATTTATTGAGCCTTTTTAATAAGTGTATTTAATAAGCCTATTTAATAAGCCTATTTAATAAGTATTTAATGAGCCTATTTAATAAGTCTATTTAATAAGCCTATTTAATAGGCCTATTTAATAAGTCTAAGTTGCTGAAATAAGCCTATTTAATAAGCCTATTTAATAGGCCTATTTAATAAGTCTAAGTTGCTGAAATAAGCCTATTTAATAAGCCTAAGTTTCTGAATGAGCCTATTTAATAAGCCTAAGTTGCTGAAATAAGCCTATTTAATAAGCCTAAGTTGCTGAATAAGCCTATTTAATAAGCCTAAGTTGCTGAATAAACCTATCTAATAAGTCTAAGTTGCTGAAATAAGCCTATTTAATAAGGCTATTTAATAAGCCTAAGTTGCTGAATAAGCCTATTTAATAAGGCTATTTAATGAGCCTAAGTTGCTGAAATAAGACTATTTAATAAGCCTAAGTTTCTGAACCAAGCCTATTTAAAAAGGTATATTTAATAAGTCTAAGTTGCTGAAATAAACCTATTTAAAAATGCTATTTAATAAGCCTAAGTTTGTGAAATTAACCTGTTTAATAAGGCTATTTAATAAGCATAAGTTGCTGATATAAGCTTATTTAATAAGCCTAAGTTGCTGAAATAAGCCTATTTAATAAGGCTCTTTAATAAGTCTAAGTTGCTGAAATAAACCTATTTAATAAGCCTACGTTGCTAAAATAAGCCTATTTAATGAGGCTATTTGATAAGTCTATTTAATAAGCCTATTTAATAAGCCTATTTAATGAGTCTATTTAATAAGTCTATTTAATAAGCCTATTTAATAAGTATTTAATGAGCCTATTTAATAAGCCTATTTATTGAGCCTATTTAATAAGCCTATTTATTGAGCCTATTTAATAAGCCTATTTATTGAGCCTATTTAATAAGCATATTTATTGAGCCTATTTAATAAGCCTATTTCATAAGCCTATTTAATAAGCCTATTTAATAAGCCTATTTAATAAGCCTATTTATTGAGCCTATTTAATAAGTCTATTTAATATGCCTATTTATTGAGCCTATTTAATAAGTCTATTTAATAAGCCTATTTAATGAGTCTATTTAATAAGTCTATTTAATAAGCATACTTAATAAGTATTTAATGAGCCTATTTAATAAGCCTATTTATTGAGCCTATTTAATAAGCCTATTTATTGAGCCTATTTAATAAGCCTATTTATTGAGCCTATTTAATAAGCCTATTTATTGAGCCTATTTAATAAGCCTATTTCATAAGCCTATTTAATAAGCCTATTTAATAAGCCTATTTAATAAGCCTATTTATTGAGCCTATTTAATAAGTCTATTTAATATGCCTATTTATTGAGCCTATTTAATAAGTCTATTTAATAAGCCTATTTAATAAGCCTATTTAATAAGTATTTAATGAGCCTATTTAATAAGTCTATTTAATAAGCCTATTTAATAGGCCTATTTAAAAAGTCTAAGTTGCTGAAATAAGCCTATTTAATAAGCCCATTTAATAGGCCTATTTAATAAGTCTAAGTTGCTGAAATAAGCCTATTTAATAAGCCTAAGTTTCTGAATGATCCTATTTAATAAGCCTAAGTTGCTGAAATAAGCCTATTTAATAAGCCTAAGTTGCTGAATAAGCCTATTTAATAAGCCTAAGTTGCTGAATAAACCTATTTAATAAGTCTAAGTTGCTGAAATAAGCCTATTTAATAAGGCTATTTAATAAGCCTAAGTTGCTGAAATAAGCCTATTTAATAAGCCTAAGTTTCTGAATGATCCTATTTAATAAGCCTAAGTTGCTGAAATAAGCCTATTTAATAAGCCTAAGTTGCTGAATAAGCCTATTTAATAAGCCTAAGTTGCTGAATAAACCTATTTAATAAGTCTAAGTTGCTGAAATAAGCCTATTTAATAAGGCTATTTAATAAGCCTAAGTTGCTGAAATAAGCCTATTTAATAAGCCTATTCAATAAGCCTATTTAATAAGTATTTAATGAGCCTATTTAATAAGCCTATTTATTGAGCCTATTTAATGAGCCTATTTATTGAGCCTATTTAATAAGCCTATTTATTGAGCCTATTTAATAAGCCTATTTATTGAGCCTATTTAATAAGCCTATTTAATAAGTCTATTTAATAAGCCTATTTAATAAGCCTATTTAATAAGCCTATTTATTGAGCCTATTTAATAAGCCAATATAATAAGTCTATTTATTGAGCCTTTTTAATAAGTCTATTTAATAAGCCTATTTAATAAGCCTATTTAATAAGTATTTAATGAGCCTATTTAATAAGTCTATTTAATAAGCCTATTTAATAGGCCTATTTAATAAGTCTAAGTTGCTGAAATAAGCCTATTTAATAAGCCTAAGTTTCTGAATGAGCCTATTTAATAAGCCTAAGTTGCTGAAATAAGCCTATTTAATAAGCCTAAGTTGCTGAATAAGCCTATTTAATAAGCCTAAGTTGCTGAATAAACCTATCTAATAAGTCTAAGTTGCTGAAATAAGCCTATTTAATAAGGCTATTTAATAAGCCTAAGTTGCTGAATAAGCCTATTTAATAAGGCTATTTAATGAGCCTAAGTTGCTGAAATAAGACTATTTAATAAGCCTAAGTTTCTGAACCAAGCCTATTTAAAAAGGTATATTTAATAAGTCTAAGTTGCTGAAATAAACCTATTTAAAAATGCTATTTAATAAGCCTAAGTTTGTGAAATTAACCTGTTTAATAAGGCTATTTAATAAGCATAAGTTCCTGAAATAAGCTTATTTAATAAGCCTAAGTTGCTGAAATAAGCCTATTTAATAAGGCTCTTTAATAAGTCTAAGTTGCTGAAATAAACCTATTTAATAAGCCTACGTTGCTAAAATAAGCCTATTTAATGAGGCTATTTGATAAGTCTATTTAATAAGCCTATTTAATAAGCCTATTTAATGAGTCTATTTAATAAGTCTATTTAATAAGCCTATTTAATAAGTATTTAATGAGCCTATTTAATAAGCCTATTTATTGAGCCTATTTAATAAGCCTATTTATTGAGCCTATTTAATAAGCCTATTTATTGAGCCTATTTAATAAGCATATTTATTGAGCCTATTTAATAAGCCTATTTCATAAGCCTATTTAATAAGCCTATTTAATAAGCCTATTTAATAAGCCTATTTATTGAGCCTATTTAATAAGTCTATTTAATATGCCTATTTATTGAGCCTATTTAATAAGTCTATTTAATAAGCCTATTTAATAAGCCTATTTAATAAGTATTTACTGAGCCTATTTAATAAGTCTATTTAATAAGCCTATTTAATAGGCCTATTTAAAAAGTCTAAGTTGCTGAAATAAGCCTATTTAATAAGCCCATTTAATAGGCCTATTTAATAAGTCTAAGTTGCAGAAATAAGCCTATTTAATAAGCCTAAGTTTCTGAATGATCCTATTTAATAAGCCTAAGTTGCTTAAATAAACCTATTTAATAAGCCCAAGTTGCTGAATAAGCCTATTTAATAAGCCTAAGTTGCTGAATAAACCTATTTAATAAGTCTAAGTTGCTGAAATAAGCCTATTTAATAAGGCTATTTAATAAGCCTAAGTTGCTGAAATAAGCCTATTTAATAAGCCTATTCAATAAGCCTATTTAATAAGTATTTAATGAGGCTATTTAATAAGCCTATTTAATAAGCCTATTTAATAAGCCTATTTAATACGCCTATTTAATAAACATATTTAATAAGTATTTAATGAGCCTATTTAATAAGTCTATTTAATAAGCCTGTTTAATAAGCCTATTTAATAAGTCTATTTAATAAGCCTATTTAATAAGTCTATTTAAGAAGTCTATTTAATAAGCCTATTTAATAAGTATTTAATGAGCCTATTTAATAAGCCTATTTATTGAGCCTATTTAATGAGCCTATTTATTGAGCCTATTTAATAAGCCTATTTATTGAGCCTATTTAATAAGCCTATTTATTGAGCCTATTTAATAAGCCTATTTAATAAGTCTATTTAATAAGCCTATTTAATAAGCCTATTTAATAAGCCTATTTATTGAGCCTATTTAATAAGCCAATTTAATAAGTCTATTCATTGAGCCTTTTTAATAAGTCTATTTAATAAGCCTATTTAATAAGCCTATTTAATAAGTATTTAATGAGCCTATTTAATAAGTCTATTTAATAAGCCTATTTAATAGGCCTATTTAATAAGTCTAAGTTGCTGAAATAAGCCTATTTAATAAGCCTATTTAATAGGCCTATTTAATAAGTCTAAGTTGCTGAAATAAGCCTATTTAATAAGCCTAAGTTTCTGAATGAGCCTATTTAATAAGCCTAAGTTGCTGAAATAAGCCTATTTAATAGCCTGAGTTGCTGAATAAGCCTATTTAATAACCCTAAGTTGCTGAATAAACCTATCTAATAAGTCTAAGTTGCTGAAATAAGCCTATTTAATAAGGCTATTTAATAAGCCTACGTTGCTGAATAAGCCTATTTAATAAGGCTATTTAATGAGCCTAAGTTGCTGAAATAAGACTATTTAATAAGCCTAAGTTTCTGAACTAAGCCTATTTAAAAAGGTATATTTAATAAGTCTAAGTTGCTGAAATAAACCTATTTAAAAATGCTATTTAGTAAGCCTAAGTTGCTGAAATTAACCTGTTTAATAAGGCTATTTAATAAGCATAAGTTGCTGAAATAAGCTTATTTAATAAGCCTAAGTTGCTGAAATAATCCTATTTAATAAGGCTCTTTAATAAGTCTAAGTTGCTGAAATAAACCTATTTAATAAGCCTACGTTGCTAAAATAAGCCTATTTAATGAGGCTATTTAATAAGTCTATTTAATAAGCCTATTTAATAAGTATTTAATGAGACTATTTAATAAGCCTATTTATTGAGCCTATTTAATAAGCCTATTTATTGAGCCTATTTAATAAGCCTATTTATTGAGCCTATTTAATATGCATATTTATTGAGCCTATTTAATAAGCCTATTTCATAAGCCTATTTAATAAGCCTATTTAATAAGCCTATTTATTGAGCCTATTTAATAAGTCTATTTAATATGCCTATTTATTGAGCCTATTTAATAAGTCTATTTAATAAGCCTATTTAATAAGCCTATTTAATAAGTATTTACTGAGCCTATTTAATAAGTCTATTTAATAAGCCTATTTAATAGGCCTATTTAAAAAGTCTAAGTTGCTGAAATAAGCCTATTTAATAAGCCCATTTAATAGGCCTATTTAATAAGTCTAAGTTGCAGAAATAAGCCTATTTAATAAGCCTAAGTTTCTGAATGATCCTATTTAATAAGCCTAAGTTGCTTAAATAAACCTATTTAATAAGCCCAAGTTGCTGAATAAGCCTATTTAATAAGCCTAAGTTGCTGAATAAACCTATTTAATAAGTCTAAGTTGCTGAAATAAGCCTATTTAATAAGGCTATTTAATAAGCCTAAGTTGCTGAAATAAGCCTATTTAATAAGCCTATTCAATAAGCCTATTTAATAAGTATTTAATGAGGCTATTTAATAAGCCTATTTAATAAGCCTATTTAATAAGCCTATTTAATACGCCTATTTAATAAACATATTTAATAAGTATTTAATGAGCCTATTTAATAAGTCTATTTAATAAGCCTGTTTAATAAGCCTATTTAATAAGTCTATTTAATAAGCCTATTTAATAAGTCTATTTAAGAAGTCTATTTAATAAGCCTATTTAATAAGTATTTAATGAGCCTATTTAATAAGCCTATTTATTGAGCCTATTTAATGAGCCTATTTATTGAGCCTATTTAATAAGCCTATTTATTGAGCCTATTTAATAAGCCTATTTATTGAGCCTATTTAATAAGCCTATTTAATAAGTCTATTTAATAAGCCTATTTAATAAGCCTATTTAATAAGCCTATTTATTGAGCCTATTTAATAAGCCAATTTAATAAGTCTATTCATTGAGCCTTTTTAATAAGTCTATTTAATAAGCCTATTTAATAAGCCTATTTAATAAGTATTTAATGAGCCTATTTAATAAGTCTATTTAATAAGCCTATTTAATAGGCCTATTTAATAAGTCTAAGTTGCTGAAATAAGCCTATTTAATAAGCCTATTTAATAGGCCTATTTAATAAGTCTAAGTTGCTGAAATAAGCCTATTTAATAAGCCTAAGTTTCTGAATGAGCCTATTTAATAAGCCTAAGTTGCTGAAATAAGCCTATTTAATAAGCCTAAGTTGCTGAATAAGCCTATTTAATAATCCTAAGTTGCTGAATAAACCTATCTAATAAGTCTAAGTTGCTGAAATAAGCCTATTTAATAAGGCTATTTAATAAGCCTACGTTGCTGAATAAGCCTATTTAATAAGGCTATTTAATGAGCCTAAGTTGCTGAAATAAGACTATTTAATACGCCTAAGTTTCTGAACTAAGCCTATTTAAAAAGGTATATTTAATAAGTCTAAGTTGCTGAAATAAACCTATTTAAAAATGCTATTTAGTAAGCCTAAGTTGCTGAAATTAACCTGTTTAATAAGGCTATTTAATAAGCATAAGTTGCTGAAATAAGCTTATTTAATAAGCCTAAGTTGCTGAAATAATCCTATTTAATAAGGCTCTTTAATAAGTCTAAGTTGCTGAAATAAACCTATTTAATAAGCCTACGTTGCTAAAATAAGCCTATTTAATGAGGCTATTTAATAAGTCTATTTAATAAGCCTATTTAATAAGTATTTAATGAGACTATTTAATAAGCCTATTTATTGAGCCTATTTAATAAGCCTATTTATTGAGCCTATTTAATAAGCCTATTTATTGAGCCTATTTAATATGCATATTTATTGAGCCTATTTAATAAGCCTATTTCATAAGCCTATTTAATAAGCCTATTTAATAAGCCTATTTAATAAGCCTATTTATTGAGCCTATTTAATAAGTCTATTTAATATGCCTATTTATTGAGCCTATTTAATAAGTCTATTTAATAAGCCTATTTAATAAGCCTATTTAATAAGTATTTACTGAGCCTATTTAATAAGTCTATTTAATAAGCCTATTTAATAGGCCTATTTAAAAAATCTAAGTTGCTGAAATAAGCCTATTTAATAAGCCCATTTAATAGGCCTATTTAATAAGTCTAAGTTGCAGAAATAAGCCTATTTAATAAGCCTAAGTTTCTGAATGATCCTATTTAATAAGCCTAAGTTGCTTAAATAAACCTATTTAATAAGCCCAAGTTGCTGAATAAGCCTATTTAATAAGCCTAAGTTGCTGAATAAACCTATTTAATAAGTCTAAGTTGCTGAAATAAGCCTATTTAATAAGGCTATTTAATAAGCCTAAGTTGCTGAAATAAGCCTATTTAATAAGCCTATTCAATAAGCCTATTTAATAAGTATTTAATGAGGCTATTTAATAAGCCTATTTAATAAGCCTATTTAATAAGCCTATTTAATACGCCTATTTAATAAACATATTTAATAAGTATTTAATGAGCCTATTTAATAAGTCTATTTAATAAGCCTGTTTAATAAGCCTATTTAATAAGTCTATTTAATAAGCCTATTTAATAAGTCTATTTAAGAAGTCTATTTAATAAGCCTATTTAATAAGTATTTAATGAGCCTATTTAATAAGCCTATTTATTGAGCCTATTTAATGAGCCTATTTATTGAGCCTATTTAATAAGCCTATTTATTGAGCCTATTTAATAAGCCTATTTATTGAGCCTATTTAATAAGCCTATTTAATAAGTCTATTTAATAAGCCTATTTAATAAGCCTATTTAATAAGCCTATTTATTGAGCCTATTTAATAAGCCAATTTAATAAGTCTATTCATTGAGCCTTTTTAATAAGTCTATTTAATAAGCCTATTTAATAAGCCTATTTAATAAGTATTTAATGAGCCTATTTAATAAGTCTATTTAATAAGCCTATTTAATAGGCCTATTTAATAAGTCTAAGTTGCTGAAATAAGCCTATTTAATAAGCCTATTTAATAGGCCTATTTAATAAGTCTAAGTTGCTGAAATAAGCCTATTTAATAAGCCTAAGTTTCTGAATGAGCCTATTTAATAAGCCTAAGTTGCTGAAATAAGCCTATTTAATAAGGCTAAGTTGCTGAATAAGCCTATTTAATAATCCTAAGTTGCTGAATAAACCTATCTAATAAGTCTAAGTTGCTGAAATAAGCCTATTTAATAAGGCTATTTAATAAGCCTACGTTGCTGAATAAGCCTATTTAATAAGGCTATTTAATGAGCCTAAGTTGCTGAAATAAGACTATTTAATACGCCTAAGTTTCTGAACTAAGCCTATTTAAAAAGGTATATTTAATAAGTCTAAGTTGCTGAAATAAACCTATTTAAAAATGCTATTTAGTAAGCCTAAGTTGCTGAAATTAACCTGTTTAATAAGGCTATTTAATAAGCATAAGTTGCTGAAATAAGCTTATTTAATAAGCCTAAGTTGCTGAAATAATCCTATTTAATAAGGCTCTTTAATAAGTCTAAGTTGCTGAAATAAACCTATTTAATAAGCCTACGTTGCTAAAATAAGCCTATTTAATGAGGCTATTTAATAAGTCTATTTAATAAGCCTATTTAATAAGCCTATTTAATGAGTCTATTTAATAAGTCTATTTAATAAGCCTATTTAATAAGTATTTAATGAGCCTATTTAATAAGCCTATTTATTGAGCCTATTTAATAAGCCTATTTATTGAGCCTATTTAATAAGCCTATTTATTGAGCCTATTTAATAAGCCTATTTATTGAGCCTATTTAATAAGCCTGTTTAATAAGTCTATTTAATAAGCCTATTTAATAAGCCTATTTATTGAGCCTATTTAATATGCCTATTTATTGAGCCTATTTAATAAGTCTATTTAATAAGCCTATTTAATAAGCCTATTTAATAAGTATTTAATGAGCCTATTTAATAAGTCTATTTAATAAGCCTATTTAATAGGCCTATTTAATAAGTCTAAGTTGCTGAAATAAGCCTATTTAATAAGCCTAAGTTTCTGAATGAGCCTATTTAATAAGCCTAAGTTGCTGAAATAAGCCTATTTAATAAGCCTAAGTTGCTGAATAAGCCTATTTAATAAGCATAAGTTGCTGAAATAAGCCTATTTAATAAGTCTAAGTTGCTGAAATAAGGCTATTTAATAAGCCTAAGTTGTTGAAATAAGCCTATTTAATAAGCCTAAGTTGCTGAATAAACCTATTTAATAAGTCTAAGTTGCTGAAATAAGCCTATTTAATAAGGCTATTTAATAAGCCTAAGTTGCTGAATAAGCCTATTTAATAAGTCTAAGTTGCTGAAATAAGGCTATTTAATAAGCCTAAGTTGCTGAAATAAGGCTATTTAATAAGTTTAAGTTGCTGAAATAAGCCTATTTAATAAGGCGATTTAATGAGCCTAAGTTGCTGAAATAAGCCTATTTAAAAGCCTAAGTTTCTGAACTAAGCCTATTTAAAAATGATATTTAATAAGCCTAAGTTGCTGAAATAAACCTGTTTAATAAGGCTATTTAATAAGCATAAGTTGCTGAAATAAGCTTATTTAATAAGCCTAAGTTGCTGAAATAAGCCTATTTAATAAAGCTATTTAATAAGCCTAAGTTGCTGAAATAAACCTATTTAATAAGCCTAAGTTGCTAAAATAAGCCTATTTAATGAGGCTATTTAATAAGTCTATTTAATAAGCCTATTTAATAAGCCTATTTAATAAGCCTATTTAATAAGCCTATTTAATACGCCTATTTAATGAACATATTTAATAAGTATTTAATGAGCCTATTTAATAAGTCTATTTAATAAGCCTGTTTAATAAGCCTATTTAATAAGCCTATTTAATAAGCCTATTTAATGAGTCTATTTAATAAGTCTATTTAATAAGCCTATTTAATAAGTATTTAATGAGCCTATTTAATAAGCCTATTTATTGAGCCTATTTAATAAGCCTATTTATTGAGCCTATTTAATAAGCCTATTTATTGAGCCTATTTAATAAGCATATTTATTGAGCCTATTTAATAAGCCTATTTCATAAGCCTATTTAATAAGCCTATTTAATAAGCCTATTTAATAAGCCTATTTATTGAGCCTATTTAATAAGTCTATTTAATATGCCTATTTGTTGAGCCTATTTAATAAGTCTATTTAATAAGCCTATTTAATAAGCCTATTTAATAAGTATTTACTGAGCCTATTTAATAAGTCTATTTAATAAGCCTATTTAATAGGCCTATTTAAAAAGTCTAAGTTGCTGAAATAAGCCTATTTAATAAGCCCATTTAATAGGCCTATTTAATAAGTCTAAGTTGCAGAAATAAGCCTATTTAATAAGCCTAAGTTTCTGAATGATCCTATTTAATAAGCCTAAGTTGCTGAAATAAGCCTATTTAATAAGCCCAAGTTGCTGAATAAGCCTATTTAATAAGCCTAAGTTGCTGAATAAACCTATTTAATAAGTCTAAGATGCTGAAATAAGCCTATTTAATAAGGCTATTTAATAAGCCTAAGTTGCTGAAATAAGCCTATTTAATAAGCCTATTCAATAAGCCTATTTAATAAGTATTTAATGAGGCTATTTAATAAGCCTATTTAATAAGCCTATTTAATAAGCCTATTTAATACGCCTATTTAATAAGCATATTTAATAAGTATTTAATGAGCCTATTTAATAAGTCTATTTAATAAGCCTGTTTAATAAGCCTATTTAATAAGTCTATTTAATAAGCCTATTTAATAAGTCTATTTAAGAAGTCTATTTAATAAGCCTATTTAATAAGTATTTAATGAGCCTATTTAATAAGCCTATTTATTGAGCCTATTTAATGAGCCTATTTATTGAGCCTATTTAATAAGCCTATTTATTGAGCCTATTTAATAAGCCTATTTATTGAGCCTATTTAATAAGCCTATTTAATAAGTCTATTTAATAAGCCTATTTAATAAGCCTATTTAATACGCCTATTTATTGAGCCTATTTAATAAGCCAATTTAATAAGTCTATTCATTGAGCCTTTTTAATAAGTCTATTTAATAAGCCTATTTAATAGGCCTATTTAATAAGTCTAAGTTGCTGAAATAAGCCTATTTAATAAGCCTATTTAATAGGCCTATTTAATAAGTCTAAGTTGCTGAAATAAGCCTATTTAATAAGCCTAAGTTTCTGAATGAGCCTATTTAATAAGCCTAAGTTGCTGAAATAAGCCTATTTAATAAGCCTAAGTTGCTGAATAAGCCTATTTAATAACCATAAGTTGCTGAATAAACCTATCTAATAAGTCTAAGTTGCTGAAATAAGCCTATTTAATAAGGCTATTTAATAAGCCTACGTTGCTGAATAAGCCTATTTAATAAGGCTATTTAATGAGCCTAAGTTGCTGAAATAAGACTATTTAATAAGCCTAAGTTTCTGAACTAAGCCTATTTAAAAAGGTATATTTAATAAGTCTAAGTTGCTGAAATAAACCTATTTAAAAATGCTATTTAGTAAGCCTAAGTTGCTGAAATTAACCTGTTTAATAAGGCTATTTAATAAGCATAAGTTGCTGAAATAAGCTTATTTAATAAGCCTAAGTTGCTGAAATAATCCTATTTAATAAGGCTCTTTAATAAGTCTAAGTTGCTGAAATAAACCTATTTAATAAGCCTACGTTGCTAAAATAAGCCTATTTAATGAGGCTATTTAATAAGTCTATTTAATAAGCCTATTTAATAAGCCTATTTAATGAGTCTATTTAATAAGTCTATTTAATAAGCCTATTTAATAAGTATTTAATGAGCCTATTTAATAAGCCTATTTATTGAGCCTATTTAATAAGCCTATTTATTGAGCCTATTTAATAAGCCTATTTATTGAGCCTATTTAATTAGCCTATTTATTGAGCCTATTTAATAAGCCTATTTAATAAGTCTATTTAATAAGCCTATTTAATAAGCCTATTTATTGAGCCTATTTAATATGCCTATTTATTGAGCCTATTTAATAAGTCTATTTAATAAGCCTATTTAATAAGCCTATTTAATAAGTATTTAATGAGCCTATTTAATAAGTCTATTTAATAAGCCTATTTAATAGGTCTATTTAATAAGTCTAAGTTGCTGAAATAAGCCTATTTAATAAGCCTAAGTTTCTGAATGAGCCTATTTAATAAGCCTAAGTTGCTGAAATAAGCCTATTTAATAAGCCTAAGTTGCTGAATAAGCCTATTTAATAAGCATAAGTTGCTGAAATAAGCCTATTTAATAAGTCTAAGTTGCTGAAATAAAGCTATTTAATAAGCCTAAGTTGCTGAAATAAGCCTATTTAATAAGCCTAAGTTGCTGAATAAACCTATTTAATAAGTCTAAGTTGCTGAAATAAGCCTATTTAATAAGGCTATTTAATAAGCCTAAGTTGCTGAATAAGCCTATTTAATAAGTCTAAGTTGCTGAAATAAGGCTATTTAATAAGCCTAAGTTGCTGAAATAAGGCTATTTAATAAGTTTAAGTTGCTGAAATAAGCCTATTTAATAAGGCTATTTAATGAGCCTAAGTTGCTGAAATAAGCCTATTTAATAAGTCTAAGTTTCTGAACTAAGCCTATTTAAAAATGATATTTAATAAGCCTAAGTTGCTGAAATAAACCTGTTTAATAAGGCTATTTAATAAGCATAAGTTGCTGAAATAAGCTTATTTAATAAGCCTAAGTTGCTGAAATAAGCCTATTTAATAAAGCTATTTAATAAGCCTAAGTTGCTGAAATAAACCTATTTAATAAGCCTAAGATGCTAAAATAAGCCTATTTAATGAGGCTATTTAATAAGTCTATTTAATAAGCCTATTTAATAAGCCTATTTAATAAGCCTATTTAATAAGCCTATTTAATACGCCTATTTAATAAACATATTTAATAAGTATTTAATGAGCCTATTTAATAAGTCTATGTAATAAGCCTGTTTAATAAGCCTATTTAATAAGTCTATTTAATAAGCCTATTTAATAAGTCTATTTAATAAGTCTATTTAATAAGCCTATTTAATAAGTATTTAATGAGCCTATTTAATAAGCCTATTTATTGAGCCTATTTAATAAGCCTATTTATTGAGCCTATTTAATAAGCCTATTTATTGAGCCTATTTAATATGCCTATTTATTGAGCCTATTTAATAAGTCTATTTAATAAGCCTATTTAATAGGCCTATTTAATAAGTCTAAGTTGCTGAAATAAGCCTATTTAATAAGCCTAAGTTTCTGAATGAGCCTATTTAATAAGCCTAAGTTGCTGAAATAAGCCTATTTAATAAGCCTAAGTTGCTGAATAAGCCTATTTAATAAGCATAAGTTGCTGAAATAAGCCTATTTAATAAGGCTATTTAATAAGCCTAAGTTGCTGAATAAGCCTATTTAATAAGTCTAAGTTGCTGAAATAAGGCTATTTAATAAGCCTAAGTTGCTGAAATAAGGCTATTTAATAAGTTTAAGTTGCTGAAATAAGCCTGTTTAATAAGGCTATTTAATAAGCATAAGTTGCTGAAATAAGCTTATTTAATAAGCCTAAGTTGCTGAAATAAGCCTATTTAATAAAGCTATTTAATAAGCCTAAGTTGCTGAAATAAACCTATTTAATAAGCCTAAGTTGCTAAAATAAGCCTATTTAATGAGGCTATTTAATAAGTGTATTTAATAAGCCTATTTAATAAGCCTATTTAATAAGCCTATTTAATAAGCCTATTTAATACGCCTATTTAATAAACATATTTAATAAGTATTTAATGAGCCTATTTAATAAGTCTATTTAATAAGCCTGTTTAATAAGCCTATTTAATAAGTCTATTTAATAAGCCTATTTAATAAGTCTATTTAATAAGTCTATTTAATAAGCCTATTTAATAAGTATTTAATGAGCCTATTTAATAATCCTATTTATTGAGCCTATTTAATGAGCCTATTTATTGAGCCTATTTAATAAGCCTATTTATTGAGCCTATTTAATAAGCCTATTTATTGAGCCTATTTAATAAGCCTATTTAATACGTCTATTTAATAAGCCTATTTAATAAGCCTATTTAATAAGCCTATTTATTGAGCCTATTTAATAAGCCAATTTAATAAGCCTATTTATTGAGCCTTTTTAATAAGTCTATTTAATAAGCCTATTTAATAAGCCTATTTAATAAGTATTTAATGAGCCTATTTAATAAGTCTATTTAATAAGCCTATTTAATAGGCCTATTTAATAAGTCTAAGTTGCTGAAATAAGCCTATTTAATAATCCTATTTAATAGGCCTATTTAATAAGTCTAAGTTGCTGAAATAAGCCTATTTAATAAGCCTAAGTTTCTGAATGAGCCTATTTAATAAGCCTAAGTTGCTGAAATAAGCCTATTTAATAAGCCTAAGTTGCTGAATAAGCCTATTTAATAAGCCTAAGTTGCTGAATAAACCTATTTAATAAGTTTAAGTTGCTGAAATAAGCCTATTTAATAAGGCTATTTAATAAGCCTAAGTTGCTGAATAAGCCTATTTAATGAGGCTATTTAATGAGCCTAAGTTGCTGTAATAAGACTATTTAATAAGCCTAAGTTTCTGAACTAAGCCTATTTAAAAAGGTATATTTAATAAGTCTAAGTTGCTGAAATAAACCTATTTAAAAATGCTATTTAATAAGCCTAAGTTGCTGAAATTAACCTGTTTAATAAGGCTATTTAATAAGCATAAGTTGCTGAAATAAGCTTATTTAATAAGCCTAAGTTGCTGAAATAAGCCTATTTAATAAGCCTTTTTAATGAGTCTATTTAATAAGTCTATTTAATAAGCCTATTTAATAAGTATTTAATGAGCCTATTTAATAAGCCTATTTATTGAGCCTATTTAATAAGCCTAAGTTGCTGAAATAAGCCTATTTAATAAGTCTAAGTTGCTGAATAAGCCTATTTAATAAGCCTAAGTTGCTGAAATAAGCCTATTTAATAAGTCTAAGTTGCTGAAATAAGGCTATTTA
The DNA here is from genome assembly GCF_048934315.1 of Petromyzon marinus. Classification (NCBI taxonomy): domain Eukaryota; kingdom Metazoa; phylum Chordata; class Hyperoartia; order Petromyzontiformes; family Petromyzontidae; genus Petromyzon; species Petromyzon marinus. The sequence continues at coordinate 5,377,139 of NW_027423002.1, forward strand.
ATAAGCCTAAGTTGCTGAAATAAGCCTATTTAATAAGCCTAAGTTGCTGAAATAAGGCTATTTAATAAGTCTAAGTTGCTGAAATAAGCCTATTTAATAAGCATAAGTTGCTAAAATAAGCCTATTTAATGAGGCTATTTAATAAGTCTATTTTATAAGCCCATTTAATAAGCCTATTTAATAAGCCTATTTAATACGCCTATTTAAGAAAACTATTTAATAAGTATTTAATGAGCCTATTTAATAAGTCTATTTAATAAGCCTTTTTAATAAGCTTATTTAATAAGCCTATTTAATAAGCCTATTTAATAAGTCTATTTAATAAGCCTATTTAATAAGTATTTAATGAGCCTATTTAATAAGCCTATTTAATAAGCCTATCTATTGAGCCTATTTAATAAGCCTATTTAATAAGCCTATTTATTGAGCCTATTTAATAAGTCTATTTAATAAGCCTATTTAATAAGCCTATTTAATAAGTCTAAGTTGCTGAATAAACCTATTTAATAAGTTTAAGTTGCTGAAATAAGCCTATTTAATAAGGCTATTTAATAAGCCTAAGTTGCTGAATAAGCCTATTTAATAAGCATAAGTTGCTGAAATAAGCCTATTTAATAAGGCTATTTAATAAGCCTAAGTTGCTGAATAAGCCTATTTAATAAGTCTAAGTTGCTGAAATAAGGCTATTTAATAAGCCTAAGTTGCTGAAATAAGGCTATTTAATAAGTTTAAGTTGCTGAAATAAGCCTGTTTAATAAGGCTATTTAATAAGCATAAGTTGCTGAAATAAGCTTATTTAATAAGCCTAAGTTGCTGAAATAAGCCTATTTAATAAAGCTATTTAATAAGCCTAAGTTGCTGAAATAAACCTATTTAATAAGCCTAAGTTGCTAAAATAAGCCTATTTAATGAGGCTATTTAATAAGTGTATTTAATAAGCCTATTTAATAAGCCTATTTAATAAGCCTATTTAATAAGCCTATTTAATACGCCTATTTAATAAACATATTTAATAATGTATTTAATGAGCCTATTTAATAAGTCTATTTAATAAGCCTGTTTAATAAGCCTATTTAATAAGTCTATTTAATAAGCCTATTTAATAAGTCTATTTAATAAGTCTATTTAATAAGCCTATTTAATAAGTATTTAATGAGCCTATTTAATAAGCCTATTTATTGAGCCTATTTAATGAGCCTATTTATTGAGCCTATTTAATAAGCCTATTTATTGAGCCTATTTAATAAGCCTATTTATTGAGCCTATTTAATAAGCCTATTTAATACGTCTATTTAATAAGCCTATTTAATAAGCCTATTTAATAAGCCTATTTATTGAGCCTATTTAATAAGCCAATTTAATAAGCCTATTTATTGAGCCTTTTTAATAAGTCTATTTAATAAGCCTATTTAATAAGCCTATTTAATAAGTATTTAATGAGCCTATTTAATAAGTCTATTTAATAAGCCTATTTAATAGGCCTATTTAATAAGTCTAAGTTGCTGAAATAAGCCTATTTAATAATCCTATTTAATAGGCCTATTTAATAAGTCTAAGTTGCTGAAATAAGCCTATTTAATAAGCCTAAGTTTCTGAATGAGCCTATTTAATAAGCCTAAGTTGCTGAAATAAGCCTATTTAATAAGCCTAAGTTGCTGAATAAGCCTATTTAATAAGCCTAAGTTGCTGAATAAACCTATTTAATAAGTTTAAGTTGCTGAAATAAGCCTATTTAATAAGGCTATTTAATAAGCCTAAGTTGCTGAATAAGCCTATTTAATGAGGCTATTTAATGAGCCTAAGTTGCTGTAATAAGACTATTTAATAAGCCTAAGTTTCTGAACTAAGCCTATTTAAAAAGGTATATTTAATAAGTCTAAGTTGCTGAAATAAACCTATTTAAAAATGCTATTTAATAAGCCTAAGTTGCTGAAATTAACCTGTTTAATAAGGCTATTTAATAAGCATAAGTTGCTGAAATAAGCTTATTTAATAAGCCTAAGTTGCTGAAATAAGCCTATTTAATAAGCCTTTTTAATGAGTCTATTTAATAAGTCTATTTAATAAGCCTATTTAATAAGTATTTAATGAGCCTATTTAATAAGCCTATTTATTGAGCCTATTTAATAAGCCTAAGTTGCTGAAATAAGCCTATTTAATAAGTCTAAGTTGCTGAATAAGCCTATTTAATAAGCCTAAGTTGCTGAAATAAGCCTATTTAATAAGTCTAAGTTGCTGAAATAAGGCTATTTAATAAGCCTAAGTTGCTGAAATAAGCCTATTTAATAAGCCTAAGTTGCTGAAATAAGGCTATTTAATAAGTCTAAGTTGCTGAAATAAGCCTAATTAATAAGCATAAGTTGCTAAAATAAGCCTATTTAATGAGGCTATTTAATAAGTCTATTTTATAAGCCCATTTAATAAGCCTATTTAATAAGCCTATTTAATACGCCTATTTAAGAAAACTATTTAATAAGTATTTAATGAGCCTATTTAATAAGTCTATTTAATAAGCCTTTTTAAAAAGCTTATTTAATAAGCCTATTTAATAAGCCTATTTAATAAGTCTATTTAATAAGCCTATTTAATAAGTATTTAATGAGCCTATTTAATAAGCCTATTTAATAAGCCTATCTATTGAGCCTATTTAATAAGCCTATTTAATAAGCCTATTTATTGAGCCTATTTAATAAGTCTATTTAATAAGCCTATTTAATAAGCCTATTTAATAAGTCTAAGTTGCTGAATAAACCTATTTAATAAGTTTAAGTTGCTGAAATAAGCCTATTTAATAAGGCTATTTAATAAGCCTAAGTTGCTGAATAAGCCTATTTAATAAGGCTATTTAATGAGCCTAAGTTGCTGTAATAAGACTATTTAATAAGCCTAAGTTTCTGAACTAAGCCTATTTAAAAATGCTATTTAATAAGTCTAAGTTGCTGAAATAAACCTGTTTAATAAGGCTATTTAATAAGCATAAGTTGCTGAAATAAGCTTATTTAATAAGCCTAAGTTGCTGAAATAAGCCTATTTAATAAGCCTTTTTAATGAGTCTATTTAATAAGTCTATTTAATAAGCCTATTTAATAAGTATTTAATGAGCCTATTTAATAAGCCTATTTATTGAGCCTATTTAATAAGCCTAAGTTGCTGAAATAAGCCTATTTAATAAGTCTAAGTTGCTGAATAAGCCTATTTAATAAGCCTAAGTTGCTGAAATAAGCCTATTTAATAAGTCTAAGTTGCTAAATAAGGCTATTTAATAAGCCTAAGTTGCTGAAATAAGCCTATTTAATAAGCCTAAGTTGCTGAAATAAGGCTATTTAATAAGTCTAAGTTGCTGAAATAAGCCTATTTAATAATCCTATTTAATAGGCCTATTTAATAAGTCTAAGTTGCTGAAATAAGCCTATTTAATAAGCCTAAGTTTCTGAATGAGCCTATTTAATAAGCCTAAGTTGCTGAAATAAGCCTATTTAATAAGCCTAAGTTGCTGAATAAGCCTATTTAATAAGCCTAAGTTGCTGAATAAACCTATTTAATAAGTTTAAGTTGCTGAAATAAGCCTATTTAATAAGGCTATTTAATAAGCCTAAGTTGCTGAATAAGCCTATTTAATAAGGCTATTTAATGAGCCTAAGTTGCTGTAATAAGACTATTTAATAAGCCTAAGTTTCTGAACTAAGCCTATTTAAAAAGGTATATTTAATAAGTCTAAGTTGCTGAAATAAACCTATTTAAAAATGCTATTTAATAAGCCTAAGTTGCTGAAATTAACCTGTTTAATAAGGCTATTTAATAAGCATAAGTTGCTGAAATAAGCTTATTTAATAAGCCTAAGTTGCTGAAATAAGCCTATTTAATAAGCCTATTTAATAAGCCTATTTAATACGCCTATTTAAGAAAACTATTTAATAAGTATTTAATGAGCCTATTTAATAAGTCTATTTAATAAGCCTTTTTAATAAGCTTATTTAATAAGCCTATTTAATAAGCCTATTTAATAAGTCTATTTAATAAGCCTATTTAATAAGTATTTAATGAGCTTATTTAATAAGCCTATTTAATAAGCCTATCTATTGAGCCTATTTAATAAGCCTATTTAATAAGCCTATTTATTGAGCCTATTTAATAAGTCTATTTAATAAGCCTATTTAATAAGCCTATTTAATAAGTATTTAATGAGCCTATTTAATAAGTCTATTTAATAAGCCTATTTAATATGCCTATTTAATAAGTCTAAGTTGCTGAAATAAGCCTATTTAATAATCCTATTTAATAGGCCTATTTAATAAGTCTAAGTTGCTGAAATAAGCCTATTTAATAAGCCTAAGTTTCTGAATGAGCCTATTTAATAAGCCTAAGTTGCTGAAATAAGCCTATTTAATAAGCCTAAGTTGCTGAATAAGCCTATTTAATAAGCCTAAGTTGCTGAATAAACCTATTTAATAAGTTTAAGTTGCTGAAATAAGCCTATTTAATAAGGCTATTTAATAAGCCTAAGTTGCTGAATAAGCCTATTTAATAAGGCTATTTAATGAGCCTAAGTTGCTGTAATAAGACTATTTAATAAGCCTAAGTTTCTGAACTAAGCCTATTTAAAAAGGTATATTTAATAAGTCTAAGTTGCTGAAATAAACCTATTTAAAAATGCTATTTAATAAGCCTAAGTTGCTGAAATTAATCTGTTTAATAAGGCTATTTAATAAGCATAAGTTGCTGAAATAAGCTTATTTAATAAGCCTAAGTTGCTGAAATAAGCCTATTTAATAAGCCTTTTTAATGAGTCTATTTAATCAGTCTATTTAATAAGCCTATTTAATAAGTATTTAATGAGCCTATTTAATAAGCCTATTTATTGAGCCTATTTAATAAGCCTAAGTTGCTGAAATAAGCCTATTTAATAAGTCTAAGTTGCTGAATAAGCCTATTTAATAAGCCTAAGTTGCTGAAATAAGCCTATTTAATAAGTCTAAGTTGCTGAAATAAGGCTATTTAATAAGCCTAAGTTGCTGAAATAAGCCTATTTAATAAGCCTAAGTTGCTGAAATAAGGCTATTTAATAAGTCTAAGTTGCTGAAATAAGCCTATTTAATAAGCATAAGTTGCTAAAATAAGCCTATTTAATGAGGCTATTTAATAAGTCTATTTTATAAGCCCATTTAATAAGCCTATTTAATAAGCCTATTTAATACGCCTATTTAAGAAAACTATTTAATAAGTATTTAATGAGCCTATTTAATAAGTCTATTTAATAAGCCTTTTTAATAAGCTTATTTAATAAGCTTATTTAATAAGCCTATTTAATAAGTCTATTTAATAAGCCTATTTAATAAGTATTTAATGAGCCTATTTAATAAGCCTATTTAATAAGCCTATCTATTGAGCCTATTTAATAAGCCTATTTAATAAGCCTATTTATTGAGCCTATTTAATAAGTCTATTTAATAAGCCTATTTAATAAGCCTATTTAATAAGTATTTAATGAGCCTATTTAATAAGTCTATTTAATAAGCCTATTTAATAGGCCTATTTAATAAGTCTAATTTGCTGAATAAACCTATTTAATAAGTTTAAGTTGCTGAAATAAGCCTATTTAATAAGGCTATTTAATAAGCCTAAGTTGCTGAATAAGCCTATTTAATAAGGCTATTTAATGAGCCTAAGTTGCTGTAATAAGACTATTTAATAAGCCTAAGTTTCTGAACTAAGCCTATTTAAAAATGCTATTTAATAAGTCTAAGTTGCTGAAATAAACCTGTTTAATAAGGCTATTTAATAAGCATAAGTTGCTGAAATAAGCTTATTTAATAAGCCTAAGTTGCTGAAATAAGCCTATTTAATAAGCCTTTTTAATGAGTCTATTTAATAAGTCTATTTAATAAGCCTATTTAATAAGTATTTAATGAGCCTATTTAATAAGCCTATTTATTGAGCCTATTTAATAAGCCTAAGTTGCTGAAATAAGCCTATTTAATAAGTCTAAGTTGCTGAATAAGCCTATTTAATAAGCCTAAGTTGCTGAAATAAGCCTATTTAATAAGTCTAAGTTGCTGAAATAAGGCTATTTAATAAGCCTAAGTTGCTGAAATAAGCCTATTTAATAAGCCTAAGTTGCTGAAATAAGGCTATTTAATAAGTCTAAGTTGCTGAAATAAGCCTATTTAATAAGCCTAAGTTGCTAAAATAAGCCTATTTAATGAGGCTATTTAATAAGTCTATTTTATAAGCCTATTTAATAAGCCTATTTAATAAGCCTATTTAATACGCCTATTTAAGAAAACTATTTAATAAGTATTTAATGAGCCTATTTAATAAGTCTATTTAATAAGCCTTTTTAATAAGCTTATTTAATAAGCCTATTTAATAAGCCTATTTAATAAGTCTATTTAATAAGCCTATTTAATAAGTATTTAATGAGCCTATTTAATAAGCCTATCTATTGAGCCTATTTAATAAGCCTATTTAATAAGCCTATTTATTGAGCCTATTTAATAAGTCTATTTAATAAGCCTATTTAATAAGCCTATTTAATAAGTATTTAATGAGCCTATTTAATAAGTCTATTTAATAAGCCTATTTAATAGGCCTATTTAATAAGTCTAAGTTGCTGAATAAGCCTATTTAATAAGCCTAAGTTGCTGAAAAAGCCTATTTAATAAGGCGAAGTTGCTGAAATAAGTATATTTAATAAGCATAAGTTGCTGAAATAAGACTATTTAATGAGTCTAAGTTGCTGAAATAAGGCTATTTAATAAGTCTAAGTTGCTGAAATAAGCCTTTTTAATCAGCGTAAGTTGCTGAAATAAGCCTATTTAATAAGCCCAAGTTGCTGAAATAAGCCTACTTTATTAGGCTATTTAATAAGCCTAAGTTGCTGAAATAAGCCTATTTAATAAGCGTAAGTTGCTGAAATAAGGCTATTTAATAAGTCTAAGTTGCTGAAATCAGCCTATTTAATAAGCCTAAGTTGCTGAAATAAGCCTATTTAATAAGCCTATTTAATAAGCCTATTTAATAGGCCTATTTAATAAGTCTAAGTTGCTGAAATAAGCCTATTTAATAAGCCTATTTAATAGGCCTATTTAATAAGTCTAAGTTGCAGAAATAAGCCTATTTTATAAGCCTAAGTTGCTGAATGAGCCTATTTAATAAGCCTAAGTTGCTGAATAAGCCTATTTAATAAGTCTAAGTTGCTGAAATAAGCCTATTTAATAAGGTTATTTAATAAGCCTAAGTTGCTGAATATGCCTATTTAATAAGTCTAAGTTGCTGAAATAAGGCTATTTAATAAGCCTACGTTGCTGAAATAAGGCTATTTAATAAGTTTAAGTTGCTGAAATAAGCCTAATTAATAAGCCTAAGTTGCTGAAATAAGCCTATTTAATGAGGCTATTTAATGAGCCTAAGTTGCTGAAATAAGCCTATTTAATAAGCCTAAGTTTCTGAACTAAGCCTATTTAAAAAGGTATATTTAATAAGTCTAAGTTGCTGAAATAAACCTATTTAAAAATGCTATTTAATAAGCCTAAGTTGCTGAAATAAACCTGTTTAATAAGGCTTTTTAATAAGCATAAGTTGCTGAAATAAGCTTATTTAATAAGCCTAAGTTGCTGAAATAAGCCTATTTAATAAGGCTATTTAATAAGTCTAAGTTGCTGAAATAAACCTATTTAATAAGCCTAAGTTGCTAAAATAAGCCTATTTAATTAGTCTATTTAATAAGTCTATTTAATAAGCCTATTTAATAAGCCTATTTAATAAGCCTATTTAAATCGCCTATTTAATAAACATATTTAATAAGTATTTAATGAGCCTATTTAATACGTCTATTTAATAAGCCTTTTTAAAAAGCCTATTTAATAAGTCTATTTAATAAGCCTATTTAATAAGTCTATTTAATAAGTCTATTTAATAAGCCTATTTAATAAGTATTTAATGAGCCTATTTAATAAGCCTATTTATTGAGCCTATTTAATAAGCCTATTTATTGAGCCTATTTAATAAGCCTATTTATTGAGCCTATTTAATAAGACTATTTATTGAGCCTATTTATTGAGCCTATTTAATACGTCTATTTAATAAGCCTATTTAATAAGCCTATTTAATAAGTATTTAATGAGCCTATTTAATACGTCTATTTAATAAGCCTATTTAATAGGCCTATTTAATAAGTCTAAGTTGCTGAAATAAGCCCATTTAATCAGCCTATTTAATACGCCTATTTAATAAGTCGAAGTTGCTGAAATGAGCCTAATTAATAATCCCAAGTTGCTGAAATAAGCCTACTTAATTAGGCTATTTAATAAGCCTAAGTTGCTGAAATAAGCCTATTTAATAAGCGTAATTTGCTGAAAAAGGCTATTTAATAAGTCTAAGTTGCTGAAATAAGCCTATTTAATAAGCCTAAGTTGCTGAAATAAGCCTAATTAATAAGCCTATTTAATAGGCCTATTTAATAAGTCTAATTTGCTGAAATAAGCCTATTTAATAAGCCTATTTAATAGGCCTATGTAATAAGCCTAAGTTGCTGAAATAAGCCTATTTAATAAGCCTAAGTTGCTGAATAAGCCTATTTAATAAGCATAAGTTGCTGAAATAAGCCTATTTAATAAGTCTAAGTTGCTGAATAAGCCTATTTAATAAGCATAAGTTGCTGAAATAAGCCTATTTAATAAGTCTAAGTAGCTGAAATAAGGCTATTTAATAAGCCTAAGTTGCTGAAATAAGCCTATTTAATAAGCCTAAGTTGCTGAATAAACCTATTTAATAAGTCTAAGTTGCTGAAATAAGCCTATTTAATAAGGCTATTTAATAAGCCTATTTAATAAGCCTATTTAATAAGTATTTAATGAGCCTATTTAATAAGTCTATTTAATAAGCCTATTTAATATGCCTATTTAATAAGTCTAAGTTGCTGAAATAAGCCTATTTAATAATCCTATTTAATAGGCCTATTTAATAAGTCTAAGTTGCTGAAATAAGCCTATTTAATAAGCCTAAGTTTCTGAATGAGCCTATTTAATAAGCCTAAGTTGCTGAAATAAGCCTATTTAATAAGCCTAAGTTGCTGAATAAGCCTATTTAATAAGCCTAAGTTGCTGAATAAACCTATTTAATAAGTTTAAGTTGCTGAAATAAGCCTATTTAATAAGGCTATTTAATAAGCCTAAGTTGCTGAATAAGCCTATTTAATAAGGCTATTTAATGAGCCTAAGTTGCTGTAATAAGACTATTTAATAAGCCTAAGTTTCTGAACTAAGCCTATTTAAAAAGGTATATTTAATAAGTCTAAGTTGCTGAAATAAACCTATTTAAAAATGCTATTTAATAAGCCTAAGTTGCTGAAATTAACCTGTTTAATAAGGCTATTTAATAAGCATAAGTTGCTGAAATAAGCTTATTTAATAAGCCTAAGTTGCTGAAATAAGCCTATTTAATAAGCCTTTTTAATGAGTCTATTTAATAAGTCTATTTAATAAGCCTATTTAATAAGTATTTAATGAGCCTATTTAATAAGCCTATTTATTGAGCCTATTTAATAAGCCTAAGTTGCTGAAATAAGCCTATTTAATAAGTCTAAGTTGCTGAATAAGCCTATTTAATAAGCCTAAGTTGCTGAAATAAGCCTATTTAATAAGTCTAAGTTGCTGAAATAAGGCTATTTAATAAGCCTAAGTTGCTGAAATAAGCCTATTTAATAAGCCTAAGTTGCTGAAATAAGGCTATTTAATAAGTCTAAGTTGCTGAAATAAGCCTATTTAATAAGCATAAGTTGCTAAAATAAGCCTATTTAATGAGGCTATTTAATAAGTCTATTTTATAAGCCCATTTAATAAGCCTATTTAATAAGCCTATTTAATACGCCTATTTAAGAAAACTATTTAATAAGTATTTAATGAGCCTATTTAATAAGTCTATTTAATAAGCCTTTTTAATAAGCTTATTTAATAAGCTTATTTAATAAGCCTATTTAATAAGTCTATTTAATAAGCCTATTTAATAAGTATTTAATGAGCCTATTTAATAAGCCTATTTAATAAGCCTATCTATTGAGCCTATTTAATAAGCCTATTTAATAAGCCTATTTATTGAGCCTATTTAATAAGTCTATTTAATAAGCCTATTTAATAAGCCTATTTAATAAGTATTTAATGAGCCTATTTAATAAGTCTATTTAATAAGCCTATTTAATATGCCTATTTAATAAGTCTAAGTTGCTGAAATAAGCCTATTTAATAATCCTATTTAATAGGCCTATTTAATAAGTCTAAGTTGCTGAAATAAGCCTATTTAATAAGCCTAAGTTTCTGAATGAGCCTATTTAATAAGCCTAAGTTGCTGAAATAAGCCTATTTAATAAGCCTAAGTTGCTGAATAAGCCTATTTAATAAGCCTAAGTTGCTGAATAAACCTATTTAATAAGTTTAAGTTGCTGAAATAAGCCTATTTAATAAGGCTATTTAATAAGCCTAAGTTGCTGAATAAGCCTATTTAATAAGGCTATTTAATGAGCCTAAGTTGCTGTAATAAGACTATTTAATAAGCCTAAGTTTCTGAACTAAGCCTATTTAAAAAGGTATATTTAATAAGTCTAAGTTGCTGAAATAAACCTATTTAAAAATGCTATTTAATAAGCCTAAGTTGCTGAAATTAACCTGTTTAATAAGGCTATTTAATAAGCATAAGTTGCTGAAATAAGCTTATTTAATAAGCCTAAGTTGCTGAAATAAGCCTATTTAATAAGCCTTTTTAATGAGTCTATTTAATAAGTCTATTTAATAAGCCTATTTAATAAGTATTTAATGAGCCTATTTAATAAGCCTATTTATTGAGCCTATTTAATAAGCCTAAGTTGCTGAAATAAGCCTATTTAATAAGTCTAAGTTGCTGAATAAGCCTATTTAATAAGCCTAAGTTGCTGAAATAAGCCTATTTAATAAGTCTAAGTTGCTGAAATAAGGCTATTTAATAAGCCTAAGTTGCTGAAATAAGCCTATTTAATAAGCCTAAGTTGCTGAAATAAGGCTATTTAATAAGTCTAAGTTGCTGAAATAAGCCTATTTAATAAGCATAAGTTGCTAAAATAAGCCTATTTAATGAGGCTATTTAATAAGTCTATTTTATAAGCCCATTTAATAAGCCTATTTAATAAGCCTATTTAATACGCCTATTTAAGAAAACTATTTAATAAGTATTTAATGAGCCTATTTAATAAGTCTATTTAATAAGCCTTTTTAATAAGCTTATTTAATAAGCTTATTTAATAAGCCTATTTAATAAGTCTATTTAATAAGCCTATTTAATAAGTATTTAATGAGCCTATTTAATAAGCCTATTTAATAAGCCTATCTATTGAGCCTATTTAATAAGCCTATTTAATAAGCCTATTTATTGAGCCTATTTAATAAGTCTATTTAATAAGCCTATTTAATAAGCCTATTTAATAAGTATTTAATGAGCCTATTTAATAAGTCTATTTAATAAGCCTATTTAATAGGCCTATTTAATAAGTCTAAGTTGCTGAATAAACCTATTTAATAAGTTTAAGTTGCTGAAATAAGCCTATTTAATAAGGCTATTTAATAAGCCTAAGTTGCTGAATAAGCCTATTTAATAAGGCTATTTAATGAGCCTAAGTTGCTGTAATAAGACTATTTAATAAGCCTAAGTTTCTGAACTAAGCCTATTTAAAAATGCTATTTAATAAGTCTAAGTTGCTGAAATAAACCTGTTTAATAAGGCTATTTAATAAGCATAAGTTGCTGAAATAAGCTTATTTAATAAGCCTAAGTTGCTGAAATAAGCCTATTTAATAAGCCTTTTTAATGAGTCTATTTAATAAGTCTATTTAATAAGCCTATTTAATAAGTATTTAATGAGCCTATTTAATAAACCTATTTATTGAGCCTATTTAATAAGCCTAAGTTGCTGAAATAAGCCTATTTAATAAGTCTAAGTTGCTGAATAAGCCTATTTAATAAGCCTAAGTTGCTGAAATAAGCCTATTTAATAAGTCTAAGTTGCTGAAATAAGGCTATTTAATAAGTCTAAGTTGCTGAAATAAGCCTATTTAATAAGCCTAAGTTGCTAAAATAAGCCTATTTAATGAGGCTATTTAATAAGTCTATTTTATAAGCCTATTTAATGAGCCTATTTAATAAGCCTATTTAATAAGCCTATCTATTGAGCCTATTTAATAAGCCTATTTAATAAGCCTATTTATTGAGCCTATTTAATAAGTCTATTTAATAAGCCTATTTAATAAGCCTATTTAATAAGTATTTAATGAGCCTATTTAATAAGTCTATTTAATAAGCCTATTTAATAGGCCTATTTAATAAGTCTAAGTTGCTGAATAAACCTATTTAATAAGTTTAAGTTGCTGAAATAAGCCTATTTAATAAGGCTATTTAATAAGCCTAAGTTGCTGAATAAGCCTATTTAATAAGGCTATTTAATGAGCCTAAGTTGCTGTAATAAGACTATTTAATAAGCCTAAGTTTCTGAACTAAGCCTATTTAAAAATGCTATTTAATAAGTCTAAGTTGCTGAAATAAACCTGTTTAATAAGGCTATTTAATAAGCATAAGTTGCTGAAATAAGCTTATTTAATAAGCCTAAGTTGCTGAAATAAGCCTATTTAATAAGCCTTTTTAATGAGTCTATTTAATAAGTCTATTTAATAAGCCTATTTAATAAGTATTTAATGAGCCTATTTAATAAGCCTATTTATTGAGCCTATTTAATAAGCCTAAGTTGCTGAAATAAGCCTATTTAATAAGTCTAAGTTGCTGAATAAGCCTATTTAATAAGCCTAAGTTGCTGAAATAAGCCTATTTAATAAGCCTACGTTGCTGAAATAAGGCTATTTAATAAGTTTAAGTTGCTGAAATAAGCCTAATTAATAAGCCTAAGTTGCTGAAATAAGCCTATTTAATGAGGCTATTTAATGAGCCTAAGTTGCTGAAATAAGCCTATTTAATATGCCTAAGTTTCTGAACTAAGCCTATTTAAAAAGGTATATTTAATAAGTCTAAGTTGCTGAAATAAACCTATTTAAAAATGCTATTTAATAAGCCTAAGTTGCTGAAATAAACCTGTTTAATAAGGCTTTTTAATAAGCATAAGTTGCTGAAATAAGCTTATTTAATAAGCCTAAGTTGCTGAAATAAGCCTATTTAATAAGGCTATTTAATAAGTCTAAGTTGCTGAAATAAACCTATTTAATAAGCCTAAGTTGCTAAAATAAGCCTATTTAATTAGTCTATTTAATAAGTCTATTTAATAAGCCTATTTAATAAGCCTATTTAATAAGCCTATTTAAATCGCCTATTTAATAAACATATTTAATAAGTATTTAATGAGCCTATTTAATACGTCTATTTAATAAGCCTTTTTAAAAAGCCTATTTAATAAGTCTATTTAATAAGCCTATTTAATACGTCTATTTAATAAGTCTATTTAATAAGCCTATTTAATAAGTATTTAATGAGCCTATTTAATAAGCCTATTTATTGAGCCTATTTAATAAGCCTATTTATTGAGCCTATTTAATAAGCCTATTTATTGAGCCTATTTAATAAGACTTTTTATTGAGCCTATTTATTGAGCCTATTTAATACGTCTATTTAATAAGCCTATTTAATAAGCCTATTTAATAAGTATTTAATGAGCCTATTTAATACGTCTATTTAATAAGCCTATTTAATAGGCCTATTTAATAAGTCTAAGTTGCTGAAATAAGCCCATTTAATCAGCCTATTTAATACGCCTATTTAATAAGTCGAAGTTGCTGAAATAAGCCTAATTAATAATCCCAAGTTGCTGAAATAAGCCTACTTAATTAGGCTATTTAATAAGCCTAAGTTGCTGAAATAAGCCTATTTAATAAGCGTAATTTGCTGAAAAAGGCTATTTAATAAGTCTAAGTTGCTGAAATAAGCCTATTTAATAAGCCTAAGTTGCTGAAATAAGCCTAATTAATAAGCCTATTTAATAGGCCTATTTAATAAGTCTAATTTGCTGAAATAAGCCTATTTAATAAGCCTATTTAATAGGCCTATGTAATAAGCCTAAGTTGCTGAAATAAGCCTATTTAATAAGCCTAAGTTGCTGAATAAGCCTATTTAATAAGCATAAGTTGCTGAAATAAGCCTATTTAATAAGTCTAAGTTGCTGAAATAAGGCTATTTAATAAGCCTAAGTTGCTGAAATAAGCCTATTTAATAAGCCTAAGTTGCTGAATAAACCTATTTAATAAGTCTAAGTTGCTGAAATAAGCCTATTTAATAAGGCTATTTAATAAGCCTAAGTTGCTGAATAAGCCTATTTAATAAGTCTAAGTTGCTGAAATAAGGCTATTTAATAAGCCTAAGTTGCTGAAATAAGGCTATTTAATAAGTTTAAGTTGCTGAAATAAGCCTATTTAATAAGGCTATTTAATGAGCCTAAGTTGCTGAAATAAGCCTATTTAATAAGCCTAAGTTTCTGAACTAAGCCTATTTAAAAATGATATTTAATAAGCCTAAGTTGCTGAAATAAACCTGTTTAATAAGGCTATTTAATAAGCATAAGTTGCTGAAATAAGCTTATTTAATAAGCCTAAGTTGCTGAAATAAGCCTATTTAATAAAGCTATTTAATAAGCCTAAGTTGCTGAAATAAACCTATTTAATAAGCCTAAGTTGCTAAAATAAGCCTATTTAATGAGGCTATTTAATAAGTCTATTTAATAAGCCTATTTAATAAGCCTATTTAATAAGCCTATTTAATAAGCCTATTTAATACGCCTATTTAATAAACATATTTAATAAGTATTTAATGAGCCTATTTAATAAGTCTATTTAATAAGCCTGTTTAATAAGCCTATTTAATAAGTCTATTTAATAAGCCTATTTAATAAGTCTATTTAATAAGTCTATTTAATAAGCCTATTTAATAAGTATTTAATGAGCCTATTTAATAAGCCTATTTATTGAGCCTATTTAATAAGCCTATTTATTGAGCCTATTTAATAAGCCTATTTATTGAGCCTATTTAATAAGCCTATTTAATAAGTCTATTTAATAAGCCTATTTAATAAGCCTATTTATTGAGCCTATTTAATATGCCTATTTATTGAGCCTATTTAATAAGTCTATTTAATAAGCCTATTTAATAAGCCTATCTAATAAGTATTTAATGAGCCTATTTAATAAGTCTATTTAATAAGCCTATTTAATAGGCCTATTTAATAAGTCTAAGTTGCTGAATAAGCCTATTTAATAAGCCTAAGTTTCTGAATGAGCCTATTTAATAAGCCTAAGTTGCTGAAATAAGCCTATTTAATAAGCCTAAGTTGCTGAATAAGCCTATTTAATAAGCATAAGTTGCTGAAATAAGCCTATTTAATAAGTCTAAGTTGCTGAAATAAGGCTATTTAATAAGCCTAAGTTGCTGAAATAAGCCTATTTAATAAGCCTAAGTTGCTGAATAAACCTATTTAATAAGTCTAAGTTGCTGAAATAAGCCTATTTAATAAGGCTATTTAATAAGCCTAAGTTGCTGAATAAGCCTATTTAATAAGTCTAAGTTGCTGAAATAAGGCTATTTAATAAGCCTAAGTTGCTGAAATAAGGCTATTTAATAAGTTTAAGTTGCTGAAATAAGCCTATTTAATAAGGCTATTTAATGAGCCTAAGTTGCTGAAATAAGCCTATTTAATAAGCCTAAGTTTCTGAACTAAGCCTATTTAAAAATGATATTTAATAAGCCTAAGTTGCTGAAATAAACCTGTTTAATAAGGCTATTTAATAAGCATAAGTTGCTGAAATAAGCTTATTTAATAAGCCTAAGTTGCTGAAATAAGCCTATTTAATAAAGCTATTTAATAAGCCTAAGTTGCTGAAATAAACCTATTTAATAAGCCTAAGTTGCTAAAATAAGCCTATTTAATGAGGCTATTTAATAAGTCTATTTAATAAGCCTATTTAATAAGCCTATTTAATAAGCCTATTTAATAAGCCTATTTAATACGCCTATTTAATAAACATATTTAATAAGTATTTAATGAGCCTATTTAATAAGTCTATTTAATAAGCCTGTTTAATAAGCCTATTTAATACGTCTATTTAATAAGCCTATTTAATAAGTCTATTTAATAAGTCTATTTAATAAGCCTATTTAATAAGTATTTAATGAGCCTATTTAATAAGCCTATTTATTGAGCCTATTTAATGAGCCTATTTATTGAGCCTATTTAATAAGCCTATTTATTGAGCCTATTTAATAAGCCTATTTATTGAGCCTATTTAATAAGCCTATTTAATACGTCTATTTAATAAGCCTATTTAATAAGCCTATTTAATAAGACTATTTATTGAGCCTATTTAATAAGCCAATTTAATAAGCCTATTTATTGAGCCTTTTTAATAAGTCTATTTAATAAGCCTATTTAATAAGCCTATTTAATAAGTATTTAATGAGCCTATTTAATAAGTCTATTTAATAAGCCTATTTAATAGGCCTATTTAATAAGTCTAAGTTGCTGAAATAAGCCTATTTAATAATCCTATTTAATAGGCCTATTTAATAAGTCTAAGTTGCTGAAATAAGCCTATTTAATAAGCCGAAGTTTCTGAATGAGCCTATTTAATAAGCCTAAGTTGCTGAAATAAGCCTATTTAATAAGCCTAAGTTGCTGAATAAGCCTATTTAATAAGCCTAAGTTGCAGAATAAACCTATTTAATAAGTTTAAGTTGCTGAAATAAGCCTATTTAATAAGGCTATTTAATAAGCCTAAGTTGCTGAATAAGCCTATTTAATAAGGCTATTTAATGAGCCTAAGTTGCTGTAATAAGACTATTTAATAAGCCTAAGTTTCTGAACTAAGCCTATTTAAAAAGGTATATTTAATAAGTCTAAGTTGCTGAAATAAACCTATTTAAAAATGCTATTTAATAAGCCTAAGTTGCTGAAATTAACCTGTTTAATAAGGCTATTTAATAAGCATAAGTTGCTGAAATAAGCTTATTTAATAAGCCTAAGTTGCTGAATAAGCCTATTTAATAAGCCTAAGTTGCTGAAATAAGCCTATTTAATAAGTCTAAGTTGCTGAAATAAGGCTATTTAATAAGCCTAAGTTGCTGAAATAAGCCTATTTAATAAGCCTAAGTTGCTGAAATAAGGCTATTTAATAAGTCTAAGTTGCTGAAATAAGCCTATTTAATAAGCATAAGTTGCTAAAATAAGCCTATTTAATGAGGCTATTTAATAAGTCTATTTTATAAGCCCATTTAATAAGCCTATTTAATAAGCCTATTTAATACACCTATTTAAGAAAACTATTTAATAAGTATTTAATGAGCCTATTTAATAAGTCTATTTAATAAGCCTTTTTAATAAGCTTATTTAATAAGCCTATTTAATAAGCCTATTTAATAAGTTTATTTAATAAGCCTATTTAATAAGTATTTAATGAGCCTATTTAATAAGCCTATTTAATAAGCCTATCTATTGAGCCTATTTAATAAGCCTATTTAATAAGCCTATTTATTGAGCCTATTTAATAAGTCTATTTAATAAGCCTATTTAATAAGCCTATTTAATAAGTCTAAGTTGCTGAATAAACCTATTTAATAAGTTTAAGTTGCTGAAATAAGCCTATTTAATAAGGCTATTTAATAAGCCTAAGTTGCTTAATAAGCCTATTTAATAAGGCTATTTAATGAGCCTAAGTTGCTGTAATAAGACTATTTAATAAGCCTAAGTTTCTGAACTAAGCCTATTTAAAAATGCTATTTAATAAGTCTAAGTTGCTGAAATAAACCTGTTTAATAAGGCTATTTAATAAGCATAAGTTGCTGAAATAAGCTTATTTAATAAGCCTAAGTTGCTGAAATAAGCCTATTTAATAAGCCTTTTTAATGAGTCTATTTAATAAGTCTATTTAATAAGCCTATTTAATAAGTATTTAATGAGCCTATTTAATAAGCCTATTTATTGAGCCTATTTAATAAGCCTAAGTTGCTGAAATAAGCCTATTTAATAAGTCTAAGTTGCTGAATAAGCCTATTTAATAAGCCTAAGTTGCTGAAATAAGCCTATTTAATAAGTCTAAGTTGCTAAATAAGGCTATTTAATAAGCCTAAGTTGCTGAAATAAGCCTATTTAATAAGCCTAAGTTGCTGAAATAAGGCTATTTAATAAGTCTAAGTTGCTGAAATAAGCCTATTTAATAAGCCTAAGTTGCTAAAAAAAGCCTATTTAATGAGGCTATTTAATAAGTCTATTTTATAAGCCTATTTAATAAGCCTATTTAATAAGCCTATTTAATACGCCTATTTAAGAAAACTATTTAATAAGTATTTAATGAGCCTATTTAATAAGTCTATTTAATAAGCCTTTTTAATAAGCTTATTTAATAAGCCTATTTAATAAGCCTATTTAATAAGTCTATTTAATAAGCCTATTTAATAAGTATTTAATGAGCCTATTTAATAAGCCTATTTAATAAGCCTATCTATTGAGCCTATTTAATAAGCCTATTTAATAAGCCTATTTATTGAGCCTATTTAATAAGTCTTTTTAATAAGCCTATTTAATAAGCCTATTTAATAAGTATTTAATGAGCCTATTTAATAAGTCTATTTAATAAGCCTATTTAATATGCCTATTTAATAAGTCTAAGTTGCTGAAATAAGCCTATTTAATAATCCTATTTAATAGGCCTATTTAATAAGTCTAAGTTGCTGAAATAAGCCTATTTAATAAGCCTAAGTTTCTGAATGAGCCTATTTAATAAGCCTAAGTTGCTGAAATAAGCCTATTTAATAAGCCTAAGTTGCTGAATAAGCCTATTTAATAAGCCTAAGTTGCTGAATAAACCTATTTAATAAGGCTATTTAATAAGCCTAAGTTGCTGAATAAGCCTATTTAATAAGGCTATTTAATGAGCCTAAGTTGCTGTAATAAGACTATTTAATAAGCCTAAGTTTCTGAACTAAGCCTATTTAAAAAGGTATATTTAATAAGTCTAAGTTGCTGAAATAAACCTATTTAAAAATGCTATTTAATAAGCCTAAGTTGCTGAAATTAACCTGTTTAATAAGGCTATTTAATAAGCATAAGTTGCTGAAATAAGCTTATTTAATAAGCCTAAGTTGCTGAAATAAGCCTATTTAATAAGCCTTTTTAATGAGTCTATTTAATAAGTCTATTTAATAAGCCTATTTAATAAGTATTTAATGAGCCTATTTAATAAGCCTATTTATTGAGCCTATTTAATAAGCCTAAGTTGCTGAAATAAGCCTATTTAATAAGTCTAAGTTGCTGAATAAGCCTATTTAATAAGCCTAAGTTGCTGAAATAAGCCTATTTAATAAGTCTAAGTTGCTGAAATAAGGCTATTTAATAAGCCTAAGTTGCTGAAATAAGCCTATTTAATAAGCCTAAGTTGCTGAAATAAGGCTATTTAATAAGTCTAAGTTGCTGAAATAAGCCTATTTAATAAGCATAAGTTGCTAAAATATGCCTATTTAATGAGGCTATTTAATAAGTCTATTTTATAAGCCCATTTAATAAGCCTATTTAATAAGCCTATTTAATACGCCTATTTAAGAAAACTATTTAATAAGTATTTAATGAGCCTATTTAATAAGTCTATTTAATAAGCCTTTTTAATAAGCTTATTTAATAAGCTTATTTAATAAGCCTATTTAATAAGTCTATTTAATAAGCCTATTTAATAAGTATTTAATGAGCCTATTTAATAAGCCTATTTAATAAGCCTATCTATTGAGCCTATTTAATAAGCCTATTTAATAAGCCTATTTATTGAGCCTATTTAATAAGTCTATTTAATAAGCCTATTTAATAAGCCTATTTAATAAGTATTTAATGAGCCTATTTAATAAGTCTATTTAATAAGCCTATTTAATAGGCCTATTTAATAAGTCTAAGTTGCTGAATAAACCTATTTAATAAGTTTAAGTTGCTGAAATAAGCCTATTTAATAAGGCTATTTAATAAGCCTAAGTTGCTGAATAAGCCTATTTAATAAGGCTATTTAATGAGCCTAAGTTGCTGTAATAAGACTATTTAATAAGCCTAAGTTTCTGAACTAAGCCTATTTAAAAATGCTATTTAATAAGTCTAAGTTGCTGAAATAAACCTGTTTAATAAGGCTATTTAATAAGCATAAGTTGCTGAAATAAGCTTATTTAATAAGCCTAAGTTGCTGAAATAAGCCTATTTAATAAGCCTTTTTAATGAGTCTATTTAATAAGTCTATTTAATGATCCTATTTAATAAGTATTTAATGAGCCTATTTAATAAGCCTATTTATTGAGCCTATTTAATAAGCCTAAGTTGCTGAAATAAGCCTATTTAATAAGTCTAAGTTACTGAATAAGCCTATTTAATAAGCCTAAGTTGCTGAAATAAGCCTATTTAATAAGTCTAAGTTGCTGAAATAAGGCTATTTAATAAGTCTAAGTTGCTGAAATAAGCCTATTTAATAAGCCTAAGTTGCTAAAATAAGCCTATTTAATGAGGCTATTTAATAAGTCTATTTTATAAGCCTATTTAATGAGCCTATTTAATAAGCCTATTTAATAAGCCTATCTATTGAGCCTATTTAATAAGCCTATTTAATAAGCCTATTTATTGAGCCTATTTAATAAGTCTATTTAATAAGCCTATTTAATAAGCCTATTTAATAAGTATTTAATGAGCCTATTTAATAAGTCTATTTAATAAGCCTATTTAATAGGCCTATTTAATAAGTCTAAGTTGCTGAATAAACCTATTTAATAAGTTTAAGTTGCTGAAATAAGCCTATTTAATAAGGCTATTTAATAAGCCTAAGTTGCTGAATAAGCCTATTTAATAAGGCTATTTAATGAGCCTAAGTTGCTGTAATAAGACTATTTAATAAGCCTAAGTTTCTGAACTAAGCCTATTTAAAAATGCTATTTAATAAGTCTAAGTTACTGAAATAAACCTGTTTAATAAGGCTATTTAATAAGCATAAGTTGCTGAAATAAGCTTATTTAATAAGCCTAAGTTGCTGAAATAAGCCTATTTAATAAGCCTTTTTAATGAGTCTATTTAATAAGTCTATTTAATAAGCCTATTTAATAAGTATTTAATGAGCCTATTTAATAAGCCTATTTATTGAGCCTATTTAATAAGCCTAAGTTGCTGAAATAAGCCTATTTAATAAGTCTAAGTTGCTGAATAAGCCTATTTAATAAGCCTAAGTTGCTGAAATAAGCCTATTTAATAAGTCTAAGTTGCTGAAATAAGGCTATTTAATAAGCCTAAGTTGCTGAAATAAGCCTATTTAATAAGCCTAAGTTGCTGAAATAAGGCTATTTAATAAGTCTAAGTTGCTGAAATAAGCCTATTTAATAAGCCTAAGTTGCTAAAATAAGCCTATTTAATGAGGCTATTTAATAAGTCTATTTTATAAGCCTATTTAATAAGCCTATTTAATAAGCCTATTTAATACGCCTATTTAAGAAAACTATTTAATAAGTATTTAATGAGCCTATTTAATAAGTCTATTTAATAAGCCTTTTTAATAAGCTTATTTAATAAGCCTATTTAATAAGCCTATTTAATAAGTCTATTTAATAAGCCTATTTAATAAGTATTTAATGAGCCTATTTAATAAGCCTATTTAATAAGCCTATCTATTGAGCATATTTAATAAGCCTATTTAATAAGCCTATTTATTGAGCCTATTTAATAAGTCTATTTAATAAGCCTATTTAATAAGCCTATTTAATAAGTATTTAATGAGCCTATTTAATAAGTCTATTTAATAAGCCTATTTAATAGGCCTATTTAATAAGTCTAAGTTGCTGAATAAGCCTATTTAATAAGCCTAAGTTGCTGAAAAAGCCTATTTAATAAGGCTAAGTTGCTGAAATAAGTATATTTAATAAGCATAAGTTGCTGAAATAAGACTATTTAATAAGTCTAAGTTGCTGAAATAAGGCTATTTAATAAGTCTAAGTTGCTGAAATAAGCCTTTTTAATCAGCGTAAGTTGCTGAAATAAGCCTATTTAATAAGCCCAAGTTGCTGAAATAAGCCTACTTAATTAGGCTATTTAATAAGCCTAAGTTGCTGAAATAAGCCTATTTAATAAGCGTAAGTTGCTGAAATAAGGCTATTTAATGAGTCTAAGTTGCTGAAATCAGCCTATTTAATAAGCCTAAGTTGCTGAAATAAGCCTATTTAATAAGCCTATTTAATAAGCCTATTTAATAGGCCTATTTAATAAGTCTAAGTTGCTGAAATAAGCCTATTTAATAAGCCTATTTAATAGGCCTATTTAATAAGTCTAAGTTGCTGAAATAAGCCTATTTAATAAGCCTAAGTTGCTGAATGAGCCTATTTAATAAGCCTAAGTTGCTGAAATAAGCCTATTTAATAAGCCTAAGTTGCTGAATAAGCCTATTTAATAAGTCTAAGTTGCTGAAATAAGCCTATTTAATAAGGTTATTTAATAAGTCTAAGTTGCTGAATAAGCCTATTTAATAAGTCAAAGTTGCTGAAATAAGGCTATTTAATAAGCCTACGTTGCTGAAATAAGGCTATTTAATAAGTTTAAGTTGCTGAAATAAGCCTAATTAATAAGCCTAAGTTGCTGAAATAAGCCTATTTAATGAGGCTATTTAATGAGCCTAAGTTGCTGAAATAAGCCTATTTAATAAGCCTAAGTTTCTGAACTAAGCCTATTTAAAAAGGTATATTTAATAAGTCTAAGTTGCTGAAATAAACCTATTTAAAAATGCTATTTAATAAGCCTAAGTTGCTGAAATAAACCTGTTTAATAAGGCTTTTTAATAAGCATAAGTTGCTGAAATAAGCTTATTTAATAAGCCTAAGTTGCTGAAATAAGCCTATTTAATAAGGCTATTTAATAAGTCTAAGTTGCTGAAATAAACCTATTTAATAAGCCTAAGTTGCTAAAATAAGCCTATTTAATTAGTCTATTTAATAAGTCTATTTAATAAGCCTATTTAATAAGCCTATTTAATAAGCCTATTTAAATCGCCTATTTAATAAACATATTTAATAAGTATTTAATGAGCCTATTTAATACGTCTATTTAATAAGCCTTTTTAAAAAGCCTATTTAATAAGTCTATTTAATAAGCCTATTTAATACGTCTATTTAATAAGTCTATTTAATAAGCCTATTTAATAAGTATTTAATGAGCCTATTTAATAAGCCTATTTATTGAGCCTATTTAATAAGCCTATTTATTGAGCCTATTTAATAAGCCTATTTATTGAGCCTATTTAATAAGACTATTTATTGAGCCTATTTATTGAGCCTATTTAATACGTCTATTTAATAAGCCTATTTAATAAGCCTATTTAATAAGTATTTAATGAGCCTATTTAATACGTCTATTTAATAAGCCTATTTAATAGGCCTATTTAATAAGTCTAAGTTGCTGAAATAAGCCCATTTAATCAGCCTATTTAATACGCCTATTTAATAAGTCGAAGTTGCTGAAATAAGCCTAATTAATAATCCCAAGTTGCTGAAATAAGCCTACTTAATTAGGCTATTTAATAAGCCTAAGTTGCTGAAATAAGCCTATTTAATAAGCGTAATTTGCTGAAAAAGGCTATTTAATAAGTCTAAGTTGCTGAAATAAGCCTATTTAATAAGCCTAAGTTGCTGAAATAAGCCTAATTAATAAGCCTATTTAATAGGCCTATTTAATAAGTCTAATTTGCTGAAATAAGCCTATTTAATAAGCCTATTTAATAGGCCTATGTAATAAGTCTAAGTTGCTGAAATAAGCCTATTTAATAAGCCTAAGTTGCTGAATGAGCCTATTTAATAAGCCTAAGTTGCTGAAATAAGCCTATTTAATAAGCCTAAGTTGCTGAATAAGCCAATTTAATAAGCCTAAGTTGCTGAATAAACCTATTTAATAAGTCTAAGTTGCTGAAATAAGCCTATTTAATAAGGCTATTTAATAAGCCTAAGTTGCTGAATAAGCCTATTTAATAAGTCTAAGTTGCTGAAATAAGGCCATTTAATAAGCCTAAGTTGCTGAAATAAGGCTATTAAATAAGTTTAAGTTGCTGAAATAAGCCTATTTAATAAGCCTAAGTTGCTGAAATAAGCCTATTTAATGAGGCTATTTAATGAGCCTAAGTTGCTGAAATAAGCCTATTTAATAAGCCTAAGTTTCTGAACTAAGCCTATTTAAAAAGGTATATTTAATAAGTCTAAGTTGCTGAAATAAACCTATTTAAAAATGATATTTAATAAGCCTAAGTTGCTGAAACAAATCTGTTTATTAAGGCTATTTAATAAGCATAAGTTACTGAAATAAGCTTATTTAATAAGCCTAAGTTGCTGAAATAAGCCTATTTAATAAGGCTATTTAATAAGCCTAAGTTGCTGAAATAAACCTATTTAATAAGCCTAAGTTGCTAAAATAAGCCTATTTAATGAGGCTATTTAATAAGTCTATTTAATAAGCCTATTTAATAAGCCTATTTAATAAGCCTATTTAATACGCCTATTTAATAAACATATTTAATAAGTATTTAATGAGCCTATTTAATAAGTCTATTTAATAAGCCTTTTTAATAAGCCTATTTAATAAGTTTATTTAATAAGCTTATTTAATAAGTCTATTTAATAAGTCTATTTAATAAGCCTATTTAATAAGTATTTAATGAGCCTATTTAATAAGCCTATTTATTGAGCCTATTTAATAAGCCTATTTATTGAGCCTATTCAATAAGCCTATTTATTGAGCCTATTTAATAAGCCTATTTATTGAGCCTATTTAATAAGCCTATTTCATAAGCCTATTTAATAAGCCTATTTAATAAGCCTATTTAATAAGCCTATTTATTGAGCCTATTTAATAAGCCTATTTAATAAGCCTATTTATTGAGCCTATTTAATAAGTCTATTTAATAAGCCTATTTAATAACCCTATTTAATAAGTATTTAATGAGCCTATTTAATAAGTCTATTTAATAAGCCTATTTAATAAGTATTTAATGAGCCTATTTAATACGTCTATTTAATAAGCCTATTTATTGAGCCTATTCAATAAGCCTATTTATTGAGCCTATTTAATAAGCCTATTTATTGAGCCTATTTATTGAGCCTATTTAATAAGTCTATTTAATAAGCCTATTTAATAAGCCTATTTAATAAGTATTTAATGAGCCTATTTAATACGTCTATTTAATAAGCCTATTTAATAGGCCTATTTAATAAGTCTAAGTTGCTGAAATAAGCCTATTTAATCAGC
Organism: Petromyzon marinus; assembly: GCF_048934315.1. Lineage (NCBI taxonomy): Eukaryota > Metazoa > Chordata > Hyperoartia > Petromyzontiformes > Petromyzontidae > Petromyzon > Petromyzon marinus. The sequence goes on from NW_027423002.1 coordinate 5,402,429, forward strand.
GTATTTAATACGCCTATTTAATAAGTCTAAGTTGCTGAAATAAGCCTATTTAATAAGCCTAAGTTGCTAAAATAAGCCTATTTAATGAGGCTATTTAATAAGTCTATTTTATAAGCCTATTTAATAAGTATTTAATGAGCCTATTTAATAAGCCTATTTAATAAGCCTATCTATTGAGCCTATTTAATAAGCCTATTTAATAAGCCTATTTAATGAGCCTATTTAATAAGTCTATTTAATAAGCCTTTTTAATAAGCTTATTTAATAAGCCTATTTAATAAGCCTATTTAATAAGTCTATTTAATAAGCCTATTTAATAAGTATTTAATGAGCCTATTTAATAAGCCTATTTAATAAGCCTATCTATTGAGCCTATTTAATAAGCCTATTTAATAAGCCTATTTATTGAGCCTATTTAATAAGTCTATTTAATAAGCCTATTTAATAAGCCTATTTAATAAGTATTTAATGAGCCTATTTAATAAGTCTATTTAATAAGCCTATTTAATAGGCCCATTTAATAAGTCTAAGTTGCTGAATAAGCCTATTTAATAAGCCTAAGTTGCTGAAAAAGCCTATTTAATAAGGCCAAGTTGCTGAAATAAGTATATTTAATAAGCATAAGTTGCTGAAATAAGACTATTTAATGAGTCTAAGTTGCTGAAATAAGGCTATTTAATAAGTCTAAGTTGCTGAAATAAGCCTTTTTAATCAGCGTAAGTTGCTGAAATAAGCCTATTTAATAAGCCCAAGTTGCTGAAATAAGCCTACTTAATTAGGCTATTTAATAAGCCTAAGTTGCTGAAATAAGCCTATTTAATAAGCCTAAGTTGCTGAAATAAGCCTATTTAATAAGCCTATTTAATAAGCCTATTTAATAGGCCTATTTAATAAGTCTAAGTTGCTGAAATAAGCCTATTTAATAAGCCTATTTAATAGGCCTATTTAATAAGTCTAAGTTGCAGAAATAAGCCTATTTGATAAGCCTAAATTGCTGAATGAGCCTATTTAATAAGCCTAAGTTGCTGAAATAAGCCTATTTAATAAGCCTAAGTTGCTGAATAAGCCTATTTAATAAGTCTAAGTTGCTGAAATAAGCCTATTTAATAAGGTTATTTAATAAGTCTAAGTTGCTGAATAAGCCTATTTAATAAGTCAAAGTTGCTGAAATAAGGCTATTTAATAAGCCTACGTTGCTGAAATAAGGCTATTTAATAAGTTTAAGTTGGTGAAATAAGCCTAATTAATAAGCCTAAGTTGCTGAAATAAGCCTATTTAATGAGGCTATTTAATGAGCATAAGTTGCTGAAATAAGCCTATTTAATAAGCCTAAGTTTCTGAACTAAGCCTATTTAAAAAGGTATATTTAATAAGTCTAAGTTGCTGAAATAAACCTATTTAAAAATGCTATTTAATAAGCCTAAGTTGCTGAAATAAACCTGTTTAATAAGGCTATTTAATAAGCATAAGTTGCTGAAGTAAGCTTATTTAATAAGCCTAAGTTGCTGAAATAAGCCTATTTAATAAGGCTATTTAATAAATCTAAGTTGCTGAAATAAACCTATTTAATAAGCCTAAGTTGCTAAAATAAGCCTATTTAATTAGTCTATTTAATAAGTCTATTTAATAAGCCTATTTAATAAGCCTATTTAATAAGCCTATTTAAATTGCCTATTTAATAAACATATTTAATAAGTATTTAATGAGCCTATTTAATACGTCTATTTAATAAGCCTTTTTAAAAAGCCTATTTAATAAGTCTATTTAATAAGCCTATTTAATACGTCTATTTAATAAGTCTATTTAATAAGCCTATTTAATAAGTATTTAATGAGCCTATTTAATAAGCCTATTTATTGAGCCTATTTAATAAGCCTATTTATTGAGCCTATTTAATAAGCCTATTTATTGAGCCTATTTAATAAGACTATTTATTGAGCCTATTTATTGAGCCTATTTAATACGTCTATTTAATAAGCCTATTTAATAAGCCTATTTAATAAGTATTTAATGAGCCTATTTAATACGTCTATTTAATAAGCCTATTTAATAGGCCTATTTAATAAGTCTAAGTTGCTGAAATAAGCCCATTTAATCAGCCTATTTAATACGCCTATTTAATAAGTCGAAGTTGCTGAAATAAGCCTAATTAATAAGCCCAAGTTGCTGAAATAAGCCTACTTAATTAGGCTATTTAATAAGCCTAAGTTGCTGAAATAAGCCTATTTAATAAGCGTAAGTTGCTGAAAAAGGCTATTTAATAAGTCTAAGTTGCTGAAATAAGCCTATTTAATAAGCCTAAGTTGCTGAAATAAGCCTAATTAATAAGCCTATTTAATAGGCCTATTTAATAAGTCTAATTTGCTGAAATAAGCCTATTTAATAAGCCTATTTAATAGGCCTATGTAATAAGTCTAAGTTGCTGAAATAAGCCTATTTAATAAGCCTAAGTTGCTGAATGAGCCTATTTAATAAGCCTAAGTTGCTGAAATAAGCCTATTTAATAAGCCTAAGTTGCTGAATAAGCCAATTTAATAAGCCTAAGTTGCTGAATAAACCTATTTAATAAGTCTAAGTTGCTGAAATAAGCCTATTTAATAAGGCTATTTAATAAGCCTAAGTTGCTGAATAAGCCTATTTAATAAGTCTAAGTTGCTGAAATAAGGCCATTTAATAAGCCTAAGTTGCTGAAATAAGGCTATTTAATAAGTTTAAGTTGCTGAAATAAGCCTATTTAATAAGCCTAAGTTGCTGAAATAAGCCTATTTAATGAGGCTATTTAATGAGCCTAAGTTGCTGAAATAAGCCTATTTAATAAGCCTAAGTTTCTGAACTAAGCCTATTTAAAAAGGTATATTTAATAAGTCTAAGTTGCTGAAATAAACCTATTTAAAAATGATATTTAATAAGCCTAAGTTGCTGAAACAAACCTGTTTATTAAGGCTATTTAATAAGCATAAGTTGCTGAAATAAGCTTATTTAATAAGCGTAAGTTGCTGAAATAAGCCTATTTAATAAGGCTATTTAATAAGCCTAAGTTGCTGAAATAAACCTATTTAATAAGCCTAAGTTGCTAAAATAAGCCTATTTAATGAGGCTATTTAATAAGTCTATTTAATAAGCCTATTTAATAAGCATATTTAATAAGCCTATTTAATACGCCTATTTAATAAACATATTTAATAAGTATTTAATGAGCCTATTTAATAAGTCTATTTAATAAGCCTTTTTAATAAGCCTATTTAATAAGTTTATTTAATAAGCTTATTTAATAAGTCTATTTAATAAGTCTATTTAATAAGCCTATTTAATAAGTATTTAATGAGCCTATTTAATAAGCCTATTTATTGAGCCTATTTAATAAGCCTATTTATTGAGCCTATTCAATAAGCCTATTTATTGAGCCTATTTAATAAGCCTATTTATTGAGCCTATTTAATAAGCCTATTTCATAAGCCTATTTAATAAGCCTATTTAATAAGCCTATTTAATAAGCCTATTTATTGAGCCTATTTAATAAGCCTATTTAATAAGCCTATTTATTGAGCCTATTTAATAAGTCTATTTAATAAGCCTATTTAATAACCCTATTTAATAAGTATTTAATGAGCCTATTTAATAAGTCTATTTAATAAGCCTATTTAATAAGTATTTAATGAGCCTATTTAATACGTCTATTTAATAAGCCTATTTATTGAGCCTATTCAATAAGCCTATTTATTGAGCCTATTTAATAAGCCTATTTATTGAGCCTATTTATTGAGCCTATTTAATAAGTCTATTTAATAAGCCTATTTAATAAGTATTTAATGAGCCTATTTAATACGTCTATTTAATAAGCCTATTTAATAGGCCTATTTAATAAGTCTAAGTTGCTGAAATAAGCCTATTTAATCAGCCTATTTAATACGCCTATTTAATAAGTCTAAGTTGCTGAAATAAGCCTATTTAATAAGCCTAAGTTGCTAAAATAAGCCTATTTAATGAGGCTATTTAATAAATCTATTTTATAAGCCTATTTAATAAGCCTATTTAATACGCCTATTTAAGAAAACTATTTAATAAGTATTTAATGAGCCTATTTAATAAGTCTATTTAATAAGCCTTTTTAATAAGCTTATTTAATAAGCCTATTTAATAAGCCTATTTAATAAGTCTATTTAATAAGCCTATTTAATAAGTATTTAATGAGCCTATTTAATAAGCCTATTTAATAAGCCTATCTATTGAGCCTATTTAATAAGCCTATTTAATAAGCCTATTTATTGAGCCTATTTAATAAGTCTATTTAATAAGCCTATTTAATAAGCCTATTTAATAAGTATTTAATGAGCCTATTTAATAAGTCTATTTAATAAGCCTATTTAATAGGCCCATTTAATAAGTCTAAGTTGCTGAATAAGCCTATTTAATAAGCCTAAGTTGCTGAAAACGCCTATTTAATGAGTCTAAGTTGCTGAAATAAGCCTTTTTAATCAGCGTAAGTTGCTGAAATAAGCCTATTTAATAAGCCCAAGTTGCTGAAATAAGCCTACTTAATTAGGCTATTTAATAAGCCTAAGTTGCTGAAATAAGCCTATTTAATAAGCGTAAGTTGCTAAAATAAGGCTATTTAATAAGTCTAAGTTGCTGAAATAAGCCTATTTAATAAGCCTAAGTTGCTGAAATAAGCCTATTTAATAAGCCTATTTAATAAGCCTATTTAATAGGCCTATTTAATAAGTCTAAGTTGCTGAAATAAGCCTATTTAATAAGCCTATTTAATAGGCCTATTTAATAAGTCTAAGTTGCAGAAATAAGCCTATTTGATAAGCCTAAATTGCTGAATGAGCCTATTTCATAAGCCTAAGTTGCTGAAATAAGCCTATTTAATAAGCCTAAGTTGCTGAATAAGCCTATTTAATAAGTCTAAGTTGCTGAAATAAGCCTATTTAATAAGGTTATTTAATAAGTCTAAGTTGCTGAATAAGCCTATTTAATAAGTCAAAGTTGCTGAAATAAGGCTATTTAATAAGACTACGTTGCTGAAATAAGGCTATTTAATAAGTTTAAGTTGGTGAAATAAGCCTAATTAATAAGCCTAAGTTGCTGAAATAAGCCTATTTAATGAGGCTATTTAATGAGCCTAAGTTGCTGAAATAAGCCTATTTAATAAGCCTAAGTTTCTGAACTAAGCCTATTTAAAAAGGTATATTTAATAAGTCTAAGTTGCTGAAATAAACCTATTTAAAAATGCTATTTAATAAGCCTAAGTTGCTGAAATAAACCTGTTTAATAAGGCTATTTAATAAGCATAAGTTGCTGAAGTAAGCTTATTTAATAAGCCTAAGTTGCTGAAATAAGCCTATTTAATAAGGCTATTTAATAAGTCTGAGTTGCTGAAATAAACCTATTTAATAAGCCTAAGTTGCTAAAATAAGCCTATTTAATTAGTCTATTTAATAAGTCTATTTAATAAGCCTATTTAATAAGTATTTAATGAGCCTATTTAATAAGTCTATTTAATAAGCCTATTTAATAGGCCCATTTAATAAGTCTAAGTTGCTGAATAAGCCTATTTAATAAGCCTAAGTTGCTGAAAAAGCCTATTTAATAAGGCCAAGTTGCTGAAATAAGTATATTTAATAAGCATAAGTTGCTGAAATAAGACTATTTAATGAGTCTAAGTTGCTGAAATAAGGCTATTTAATAAGTCTAAGTTGCTGAAATAAGCCTTTTTAATCAGCGTAAGTTGCTGAAATAAGCCTATTTAATAAGCCCGAGTTGCTGAAATAAGCCTACTTAATTAGGCTATTTAATAAGCCTAAGTTGCTGAAATAAGCCTATTTAATAAGCGTAAGTTGCTGAAATAAGGCTATTTAATAAGTCTAAGTTGCTGAAATAAGCCTATTTAATAAGCCTAAGTTGCTGAAATAAGCCTATTTAATAAGCCTATTTAATAAGCCTATTTAATATGCCTATTTAATAAGTCTAAGTTGCTGAAATAAGCCTATTTAATAAGCCTATTTAATAGGCCTATTTAATAAGTCTAAGTTGCAGAAATAAGCCTATTTGATAAGCCTAAATTGCTGAATGAGCCTATTTAATAAGCCTAAGTTGCTGAAATAAGCCTATTTAATAAGCCTAAGTTGCTGAATAAGCCTATTTAATAAGTCTAAGTTGCTGAAATAAGCCTATTTAATAAGGTTATTTAATAAGTCTAAGTTGCTGAATAAGCCTATTTAATAAGTCAAAGTTGCTGAAATAAGGCTATTTAATAAGCCTACGTTGCTGAAATAAGGCTATTTAATAAGTTTAAGTTGGTGAAATAAGCCTAATTAATAAGCCTAAGTTGCTGAAATAAGCCTATTTAATGAGGCTATTTAATGAGCCTAAGTTGCTGAAATAAGCCTATTTAATAAGCCTAAGTTTCTGAACTAAGCCTATTTAAAAAGGTATATTTAATAAGTCTAAGTTGCTGAAATAAACCTATTTAAAAATGCTATTTAATAAGCCTAAGTTGCTGAAATAAACCTGTTTAATAAGGCTATTTAATAAGCATAAGTTGCTGAAGTAAGCTTATTTAATAAGCCTAAGTTGCTGAAATAAGCCTATTTAATAAGGCTATTTAATAAGTCTAAGTTGCTGAAATAAACCTATTTAATAAGCCTAAGTTGCTAAAATAAGCCTATTTAATTAGTCTATTTAATAAGTCTATTTAATAAGCCTATTTGATAAGCCTATTTAATAAGCCTATTTAAATCGCCTATTTAATAAACATATTTAATAAGTATTTAATGAGCCTATTTAATACGTCTATTTAATAAGCCTTTTTAAAAAGCCTATTTAATAAGTCTATTTAATAAGCCTATTTAATACGTCTATTTAATAAGTCTATTTAATAAGCCTATTTAATAAGTATTTAATGAGCCTATTTAATAAGCCTATTTATTGAGCCTATTTAATAAGCCTATTTATTGAGCCTATTTAATAAGCCTTTTTATTGAGCCTATTTAATAAGACTATTTATTGAGCCTATTTATTGAGCCTATTTAATACGTCTATTTAATAAGCCTATTTAATAAGCCTATTTAATAAGTATTTAATGAGCCTATTTAATACGTCTATTTAATAAGCCTATTTAATAGGCCTATTTAATAAGTCTAAGTTGCTGAAATAAGCCCATTTAATCAGCCTATTTAATACGCCTATTTAATAAGTCGAAGTTGCTGAAATAAGCCTAATTAATAAGCCCAAGTTGCTGAAATAAGCCTACTTAATTAGGCTATTTAATAAGCCTAAGTTGCTGAAATAAGCCTATTTAATAAGCGTAAGTTGCTGAAAAAGGCTATTTAATAAGTCTAAGTTGCTGAAATAAGCCTATTTAATAAGCCTAAGTTGCTGAAATAAGCCTATTTAATAAGCCTATTTAATAGGCCTATTTAATAAGTCTAAGTTGCAGAAATAAGCCTATTTGATAAGCCTAAATTGCTGAATGAGCCTATTTAATAAGCCTAAGTTGCTGAAATAAGCCTATTTAATAAGCCTAAGTTGCTGAATAAGCCTATTTAATAAGTCTAAGTTGCTGAAATAAGCCTATTTAATAAGGTTATTTAATAAGTCTAAGTTGCTGAATAAGCCTATTTAATAAGTCAAAGTTGCTGAAATAAGGCTATTTAATAAGACTACGTTGCTGAAATAAGGCTATTTAATAAGTTTAAGTTGCTGAAATAAGCCTAATTAATAAGCCTAAGTTGCTGAAATAAGCCTATTTAATGAGGCTATTTAATGAGCCTAAGTTGCTGAAATAAGCCTATTTAATAAGCCTAAGTTTCTGAACTAAGCCTATTTAAAAAGGTATATTTAATAAGTCTAAGTTGCTGAAATAAACCTATTTAAAAATGCTATTTAATAAGCCTAAGTTGCTGAAATAAACCTGTTTAATAAGGCTATTTAATAAGCATAAGTTGCTGAAGTAAGCTTATTTAATAAGCCTAAGTTGCTGAAATAAGCCTATTTAATGAGGCTATTTAATAAGTCTAAGTTGCTGAAATAAACCTATTTAATAAGCCTAAGTTGCTAAAATAAGCCTATTTAATTAGTCTATTTAATAAGTCTATTTAATAAGCCTATTTAATAAGCCTATTTAATAAGCCTATTTAAATCGCCTATTTAATAAACATATTTAATAAGTATTTAATGAGCCTATTTAATACGTCTATTTAATAAGCCTTTTTAAAAAGCCTATTTAATAAGTCTATTTAATAAGCCTATTTAATATGTCTATTTAATAAGTCTATTTAATAAGCCTATTTAATAAGTATTTAATGAGCCTATTTAATAAGCCTATTTATTGAGCCTATTTAATAAGCCTATTTATTGAGCCTATTTAATAAGCCTATTTATTGAGCCTATTTAATACGACTATTTATTGAGCCTATTTATTGAGCCTATTTAATACGTCTATTTAATAAGCCTATTTAATAAGCCTATTTAATAAGTATTTAATGAGCCTATTTAATACGTCTATTTAATAAGCCTATTTAATAGGCCTATTTAATAAGTCTAAGTTGCTGAAATAAGCCCATTTAATCAGCCTATTTAATACGCCTATTTAATAAGTCGAAGTTGCTGAAATAAGCCTAATTAATAAGCCCAAGTTGCTGAAATAAGCCTACTTAATTAGGCTATTTAATAAGCCTAATTTGCTGAAATAAGCCTATTTAATAAGCGTAAGTTGCTGAAAAAGGCCATTTAATAAGTCTAAGTTGCTGAAATAAGCCTATTTAATAAGCCTAAGTTGCTGAAATAAGCCTATTTAATAAGCCTATTTAATAGGCCTATTTAATAAGTCTAATTTGCTGAAATAAGCCTATTTAATAAGCCTATTTAATAGGCCTATTTAATAAGTCTAAGTTGCTGAAATAAGCCTATTTAATAAGCCTAAGTTGCTGAATGAGCCTATTTAATAAGCCTAAGTTGCTGAAATATGCCTATTTAATAAGCCTAAGTTGCTGAATAAGCCTATTTAATAAGCCTAAGTTGCTGAATAAACCTATTTAATAAGTCTAAGTTGCTGAAATAAGCCTATTTAATAAGGCTATTTAATAAGCCTAAGTTGCTGAATAAGCCTATTTAATAAGTCTAAGTTGCTGAAATAAGGCCATTTCATAAGCCTAAGTTGCTGAAATAAGGCTATTTAATAAGTTTAAGTTGCTGAAATAAGCCTATTTAATAAGCCTAAGTTTCTGAACTAAGCCTATTTAAAAAGGTATATTTAATAAGTCTAAGTTGCTGAAATAAACCTATTTAAAAATTATATTTAATAAGCCTAAGTTGCTGAAACAAACCTGTTTATTAAGGCTATTTAATAAGCATAAGTTGCTGAAATAAGCTTATTTAATAAGCCTAAGTTGCTGAAATAAGCCTATTTAATAAGGCTATTTAATAAGCCTAAGTTGCTGAAATAAACCTATTTAATAAGCCTAAGTTGCTAAAATAAGCCTATTTAATGAGGCTATTTAATAAGTCTATTTAATACGCCTATTTAATAAGCATATTTAATAAGCCTATTTATTGAGCCTATTTAATAAGCCTATTTATTGAGCCTATTCAATAAGCCTATTTATTGAGCCTATTTAATATGCCTATTTATTGAGCCTATTTAATAAGCCTATTTCATAACCCTATTTAATAAGCCTATTTAATAAGCCTATTTAATAAGCCTATTTATTGAGCCTATTTAATAAGTCTATTTAATAAGCCTATTTAATAACCCTATTTAATAAGTATTTAATGAGCCTATTTAATAAGTCTATTTAATAAGCCTATTTAATAAGTATTTAATGAGCCTATTTAATACGTCTATTTAATAAGCCTATTTATTGAGCCTATTCAATAAGCCTATTTATTGAGCCTATTTAATGAGCCTATTTATTGAGCCTATTTAATAAGCCTATTTCATAAGCCTATTTAATAAGCCTATTTAATAAGCCTATTTAATAAGCCTATTTAATAAGCCTATTTATTGAGCCTATTTAATAAGCCTATTTATTGAGCCTATTTATTGAGCCTATTTAATAAGTCTATTTAATAAGCCTATTTAATAAGCCTATTTAATAAGTATTTAATGAGCCTATTTAATACGTCTATTTAATAAGCCTATTTAATAGGCCTATTTAATAAGTCTAAGTTGCTGAAATAAGCCTATTTAATCAGCCTATTTAATACGCCTATTTAATAAGTCTAAGTTGCTGAAATAAGCCTTTTTAATCAGTGTAAGTTGCTGAAATAAGCCTATTTAATAAGCCCAAGTTGCTGAAATAAGCCTACTTAATTAGGCTATTTAATAAGCCTAAGTTGCTGAAATAAGCCTATTTAATAAGCGTAAGTTGCTAAAAAGGCTATTTAATAAGTCTAAGTTGCTGAAATAAGCCTATTTAATAAGCCTAAGTTGCTGAAATAAGCCTATTTAATAAGCCTATTTAATAGGCCTATTTAATAAGTCTAATTTGCTGAAATAAGCCTATTTAATAAGCCTATTTAATAGGCCTATTTAATAAGTCTAAGTTGCTGAAATAAGCCTATTTAATAAGCCTAAGTTGCTGAATGAGCCTATTTAATAAGCCTAAGTTGCTGAAATAAGCCTATTTAATAAGCCTAAGTTGCTGAATAAGCCTATTTAATAAGCCTAAGTTGCTGAATAAACCTATTTAATAAGTCTAAGTTGCTGAAATAAGCCTATTTAATAAGGCTATTTAATAAGCCTAAGTTGCTGAAATAAACCTATTTAATAAGCCTAAGTTGCTAAAATAAGCCTATTTAATGTGGCTATTTAATAAGTCTATTTAATAAGCCTATTTAATAAGCCTATTTAATAAGCCTATTTAATACGCCTATTTAATAAACATATTTAATAAGTATTTAATGAGCCTATTTAATAAGTCTATTTAATAAGCCTTTTTAATAAGACTATTTAATACGTTTATTTAATAAGCCTATTTAATAAGTCTATTTAATAAGTCTATTTAATAAGCCTATTTAATAAGTATTTAATGAGCCTATTTAATAAGCCTATTTATTGAGCCTATTTAATAAGCCTATTTATTGAGCCTATTCAATAAGCCTATTTATTGAGCCTATTTAATAAGCCTATTTATTGAGCCTATTTAATAAGCCTATTTCATAAGCCTATTTAATAAGCCTATTTAATAAGCCTATTTAATAAGCCTATTTATTGAGCCTATTTAATAAGCCTATTTAATAAGCCTATTTATTGAGCCTATTTAATAAGTCTATTTAATAAGCCTATTTAATAAGCCTATTTAATAAGTATTTAATGAGCCTATTTAATAAGTCTATTTAATAAGCCTATTTAATAAGTATTTATTGAGCCTATTTATTGCACCTATTTAATAAGTCTATTTAATAAGCCTATTTAATAAGCCTATTTAATAAGTATTTAATGAGCCTATTTAATACGTCTATTTAATAAGCCTATTTAATAGGCCTATTTAATAAGTCTAAGTTGCTGAAATAAGCCTATTTAATCAGCCTATTTAATACGCCTATTTAATAAGTCTAAGTTGCTGAAATAAGCCTATTTAATAAGCCTAAGTTGCTGAATGAGCCTATTTAATAAGCCTAAGTTGCTGAAATAAGCCTATTTAATAAGCCTAAGTTGCTGAATAAGCCTATTTAATAAGCCTAAGTTGCTGAATAAACCTATTTAATAAGTCTAAGTTGCTGAAATAAGCCTATTTAATAAGGCTATTTAATAAGCCTAAGTTGCTGAAATAAACCTATTTAATAAGCCTAAGTTGCTAAAATAAGCCTATTTAATGAGGCTATTTAATAAGTCTATTTAATAAGCCTATTTAATAAGCCTATTTAATAAGCCTATTTAATACGCCTATTTAATAAACATATTTAATAAGTATTTAATGAGCCTATTTAATAAGTCTATTTAATAAGCCTTTTTAATAAGACTATTTAATACGTTTATTTAATAAGCCTATTTAATAAGTCTATTTAATAAGTCTATTTAATAAGCCTATTTAATAAGTATTTAATGAGCCTATTTAATAAGCCTATTTATTGAGCCTATTTAATAAGCCTATTTATTGAGCCTATTCAATAAGCCTATTTATTGAGCCTATTTAATAAGCCTATTTATTGAGCCTATTTAATAAGCCTATTTCATAAGCCTATTTAATAAGCCTATTTAATAAGCCTATTTAATAAGCCTATTTATTGAGCCTATTTAATAAGCCTATTTAATAAGCCTATTTATTGAGCCTATTTAATAAGTCTATTTAATAAGCCTATTTAATAAGCCTATTTAATAAGTATTTAATGAGCCTATTTAATAAGTCTATTTAATAAGCCTATTTAATAAGTATTTATTGAGCCTATTTATTGCACCTATTTAATAAGTCTATTTAATAAGCCTATTTAATAAGCCTATTTAATAAGTATTTAATGAGCCTATTTAATACGTCTATTTAATAAGCCTATTTAATAGGCCTATTTAATAAGTCTAAGTTGCTGAAATAAGCCTATTTAATCAGCCTATTTAATACGCCTATTTAATAAGTCTAAGTTGCTGAAATAAGCCTATTTAATCAGCCTATTTAATACGCCTATTTAATAAGTCTAAGTTGCTGAAATAAGCCTTTTTAATCAGCGTAAGTTGCTGAAATAAGCCTATTTAATAAGCCCAATTTGCTGAAATAAGCCTACTTAATTAGGCTATTTAATAAGCCTTAGTTGCTGAAATAAGCCTATTTAATAAGCGTAAGTTGCTGAAAAAGGCTATTTAAATAAGTCTAAGTTGCTGAAATAAGCCTATTTAATAAGCCTATTTAATAGGCCTATTTAATAAGTCTAATTTGCTGAAATAAGCCTATTTAATAAGCCTATTTAATAGGCCTATTTAATAAGTCTAAGTTGCTGAAATAAGCCTATTTAATAAGCCTAAGTTGCTGAATGAGCCTATTTAATAAGCCTAAGTTGCTGAAATAAGCCTATTTAATAAGCCTAAGTTGCTGAATAAGCCTATTTAATAAGCTTAAGTTGCTGAATAAACCTATTTAATAAGTCTAAGTTGCTGAAATAAGCCTATTTAATAAGGCTATTTAATAAGCCTAAGTTGCTGAATAAGCCTATTTAATAAGTCTAAGTTGCTGAAATAAGGCCATTTAATAAGCCTAAGTTGCTGAAATAAGGCTATTTAATAAGTTTAAGTTGCTGAAATAAGCCTATTTAATAAGCCTAAGTTGCTGAAATAAGCCTATTTAATGAGGCTATTTAATGAGCCTAAGTTGCTGAAATAAGCCTATTTAATAAGCCTAAGTTTCTGAACTAAGCCTATTTAAAAAGGTATATTTAATAAGTCTAAGTTGCTGAAATAAACCTATTTAAAAATGATATTTAATAAGCCTAAGTTGCTGAAATAAACCTGTTTAATAAGGCTATTTAATAAGCCTAAGTTGCTGAATAAGCCTATTTAATAAGTCTAAGTTGCTGAAATAAGGCTATGTAATAAGCCTACGTTGCTGAAATAAGGCTATTTAATAAGTTTAAGTTGCTGAAATAAGCCTAATTAATAAGCCTAAGTTGCTGAAATAAGCCTATTTAATGAGGCTATTTAATGAGCCTAAGTTGCTGAAATAAGCCTATTTAATAAGCCTAAGTTTCTGAACTAAGCCTATTTAAAAAGGTATATTTAATAAGTCTAAGTTGCTGAAATAAACCTATTTAAAAATGCTATTTAATAAGCCTAAGTTGCTGAAATAAACCTGTTTAATAAGGCTATTTAATAAGCATAAGTTGCTGAAATAAGCCTATTTAATAAGCCTAAGTTGCTGAAATAAGCCTATTTAATAAGGCTATTTAATAAGTCTAAGTTGCTGAAATAAACCTATTTAATAAGCCTAAGTTGCTAAAATAAGCCTATTTAATTAGTCTATTTAATACGTCTATTTAATAAGCCTTTTTAAAAAGCCTATTTAATAAGTCTATTTAATAAGCCTATTTAATACGTCTATTTAATAAGTCTATTTAATAAGCCTATTTAATAAGTATTTAATGAGCCTATTTAATAAGCCTATTTATTGAGCCTATTTAATAAGCCTATTTATTGAGCCTATTTAATAAGCCTATTTATTGAGCCTATTTAATAAGACTATTTATTGAGCCTATTTAATAAGACTATTTATTGAGCCTATTTATTGAGCCTATTTAATACGTCTATTTAATAAGCCTATTTAATAAGCCTATTTAATAAGTATTTAATGAACCTATTTAATACGTCTATTTAATAAGCCTATTTAATAGGCCTATTTAATAAGTCTAAGTTGCTGAAATAAGCCCATTTAATCAGCCTATTTAATATGCCTATTTAATAAGTCGAAGTTGCTGAAATAAGCCTAATTAATAAGCCCAAGTTGCTGAAATAAGCCTACTTAATTAGGCTATTTAATAAGCCTAATTTGCTGAAATAAGCCTATTTAATAAGCGTAAGTTGCTGAAAAAGGCTATTTAATAAGTCTAAGTTGCTGAAATAAGCCTATTTAATAAGCCTAAGTTGCTGAAATAAGCCTATTTAATAAGCCTATTTAATAGGCCTATTTAATAAGTCTAATTTGCTGAAAAAAGCCTATTTAATAAGCCTATTTAATAGGCCTATTTAATAAGTCTAAGTTGCTGAAATAAGCCTATTTAATAAGCCTAAGTTGCTGAATGAGCCTATTTAATAAGCCTAAGTTGCTGAAATAAGCCTATTTAATAAGCCTAAGTTGCTGAATAAGCCTATTTAATAAGCCTAAGTTGCTGAATAAACCTATTTAATAAGTCTAAGTTGCTGAAATAAGCCTATTTAATAAGGCTATTTAATAAGCCTAAGTTGCTGAATAAGCCTATTTAATAAGTCTAAGTTGCTGAAATAAGGCCATTTAATAAGCCTAAGTTTCTGAACTAAGCCTATTTAAAAAGGTATATTTAATAAGTCTAAGTTGCTGAAATAAACCTATTTAAAAATTATATTTAATAAGCCTAAGTTGCTGAAACAAACCTGTTTATTAAGGCTATTTAATAAGCATAAGTTGCTGAAATAAGCTTATTTAATAAGCCTAAGTTGCTGAAATAAGCCTATTTAATAAGGCTATTTAATAAGACTAAGTTGCTGAAATAAACCTATTTAATAAGCCTAAGTTGCTAAATTAAGCCTATTTAATGAGGCTATTTAATAAGTCTATTTAATAAGCCTATTTAATAAGCATATTTAATAAGCCTATTTATTGAGCCTATTTAATAAGCCTATTTATTGAGCCTATTCAATAAGCCTATTTATTGAGCCTATTTAATAAGCCTATTTATTGAGCCTATTTAATAAGCCTATTTCATAAGCCTATTTAATAAGCCTATTTAATAAGCCTATTTAATAAGCCTATTTATTGAGCCTATTTAATAAGTCTATTTAATAAGCCTATTTAATAACCCTATTTAATAAGTATTTAATGAGCCTATTTAATAAGTCTATTTAATAAGCCTATTTAATAAGTATTTAATGAGCCTATTTAATACGTCTATTTAATAAGCCTATTTATTGAGCCTATTCAATAAGCCTATTTATTGAGCCTATTTAATAAGCCTATTTATTGAGCCTATTTAATAAGCCTATTTCATAAGCCTATTTAATAAGCCTATTTAATAAGCCTATTTAATAAGCCTATTTAATAAGCCTATTTATTGAGCCTATTTAATAAGCCTATTTATTGAGCCTATTTATTGAGCCTATTTAATAAGTCTATTTAATAAGCCTATTTAATAAGCCTATTTAATAAGTATTTAATGAGCCTATTTAATACGTCTATTTAATAAGCCTATTTAATAGGCCTATTTAATAAGTCTAAGTTGCTGAAATAAGCCTATTTAATCAGCCTATTTAATACGCCTATTTAATAAGTCTAAGTTGCTGAAATAAGCCTTTTTAATCAGCGTAAGTTGCTGAAATAAGCCTATTTAATAAGCCCAAGTTGATGAAATAAGCCTACTTAATTAGGCTATTTAATAAGCCTAAGTTGCTGAAATAAGCCTATTTAATAAGCGTAAGTTGCTAAAAAGGCTATTTAATAAGTCTAAGTTGCTGAAATAAGCCTATTTAATAAGCCTAAGTTGCTGAAATAAGCCTATTTAATAAGCCTATTTAATAGGCCTATTTAATAAGTCTAATTTGCTGAAATAAGCCTATTTAATAAGCCTATTTAATAGGCCTATTTAATAAGTCTAAGTTGCTGAAATAAGCCTATTTAATAAGCCTAAGTTGCTGAATGAGCCTATTTAATAAGCCTAAGTTGCTGAAATAAGCCTATTTAATAAGCCTAAGTTGCTGAATAAGCCTATTTAATAAGCCTAAGTTGCTGAATAAACCTATTTAATAAGTCTAAGTTGCTGAAATAAGCCTATTTAATAAGGCTATTTAATAAGCCTAAGTTGCTGAAATAAACCTATTTAATAAGCCTAAGTTGCTAAAATAAGCCTATTTAATGAGGCTATTTAATAAGTCTATTTAATAAGCCTATTTAATAAGCCTATTTAATAAGCCTATTTAATACGCCTATTTAATAAACATATTTAATAAGTATTTAATGAGCCTATTTAATAAGTCTATTTAATAAGCCTTTTTAATAAGACTATTTAATACGTTTATTTAATAAGCCTATTTAATAAGTCTATTTAATAAGTCTATTTAATAAGCCTATTTAATAAGTATTTAATGAGCCTATTTAATAAGCCTATTTATTGAGCCTATTTAATAAGCCTATTTATTGAGCCTATTCAATAAGCCTATTTATTGAGCCTATTTAATAAGCCTATTTATTGAGCCTATTTAATAAGCCTATTTCATAAGCCTATTTAATAAGCCTATTTAATAAGCCTATTTAATAAGCCTATTTATTGAGCCTATTTAGTAAGCCTATTTATTGAGCCTATTTAATAAGTCTATTTAATAATCCTATTTAATAAGCCTATTTAATAAGTATTTAATGAGCCTATTTAATAAGTCTATTTAATAAGCCTATTTAATAAGTATTTATTGAGCCTATTTATTGCACCTATTTAATAAGTCTATTTAATAAGCCTATTTAATAAGCCTATTTAATAAGTATTTAATGAGCCTATTTAATACGTCTATTTAATAAGCCTATTTAATAGGCCTATTTAATAAGTCTAAGTTGCTGAAATAAGCCTATTTAATCAGCCTATTTAATACGCCTATTTAATAAGTCTAAGTTGCTGAAATAAGCCTTTTTAATCAGCGTAAGTTGCTGAAATAAGCCTATTTAATAAGCCCAATTTGCTGAAATAAGCCTACTTAATTAGGCTATTTAATAAGCCTTAGTTGCTGCAATAAGCCTATTTAATAAGCGTAAGTTGCTGAAAAAGGCTATTTAAATAAGTCTAAGTTGCTGAAATAAGCCTATTTAATAAGCCTATTTAATAGGCCTATTTAATAAGTCTAATTTGCTGAAATAAGCCTATTTAATAAGCCTATTTAATAGGCCTATTTAATAAGTCTAAGTTGCTGAAATAAGCCTATTTAATAAGCCTAAGTTGCTGAATGAGCCTATTTAATAAGCCTAAGTTGCTGAAATAAGCCTATTTAATAAGCCTAAGTTGCTGAATAAGCCTATTTAATAAGCTTAAGTTGCTGAATAAACCTATTTAATAAGTCTAAGTTGCTGAAATAAGCCTATTTAATAAGGCTATTTAATAAGCCTAAGTTGCTGAATAAGCCTATTTAATAAGTCTAAGTTGCTGAAATAAGGCCATTTAATAAGCCTAAGTTGCTGAAATAAGGCTATTTAATAAGTTTAAGTTGCTGAAATAAGCCTATTTAATAAGCCTAAGTTGCTGAAATAAGCCTATTTAATGAGGCTATTTAATGAGCCTAAGTTGCTGAAATAAGCCTATTTAATAAGCCTAAGTTTCTGAACTAAGCCTATTTAAAAAGGTATATTTAATAAGTCTAAGTTGCTGAAATAAACCTATTTAAAAATGATATTTAATAAGCCTAAGTTGCTGAAATAAACCTGTTTAATAAGGCAATTTAATAAGCCTAAGTTGCTGAATAAGCCTATTTAATAAGTCTAAGTTGCTGAAATAAGGCTATGTAATAAGCCTACGTTGCTGAAATAAGGCTATTTAATAAGTTTAAGTTGCTGAAATAAGCCTAATTAATAAGCCTAAGTTGCTGAAATAAGCCTATTTAATGAGGCTATTTAATGAGCCTAAGTTGCTGAAATAAGCCTATTTAATAAGCCTAAGTTTCTGAACTAAGCCTATTTAAAAAGGTATATTTAATAAGTCTAAGTTGCTGAAATAAACCTATTTAACAATGCTATTTAATAAGCCTAAGTTGCTGAAATAAACCTGTTTAATAAGGCTATTTAATAAGCATAAGTTGCTGAAATAAGCCTATTTAATAAGCCTAAGTTGCTGAAATAAGCCTATTTAATAAGGCTATTTAATAAGTCTAAGTTGCTGAAATAAACCTATTTAATAAGCCTAAGTTGCTAAAATAAGCCTATTTAATTAGTCTATTTAATACGTCTATTTAATAAGCCTTTTTAAAAAGCCTATTTAATAAGTCTATTTAATAAGCCTATTTAATACGTCTATTTAATAAGTCTATTTAATAAGCCTATTTAATGAGCCTATTTAATAAGCCTATTTATTGAGCCTATTTAATAAGCCTATTTATTGAGCCTATTTAATAAGCCTATTTATTGAGCCTATTTAATAAGACTATTTATTGAGCCTATTTATTGAGCCTATTTAATAAGTCTATTTAATAAGCCTATTTAATAAGCCTATTTAATAAGTATTTAATGAGCCTATTTAATACGTCTATTTAATAAGCCTATTTAATAGGCCTATTTAATAAGTCTAAGTTGCTGAAATAAGCCTATTTAATCAGCCTATTTAATACACCTATTTAATAAGTCTAAGTTGCTGAAATAAGCCTAATTAATAAGCCCAAGTTGCTGAAATAAGCCTACTTAATTAGGCTATTTAATAAGCCTAAGTTGCTGAAATAAGCCTATTTAATAAGCGTAAGTTGCTGAAAAAGGCTATTTAATAAGTCTAAGTTGCTGAAATAAGCCTATTTAATAAGCCTAAGTTGCTGAAATAAGCCTATTTAATAAGCCTATTTAATAGGCATATTTAATAAGTCTAATTTGCTGAAATAAGCCTATTTAATAAGCCTATTTAATAGGCCTATTTAATAAGTTTAAGTTGCTGAAATAAGCCTATTTAATAAGCCTAAGTTGCTGAAATAAGCCTATTTAATAAGCCTAAGTTGCTGAATAAACCTATCTAATAAGTCTAAGTTGCTGAATAAACCTATTTAATAAGTCTAAGTTGCTGAAATAAGCCTATTTAATAAGGCTATTTAATAAGCCTAAGTTGCTGAATAAGCCTATTTAATAAGTCTAAGTTGCTGAAATAAGGCCATTTAATAAGCCTAAGTTGCTGAAATAAGGCTATTTAATAAGTTTAAGTTGCTGAAATAAGCCTATTTAATAAGCCTAAGTTGCTGAAATAAGCCTATTTAATGAGGCTATTTAATGAGCCTAAGTTGCTGAAATAAGCCTATTTAATAAGCCTAAGTTTCTGAACTAAGCCTATTTAAAAAGGTATATTTAATAAGTCTAAGTTGCTGAAATAAACCTATTAAAAAATGATATTTAATAAGCCTAAGTTGCTGAAATAAACCTGTTTAATAAGGCTATTTAATAAGCCTAAGTTGCTGAATAAGCCTATTTAATAAGTCTAAGTTGCTGAAATAAGGCTATGTAATAAGCCTACGTTGCTGAAATAAGGCTATTTAATAAGTTTAAGTTGCTGAAATAAGCCTAATTAATAAGCCTAAGTTGCTGAAATAAGCCTATTTAATGAGGCTATTTAATGAGCCTAAGTTGCTGAAATAAGCCTATTTAATAAGCCTAAGTTTCTGAACTAAGCCTATTTAAAAAGGTATATTTAATAAGTCTAAGTTGCTGAAATAAACCTATTTAAAAATGCTATTTAATAAGCCTAAGTTCCTGAAATAAACCTGTTTAATAAGGCTATTTAATAAGCATAAGTTGCTGAAATAAGCTTATTTAATAAGCCTAAGTTGCTGAAATAAGCCTATTTAATAAGGCTATTTAATAAGTCTAAGTTGCTGAAATAACCCTATTTAATAAGCCTAAGTTGCTAAAATAAGCCTATTTAATTAGTCTATTTAATATGTCTATTTAATAAGCCTTTTTAAAAAGCCTATTTAATAAGTCTATTTAATAAGCCTATTTAATACGTCTATTTAATAAGTCTATTTAATAAGCCTATTTAATAAGTATTTAATGAGCCTATTTAATAAGCCTATTTATTGAGCCTATTTAATAAGCCTATTTATTGAGCCTATTTAATAAGCCTATTTATTGAGCCTATTTAATAAGACTATTTATTGAGCCTATTTATTGAGCCTATTTAATAAGTCTATTTAATAAGCCTATTTAATAAGCCTATTTAATAAGTATTTAATGAGCCTATTTAATACGTCTATTTAATAAGCCTATTTAATAGGCCTATTTAATAAGTCTAAGTTGCTGAAATAAGCCTATTTAATCAGCCTATTTAATACGCCTATTTAATAAGTCTAGGTTGCTGAAATAAGCCTAATTAATAAGCCCAAGTTGCTGAAATAAGCCTACTTAATTAGGCTATTTAATAAGCCTAAGTTGCTGAAATAAGCCTATTTAATAAGTGTAAGTTGCTGAAAAAGGCTATTTAATAAGTCTAAGTTGCTGAAATAAGCCTATTTAATAAGCCTAAGTTGCTGAAATAAGCCTATTTAATAAGCCTATTTAATAGGCATATTTAATAAGTCTAATTTGCTGAAATAAGCCTATTTAATAAGCCTATTTAATAGGCCTATTTAATAAGTCTAAGTTGCTGAAATAAGCCTATTTAATAAGCCTAAGTTGCTGAAATAAGCCTATTTAATAAGCCTAAGTTGATGAATAAACCTATCTAATAAGTCTAAGTTGCTGAATAAACCTATTTAATAAGTCTAAGTTGCTGAAATAAGCCTATTTAATAAGGCTATTTAATAAGCCTAAGTTGCTGAATAAGCCTATTTAATAAGTCTAAGTTGCTGAAATAAGGCCATTTAATAAGCCTAAGTTGCTGAAATAAGGCTATTTAATAAGTTTAAGTTGCTGAAATAAGCCTATTTAATAAGCCTAAGTTGCTGAAATAAGCCTATTTAATGAGGCTATTTAATGAGCCTAAGTTGCTGAAATAAGCCTATTTAATAAGCCTAAGTTTCTGAACTAAGCCTATTTAAAAATGTATATTTAATAAGTCTAAGTTGCTGAAATAAACCTATTTAAAAATGATATTTAATAAGCCTAAGTTGCTGAAACAAACCTGTTTAATAAGGCTATTTAATAAGCATAAGTTTGCTGAAATAAGCTTATTTAATAAGCCTAAGTTGCTGAAATAAGCCTATTTAATAAGGCTATTTAATAAGCCTAAGTTGCTGAAATAAACCTATTTAATAAGCCTAAGTTGCTAAAATAAGCCTATTTAATGAGGCTATTTAATAAGTCTATTTAATAAGCCTATTTAATAAGCCTATTTAATAAACCTATTTAATACGCCTATTTAATAAACATATTTAATAAGTATTTAATGAGCCTATTTAATAAGTCTATTTAATAAGCCTTTTTAATAAGCCTATTTAATAAGTTTATTTAATAAGCCTATTTAATAAGTCTATTTAATAAGTCTATTTAATAAGCCTATTTAATAAGTATTTAATGAGCCTATTTAATAAGCCTATTTATTGAGCCTATTTAATAAGCCTATTTATTGAGCCTATTCAATAAGCCTATTTATTGAGCCTATTTAATAAGCCTATTTATTGAGCCTATTTAATAAGCCTATTTCATAAGCCTATTTAATAAGCCTATTTAATAAGCCTATTTAATAAGCCTATTTATTGAGCCTATTTAATAAGCCTATTTAATACGTCTATTTAATAAGCCTATTTAATAAGCCTATTTAATAAGTATTTAATGAGCCTATTTAATACGTCTATTTAATAAGCCTATTTAATAGGCCTATTTAATAAGTCTAAGTTGCTGAAATAAGCCCATTTAATCAGCCTATTTAATACGCCTATTTAATAAGTCGAAGTTGCTGAAATAAGCCTAATTAATAAGCCCAAGTTGCTGAAATAAGCCTACTTAATTAGGCTATTTAATAAGCCTAAGTTACTGAAATAAGCCTATTTAATAAGCGTTAGTTGCTGAAAAAGGCTATTTAATAAGTCTAAGTTGCTGAAATAAGCCTATTTAATAAGCCTAAGTTGCTGAAATAAGCCTATTTAATAAGCCTATTTAATAGGCCTATTTAATAAGTCTAATTTGCTGAAATAACCCTATTTAATAAGCCTATTTAATAGGCCTATTTAATAAGTCTAAGTTGCTGAAATAAGCCTATTTAATAAGCCTAAGTTGCTGAATGAGCCTATTTAATAAGCCTAAGTTGCTGAAATAAGCCTATTTAATAAGCCTAAGTTGCTGAATAAGCCTATTTAATAAGCCTAAGTTGCTGAATAAACCTATTTAATAAGTCTAAGTTGCTGAAATAAGCCTATTTAATAAGGCTATTTAATAAGCCTAAGTTGCTGAATAAGCCTATTTAATAAGTCTAAGTTGCTGAAATAAGGCCATTTAATAAGCCTAAGTTGCTGAAATAAGGCTATTTAATAAGTTTAAGTTGCTGAAATAAGCCTATTTAATAAGCCTAAGTTGCTGAAATAAGCCTATTTAATGAGGCTATTTAATGAGCCTAAGTTGCTGAAATAAGCCTATTTAATAAGCCTAAGTTTCTGAACTAAGCCTATTTAAAAATGTATATTTAATAAGTCTAAGTTGCTGAAATAAACCTATTTAAAAATGATATTTAATAAGCCTAAGTTGCTGAAACAAACCTGTTTATTAAGGCTATTTAATAAGCATAAGTTGCTGAAATAAGCCTATTTAATAAGGCTATTTAATAAGCCTAAGTTGCTGAAATAAGCCTATTTAATAAGGCTATTTAATAAGCCTAAGTTGCTGAAATAAACCTATTTAATAAGCCTAAGTTGCTAAAATAAGCCTATTTAATGAGGCTATTTAATAAGTCTATTTAATAAGCCTATTTAATAAGCCTATTTAATAAGCCTATTTAATACGCCTATTTAATAAACATATTTAATAAGTATTTAATGAGCCTATTTAATAAATCTATTTAATAAGCCTTTTTCATAAGCCTATTTAATAAGTTTATTTAATAAGCCTATTTAATAAGTCTATTTAATAAGTCTATTTAATAAGCCTATTTAATAAGTATTTAATGAGCCTATTTAATAAGCCTATTTATTGAGCCTATTTAATAAGCCTATTTATTGAGCCTATTCAATAAGCCTATTTATTGAGCCTATTTAATAAGCCTATTTATTGAGCCTATTTAATAAGCCTATTTCATAAGCCTATTTAATAAGCCTATTTAAGAAGCCTATTTAATAAGCCTATTTATTGAGCCTATTTAATAAGACTATTTATTGAGCCTATTTATTGAGCCTATTTAATGAGCCTATTTAATAAGTCTATTTAATAAGCCTATTTAATAAGTATTTAATGAGCCTATTTAATACGTCTATTTAATAAGCCTATTTATTGAGCCTATTCAATAAGCCTATTTATTGAGCCTATTTAATAAGCCTATTTATTGAGCCTATTTAATAAGCCTATTTCATAAGCCTATTTAATAAGCCTATTTAATAAGCCTATTTAATAAGCCTATTTAATAAGCCTATTTATTGAGCCTATTTAATAAGCCTATTTATTGAGCCTATTTATTGAGCCTATTTAATAAGTCTATTTAATAAGCCTATTTAATAAGCCTATTTAATAAGTATTTAATGAGCCTATTTAATACGTCTATTTAATAAGCCTATTTAATAGGCCTATTTAATAAGTCTAAGTTGCTGAAATAAGCCTATTTAATCAGCCTATTTAATACGCCTATTTAATAAGTCTAAGTTGCTGAAATAAGCCTTTTTAATCAGCGTAAGTTGCTGAAATAAGCCTATTTAATAAGCCCAAGTTGCTGAAATAAGCCTACTTAATTAGGCTATTTAATAAGCCTAAGTTGCTGAAATAAGCCTATTTAATAAGCGTAAGTTGCTAAAAAGGCTATTTAATAAGTCTAAGTTGCTGAAATAAACCTATTTAATAAGCCTAAGTTGCTAAAATAAGCCTATTTAATGAGGCTATTTAATAAGTCTATTTAATAAGCCTATTTAATAAGCCTATTTAATAAGCCTATTTAATACGCCTATTTAATAAACATATTTAATAAGTATTTAATGAGCCTATTTAATAAGTCTATTTAATAAGCCTTTTTCATAAGCCTATTTAATAAGTTTATTTAATAAGCCTATTTAATAAGTCTATTTAATAAGTCTATTTAATAAGCCTATTTAATAAGTATTTAATGAGCCTATTTAATAAGCCTATTTATTGAGCCTATTTAATAAGCCTATTTATTGAGCCTATTCAATAAGCCTATTTATTGAGCCTATTTAATAAGCCTATTTATTGAGCCTATTTAATAAGCCTATTTCATAAGCCTATTTAATAAGCCTATTTAATAAGCCTATTTAATAAGCCTATTTATTGAGCCTATTTAATAAGTCTATTTAATAAGCCTATTTAATAACCCTATTTAATAAGTATTTAATGAGCCTATTTAATAAGTCTATTTAATAAGCCTATTTAATAAGTATTTAATGAGCCTATTTAATACGTCTATTTAATAAGCCTATTTATTGAGCCTATTCAATAAGCCTATTTATTGAGCCTATTTAATAAGCCTATTTATTGAGCCTATTTAATAAGCCTATTTCATAAGCCTATTTAATAAGCCTATTTAATAAGCCTATTTAATAAGCCTATTTAATAAGCCTATTTATTGAGCCTATTTAATAAGCCTATTTATTGAGCCTATTTATTGAGCCTATTTAATAAGTCTATTTAATAAGCCTATTTAATAAGCCTATTTAATAAGTATTTAATGAGCCTATTTAATACGTCTATTTAATAAGCCTATTTAATAGGCCTATTTAATAAGTCTAAGTTGCTGAAATAAGCCTATTTAATCAGCCTATTTAATACGCCTATTTAATAAGTCTAAGTTGCTGAAATAAGCCTTTTTAATCAGCGTAAGTTGCTGAAATAAGCCTATTTAATAAGCCCAAGTTGCTGAAATAAGCCTACTTAATTAGGCTATTTAATAAGCCTAAGTTGCTGAAATAAGCCTATTTAATAAGCGTAAGTTGCTAAAAAGGCTATTTAATAAGTCTAAGTTGCTGAAATAAGCCTATTTAATAAGCCTAAGTTGCTGAAATAAGCCTATTTAATAAGCCTATTTAATAGGCCTATTTAATAAGTCTAATTTGCTGAAATAAGCCTATTTAATAAGCCTATTTAATAGGCCTATTTAATAAGTCTAAGTTGCTGAAATAAGCCTATTTAATAAGCCTAAGTTGCTGAATGAGCCTATTTAATAAGCCTAAGTTGCTGAAATAAGCCTATTTAATAAGCCTAAGTTGCTGAATAAGCCTATTTAATAAGCCTAAGTTGCTGAATAAACCTATTTAATAAGTCTAAGTTGCTGAAATAAGCCTATTTAATAAGGCTATTTAATAAGCCTAAGTTGCTGAAATAAACCTATTTAATAAGCCTAAGTTGCTAAAATAAGCCTATTTAATGAGGCTATTTAATAAGTCTATTTAATAAGCCTATTTAATAAGCCTATTTAATAAGCCTATTTAATACGCCTATTTAATAAACATATTTAATAAGTATTTAATGAGCCTATTTAATAAGTCTATTTAATAAGCCTATTTAATAAGTCTATTTAATAAGTCTATTTAATAAGCCTATTTAATAAGTATTTAATGAGCCTATTTAATAAGCCTATTTATTGAGCCTATTTAATAAGCCTATTTATTGAGCCTATTCAATGAGCCTATTTATTGAGCCTATTTAATAAGTCTATTTATTGAGCCTATTTAATAAGCATATTTAATAAGCCTATTTAATAAGCCTATTTAATAAGCCTATTTATTGAGCCTATTTAATAAGCCTATTTAATAAGCCTATTTATTGAGCCTATTTAATAAGCCTATTTAATAAGCCTATTTATTGAGCCTATTTAATAAGTCTATTTAATAAGCCTATTTAATAAGCCTATTTAATAAGTATTTAATGAGCCTATTTAATAAGTCTATTTAATAAGCCTATTTAATAAGTATTTATTGAGCCTATTTATTGCACCTATTTAATAAGTCTATTTAATAAGCCTATTTAATAAGCCTATTTAATAAGTATTTAATGAGCCTATTTAATACGTCTATTTAATAAGCCTATTTAATAGGCCTATTTAATAAGTCTAAGTTGCTGAAATAAGCCTATTTAATCAGCCTATTTAATACGCCTATTTAATAAGTCTAAGTTGCTGAAATAAGCCTTTTTAATCAGCGTAAGTTGCTGAAATAAGCCTATTTAATAAGCCCAATTTGCTGAAATAAGCCTACTTAATTAGGCTATTTAATAAGCCTTAGTTGCTGAAATAAGCCTATTTAATAAGCGTAAGTTGCTGAAAAAGGCTATTTAATAAGTCTAAGTTGCTGAAATAAGCCTATTTAATAAGCCTATTTAATAGGCCTATTTAATAAGTCTAATTTGCTGAAATAAGCCTATTTAATAAGCCTATTTAATAGGCCTATTTAATAAGTCTAAGTTGCTGAAATAAGCCTATTTAATAAGCCTAAGTTGCTGAATGAGCCTATTTAATAAGCCTAAGTTGCTGAAATAAGCCTATTTAATAAGCCTAAGTTGCTGAATAAGCCTATTTAATAAGCTTAAGTTGCTGAATAAACCTATTTAATAAGTCTAAGTTGCTGAAATAAGCCTATTTAATAAGGCTATTTAATAAGCCTAAGTTGCTGAATAAGCCTATTTAATAAGTCTAAGTTGCTGAAATAAGGCCATTTAATAAGCCTAAGTTGCTGAAATAAGGCTATTTAATAAGTTTAAGTTGCTGAAATAAGCCTATTTAATAAGCCTAAGTTGCTGAAATAAGCCTATTTAATGAGGCTATTTAATGAGCCTAAGTTGCTGAAATAAGCCTATTTAATAAGCCTAAGTTTCTGAACTAAGCCTATTTAAAAAGGTATATTTAATAAGTCTAAGTTGCTGAAATAAACCAATTTAAAAATGATATTTAATAAGCCTAAGTTGCTGAAATAAACCTGTTTAATAAGGCTATTTAATAAGCCTAAGTTGCTGAATAAGCCTATTTAATAAGTCTAAGTTGCTGAAATAAGGCTATGTAATAAGCCTACGTTGCTGAAATAAGGCTATTTAATAAGTTTAAGTTGCTGAAATAAGCCTAATTAATAAGCCTAAGTTGCTGAAATAAGCCTATTTAATGAGGCTATTTAATGAGCCTAAGTTGCTGAAATAAGCCTATTTAATAAGCCTAAGTTTCTGAACTAAGCCTATTTAAAAAGGTATATTTAATAAGTCTAAGTTGCTGAAATAAACCTATTTAAAAATGCTATTTAATAAGCCTAAGTTGTTGAAATAAACCTGTTTAATAAGGCTATTTAATAAGCATAAGTTGCTGAAATAAGCTTATTTAATAAGCCTAAGTTGCTGAAATAAGCCTATTTAATAAGGCTATTTAATAAGTCTAAGTTGCTGAAATAAACCTATTTAATAAGCCTAAGTTGCTAAAATAAGCCTATTTAATTAGTCTATTTAATACGTCTATTTAATAAGCCTTTTTAAAAAGCCTATTTAATAAGTCTATTTAATAAGCCTATTTAATACGTCTATTTAATAAGTCTATTTAATAAGCCTATTTAATAAGTATTTAATGAGCCTATTTAATAAGCCTATTTATTGAGCCTATTTAATAAGCCTATTTATTGAGCCTATTTAATAAGCCTATTTATTGAGCCTATTTAATAAGACTATTTATTGAGCCTATTTATTGAGCCTATTTAATAAGTCTATTTAATAAGCCTATTTAATAAGCCTATTTAATAAGTATTTAATGAGCCTATTTAATACGTCTATTTAATAAGCCTATTTAATAGGCCTATTTAATAAGTCTAAGTTGCTGAAATAAGCCTATTTAATCAGCCTATTTAATACGCCTATTTAATAAGTCTAAGTTGCTGAAATAAGCCTAATTAATAAGCCCAAGTTGCTGAAATAAGCCTACTTAATTAGGCTATTTAATAAGCCTAAGTTGCTGAAATAAGCCTATTTAATAAGCGTAAGTTGCTGAAAAAGGCTATTTAATAAGTCTAAGTTGCTGAAATAAGCCTATTTAATAAGCCTAAGTTGCTGAAATAAGCCTATTTAATAAGCCTATTTAATAGGCATATTTAATAAGTCTAATTTGCTGAAATAAGCCTATTTAATAAGCCTATTTAATAGGCCTATTTAATAAGTCTAAGTTGCTGAAATAAGCCTATTTAATAAGCCTAAGTTGCTGAAATAAGCCTATTTAATAAGCCTAAGTTGCTGAATAAACCTATCTAATAAGTCTAAGTTGCTGAATAAACCTATTTAATAAGTCTAAGTTGCTGAAATAAGCCTATTTAATAAGGCTATTTAATAAGCCTAAGTTGCTGAATAAGCCTATTTAATAAGTCTAAGTTGCTGAAATAAGGCCATTTAATAAGCCTAAGTTGCTGAAATAAGGCTATTTAATAAGTTTAAGTTGCTGAAATAAGCCTATTTAATAAGCCTAAGTTGCTGAAATAAGCCTATTTAATGAGGCTATTTAATGAGCCTAAGTTGCTGAAATAAGCCTATTTAATAAGCCTAAGTTTCTGAACTAAGCCTATTTAAAAAGGTATATTTAATAAGTCTAAGTTGCTGAAATAAACCTATTTAAAAATGATATTTAATAAGCCTAAGTTGCTGAAATAAACCTGTTTAATAAGGCTATTTAATAAGCCTAAGTTGCTGAATAAGCCTATTTAATAAGTCTAAGTTGCTGAAATAAGGCTATGTAATAAGCCTACGTTGCTGAAATAAGGCTATTTAATAAGTTTAAGTTGCTGAAATAAGCCTAATTAATAAGCCTAAGTTGCTGAAATAAGCCTATTTAATGAGGCTATTTAATGAGCCTAAGTTGCTGAAATAAGCCTATTTAATAAGCTTAAGTTTCTGAACTAAGCCTATTTAAAAAGGTATATTTAATAAGTCTAAGTTGCTGAAATAAACCTATTTAAAAATGCTATTTAATAAGCCTAAGTTGCTGAAATAAACCTGTTTAATAAGGCTATTTAATAAGCATAAGTTGCTGAAATAAGCTTATTTAATAAGCCTAAGTTGCTGAAATAAGCCTATTTAATAAGGCTATTTAATAAGTCTAAGTTGCTGAAATAAACCTATTTAATAAGCCTAAGTTGCTAAAATAAGCCTATTTAATTAGTCTATTTAATACGTCTATTTAATAAGCCTTTTTAAAAAGCCTATTTAATAAGTCTATTTAATAAGCCTATTTAATACGTCTATTTAATAAGTCTATTTAATAAGCCTATTTAATAAGTATTTAATGAGCCTATTTAATAAGCCTATTTATTGAGCCTATTTAATAAGCCTATTTATTGAGCCTATTTAATAAGCCTATTTATTGAGCCTATTTAATAAGACTATTTATTGAGCCTATTTATTGAGCCTATTTAATAAGTCTATTTAATAAGCCTATTTAATAAGCCTATTTAATAAGTATTTAATGAGCCTATTTAATACGTCTATTTAATAAGCCTATTTAATAGGCCTATTTAATAAGTCTAAGTTGCTGAAATAAGCCTATTTAATCAGCCTATTTAATATGCCTATTTAATAAGTCTAAGTTGCTGAAATAAGCCTAATTAATAAGCCCAAGTTGCTGAAATAAGCCTACTTAATTAGGCTATTTAATAAGCCTAAGTTGCTGAAATAAGCCTATTTAATAAGCGTAAGTTTCTGAAAAAGGCTATTTAATAAGTCTAAGTTGCTGAAATAAGCCTATTTAATAAGCCTAAGTTGCTGAAATAAGCCTATTTAATAAGCCTATTTAATAGGCATATTTAATAAGTCTAATTTGCTGAAATAAGCCTATTTAATAAGCCTATTTAATAGGCCTATTTAATAAGTCTAAGTTGCTGAAATACGCCTATTTAATGAGCCTAAGTTGCTGAAATAAGCCTATTTAATAAGCCTAAGTTGATGAATAAACCTATCTAATAAGTCTAAGTTGCTGAATAAACCTATTTAATAAGTCTAAGTTGCTGAAATAAGCCTATTTAATAAGGCTATTTAATAAGCCTAAGTTGCTGAATAAGCCTATTTAATAAGTCTAAGTTGCTGAAATAAGGCCATTTAATAAGCCTAAGTTGCTGAAATAAGGCTTTTTAATAAGTTTAAGTTGCTGAAATAAGCCTATTTAATAAGCCTAAGTTGCTGAAATAAGCCTATTTAATGAGGCTATTTAATTAGCCTAAGTTGCTGAAATAAGCCTATTTAATAAGCCTAAGTTTCTGAACTAAGCCTATTTAAAAATGTATATTTAATAAGTATAAGTTGCTGAAATAAACCTATTTAAAAATGATATTTAATAAGCCTAAGTTGCTGAAACAAACCTGTTTAATAAGGCTATTTAATAAGCATAAGTTTGCTGAAATAAGCTTATTTAATAAGCCTAAGTTGCTGAAATAAGCCTATTTAATAAGGCTATTTAATAAGCCTAAGTTGCTGAAATAAACCTATTTAATAAGCCTAAGTTGCTAAAATAAGCCTATTTAATGAGGCTATTTAATAAGTCTATTTAATAAGCCTATTTAATAAGCCTATTTAATAAACCTATTTAATACGCCTATTTAATAAACATATTTAATAAGTATTTAATGAGCCTATTTAATAAGTCTATTTAATAAGCCTTTTTAATAAGCCTATTTAATAAGTTTATTTAATAAGCCTATTTAATAAGTCTATTTAATAAGTCTATTTAATAAGCCTATTTAATAAGTATTTAATGAGCCTATTTAATAAGCCTATTTATTGAGCCTATTTAATAAGCCTATTTATTGAGCCTATTCAATAAGCCTATTTATTGAGCCTATTTAATAAGCCTATTTATTGAGCCTATTTAATAAGCCTATTTCATAAGCCTATTTAATAAGCCTATTTAATAAGCCTATTTAATAAGCCTATTTTATAAGCCTATTTTATAAGCCTATTTAATAAGCCTATTTATTGAGCCTATTTAATAAGTCTATTTAATAAGCCTATTTAATAAGCCTATTTAATAAGTATTTAATGAGCCTATTTAATAAGTCTATTTAATAAGCCTATTTAATAAGTATTTAATGAGCCTATTTAATACGTCTATTTAATAAGCCTATTTATTGAGCCTATTCAATAAGCCTATTTATTGAGCCTATTTAATAAGCCTATTTATTGAGCCTATTTAATAAGCCTATTTCATAAGCCTATTTAATAAGCCTATTTAATAAGCCTATTTAATAAGCCTATTTAATAAGCCTATTTATTGAGCCTATTTAATAAGCCTATTTATTGAGCCTATTTATTGAGCCTATTTAATAAGTCTATTTAATAAGCCTATTTAAAAAGCCTATTTAATAAGTATTTAATGAGCCTATTTAATACGTCTATTTAATAAGCCTATTTAATAGGCCTATTTAATAAGTCTAAGTTGCTGAAATAAGCCTATTTAATCAGCCTATTTAATACGCCTATTTAATAAGTCTAAGTTGCTGAAATAAGCCTTTTTAATCAGCGTAAGTTGCTGAAATAAGCCTATTTAATAAGCCCAAGTTGCTGAAATAAGCCTACTTAATTAGGCTATTTAATAAGCCTAAGTTGCTGAAATAAGCCTATTTAATAAGCGTAAGTTGCTGAAAAAGTCTATTTAATAAGTCTAAGTTGCTGAAACAAGCCTATTTAATAAGCCTAAGTTGCTGAAATAAGCCTATTTAATAAGCCTATTTAATAGGCCTATTTAATACGTCTAATTTGCTGAAATAAGCCTATTTAATAAGCCTATTTAATAGGCCTATTTAATAAGTCTAAGTTGCTGAAATAAGCCTATTTAATAAGCCTAAGTTGCTGAATGAGCCTATTTAATAAGGCTAAGTTGCTGAAATAAGCCTATTTAATAAGTCTAAGTTGCTGAAATAAGCCTATTTAATAAGGCTATTTAATAAGCCTAAGTTGCTGAATAAGCCTATTTAATAAGTCTAAGTTGCTGAAATAAGGCCATTTAATAAGCCTAAGTTGCTGAAATAAGGCTATTTAATAAGTTTAAGTTGCTGAAATAAGCCTATTTAATAAGCCTAAGTTGCTGAAATAAGCCTATTTAATGAGGCTATTTAATGAGCCTAAGTTGCTGAAATAAGCCTATTTAATAAGCCTAAGTTTCTGAACTAAGCCTATTTAAAAAGGTATATTTAATAAGTCTAAGTTGCTGAAATAAACCTATTTAAAAATGATATTTAATAAGCCTAAGTTGCTGAAATAAACCTGTTTAATAAGGCTATTTAATAAGCCTAAGTTGCTGAATAAGCCTATTTAATAAGTCTAAGTTGCTGAAATAAGGCTATTTAATAAGCCTACGTTGCTGAAATAAGGCTATTTAATAAGTTTAAGTTGCTGAAATAAGCCTAATTAATAAGCCTAAGTTGCTGAAATAAGCCTATTTAATGAGGCTATTTAATGAGCCTAAGTTGCTGAAATAAGCCTATTTAATAAGCCTAAGTTTCTGAACTAAGCCTATTTAAAAAGGTATATTTAATAAGTCTAAGTTGCTGAAATAAACCTATTTAAAAATGCTATTTAATAAGCCTAAGTTGCTGAAATAAACCTGTTTAATAAGGCTATTTAATAAGCATAAGTTGCTGAAATAAGCTTATTTAATAAGCCTAAGTTGCTGAAATAAGCCTATTTAATAAGGCTATTTAATAAGTCTAAGTTGCTGAAATAAACCTATTTAATAAGCCTAAGTTGCTAAAATAAGCCTATTTAATTAGTCTATTTAATAAGTCTATTTAATAAGCCTATTTAATCAGCCTATTTAATACGCCTATTTAATAAGTCTAAGTTGCTGAAATAAGCCTAATTAATAAGCCCAAGTTGGTGAAATAAGCCTACTTAATTAGGCTATTTAATAAGCCTAAGTTGCTGAAATAAGCCTATTTAATAAGCGTAAGTTGCTGAAAAAGGCTATTTAATAAGTCTAAGTTGCTGAAATAAGCCTATTTAATAAGCCTAAGTTGCTGAAATAAGCCTATTTAATAAGCCTATTTAATAGGCCTATTTAATAAGTCTAATTTGCTGAAATAAGCCTATTTAATAAGCCTATTTAATAGGCCTATTTAATAAGTCTAAGTTGCTGAAATAAGCCTATTTAATAAGCCTAAGTTGCTGAATGAGCCTATTTAATAAGCCTAAGTTGCTGAATAAGCCTGTTTAATAAGCCTAAGTTGCTGAATAAACCTATTTAATAAGTCTAAGTTGCTGAAATAAGCCTATTTAATAAGGCTATTTAATAAGCCTAAGTTGCTGAATAAGCCTATTTAATAAGTCTAAGTTGCTGAAATAAGGCCATTTAATAAGCTTAAGTTGCTGAAATAAGGCTATTTAATAAGTTTAATTTGCTGAAATAAGCCTATTTAATAAGCCTAAGTTGCTGAAATAAGCCTATTTAATGAGGCTATTTAATGAGCCTAAGTTGCTGAAATAAGCCTATTTAATAAGCCTAAGTTTCTGAACTAAGCCTATTTAAAAAGGTATATTTAATAAGTCTAAGTTGCTGAAATAAACCTGTTTAAAAATGATATTTAATAAGCCTAAGTTGCTGAAACAAACCTGTTTAATAAGGCTATTTAATAAGCATAAGTTGCTGAAATAAGCTTATTTAATAAGCCTAAGTTGCTGAAATAAGCCTATTTAATAAGGCTATTTAATAAGCCTAAGTTGCTGAAATAAACCTATTTAACAAGCCTAAGTTGCTAAAATAAGCCTATTTAATGAGGCTATTTAATAAGTCTATTTAATAAGCCTATTTAATAAGCCTATTTAATAAGCCTATTTAATATGCCTATTTAATAAACATATTTAATAAGTATTTAATGAGCCTATTTAATAAGTGTATTTAATAAGCCTTTTTAATAAGCCTATTTAATACGTTTATTTAATAAGCCTATTTAATAAATCTATTTAATAAGTCTATTTAATAAGCCTATTTAATAAGTATTTAATGAGCCTATTTAATAAGCCTATTTATTGAGCCTATTTAATAAGCCTATTTATTGAGCCTATTCAATAAGCCTATTTATTGAGCCTATTTAATAAGCCTATTTATTGAGCCTATTTAATAAGCCTATTTCATAAGCCTATTTAATAAGCCTATTTAATAAGCCTATTTAATAAGCCTATTTATTGAGCCTATTTAATAAGCCTATTTAATAAGCCTATTTAATAAGCCTATTTAATAAGTATTTAATGAGCCTATTTAATAAGTCTATTTAATAAGCCTATTTAATAAGTATTTAATGAGCCTATTTAATACGTCTATTTAATAAGCCTATTTATTGAGCCTATTCAATAAGCCTATTTATTGAGCCTATTTAATAAGCCTATTTATTGAGCCTATTTAATAAGCCTATTTCATAAGCCTATTTAATAAGCCTATTTAATAAGCCTATTTAATAAGCCTATTTAATAAGCCTATTTATTGAGCCTATTTAATAAGCCTATTTATTGAGCCTATTTAATAAGTCTATTTAATAAGCCTATTTAATAAGTATTTAATGAGCCTATTTAATACGTCTATTTAATAAGCCTATTTAATAGGCCTATTTAATAAGTCTAAGTTGCTGAAATAAGCCTATTTAATCAGCCTATTTAATACGCCTATTTAATAAGTCTAAGTTGCTGAAATAAGCCTTTTTAATCAGCGTAAGTTGCTGAAATAAGCCTATTTAATAAGCCCAAGTTGCTGAAATAAGCCTACTTAATTAGGCTATTTAATAAGCCTAAGTTGCTGAAATAAGCCTATTTAATAAGCGTAAGTTGCTGAAAAAGTCTATTTAATAAGTCTAAGTTGCTGAAACAAGCCTATTTAATAAGCCTAAGTTGCTGAAATAAGCCTATTTAATAAGCCTATTTAATAGGCCTATTTAATAAGTCTAATTTGCTGAAATAAGCCTATTTAATAAGCCTATTTAATAGGCCTATTTCATAAGTCTAAGTTGCTGAAATAAGCCTATTTAATAAGCCTAAGTTGCTGAATGAGCCTATTTAATAAGGCTAAGTTGCTGAAATAAGCCTATTTAATAAGCCTAAGTTGCTGAATAAGCCTATTTAATAAGCCTAAGTTGCTGAATAAACCTATTTAATAAGTCTAAGTTGCTGAAATAAGCCTATTTAATAAGGCTATTTAATAAGCCTAAGTTGCTGAATAAGCCTATTTAATAAGTCTAAGTTGCTGAAATAAGGCCATTTAATAAGCCTAAGTTGCTGAAATAAGGCTATTTAATAAGTTTAAGTTGCTGAAATAAGCCTATTTAATAAGCCTAAGTTGCTGAAATAAGCCTATTTAATGAGGCTATTTAATGAGCCTAAGTTGCTGAAATAAGCCTATTTAATAAGCCTAAGTTTCTGAACTAAGCCTATTTAAAAAGGTATATTTAATAAGTCTAAGTTGCTGAAATAAACCTATTTAAAAATGATATTTAATAAGCCTAAGTTGCTGAAATAAACCTGTTTAATAAGGCTATTTAATAAGCCTAAGTTGTTGAATAAGCCTATTTAATAAGTCTAAGTTGCTGAAATAAGGCTATTTAATAAGCCTACGTTGCTGAAATAAGGCTATTTAATAAGTTTAAGTTGCTGAAATAAGCCTAATTAATAAGCCTAAGTTGCTGAAATAAGCCTATTTAATGAGGCTATTTAATGAGCCTAAGTTGCTGAAATAAGCCTATTTAATAAGCCTAAGTTTCTGAACTAAGCCTATTTAAACAGGTATATTTAATAAGTCTAAGTTGCTGAAATAAACCTATTTAAAAATGCTATTTAATAAGCCTAAGTTGCTGAAATAAACCTGTTTAATAAGGCTATTTAATAAGCATAAGTTGCTGAAATAAGCTTATTTAATAAGCCTAAGTTGCTGAAATAAGCCTATTTAATAAGGCTATTTAATAAGTCTAAGTTGCTGAAATAAACCTATTTAATAAGCCTAAGTTGCTAAAATAAGCCTATTTTATTAGTCTATTTAATAAGTCTATTTAATAAGCCTATTTAATACGTCTATTTAATAAGTCTATTTAATAAGCCTATTTAATAAGTATTTAATGAGCCTATTTAATAAGCCTATTTATTGAGCCTATTTAATAAGCCTATTTATTGAGCCTATTTAATAAGCCTATTTATTGAGCCTATTTAATAAGACTATTTATTGAGCCTATTTATTGAGCCTATTTAATAAGTCTATTTAATAAGCCTATTTAATAAGCTTATTTAATAAGTATTTAATGAGCCTATTTAATACGTCTATTTAATAAGCCTATTTAATAGGCCTATTTAATAAGTCTAAGTTGCTGAAATAAGCCTATTTAATCAGCCTATTTAATACGCCTATTTAATAAGTCTAAGTTGCTGAAATAAGCCTAATTAATAAGCCCAAGTTGCTGAAATAAGCCTACTTAATTAGGCTATTTAATAAGCCTAAGTTGCTGAAATAAGCCTATTTAATAAGCGTAAGTTGCTGAAAAAGGCTATTTAATAAGTCTAAGTTGCTGAAATAAGCCTATTTAATAAGCCTAAGTTGCTGAAATAAGCCTATTTAATAAGCCTATTTAATAGGCCTATTTAATAAGTCTAATTTGCTGAAATAAGCCTATTTAATACGCCTATTTAATAGGCCTATTTAATAAGTCTATGTTGCTGAAATAAGCCTATTTAATAAGCCTAAGTTGCTGAATGAGCCTATTTAATAAGCCTAAGTTGCTGAAATAAGCCTATTTAATAAGCCTAAGTTGCTGAATAAGCCTATTTAATAAGCCTAAGTTGCTGAATAAACCTATTTAATAAGTCTAAGTTGCTGAAATAAGCCTATTTAATAAGGCTATTTAATGAGCCTAAGTTGCTGAAATAAGCCTATTTAATGAGGCTATTTAATGAGCCTAAGTTGCTGAAATAAGCCTATTTAATAAGCCTAAGTTGCTGAATAAACCTATTTAATAAGTCTAAGTTGCTGAAATAAGCCTATTTAATAAGGCTATTTAATAAGCCTAAGTTGCTGAATAAGCCTATTTAATAAGTCTAAGTTGCTGAAATAAGGCCATTTAATAAGCCTAAGTTGCTGAAATAAGGCTATTTAATAAGTTTAAGTTGCTGAAATAAGCCTATTTAATAAGTCTAAGTTGCTGAAATAAGCCTATTTAATCAGCCTATTTAATACGCCTATTTAATAAGTCTAAGTTGCTGAAATAAGCCTTTTTAATGAGCGTAAGTTGCTGAAATAAGCCTATTTAATAAGTCTAAGTTGCTGAAATAAGCCTATTTAATAAGCCTAAGTTGCTGAAATAAGCCTACTTAATTAGGCTATTTAATAAGTCTAAGTTGCTGAAATAAGCCTATTTAATAAGCCCAAGTTGCTGAAATAAGCCTACTTAATTAGGCTATTTAATAAGCCTAAGTTGCTGAAATAAGCCTATTTAATATGCGTAAGTTGCTGAAAAAGGCTATTTAATAAGTCTAAGTTGCTGAAATAAGCCTATTTAATAAGCCTAAGTTGCTGAAATAAGCCTATTTAATAAGCCTATTTAATAGGCCTATTTAATAAGTCTAATTTGCTGAAATAAGCCTATTTAATAAGCCTATTTAATAGGCCTATTTAATAAGTCTAAGTTGCTGAAATAAGCCTATTTAATAAGCCTAAGTTGCTGAATAAGCCTATTTAATAAGCCTAAGTTGCTGAATAAACCTATTTAATAAGTCTAAGTTGCTGAAATAAGCCTATTTAATAAGGCTATTTAATAAGCCTAAGTTGCTGAATAAGCCTATTTAATAAGTCTAAGTTGCTGAAATAAGGCCATTTAATAAGCCTAAGTTGCTGAAATAAGGCTATTTAATAAGTTTAAGTTGCTGAAATAAGCCTATTTAATAAGTCTAAGTTGCTGAAATAAGGCCATTTAATAAGCTTAAGTTGCTGAAATAAGGCTATTTAATAAGTTTAATTTGCTGAAATAAGCCTATTTAATAAGCCTAAGTTGCTGAAATAAGCCTATTTAATGAGGCTATTTAATGAGCCTAAGTTGCTGAAATAAGCCTATTTAATAAGCCTAAGTTTCTGAACTAAGCCTATTTAAAAAGGTATATTTAATAAGTCTAAGTTGCTGAAATAAACCTGTTTAAAAATGATATTTAATAAGCCTAAGTTGCTGAAACAAACCTGTTTAATAAGGCTATTTAATAAGCATAAGTTGCTGAAATAAGCTTATTTAATAAGCCTAAGTTGCTGAAATAAGCCTATTTAATAAGGCTATTTAATAAGCCTAAGTTGCTGAAATAAACCTATTTAACAAGCCTAAGTTGCTAAAAT
The DNA here is from genome assembly GCF_048934315.1 of Petromyzon marinus. NCBI lineage: Eukaryota > Metazoa > Chordata > Hyperoartia > Petromyzontiformes > Petromyzontidae > Petromyzon > Petromyzon marinus. Next base: position 5,441,204 of record NW_027423002.1, read on the forward strand.
AAGCCTATTTAATGAGGCTATTTAATAAGTCTATTTAATAAGCCTATTTAATAAGCCTATTTAATAAGCCTATTTAATATGCCTATTTAATAAACATATTTAATAAGTATTTAATGAGCCTATTTAATAAGTGTATTTAATAAGCCTTTTTAATAAGCCTATTTAATAAGTTTATTTAATAAGCCTATTTAATAAATCTATTTAATAAGTCTATTTAATAAGCCTATTTAATAAGTATTTAATGAGCCTATTTAATAAGCCTATTTATTGAGCCTATTTAATAAGCCTATTTATTGAGCCTATTCAATAAGCCTATTTATTGAGCCTATTTAATAAGCCTATTTATTGAGCCTATTTAATAAGCCTATTTCATAAGCCTATTTAATAAGCCTATTTAATAAGCCTATTTAATAAGCCTATTTATTGAGCCTATTTAATAAGCCTATTTAATAAGCCTATTTAATAAGTATTTAATGAGCCTATTTAATAAGTCTATTTAATAAGCCTATTTAATAAGTATTTAATGAGCCTATTTAATACGTCTATTTAATAAGCCTATTTATTGAGCCTATTCAATAAGCCTATTTATTGAGCCTATTTAATAAGCCTATTTATTGAGCCTATTTAATAAGCCTATTTCATAAGCCTATTTAATAAGCCTATTTAATAAGCCTATTTAATAAGCCTATTTAATAAGCCTATTTATTGAGCCTATTTAATAAGCCTATTTATTGAGCCTATTTAATAAGTCTATTTAATAAGCCTATTTAATAAGTATTTAATGAGCCTATTTAATACGTCTATTTAATAAGCCTATTTAATAGGCCTATTTAATAAGTCTAAGTTGCTGAAATAAGCCTATTTATTCAGCCTATTTAATACGCCTATTTAATAAGTCTAAGTTGCTGAAATAAGCCTTTTTAATCAGCGTAAGTTGCTGAAATAAGCCTATTTAATAAGCCCAAGTTGCTGAAATAAGCCTACTTAATTAGGCTATTTAATAAGCCTAAGTTGCTGAAATAAGCCTATTTAATAAGCGTAAGTTGCTGAAAAAGTCTATTTAATAAGTCTAAGTTGCTGAAACAAGCCTATTTAATAAGCCTAAGTTGCTGAAATAAGCCTATTTAATAAGCCTATTTAATAGGCCTATTTAATAAGTCTAATTTGCTGAAATAAGCCTATTTAATAAGCCTATTTAATAGGCCTATTTCATAAGTCTAAGTTGCTGAAATAAGCCTATTTAATAAGCCTAAGTTGCTGAATGAGCCTATTTAATAAGGCTAAGTTGCTGAAATAAGCCTATTTAATAAGCCTAAGTTGCTGAATAAGCCTATTTAATAAGCCTAAGTTGCTGAATAAACCTATTTAATAAGTCTAAGTTGCTGAAATAAGCCTATTTAATAAGGCTATTTAATAAGCCTAAGTTGCTGAATAAGCCTATTTAATAAGTCTAAGTTGCTGAAATAAGGCCATTTAATAAGCCTAAGTTGCTGAAATAAGGCTATTTAATAAGTTTAAGTTGCTGAAATAAGCCTATTTAATAAGCCTAAGTTGCTGAAATAAGCCTATTTAATGAGGCTATTTAATGAGCCTAAGTTGCTGAAATAAGCCTATTTAATAAGCCTAAGTTTCTGAACTAAGCCTATTTAAAAAGGTATATTTAATAAGTCTAAGTTGCTGAAATAAACCTATTTAAAAATGATATTTAATAAGCCTAAGTTGCTGAAATAAACCTGTTTAATAAGGCTATTTAATAAGCCTAAGTTGTTGAATAAGCCTATTTAATAAGTCTAAGTTGCTGAAATAAGGCTATTTAATAAGCCTACGTTGCTGAAATAAGGCTATTTAATAAGTTTAAGTTGCTGAAATAAGCCTAATTAATAAGCCTAAGTTGCTGAAATAAGCCTATTTAATGAGGCTATTTAATGAGCCTAAGTTGCTGAAATAAGCCTATTTAATAAGCCTAAGTTTCTGAACTAAGCCTATTTAAACAGGTATATTTAATAAGTCTAAGTTGCTGAAATAAACCTATTTAAAAATGCTATTTAATAAGCCTAAGTTGCTGAAATAAACCTGTTTAATAAGGCTATTTAATAAGCATAAGTTGCTGAAATAAGCTTATTTAATAAGCCTAAGTTGCTGAAATAAGCCTATTTAATAAGGCTATTTAATAAGTCTAAGTTGCTGAAATAAACCTATTTAATAAGCCTAAGTTGCTAAAATAAGCCTATTTTATTAGTCTATTTAATAAGTCTATTTAATAAGCCTATTTAATAAGCCTATTTAATAAGCCTATTTAATAAGCCTTTTTAAAAAGCCTATTTAATAAGTCTATTTAATAAGCCTATTTAATACGTCTATTTAATAAGTCTATTTAATAAGCCTATTTAATAAGTATTTAATGAGCCTATTTAATAAGCCTATTTATTGAGCCTATTTAATAAGCCTATTTATTGAGCCTATTTAATAAGCCTATTTATTGAGCCTATTTAATAAGACTATTTATTGAGCCTATTTATTGAGCCTATTTAATAAGTCTATTTAATAAGCCTATTTAATAAGCTTATTTAATAAGTATTTAATGAGCCTATTTAATACGTCTATTTAATAAGCCTATTTAATAGGCCTATTTAATAAGTCTAAGTTGCTGAAATAAGCCTATTTAATCAGCCTATTTAATACGCCTATTTAATAAGTCTAAGTTGCTGAAATAAGCCTAATTAATAAGCCCAAGTTGCTGAAATAAGCCTACTTAATTAGGCTATTTAATAAGCCTAAGTTGCTGAAATAAGCCTATTTAATAAGCGTAAGTTGCTGAAAAAGGCTATTTAATAAGTCTAAGTTGCTGAAATAAGCCTATTTAATAAGCCTAAGTTGCTGAAATAAGCCTATTTAATAAGCCTATTTAATAGGCCTATTTAATAAGTCTAATTTGCTGAAATAAGCCTATTTAATACGCCTATTTAATAGGCCTATTTAATAAGTCTATGTTGCTGAAATAAGCCTATTTAATAAGCCTAAGTTGCTGAATGAGCCTATTTAATAAGCCTAAGTTGCTGAAATAAGCCTATTTAATAAGCCTAAGTTGCTGAATAAGCCTATTTAATAAGCCTAAGTTGCTGAATAAACCTATTTAATAAGTCTAAGTTGCTGAAATAAGCCTATTTAATAAGGCTATTTAATGAGCCTAAGTTGCTGAAATAAGCCTATTTAATGAGGCTATTTAATGAGCCTAAGTTGCTGAAATAAGCCTATTTAATAAGCCTAAGTTGCTGAATAAACCTATTTAATAAGTCTAAGTTGCTGAAATAAGCCTATTTAATAAGGCTATTTAATAAGCCTAAGTTGCTGAATAAGCCTATTTAATAAGTCTAAGTTGCTGAAATAAGGCCATTTAATAAGCCTAAGTTGCTGAAATAAGGCTATTTAATAAGTTTAAGTTGCTGAAATAAGCCTATTTAATAAGTCTAAGTTGCTGAAATAAGCCTATTTAATCAGCCTATTTAATACGCCTATTTAATAAGTCTAAGTTGCTGAAATAAGCCTTTTTAATGAGCGTAAGTTGCTGAAATAAGCCTATTTAATAAGTCTAAGTTGCTGAAATAAGCCTATTTAATAAGCCTAAGTTGCTGAAATAAGCCTACTTAATTAGGCTATTTAATAAGTCTAAGTTGCTGAAATAAGCCTATTTAATAAGCCCAAGTTGCTGAAATAAGCCTACTTAATTAGGCTATTTAATAAGCCTAAGTTGCTGAAATAAGCCTATTTAATATGCGTAAGTTGCTGAAAAAGGCTATTTAATAAGTCTAAGTTGCTGAAATAAGCCTATTTAATAAGCCTAAGTTGCTGAAATAAGCCTATTTAATAAGCCTATTTAATAGGCCTATTTAATAAGTCTAATTTGCTGAAATAAGCCTATTTAATAAGCCTATTTAATAGGCCTATTTAATAAGTCTAAGTTGCTGAAATAAGCCTATTTAATAAGCCTAAGTTGCTGAATAAGCCTATTTAATAAGCCTAAGTTGCTGAATAAACCTATTTAATAAGTCTAAGTTGCTGAAATAAGCCTATTTAATAAGGCTATTTAATAAGCCTAAGTTGCTGAATAAGCCTATTTAATAAGTCTAAGTTGCTGAAATAAGGCCATTTAATAAGCCTAAGTTGCTGAAATAAGGCTATTTAATAAGTTTAAGTTGCTGAAATAAGCCTATTTAATAAGCCTAAGTTGCTGAAATAAGCCTATTTAATAAGCCTAAGTTTCTGAACTAAGCCTATTTAAAAAGGTATATTTAATAAGTCTAAGTTGCTGAAATAAACCTATTTAAAAATGATATTTAATAAGCCTAAGTTGCTGAAATAAACCTGTTTAATAAGGCTATTTAATAAGCCTAAGTTGTTGAATAAGCCTATTTAATAAGTCTAAGTTGCTGAAATAAGGCTATTTAATAAGCCTACGTTGCTGAAATAAGGCTATTTAATAAGTTTAAGTTGCTGAAATAAGCCTAATTAATAAGCCTAAGTTGCTGAAATAAGCCTATTTAATGAGGCTATTTAATGAGCCTAAGTTGCTGAAATAAGCCTATTTAATAAGCCTAAGTTTCTGAACTAAGCCTATTTAAAAAGGTATATTTAATAAGTCTAAGTTGCTGACATAAACCTATTTAAAAATGCTATTTAATAAGCCTAAGTTGCTGAAATAAACCTGTTTAATAAGGCTATTTAATAAGCATAAGTTGCTGAAATAAGCTTATTTAATAAGCCTAAGTTGCTGAAATAAGCCTATTTAATAAGGCTATTTAATAAGTCTAAGTTGCTGAAATAAACCTATTTAATAAGCCTAAGTTGCTAAAATAAGCCTATTTTATTAGTCTATTTAATAAGTCTATTTAATAAGCCTATTTAATAAGCCTATTTAATAAGCCTATTTAATAAGCCTTTTTAAAAAGCCTATTTAATAAGTCTATTTAATAAGCCTATTTAATACGTCTATTTAATAAGTCTATTTAATAAGCCTATTTAATAAGTATTTAATGAGCCTATTTAATAAGCCTATTTATTGAGCCTATTTAATAAGCCTATTTATTGAGCCTATTTAATAAGCCTATTTATTGAGCCTATTTAATAAGACTATTTATTGAGCCTATTTATTGAGCCTATTTAATAAGTCTATTTAATAAGCCTATTTAATGAGCTTATTTAATAAGTATTTAATGAGCCTATTTAATACGTCTATTTAATAAGCCTATTTAATAGGCCTATTTAATAAGTCTAAGTTGCTGAAATAAGCCTATTTAATCAGCCTATTTAATACGCCTATTTAATAAGTCTAAGTTGCTGAAATAAGCCTAATTAATAAGCCCAAGTTGCTGAAATAAGCCTACTTAATTAGGCTATTTAATAAGCCTAAGTTGCTGAAATAAGCCTATTTAATAAGCGTAAGTTGCTGAAAAAGGCTATTTAATAAGTCTAAGTTGCTGAAATAAGCCTATTTAATAAGCCTAAGTTGCTGAAATAAGCCTATTTAATAAGCCTATTTAATAGGCCTATTTAATAAGTCTAATTTGCTTAAATAAGCCTATTTAATACGCCTATTTAATAGGCCTATTTAATAAGTCTATGTTGCTGAAATAAGCCTATTTAATAAGCCTAAGTTGCTGAATGAGCCTATTTAATAAGCCTAAGTTGCTGAAATAAGCCTATTTAATAAGCCTAAGTTGCTGAATAAGCCTATTTAATAAGCCTAAGTTGCTGAATAAACCTATTTAATAAGTCTAAGTTGCTGAAATAAGCCTATTTAATAAGGCTGTTTAATGAGCCTAAGTTGCTGAAATAAGCCTATTTAATGAGGCTATTTAATGAGCCTAAGTTGCTGAAATAAGCCTATTTAATAAGCCTAAGTTGCTGAATAAACCTATTTAATAAGTCTAAGTTGCTGAAATAAGCCTATTTAATAAGGCTATTTAATAAGCCTAAGTTGCTGAATAAGCCTATTTAATAAGTCTAAGTTGCTGAAATAAGGCCATTTAATAAGCCTAAGTTGCTGAAATAAGGCTATTTAATAAGTTTAAGTTGCTGAAATAAGCCTATTTAATAAGTCTAAGTTGCTGAAATAAGCCTATTTAATCAGCCTATTTAATACGCCTATTTAATAAGTCTAAGTTGCTGAAATAAGCCTTTTTAATCAGCGTAAGTTGCTGAAATAAGCCTATTTAATAAGTCTAAGTTGCTGAAATAAGCCTATTTAATAAGCCTAAGTTGCTGAAATAAGCCTACTTAATTAGGCTATTTAATAAGTCTAAGTTGCTGAAATAAGCCTATTTAATAAGCCCAAGTTGCTGAAATAAGCCTACTTAATTAGGCTATTTAATAAGCCTAAGTTGCTGAAATAAGCCTATTTAATATGCGTAAGTTGCTGAAAAAGGCTATCTAATAAGTCTAAGTTGCTGAAATAAGCCTATTTAATAAGCCTAAGTTGCTGAAATAAGACTATTTAATAAGCCTATTTAATAGGCCTATTTAATAAGTCTAATTTGCTGAAATAAGCCTATTTAATAAGCCTATTTAATAGGCCTATTTAATAAGTCTAAGTTGCTGAAATAAGCCTATTTAATAAGCCTAAGTTGCTGAATAAGCCTATTTAATAAGCCTAAGTTGCTGAATAAACCTATTTAATAAGTCTAAGTTGCTGAAATAAGCCTATTTAATAAGGCTATTTAATAAGCCTAAGTTGCTGAATAAGCCTATTTAATAAGTCTAAGTTGCTGAAATAAGGCCATTTAATAAGCCTAAGTTGCTGAAATAAGGCTATTTAATAAGTTTAAGTTGCTGAAATAAGCCTATTTAATAAGCCTAAGTTGCTGAAATAAGCCTATTTAATAAGCCTAAGTTTCTGAACTAAGCCTATTTAAAAAGGTATATTTAATAAGTCTAAGTTGCTGAAATAAACCTATTTAAAAATGATATTTAATAAGCCTAAGTTGCTGAAATAAACCTGTTTAATAAGGCTATTTAATAAGCCTAAGTTGTTGAATAAGCCTATTTAATAAGTCTAAGTTGATGAAATAAGGCTATTTAATAAGCCTACGTTGCTGAAATAAGGCTATTTAATAAGTTTAAGTTGCTGAAATAAGCCTAATTAATAAGCCTAAGTTGCTGAAATAAGCCTATTTAATGAGGCTATTTAATGAGCCTAAGTTGCTGAAATAAGCCTATTTAATAAGCTTAAGTTTCTGAACTAAGCCTATTTAAAAAGGTATATTTAATAAGTCTAAGTTGCTGAAATAAACCTATTTAAAAATGCTATTTAATAAGCCTAAGTTGCTGAAATAAACCTGTTTAATAAGGCTATTTAATAAGCATAAGTTGCTGAAATAAGCTTATTTAATAAGCCTAAGTTGCTGAAATAAGCCTATTTAATAAGGCTATTTAATAAGTCTAAGTTGCTGAAATAAACCTATTTAATAAGCCTAAGTTGCTAAAATAAGCCTATTTTATTAGTCTATTTAATAAGTCTATTTAATAAGCCTATTTAATAAGCCTATTTAATAAGCCTATTTAATAAGCCTTTTTAAAAAGCCTATTTAATAAGTCTATTTAATAAGCCTATTTAATAAGTCTATTTAATAAGCCTATTTAATAAGCTTATTTAATAAGTATTTAATGAGCCTATTTAATACGTCTATTTAATAAGCCTATTTAATAGGCCTATTTAATAAGTCTAAGTTGCTGAAATAAGCCTATTTAATCAGCCTATTTAATACGCCTATTTAATAAGTCTAAGTTGCTGAAATAAGCCTAATTAATAAGCCCAAGTTGCTGAAATAAGCCTACTTAATTAGGCTATTTAATAAGCCTAAGTTGCTGAAATAAGCCTATTTAATAAGCGTAAGTTGCTGAAAAAGGCTATTTAATAAGTCTAAGTTGCTGAAATAAGCCTATTTAATAAGCCTAAGTTGCTGAAATAAGCCTATTTAATAAGCCTATTTAATAGGCCTATTTAATAAGTCTAATTTGCTGAAATAAGCCTATTTAATACGCCTATTTAATAGGCCTATTTAATAAGTCTATGTTGCTGAAATAAGCCTATTTAATAAGCCTAAGTTGCTGAATGAGCCTATTTAATAAGCCTAAGTTGCTGAAATAAGCCTATTTAATAAGCCTAAGTTGCTGAATAAGCCTATTTAATAAGCCTAAGTTGCTGAATAAACCTATTTAATAAGTCTAAGTTGCTGAAATAAGCCTATTTAATAAGGCTATTTAATGAGCCTAAGTTGCTGAAATAAGCCTATTTAATGAGGCTATTTAATGAGCCTAAGTTGCTGAAATAAGCCTATTTAATAAGCCTAAGTTGCTGAATAAACCTATTTAATAAGTCTAAGTTGCTGAAATAAGCCTATTTAATAAGGCTATTTAATAAGCCTAAGTTGCTGAATAAGCCTATTTAATAAGTCTAAGTTGCTGAAATAAGGCCATTTAATAAGCCTAAGTTGCTGAAATAAGGCTATTTAATAAGTTTAAGTTGCTGAAATAAGCCTATTTAATAAGTCTAAGTTGCTGAAATAAGCCTATTTAATCAGCCTATTTAATACGCCTATTTAATAAGTCTAAGTTGCTGAAATAAGCCTTTTTAATGAGCGTAAGTTGCTGAAATAAGCCTATTTAATAAGTCTAAGTTGCTGAAATAAGCCTATTTAATAAGCCTAAGTTGCTGAAATAAGCCTACTTAATTAGGCTATTTAATAAGTCTAAGTTGCTGAAATAAGCCTATTTAATAAGCCCAAGTTGCTGAAATAAGCCTACTTAATTAGGCTATTTAATAAGCCTAAGTTGCTGAAATAAGCCTATTTAATATGCGTAAGTTGCTGAAAAAGGCTATTTAATAAGTCTAAGTTGCTGAAATAAGCCTATTTAATAAGCCTAAGTTGCTGAAATAAGCCTATTTAATAAGCCTATTTAATAGGCCTATTTAATAAGTCTAATTTGCTGAAATAAGCCTATTTAATAAGCCTATTTAATAGGCCTATTTAATAAGTCTAAGTTGCTGAAATAAGCCTATTTAATAAGCCTAAGTTGCTGAATAAGCCTATTTAATAAGCCTAAGTTGCTGAATAAACCTATTTAATAAGTCTAAGTTGCTGAAATAAGCCTATTTAATAAGGCTATTTAATAAGCCTAAGTTGCTGAATAAGCCTATTTAATAAGTCTAAGTTGCTGAAATAAGGCCATTTAATAAGCCTAAGTTGCTGAAATAAGGCTATTTAATAAGTTTAAGTTGCTGAAATAAGCCTATTTAATAAGCCTAAGTTGCTGAAATAAGCCTATTTAATAAGCCTAAGTTTCTGAACTAAGCCTATTTAAAAAGGTATATTTAATAAGTCTAAGTTGCTGAAATAAACCTATTTAAAAATGATATTTAATAAGCCTAAGTTGCTGAAATAAACCTGTTTAATAAGGCTATTTAATAAGCCTAAGTTGTTGAATAAGCCTATTTAATAAGTCTAAGTTGCTGAAATAAGGCTATTTAATAAGCCTACGTTGCTGAAATAAGGCTATTTAATAAGTTTAAGTTGCTGAAATAAGCCTAATTAATAAGCCTAAGTTGCTGAAATAAGCCTATTTAATGAGGCTATTTAATGATCCTAAGTTGCTGAAATAAGCCTATTTAATAAGCCTAAGTTTCTGAACTAAGCCTATTTAAAAAGGTATATTTAATAAGTCTAAGTTGCTGACATAAACCTATTTAAAAATGCTATTTAATAAGCCTAAGTTGCTGAAATAAACCTGTTTAATAAGGCTATTTAATAAGCATAAGTTGCTGAAATAAGCTTATTTAATAAGCCTAAGTTGCTGAAATAAGCCTATTTAATAAGGCTATTTAATAAGTCTAAGTTGCTGAAATAAACCTATTTAATAAGCCTAAGTTGCTAAAATAAGCCTATTTTATTAGTCTATTTAATAAGTCTATTTAATAAGCCTATTTAATAAGCCTATTTAATAAGCCTATTTAATAAGCCTTTTTAAAAAGCCTATTTAATAAGTCTATTTAATAAGCCTATTTAATACGTCTATTTAATAAGTCTATTTAATAAGCCTATTTAATAAGTATTTAATGAGCCTATTTAATAAGCCTATTTATTGAGCCTATTTAATAAGCCTATTTATTGAGCCTATTTAATAAGCCTATTTATTGAGCCTATTTAATAAGACTATTTATTGAGCCTATTTATTGAGCCTATTTAATAAGTCTATTTAATAAGCCTATTTAATGAGCTTATTTAATAAGTATTTAATGAGCCTATTTAATACGTCTATTTAATAAGCCTATTTAATAGGCCTATTTAATAAGTCTAAGTTGCTGAAATAAGCCTATTTAATCAGCCTATTTAATACGCCTATTTAATAAGTCTAAGTTGCTGAAATAAGCCTAATTAATAAGCCCAAGTTGCTGAAATAAGCCTACTTAATTAGGCTATTTAATAAGCCTAAGTTGCTGAAATAAGCCTATTTAATAAGCGTAAGTTGCTGAAAAAGGCTATTTAATAAGTCTAAGTTGCTGAAATAAGCCTATTTAATAAGCCTAAGTTGCTGAAATAAGCCTATTTAATAAGCCTATTTAATAGGCCTATTTAATAAGTCTAATTTGCTGAAATAAGCCTATTTAATACGCCTATTTAATAGGCCTATTTAATAAGTCTATGTTGCTGAAATAAGCCTATTTAATAAGCCTAAGTTGCTGAATGAGCCTATTTAATAAGCCTAAGTTGCTGAAATAAGCCTATTTAATAAGCCTAAGTTGCTGAATAAGCCTATTTAATAAGCCTAAGTTGCTGAATAAACCTATTTAATAAGTCTAAGTTGCTGAAATAAGCCTATTTAATAAGGCTGTTTAATGAGCCTAAGTTGCTGAAATAAGCCTATTTAATGAGGCTATTTAATGAGCCTAAGTTGCTGAAATAAGCCTATTTAATAAGCCTAAGTTGCTGAATAAACCTATTTAATAAGTCTAAGTTGCTGAAATAAGCCTATTTAATAAGGCTATTTAATAAGCCTAAGTTGCTGAATAAGCCTATTTAATAAGTCTAAGTTGCTGAAATAAGGCCATTTAATAAGCCTAAGTTGCTGAAATAAGGCTATTTAATAAGTTTAAGTTGCTGAAATAAGCCTATTTAATAAGTCTAAGTTGCTGAAATAAGCCTATTTAATCAGCCTATTTAATACGCCTATTTAATAAGTCTAAGTTGCTGAAATAAGCCTTTTTAATCAGCGTAAGTTGCTGAAATAAGCCTATTTAATAAGTCTAAGTTGCTGAAATAAGCCTATTTAATAAGCCTAAGTTGCTGAAATAAGCCTACTTAATTAGGCTATTTAATAAGTCTAAGTTGCTGAAATAAGCCTATTTAATAAGCCCAAGTTGCTGAAATAAGCCTACTTAATTAGGCTATTTAATAAGCCTAAGTTGCTGAAATAAGCCTATTTAATATGCGTAAGTTGCTGAAAAAGGCTATTTAATAAGTCTAAGTTGCTGAAATAAGCCTATTTAATAAGCCTAAGTTGCTGAAATAAGACTATTTAATAAGCCTATTTAATAGGCCTATTTAATAAGTCTAATTTGCTGAAATAAGCCTATTTAATAAGCCTATTTAATAGGCCTATTTAATAAGTCTAAGTTGCTGAAATAAGCCTATTTAATAAGCCTAAGTTGCTGAATAAGCCTATTTAATAAGCCTAAGTTGCTGAATAAACCTATTTAATAAGTCTAAGTTGCTGAAATAAGCCTATTTAATAAGGCTATTTAATAAGCCTAAGTTGCTGAATAAGCCTATTTAATAAGTCTAAGTTGCTGAAATAAGGCCATTTAATAAGCCTAAGTTGCTGAAATAAGGCTATTTAATAAGTTTAAGTTGCTGAAATAAGCCTATTTAATAAGCCTAAGTTGCTGAAATAAGCCTATTTAATAAGCCTAAGTTTCTGAACTAAGCCTATTTAAAAAGGTATATTTAATAAGTCTAAGTTGCTGAAATAAACCTATTTAAAAATGATATTTAATAAGCCTAAGTTGCTGAAATAAACCTGTTTAATAAGGCTATTTAATAAGCCTAAGTTGTTGAATAAGCCTATTTAATAAGTCTAAGTTGATGAAATAAGGCTATTTAATAAGCCTACGTTGCTGAAATAAGGCTATTTAATAAGTTTAAGTTGCTGAAATAAGCCTAATTAATAAGCCTAAGTTGCTGAAATAAGCCTATTTAATGAGGCTATTTAATGAGCCTAAGTTGCTGAAATAAGCCTATTTAATAAGCCTAAGTTTCTGAACTAAGCCTATTTAAAAAGGTATATTTAATAAGTCTAAGTTGCTGAAATAAACCTATTTAAAAATGCTATTTAATAAGCCTAAGTTGCTGAAATAAACCTGTTTAATAAGGCTATTTAATAAGCATAAGTTGCTGAAATAAGCTTATTTAATAAGCCTAAGTTGCTGAAATAAGCCTATTTAATAAGGCTATTTAATAAGTCTAAGTTGCTGAAATAAACCTATTTAATAAGCCTAAGTTGCTAAAATAAGCCTATTTTATTAGTCTATTTAATAAGTCTATTTAATAAGCCTATTTAATAAGCCTATTTAATAAGCCTATTTAATAAGCCTTTTTAAAAAGCCTATTTAATAAGTCTATTTAATAAGCCTATTTAATACGTCTATTTAATAAGTCTATTTAATAAGCCTATTTAATAAGTATTGAATGAGCCTATTTAATAAGCCTATTTATTGAGCCTATTTAATAAGCCTATTTATTGAGCCTATTTAATAAGCCTATTTATTGAGCCTATTTAATAAGACTATTTATTGAGCCTATTTATTGAGCCTATTTAATAAGTCTATTTAATAAGCCTATTTAATGAGCTTATTTAATAAGTATTTAATGAGCCTATTTAATACATCTATTTAATAAGCCTATTTAATAGGCCTATTTAATAAGTCTAAGTTGCTGAAATAAGCCTATTTAATCAGCCTATTTAATACGCCTATTTAATAATTCTAAGTTGCTGAAATAAGCCTAATTAATTAGCCCAAGTTGCTGAAATAAGCCTACTTAATTAGGCTATTTAATAAGCCTAAGTTGCTGAAATAAGCCTATTTAATAAGCGTAAGTTGCTGAAAAAGGCTATTTAATAAGTCTAAGTTGCTGAAATAAGCCTATTTAATAAGCCTAAGTTGCTGAAATAAGCCTATTTAATAAGCCTAAGTTTCTGAACTAAGCCTATTTAAAAAGGTATATTTAATAAGTCTAAGTTGCTGAAATAAACCTATTTAAAAATGATATTTAATAAGCCTAAGTTGCTGAAATAAACCTGTTTAATAAGGCTATTTAATAAGCCTAAGTTGTTGAATAAGCCTATTTAATAAGTCTAAGTTGATGAAATAAGGCTATTTAATAAGCCTACGTTGCTGAAATAAGGCTATTTAATAAGTTTAAGTTGCTGAAATAAGCCTAATTAATAAGCCTAAGTTGCTGAAATAAGCCTATTTAATGAGGCTATTTAATGAGCCTAAGTTGCTGAAATAAGCCTATTTAATAAGCCTAAGTTTCTGAACTAAGCCTATTTAAAAAGGTATATTTAATAAGTCTAAGTTGCTGAAATAAACCTATTTAAAAATGCTATTTAATAAGCCTAAGTTGCTGAAATAAACCTGTTTAATAAGGCTATTTAATAAGCATAAGTTGCTGAAATAAGCTTATTTAATAAGCCTAAGTTGCTGAAATAAGCCTATTTAATAAGGCTATTTAATAAGTCTAAGTTGCTGAAATAAACCTATTTAATAAGCCTAAGTTGCTAAAATAAGCCTATTTTATTAGTCTATTTAATAAGTCTATTTAATAAGCCTATTTAATAAGCCTATTTAATAAGCCTATTTAATAAGCCTTTTTAAAAAGCCTATTTAATAAGTCTATTTAATAAGCCTATTTAATACGTCTATTTAATAAGTCTATTTAATAAGCCTATTTAATAAGTATTGAATGAGCCTATTTAATAAGCCTATTTATTGAGCCTATTTAATAAGCCTATTTATTGAGCCTATTTAATAAGCCTATTTATTGAGCCTATTTAATAAGACTATTTATTGAGCCTATTTATTGAGCCTATTTAATAAGTCTATTTAATAAGCCTATTTAATGAGCTTATTTAATAAGTATTTAATGAGCCTATTTAATACATCTATTTAATAAGCCTATTTAATAGGCCTATTTAATAAGTCTAAGTTGCTGAAATAAGCCTATTTAATCAGCCTATTTAATACGCCTATTTAATCATTCTAAGTTGCTGAAATAAGCCTAATTAATTAGCCCAAGTTGCTGAAATAAGCCTACTTAATTAGGCTATTTAATAAGCCTAAGTTGCTGAAATAAGCCTATTTAATAAGCGTAAGTTGCTGAAAAAGGCTATTTAATAAGTCTAAGTTGCTGAAATAAGCCTATTTAATAAGCCTAAGTTGCTGAAATAAGCCTATTTAATAAGCCTATTTAATAGGCCTATTTAATAAGTCTAATTTGCTGAAATAAGCCTATTTAATACGCCTAAGTTGCTGAATGAGCCTATTTAATAAGCCTAAGTTGCTGAAATAAGCCTATTTAATAAGCCTAAGTTGCTGAATAAGCCTATTTAATAAGCCTAAGTTGCTGAATAAACCTATTTAATAAGTCTAAGTTGCTGAAATAAGCCTATTTAATAAGGCTATTTAATGAGCCTAAGTTGCTGAAATAAGCCTATTTAATGAGGCTATTTAAAGAGCCTAAGTTGCTGAAATAAGCCTATTTAATAATCCTAAGTTGCTGAATAAACCTATTTAATAAGTCTAAGTTGCTGAAATAAGCCTATTTAATAAGACTATTTAATAAGCCTAAGTTGCTGAATAAGCCTATTTAATAAGTCTAAGTTGCTGAAATAAGGCCATTTAATAAGCCTAAGTTGCTGAAATAAGGCTATTTAATAAGTTTAAGTTGCTGAAATAAGCCTATTTAATAAGTCTAAGTTGCTGAAATAAGCCTATTTAATCAGCCTATTTAATACGCCTATTTAATAAGTCTAAGTTGCTGAAATAAGCCTTTTTAATCAGCGTAAGTTGCTGAAATAAGCCTATTTAATAAGTCTAAGTTGCTGAAATAAGCCTATTTAATAAGCCTAAGTTGCTGAAATAAGCCTACTTAATTAGGCTATTTAATAAGTCTAAGTTGCTGAAATAAGCCTATTTAATAAGCCCAAGTTGCTGAAATAAGCCTACTTAATTAGGCTATTTAATAAGCCTAAGTTGCTGAAATAAGCCTATTTAATATGTGTAAGTTGCTGAAAAAGGCTATTTAATATGTCTAAGTTGCTGAAATAAGCCTATTTAATAAGCCTAAGTTGCTGAAATAAGCCTATTTAATAAGCCTATTTAATAGGCCTATTTAATAAGTCTAATTTGCTGAAATAAGCCTATTTAATAAGCCTATTTAATAGGCCTATTTAATAAGTCTAAGTTGCCGAAATAAGCCTATTTAATAAGCTTAAGTTGCTGAATAAGCCTATTTAATAAGCCTAAGTTGCTGAATAAACCTATTTAATAAGTCTAAGTTGCTGAAATAAGCCTATTTAATAAGGCTATTTAATAAGCCTAAGTTGCTGAATAAGCCTATTTAATAAGTCTAAGTTGCTGAAATAAGGCCATTTAATAAGCCTAAGTTGCTGAAATAAGGCTATTTAATAAGTTTAAGTTGCTGAAATAAGCCTATTTAATAAGCCTAAGTTGCTGAAATAAGCCTATTTAATGAGGCTATTTAATGAGCCTAAGTTGCTGAAATAAGCCTATTTAATAAGTCTAAGTTGCTGAAATAAGCCTATTTAATCAGCCTATTTAATACGCCTATTTAATAAGTCTAAGTTGCTGAAATAAGCCTTTTTAATCAGCGTAAGTTGCTGAAATAAGCCTATTTAATAAGTCTAAGTAGCTGAAATAAGCCTATTTAATAAGCCTAAGTTGCTGAAATAAGCCTACTTAATTAGGCTATTTAATAAGTCTAAGTTGCTGAAATAAGCCTATTTAATAAGCCCAAGTTGCTGAAATAAGCCTACTTAATTAGGCTATTTAATAAGCCTAAGTTGCTGAAATAAGCCTATTTAATATGCGTAAGTTGCTGAAAAAGGCTATTTAATAAGTCTAAGTTGCTGAAATAAGCCTATTTAATAAGCCTAAGTTGCTGAAATAAGCCTATTTAATAAGCCTATTTAATAGGCCTATTTAATAAGTCTAATTTGCTGAAATAAGCCTATTTAATAAGCCTATTTAATAGGCCTATTTAATAAGTCTAAGTTGCTGAAATAAGCCTATTTAATAAGCCTAAGTTGCTGAATAAGCCTATTTAATAAGCCTAAGTTGCTGAATAAACCTATTTAATAAGTCTAAGTTGCTGAAATAAGCCTATTTAATAAGGCTATTTAATAAGCCTAAGTTGCTGAATAAGCCTATTTAATAAGTCTAAGTTGCTGAAATAAGGCCATTTAATAAGCCTAAGTTGCTGAAATAAGGCTATTTAATAAGTTTAAGTTGCTGAAATAAGCCTATTTAATAAGCCTAAGTTGCTGAAATAAGCCTATTTAATAAGCCTAAGTTTCTGAACTAAGCCTATTTAAAAAGGTATATTTAATAAGTCTAAGTTGCTGAAATAAACCTATTTAAAAATGATATTTAATAAGCCTAAGTTGCTGAAATAAACCTGTTTAATAAGGCTATTTAATAAGCCTAAGTTGTTGAATAAGCCTATTTAATAAGTCTAAGTTGCTGAAATAAGGCTATTTAATAAGCCTACGTTGCTGAAATAAGGCTATTTAATAAGTTTAAGTTGCTGAAATAAGCATAATTAATAAGCCTAAGTTGCTGAAATAAGCCTATTTAATGAGGCTATTTAATGAGCCTAAGTTGCTGAAATAAGCCTATTTAATAAGCCTAAGTTTCTGAACTAAGCCTATTTAATAGGCCTATTTAATAAGTCTAAGTTGCTGAAATAAGGCCATTTAATAAGCCTAAGTTGCTGAAATAAGGCTATTTAATAAGTTTAAGTTGCTGAAATAAGCCTATTTAATAAGTCTAAGTTGCTGAAATAAGCCTATTTAATAAGACTATTTAATAAGCCTAAGTTGCTGAATAAGCCTATTTAATAAGTCTAAGTTGCTGAAATAAGGCCATTTAATAAGCCTAAGTTGCTGAAATAAGGCTATTTAATAAGTTTAAGTTGCTGAAATAAGCCTATTTAATAAGTCTAAGTTGCTGAAATAAGCCTATTTAATCAGCCTATTTAATACGCCTATTTAATAAGTCTAAGTTGCTGAAATAAGCCTTTTTAATCAGCGTAAGTTGCTGAAATAAGCCTATTTAATAAGTCTAAGTTGCTGAAATAAGCCTATTTAATAAGCCTAAGTTGCTGAAATAAGCCTACTTAATTAGGCTATTTAATAAGTCTAAGTTGCTGAAATAAGCCTATTTAATAAGCCCAAGTTGCTGAAATAAGCCTACTTAATTAGGCTATTTAATAAGCCTAAGTTGCTGAAATAAGCCTATTTAATACGTGTAAGTTGCTGAAAAAGGCTATTTAATAAGTCTAAGTTGCTGAAATAAGCCTATTTAATAAGCCTAAGTTGCTGAAATAAGCCTATTTAATAAGCCTATTTAATAGGCCTATTTAATAAGTCTAATTTGCTGAAATAAGCCTATTTAATAAGCCTATTTAATAGGCCTATTTAATAAGTCTAAGTTGCCGAAATAAGCCTATTTAATAAGCTTAAGTTGCTGAATAAGCCTATTTAATAAGCCTAAGTTGCTGAATAAACCTATTTAATAAGTCTAAGTTGCTGAAATAAGCCTATTTAATAAGGCTATTTAATAAGCCTAAGTTGCTGAATAAGCCTATTTAATAAGTCTAAGTTGCTGAAATAAGGCCATTTAATAAGCCTAAGTTGCTGAAATAAGGCTATTTAATAAGTTTAAGTTGCTGAAATAAGCCTATTTAATAAGCCTAAGTTGCTGAAATAAGCCTATTTAATGAGGCTATTTAATGAGCCTAAGTTGCTGAAATAAGCCTATTTAATAAGTCTAAGTTGCTGAAATAAGCCTATTTAATCAGCCTATTTAATACGCCTATTTAATAAGTCTAAGTTGCTGAAATAAGCCTTTTTAATCAGCGTAAGTTGCTGAAATAAGCCTATTTAATAAGTCTAAGTAGCTGAAATAAGCCTATTTAATAAGCCTAAGTTGCTGAAATAAGCCTACTTAATTAGGCTATTTAATAAGTCTAAGTTGCTGAAATAAGCCTATTTAATAAGCCCAAGTTGCTGAAATAAGCCTACTTAATTAGGCTATTTAATAAGCCTAAGTTGCTGAAATAAGCCTATTTAATATGCGTAAGTTGCTGAAAAAGGCTATTTAATAAGTCTAAGTTGCTGAAATAAGCTTATTTAATAAGCCTAAGTTGCTGAAATAAGCCTATTTAATAAGCCTATTTAATAGGCCTATTTAATAAGTCTAATTTGCTGAAATAAGCCTATTTAATAAGCCTATTTAATAGGCCTATTTAATAAGTCTAAGTTGCTGAAATAAGCCTATTTAATAAGCCTAAGTTGCTGAATAAGCCTATTTAATAAGCCTAAGTTGCTGAATAAACCTATTTAATAAGTCTAAGTTGCTGAAATAAGCCTATTTAATAAGGCTATTTAATAAGCCTAAGTTGCTGAATAAGCCTATTTAATAAGTCTAAGTTGCTGAAATAAGGCCATTTAATAAGCCTAAGTTGCTGAAATAAGGCTATTTAATAAGTTTAAGTTGCTGAAATAAGCCTATTTAATAAGCCTAAGTTGCTGAAATAAGCCTATTTAATAAGCCTAAGTTTCTGAACTAAGCCTATTTAAAAAGGTATATTTAATAAGTCTAAGTTGCTGAAATAAACCTATTTAAAAATGATATTTAATAAGCCTAAGTTGCTGAAATAAACCTGTTTAATAAGGCTATTTAATAAGCCTAAGTTGTTGAATAAGCCTATTTAATAAGTCTAAGTTGCTGAAATAAGGCTATTTAATAAGCCTACGTTGCTGAAATAAGGCTATTTAATAAGTTTAAGTTGCTGAAATAAGCATAATTAATAAGCCTAAGTTGCTGAAATAAGCCTATTTAATGAGGCTATTTAATGAGCCTAAGTTGCTGAAATAAGCCTATTTAATAAGCCTAAGTTTCTGAACTAAGCCTATTTAAAAAGGTATATTTAATAAGTCTAAGTTGCTGAAATAAACCTATTTAAAAATGCTATTTAATAAGCCTAAGTTGCTGAAATAAACCTGTTTAATAAGGCTATTTAATAAGCATAAGTTGCTGAAATAAGCTTATTTAATAAGCCTAAGTTGCTGAAATAAGCCTATTTAATAAGGCTATTTAATAAGTCTAACTTGCTGAAATAAACCTATTTAATAAGCCTAAGTTGCTAAAATAAGCCTATTTTATTAGTCTATTTAATAAGTCTATTTAATAAGCCTATTTAATAAGCCTATTTAATAAGCCTATTTAATAAGCCTTTTTAAAAAGCCTATTTAATAAGTCTATTTAATAAGCCTATTTAATACGTCTATTTAATAAGTCTATTTAATAAGCCTATTTAATAAGTATTTAATGAGCCTATTTAATAAGCCTATTTATTGAGCCTATTTAATAAGCCTATTTATTGAGCCTATTTAATAAGCCTATTTATTGAGCCTATTTAATAAGACTATTTATTGAGCCTATTTATTGAGCCTATTTAATAAGTCTATTTAATAAGCCTATTTAATGAGCTTATTTAATAAGTATTTAATGAGCCTATTTAATACGTCTATTTAATAAGCCTATTTAATAGGCCTATTTAATAAGTCTAAGTTGCTGAAATAAGCCTATTTAATCAGCCTATTTAATACGCCTATTTAATAAGTCTAAGTTGCTGAAATAAGCCTAATTAATAAGCCCAAGTTGCTGAAATAAGCCTACTTAATTAGGCTATTTAATAAGCCTAAGTTGCTGAAATAAGCCTATTTAATCAGCCTATTTAATACGCCTATTTAATAAGTCTAAGTTGCTGAAATAAGCCTTTTTAATCAGCGTAAGTTGCTGAAATAAGCCTATTTAATAAGTCTAAGTTGCTGAAATAAGCCTATTTAATAAGCCTAAGTTGCTGAAATAAGCCTACTTAATTAGGCTATTTAATAAGTCTAAGTTGCTGAAATAAGCCTATTTAATAAGCCCAAGTTGCTGAAATAAGCCTACTTAATTAGGCTATTTAATAAGCCTAAGTTGCTGAAATAAGCCTATTTAATATGTGTAAGTTGCTGAAAAAGGCTATTTAATAAGTCTAAGTTGCTGAAATAAGCCTTTTTAATCAGCGTAAGTTGCTGAAATAAGCCTATTTAATAAGTCTAAGTTGCTGAAATAAGCCTATTTAATAAGCCTAAGTTGCTGAAATAAGCCTACTTAATTAGGCTATTTAATAAGTCTAAGTTGCTGAAATAAGCCTATTTAATAAGCCCAAGTTGCTGAAATAAGCCTACTTAATTAGGCTATTTAATAAGCCTAAGTTGCTGAAATAAGCCTATTTAATATGTGTAAGTTGCTGAAAAAGGCTATTTAATAAGTCTAAGTTGCTGAAATAAGCCTATTTAATAAGCCTAAGTTGCTGAAATAAGCCTATTTAATAAGCCTATTTAATAGGCCTATTTAATAAGTCTAATTTGCTGAAATAAGCCTATTTAATAAGCCTATTTAATAGGCCTATTTAATAAGTCTAAGTTGCTGAAATAAGCCTATTTAATAAGCCTAAGTTGCTGAATAAGCCTATTTAATAAGCCTAAGTTGCTGAATAAACCTATTTAATAAGTCTAAGTTGCTGAAATAAGCCTATTTAATAAGGCTATTTAATAAGCCTAAGTTGCTGAATCAGCCTATTTAATAAGTCTAAGTTGCTGAAATAAGGCCATTTAATAAGCCTAAGTTGCTGAAATAAGGCTATTTAATAAGTTTAAGTTGCTGAAATAAGCCTATTTAATAAGCCTAAGTTGCTGAAATAAGCCTATTTAATGAGGCTATTTAATGAGCCTAAGTTGCTGAAATAAGCCTATTTAATAAGCCTATTTAATAGGCCTATTTAATAAGTCTAATTTGCTGAAATAAGCCTATTTAATAAGCCTATTTAATAGGCCTATTTAATAAGTCTAAGTTGCTGAAATAAGCCTATTTAATAAGCCTAAGTTGCTGAATAAGCCTATTTAATAAGCCTAAGTTGCTGAATAAACCTATTTAATAAGTCTAAGTTGCTGAAATAAGCCTATTTAATAAGGCTATTTAATAAGCCTAAGTTGCTGAATAAGCCTATTTAATAAGTCTAAGTTGCTGAAATAAGGCCATTTAATAAGCCTAAGTTGCTGAAATAAGGCTATTTAATAAGTTTAAGTTGCTGAAATAAGCCTATTTAATAAGCCTAAGTTGCTGAAATAAGCCTATTTAATGAGGCTATTTAATGAGCCTAAGTTGCTGAAATAAGCCTATTTAATAAGTCTAAGTTGCTAAAATAAGCCTATTTAATCAGCCTATTTAATACGCCTATTTAATAAGTCTAAGTTGCTGAAATAAGCCTTTTTAATCAGCGTAAGTTGCTGAAATAGGCCTATTTAATAAGTCTAAGTTGCTGAAATAAGCCTATTTAATAAGCCTAAGTTGCTGAAATAAGCCTACTTAATTAGGCTATTTAATAAGTCTAAGTTGCTGAAATAAGCCTATTTAATAAGCCCAAGTTGCTGAAATAAGCCTACTTAATTAGGCTATTTAATAAGCCTAAGTTGCTGAAATAAGCCTATTTAATATGCGTAAGTTGCTGAAAAAGGCTATTTAATAAGTCTAAGTTGCTGAAATAAGCCTATTTAATAAGCCTAAGTTGCTGAAATAAGCCTATTTAATAAGCCTATTTAATAGGCCTATTTAATAAGTCTAATTTGCTGAAATAAGCCTATTTAATAAGCCTATTTAATAGGCCTATTTAATAAGTCTAAGTTGCTGAAATAAGCCTATTTAATAAGCCTAAGTTGCTGAATAAGCCTATTTAATAAGCCTAAGTTGCTGAATAAACCTATTTAATAAGTCTAAGTTGCTGAAATAAGCCTATTTAATAAGGCTATTTAATAAGCCTAAGTTGCTGAATAAGCCTATTTAATAAGTCTAAGTTGCTGAAATACGGCCATTTAATAAGCCTAAGTTGCTGAAATAAGCCTATTTAATAAGCCTAAGTTTCTGAACTAAGCCTATTTAAAAAGGTATATTTAATAAGTCTAAGTTGCTGAAATAAACCTATTTAAAAATGATATTTAATAAGCCTAAGTTGCTGAAATAAACCTGTTTAATAAGGCTATTTAATAAGCCTAAGTTGTTGAATAAGCCTATTTAATAAGTCTAAGTTACTGAAATAAGGCTATTTAATAAGCCTACGTTGCTGAAATAAGGCTATTTAATAAGTTTAAGTTGCTGAAATAAGCCTAATTAATAGGCCTAAGTTGCTGAAATAAGCCTATTTAATAAGCCTATTTAATAGGCCTATTTAATAAGTCTAATTTGCTGAAATAAGCCTATTTAATAAGCCTATTTAATAGGCCTATTTAATAAGTCTAAGTTGCTGAAATAAGCCTATTTAATAAGCCTAAGTTGCTGAATAAGCCTATTTAATAAGCCTAAGTTGCTGAATAAACCTATTTAATAAGTCTAAGTTGCTGAAATAAGCCTATTTAATAAGGCTATTTAATAAGCCTAAGTTGCTGAATAAGCCTATTTAATAAGTCTAAGTTGCTGAAATAAGGCCATTTAATAAGCCTAAGTTGCTGAAATAAGGCTATTTAATAAGTGTAAGTTGCTGAAATAAGCCTATTTAATAAGCCTAAGTTGCTGAAATAAGCCTATTTAATGAGGCTATTTAATGAGCCTAAGTTGCTGAAATAAGCCTATTTAATAAGTCTAAGTTGCTAAAATAAGCCTATTTAATCAGCCTATTTAATACGCCTATTTAATAAGTCTAAGTTGCTGAAATAAGCCTTTTTAATCAGCGTAAGTTGCTGAAATAAGCCTATTTAATAAGTCTAAGTTGCTGAAATAAGCCTATTTAATAAGCCTAAGTTGCTGAAATAAGCCTACTTAATTAGGCTATTTAATAAGTCTAAGTTGCTGAAATAAGCCTATTTAATAAGCCCAAGTTGCTGAAATAAGCCTACTTAATTAGGCTATTTAATAAGCCTAAGTTGCTGAAATAAGCCTATTTAATATGCGTAAGTTGCTGAAAAAGGCTATTTAATAAGTCTAAGTTGCTGAAATAAGCCTATTTAATAAGCCTAAGTTGCTGAAATAAGCCTATTTAATAAGCCTATTTAATAGGCCTATTTAATAAGTCTAATTTGCTGAAATAAGCCTATTTAATAAGCCTATTTAATAGGCCTATTTAATAAGTCTAAGTTGCTGAAATAAGCCTATTTAATAAGCCTAAGTTGCTGAATAAGCCTATTTAATAAGCTTAAGTTGCTGAATAAACCTATTTAATAAGTCTAAGTTGCTGAAATAAGCCTATTTAATAAGGCTATTTAATAAGCCTAAGTTGCTGAATAAGCCTATTTAATAAGTCTAAGTTGCTGAAATAAGGCCATTTAATAAGCCTAAGTTGCTGAAATAAGGCTATTTAATAAGTTTAAGTTGCTGAAATAAGCCTATTTAATAAGCCTAAGTTGCTGAAATAAGCCTATTTAATAAGCCTAAGTTTCTGAACTAAGCCTATTTAAAAAGGTATATTTAATAAGTCTAAGTTGCTGAAATAAACCTATTTAAAAATGATATTTAATAAGCCTAAGTTGCTGAAATAAACCTGTTTAATAAGGCTATTTAATAAGCCTAAGTTGTTGAATAAGCCTATTTAATAAGTCTAAGTTGCTGAAATAAGGCTATTTAATAAGCCTACGTTGCTGAAATAAGGCTATTTAATATGTTTAAGTTGCTGAAATAAGCCTAATTAATAAGCCTAAGTTGCTGAAATAAGCCTATTTAATGAGGCTATTTAATGAGCCTAAGTTGCTGAAATAAGCCTATTTAATAAGCCTAAGTTTCTGAACTAAGCCTATTTAAAAAGGTATATTTAATAAGTCTAAGTTGCTGAAATAAACCTATTTAAAAATGCTATTTAATAAGCCTAAGTTGCTGAAATAAACCTGTTTAATAAGGCTATTTAATAAGCATAAGTTGCTGAAATAAGCTTATTTAATAAGCCTAAGTTGCTGAAATAAGCCTATTTAATAAGGCTATTTAATAAGTCTAAGTTGCTGAAATAAACCTATTTAATAAGCCTAAGTTGCTAAAATAAGCCTATTTTATTAGTCTATTTAATAAGTCTATTTAATAAGCCTATTTAATAAGCCTATTTAATAAGCCTATTTAATAAGCCTTTTTAAAAAGCCTATTTAATAAGTCTATTTAATAAGCCTATTTAATACGTCTATTTAATAAGTCTATTTAATAAGCCTATTTAATAAGTATTTAATGAGCCTATTTAATAAGCCTATTTATTGAGCCTATTTAATAAGCCTATTTATTGAGCCTATTTAATAAGCCTATTTATTGAGCCTATTTAATAAGACTATTTATTGAGCCTATTTATTGAGCCTATTTAATAAGTCTATTTAATAAGCCTATTTAATGAGCTTATTTAATAAGTATTTAATGAGCCTATTTAATACGTCTATTTAATAAGCCTATTTAATAGGCCTATTTAATAAGTCTAAGTTGCTGAAATAAGCCTATTTAATCAGCCTATTTAATACGCCTATTTAATAAGTCTAAGTTGCTGAAATAAGCCTAATTAATAAGCCCAAGTTGCTGAAATAAGCCTACTTAATTAGGCTATTTAATAAGCCTAAGTTGCTGAAATAAGCCTATTTAATAAGCGTAAGTTGCTGAAAAAGGCTATTTAATAAGTCTAAGTTGCTGAAATAAGCCTATTTAATAAGCCTAAGTTGCTGAAATAAGCCTATTTAATAAGCCTATTTAATAGGCCTATTTAATAAGTCTAATTTGCTGAAATAAGCCTATTTAATACGCCTATTTAATAGGCCTATTTAATAAGTCTATGTTGCTGAAATAAGCCTATTTAATAAGCCTAAGTTGCTGAATGAGCCTATTTAATAAGCCTAAGTTGCTGAAATAAGCCTATTTAATAAGCCTAAGTTGCTGAATAAGCCTATTTAATATGCCTAAGTTGCTGAATAAACCTATTTAATAAGTCTAAGTTGCTGAAATAAGCCTATTTAATAAGGCTATTTAATGAGCCTAAGTTGCTGAAATAAGCCTATTTAATGAGGCTATTTAAAGAGCCTAAGTTGCTGAAATAAGCCTATTTAATAAGCCTAAGTTGCTGAATAAACCTATTTAATAAGTCTAAGTTGCTGAAATAAGCCTATTTAATAAGGCTATTTAATAAGCCTAAGTTGCTGAATAAGCCTATTTAATAAGTCTAAGTTGCTGAAATAAGGCCATTTAATAAGCCTAAGTTGCTGAAATAAGGCTATTTAATAAGTTTAAGTTGCTGAAATAAGCCTATTTAATAAGCCTAAGTTGCTGAAATAAGCCTATTTAATGAGGCTATTTAATGAGCCTAAGTTGCTGAAATAAGCCTATTTAATAAGCCTAAGTTTCTGAACTAAGCCTATTTAAAAAGGTATATTTAATAAGTCTAAGTTGCTGAAATAAACCTATTTAAAAATGATATTTAATAAGCCTAAGTTGCTGAAATAAACCTGTTTAATAAGGCTATTTAATAAGCCTAAGTTGCTGAATAAGCCTATTTAATAAGTCTAAGTTGCTGAAATAAGGCTATTTAATAAGCCTACGTTGCTGAAATAAGGCTATTTAATAAGTTTAAGTTGCTGAAATAAGCCTAATTAATAAGCCTAAGTTGCTGAAATAAGCCTATTTAATGAGGCTATTTAATGAGCCTAAGTTGCTGAAATAAGGCTATTTAATAAGCCTACGTTGCTGAAATAAGGCTATTTAATAAGTTTAAGTTGCTGAAATAAGCCTAATTAATAAGCCTAAGTTGCTGAAATAAGGCTATTTAATAAGTTTAAGTTGCTGAAATAAGCCGATTTAATAAGTCTAAGTTGCTGAAATAAGCCTATTTAATCAGCCTATTTAATACGCCTATTTAATAAGTCTAAGTTGCTGAAATAAGCCTTTTTAATCAGCGTAAGTTGCTGAAATAAGCCTATTTAATAAGTCTAAGTTGCTGAAATAAGCCTATTTAATAAGCCTAAGTTGCTGAAATAAGCCTACTTAATTAGGCTATTTAATAAGTCTAAGTTGCTGAAATAAGCCTATTTAATAAGCCCAAGTTGCTGAAATAAGCCTACTTAATTAGGCTATTTAATAAGCCTAAGTTGCTGAAATAAGCCTATTTAATATGCGTAAGTTTCTGAAAAAGGCTATTTAATAAGTCTAAGTTGCTGAAATAAGCCTATTTAATAAGCCTAAGTTGCTGAAATAAGCCTATTTAATAAGCCTATTTAATAGGCCTATTTAATAAGTCTAATTTGCTGAAATAAGCCTATTTAATAAGCCTATTTAATAGGCCTATTTAATAAGTCTAAGTTGCTGAAATAAGCCTATTTAATAAGCCTAAGTTGCTGAATAAGCCTATTTAATAAGCCTAAGTTGCTGAATAAACCTATTTAATAAGTCTAAGTTGCTGAAATAAGCCTATTTAATAAGGCTATTTAATAAGCCTAAGTTGCTGAATAAGCCTATTTAATAAGTCTAAGTTGCTGAAATAAGGCCATTTAATAAGCCTAAGTTGCTGAAATAAGGCTATTTAATAAGTTTAAGTTGCTGAAATAAGCCTATTTAATAAGCCTAAGTTGCTGAAATAAGCCTATTTAATGAGGCTATTTAATGAGCCTAAGTTGCTGAAATAAGCCTATTTAATAAGCCTAAGTTTCTGAACTAAGCCTATTTAAAAAGGTATATTTAATAAGTCTAAGTTGCTGAAATAAACCTATTTAAAAATGATATTTAATAAGCCTAAGTTGCTGAAATAAACCTGTTTAATAAGGCTATTTAATAAGCCTAAGTTGCTGAATAAGCCTATTTAATAAGTCTAAGTTGCTGAAATAAGGCTATTTAATAAGCCTACGTTGCTGAAATAAGGCTATTTAATAAGTTTAAGTTGCTGAAATAAGCCTAATTAATAAGCCTAAGTTGCTGAAATAAGCCTATTTAATTAGGCTATTTAATGAGCCTAAGTTGCTGAAATAAGCCTATTTAATAAGCCTAAGTTTCTGAACTAAGCCTATTTAAAAAGGTATATTTAATAAGTCTAAGTTGCTGAAATAAACCTATTTAAAAATGCTATTTAATAAGCCTAAGTTGCTGAAATAAACCTGTTTAATAAGGCTATTTAATAAGCATAAGTTGCTGAAATAAGCTTATTTAATAAGCCTAAGTTGCTGAAATAAGCCTATTTAATAAGGCTATTTAATAAGTCTATTTTGCTGAAATAAACCTATTTAATAAGCCTAAGTTGCTAAAATAAGCCTATTTAATTAGTCTATTTAATAAGTCTATTTAATAAGCCTATTTAATAAGCCTATTTAATAAGCCTATTTAATAAGCCTATTTAAATCACCTATTTAATAAACATATTTAATAAGTATTTAATGAGCCTATTTAATACGTCTATTTAATAAGCCTTTTTAAAAAGCCTATATAATAAGTCTATTTAATAAGCCTATTTAATACGTCTATTTAATAAGTCTATTTAATAAGCCTATTTAATAAGTATTTAATGAGCCTATTTAATAATCCTATTTATTGAGCCTATTTAATAAGCCTATTTATTGAGCCTATTTAATAAGCCTATTTATTGAGCCTATTGAATAAGACTATTTATTGAGCCTATTTATTGAGCCTATTTAATAAGTCTATTTAATAAGCCTATTTAATAAGCCTATTTAATAAGTATTTAATGAGCCTATTTAATATGTCTATTTAATAAGCCTATTTAATAGGCCTATTTAATAAGTCTAAGTTGCTGAAATAAGCCTATTTAATCAGCCTATTTAATACGCCTATTTAATAAGTCTAAGTTGCTGAAATAAGCCTAATGAATAAGCCCAAGTTGCTGAAATAAGCCTACTTAATTAGGCTATTTAATAAGCCTAAGTTGCTGAAATAAGCCTATTTAATAAGCGTAAGTTGCTGAAAAACGCTATTTAATAAGTCTAAGTTGCTGAAATAAGCCTATTTAATAAGCCTAAGTTGCTGAAATAAGCCTATTTAATAAGCCTATTTAATAGGCCTATTTAATAAGTCTAATTTGCTGAAATAAGCCTATTTAATACGCCTATTTAATAGGCCTATTTAATAAGTCTAAGTTGCTGAAATAAGCCTATTTAATAAGCCTAAGTTGCTGAATGAGCCTATTTAATAAGCCTAAGTTGCTGAATAAGCCTGTTTAATAAGCCTAAGTTGCTGAATAAACCTATTTAATAAGTCTAAGTTGCTGAAATAAGCCTATTTAATAAGGCTATTTAATAAGCCTAAGTTGCTGAATAAGCCTATTTAATAAGTCTAAGTTGCTGAAATAAGGCCATTTAATAAGCCTAAGTTGCTGAAATAAGGCTATTTAATAAGTTTAATTTGCTGAAATAAGCCTATTTAATAAGCCTAAGTTGCTGAAATAAGCCTATTTAATGAGGCTATTTAATGAGCCTAAGTTGCTGAAATAAGCCTATTTAATAAGCCTAAGTTTCTGAACTAAGCCTATTTAAAAAGGTATATTTAATAAGTCTAAGTTGCTGAAATAAACCTGTTTCAAAATGATATTTTATAAGCCTAAGTTGCTGAAACAAACCTGTTTAATAAGGCTATTTAATAAGCATAAGTTGCTGAAATAAGCTTATTTAATAAGCCTAAGTTGCTGAAATAAGCCTATTTAATAAGGCTATTTAATAAGCCTAAGTTGCTGAAATAAACCTATTTAATAAGCCTAAGTTGCTAAAATAAGCCTATTTAATGAGGCTATTTAATAAGTCTATTTAATAAGCCTATTTAATAAGCCTATTTAATAAGCCTATTTAATACGCCTATTTAATAAACATATTTAATAAGTATTTAATGAGCCTATTTAATAAGTCTATTTAATAAGCCTTTTTAATAAGCCTATTTAATAAGTTTATTTAATAAGCCTATTTAATAAATCTATTTAATAAGTCTATTTAATAAGCCTATTTATTGAGCCTATTCAATAAGCCTATTTATTGAGCCTATTTAATAAGCCTATTTATTGAGCCTATTTAATAAGCCTATTTCATAAGCCTATTTAATAAGCCTATTTAATAAGCCTATTTAATAAGCCTATTTATTGAGCCTATTTAATAAGCCTATTTAATAAGCCTATTTATTGAGCCTATTTAATAAGTCTATTTAATAAGCCTATTTAATAAGCCTATTTAATAAGTATTTAATGAGCCTATTTAATAAGTCTATTTAATAAGCCTATTTAATAAGTATTTAATGAGCCTATTTAATACGTCTATTTAATAAGCCTATTTATTGAGCCTATTCAATAAGCCTATTTATTGAGCCTATTTAATAAGCCTATTTATTGAGCCTATTTAATAAGCCTATTTCATAAGCCTATTTAATAAGCCTATTTAATACGCCTATTTAATAAGCCTGTTTAATAAGCCTATTTATTGAGCCTATTTAATAAGCCTATTTATTGAGCCTATTTAATAAGTCTATTTAATAAGCCTATTTAATAAGTATTTAATGAGCCTATTTAATACGTCTATTTAATAAGCCTATTTAATAGGCCTATTTAATAAGTCTAAGTTGCTGAAATAAGCCTATTTAATCAGCCTATTTAATACGCCTATTTAATAAGTCTAAGTTGCTGAAATAAGCCTTTTTAATCAGCGTAAGTTGCTGAAATAAGCCTATTTAATAAGCCCAAGTTGCTGAAATAAGACTACTTAATTAGGCTATTTAATAAGCCTAAGTTGCTGAAATAAGCCTATTTAATAAGCGTAAGTTGCTGAAAAAGGCTATTTAATAAGTCTAAGTTGCTGAAATAAGCCTATTTAATAAGCCTAAGTTGCTGAAATAAGCCTATTTAATAAGCCTATTTAATAGGCCTATTTAATAAGTCTAATTTGCTGAAATAAGCCTATTTAATAAGCCTATTTAATAGGCCTATTTAATAAGTCTAAGTTGCTGAAATAAGCCTATTTAATAAGCCTAAGTTGCTGAATGAGCCTATTTAATAAGCCTAAGTTGCTGAAATAAGCCTATTTAATAAGCCTAAGTTGCTGAATAAGCCTATTTATAAGCCTAAGTTGCTGAATAAACCTATTTAATAAGTCTACGTTGCTGAAATAAGCCTATTTAATAAGGCTATTTAATAAGCCTAAGTTGCTGAATAAGCCTATTTAATAAGTCTAAGTTGCTGAAATAAGGCCATTTAATAAGCTTAAGTTGCTGAAATAAGGCTATTTAATAAGTTTAAGTTGCTGAAATAAGCCTATTTAATGAGCCTAAGTTGCTGAAATAAGCCTATTTAATGAGGCTATTTAATGAGCCTAAGTTGCTGAAATAAGCCTATTTAATAAGCCTAAGTTTCTGAACTAAGCCTATTTAAAAAGGTATATTTAATAAGTCTAAGTTGCTGAAATAAACCTATTTAAAAATGATATTTAATAAGCCTAAGTTGCTGAAATAAACCTGTTTAATAAGGCAATTTAATAAGCATAAGTTGCTGAAATAAGCTTATTTAATAAGCCTAAGTTGCTGAAATAAGCCTATTTAATAAGGCTATTTAATAAGCCTAAGTTGCTGAAATAAACCTATTTAATAAGCCTAAGTTGCTAAAATAAGCCTATTTAATGAGGCTATTTAATAAGTCTATTTAATAAGCCTATTTAATTTGCCTATTTAATAAGCCTATTTAATACGCCTATTTAATAAACATATTTAATAAGTATTTAATGAGCCTATTTAATAAGTCTATTTAATAAGCCTTTTTAATAAGCCTATTTAATAAGTCTATTTAATAAGCCTATTTAATAAGTCTATTTAATAAGTCTATTTAATAAGCCTATTTAATAAGTATTTAATGAGCCTATTTAATAAGCCTATTTATTGAGCCTATTTAATAAGCCTATTTATGAGCCTATTCAATAAGCCTATTTATTGAGCCTATTTAATAAGCCTATTTATTGAGCCTATTTAATAAGCCTATTTCATAAGCCTATTTAATAAGCCTATTTAATAAGCCTATTTAATAAGCCTATTTATTGAGCCTATTTAATAAGCCTATTTAATAAGCCTATTTATTGAGCCTATTTAATAAGTCTATTTAATAAGCCTATTTAATAAGCCTATTTAATAAGTATTTAATGAGCCTATTTAATAAGTCTATTTAATAAGCCTATGTAATAGGCCTATTTAAAAAGTCTAAGTTGCTGAAATAAGCCTATTTAATAAGCCTATTTAATAGGCCTATTTAATAAGTCTAAGTTGCTGAAATAAGCCTATTTAATAAGCCTAAGTTTCTGAATGATCCTATTTAATAAGCCTAAGTTGCTGAAATAAACCTATTTAATAAGCCTAAGTTGCTGAATACGCCTATTTAATAAGCCTAAGTTGCTGAACAAACCTATTTAATAAGTCTAAGTTGCTGAAATAAGCCTATTTAATAAGGCTATTTAATATTTCTAAGTTGCTGAAATAAGCCTATTTAATAAGCCTATTTAATAGGCCTATTTAATAAGTATTTAATGAGGCTATTTAATAAGCCTATTTAATACGCCTGTTTAATAAGCCTATTTAATAAGTCTAAGTTGCTGGAATAAGCCTATTTAATCAGCCTATTTAATATGCCTATTTAATAAGTCTAAGTTGCTGAAATAAGCCTTTTTAATCAGCGTAAGTTGCTGAAATAAGCCTATTTAATAAGCCCAAGTTGCTGAAATAAGCCTACTTAATTAGGCTATTTAATAAGCCTAAGTTGCTGAAATAAGCCTATTTAATAAGCGTAAGTTGCTGAAAAAGGCTATTTAATAAGTCTAAGTTGCTGAAATAAGCCTATTTAATAAGCCTAAGTTGCTGAAATAAGCCTATTTAATAAGCCAATTTAATAGGCCTATTTAATAAGTCTAATTTGGTGAAATAAGCCTATTTAATAAGCCTATTTAATAGGCCTATTTAATAAGTCTAAGTTGCTGAAATAAGCCTATTTAATAAGCCTAAGTTGCTGAATGAGCCTATTTAATAAGCCTAAGTTGCTGAAATAAGCCTATTTAATAAGCCTAAGTTGCTGAATAAGCCTATTTAATAAGCCTAAGTTGCTGAATAAACCTATTTAATAAGTCTAAGTTGCTGAAATAAGCCTATTTAATAAGGCTATTTAATAAGCCTAAGTTGCTGAATAAGCCTATTTAATAAGTCTAAGTTGCTGAAATAAGGCCATTTAATAAGCCTAAGTTGCTGAAATAAGGCTATTTAATAAGTTTAAGTTGCTGAAATAAGCCTATTTAATAAGCCTAAGTTGCTGAAATAAGCCTATTTAATGAGGCTATTTAATGAGCCTAAGTTGCTGAAATAAGCCTATTTAATAAGCCTAAGTTTCTGAACTAAGCCTATTTAAAAAGGTATATTTAATAAGTCTAAGTTCCTGAAATAAACCTATTTAAAAATGATATTTAATAAGCCTAAGTTGCTGAAATAAACCTGTTTAATAAGGCTATTTAATAAGCATAAGTTGCTGAAATAAGCTTATTTAATAAGCCTAAGTTGCTGAAATAAGCCTATTTAATAAGGCTATTTAATAACCCTAAGTTGCTGAAATAAACCTATTTAATAAGCCTAAGTTGCTAAAATAAGCCTATTTAATGAGGCTATTTAATAAGTCTATTTAATAAGCCTATTTAATAAGCCTATTTAATAAGCCTATTTAATACGCCTATTTAATAAACATATTTAATAAGTATTTAATGAGCCTATTTAATAAGTCTATTTAATGAGCCTTTTTAATAAGCCTATTTAATAAGTCTATTTAATAAGCCTATTTAATAAGTCTATTTAATAAGTCTATTTAATAAGCCTATTTAATAAGTATTTAATGAGCCTATTTAATAAGCCTATTTATTGAGCCTATTTAATAAGCCTATTTATGAGCCTATTCAATAAGCCTATTTATTGAGCCTATTTAATAAGCCTATTTATTGAGCCTATTTAATAAGCCTATTTAATAAGCCTATTTAATAAGCCTATTTAATAAGCCTATTTATTGAGCCTATTTAATAAGCCTATTTAATAAGCCTATTTATTGAGCCTATTTAATAAGTCTATTTAATAAGCCTATTTAATAAGCCTATTTAATAAGTATTTAATGAGCCTATTTAATAAGTCTATTTAATAAGCCTATGTAATAGGCCTATTTAAAAAGTCTAAGTTGCTGAAATAAGCCTATTTAATAAGCCTATTTAATAGGCCTATTTAAGAAGTCTAAGTTGCTGAAATAAGCCTATTTAATAAGCCTAAGTTTCTGAATGATCCTATTTAATAAGCCTAAGTTGCTGAAATAAACCTATTTAATAAGCCTAAGTTGCTGAATACGCCTATTTAATAAGCCTAAGTTGCTGAACAAACCTATTTAATAAGTCTAAGTTGCTGAAATAAGCCTATTTAATAAGGCTATTTAATATTTCTAAGTTGCTGAAATAAGCCTATTTAATAAGCCTATTTAATAGGCCTATTTAATAAGTATTTAATGAGGCTATTTAATAAGCCTATTTAATAAGCCTGTTTAATAAGCCTATTTAATAAGTCTAAGTTGCTGGAATAAGCCTATTTAATCAGCCTATTTAATATGCCTATTTAATAAGTCTAAGTTGCTGAAATAAGCCTTTTTAATCAACGTAAGTTGCTGAAATAAGCCTATTTAATAAGCCCAAGTTGCTGAAATAAGCCTACTTAATTAGGCTATTTAATAAGCCTAAGTTGCTGAAATAAGCCTATTTAATAAGCGTAAGTTGCTGAAAAAGGCTATTTAATAAGTCTAAGTTGCTGAAATAAGCCTATTTAATAAGCCTAAGTTGCTGAAATAAGCCTATTTAATAAGCCTATTTAATAGGCCTATTTAATAAGTCTAATTTGGTGAAATAAGCCTATTTAATAAGCCTATTTAATAGGCCTATTTAATAAGTCTAAGTTGCTGAAATAAGCCTATTTAATAAGCCTAAGTTGCTGAATGAGCCTATTTAATAAGCCTAAGTTGCTGAAATAAGCCTATTTAATAAGCCTAAGTTGCTGAATAAGCCTATTTAATAAGCCTAAGTTGCTGAATAAACCTATTTAATAAGTCTAAGTTGCTGAAATAAGCCTATTTAATAAGGCTATTTAATAAGCCTAAGTTGCTGAATAAGCCTATTTAATAAGTCTAAGTTGCTGAAATAAGGCCATTTAATAAGCCTAAGTTGCTGAAATAAGGCTATTTAATAAGTTTAAGTTGCTGAAATAAGCCTATTTAATAAGCCTAAGTTGCTGAAATAAGCCTATTTAATGAGGCTATTTAATGAGCCTAAGTTGCTGAAATAAGCCTATTTAATAAGCCTAAGTTTCTGAACTAAGCCTATTTAAAAAGGTATATTTAATAAGTCTAAGTTCCTGAAATAAACCTATTTAAAAATGATATTTAATAAGCCTAAGTTGCTGAAATAAACCTGTTTAATAAGGCTATTTAATAAGCATAAGTTGCTGAAATAAGCTTATTTAATAAGCCTAAGTTGCTGAAATAAGCCTATTTAATAAGGCTATTTAATAAGCCTAAGTTGCTGAAATAAACCTATTTAATAAGCCTAAGTTGCTAAAATAAGCCTATTTAATGAGGCTATTTAATAAGTCTATTTAATAAGCCTATTTAATAAGCCTATTTAATAAGCCTATTTAATACGCCTATTTAATAAACATATTTAATAAGTATTTAATGAGCCTATTTAATAAGTCTATTTAATAAGCCTTTTTAATAAGCCTATTTAATAAGTCTATTTAATAAGCCTATTTAATAAGTCTATTTAATAAGTCTATTTAATAAGTCTATTTAATAAGTATTTAATGAGCCTATTTAATAAGCCTATTTATTGAGCCTATTTAATAAGCCTATTTATTGAGCCTATTCAATAAGCCTATTTATTGAGCCTATTTAATAAGCCTATTTATTGAGCCTATTTAATAAGCCTATTTCATACGCCTATTTAATAAGCCTATTTAATAAGCCTATTTAATAAGCCTATTTATTGAGCCTATTTAATAAGACTATTTAATAAGCCTATTTATTGAGCCTATTTAATAAGTCTATTTAATAAGCCTATTTAATAAGCCTATTTAAAAGTATTTAATGAGCCTATTTAATAAGTCTATTTAATAAGCCTATGTAATAGGCCTATTTAAAAAGTCTAAGTTGCTGAAATAAGCCTATTTAATAAGCCTATTTAATAGGCCTATTTAATAAGTCTAAGTTGCTGAAATAAGCCTATTTAATAAGCCTAAGTTTCTGAATGATCCTATTTAATAAGCCTAAGTTGCTGAAATAAGCCTATTTAATAAGCCTAAGTTGCTGAATACGCCTATTTAATAAGCCTAAGTTGCTGAACAAACCTATTTAATAAGTCTAAGTTGCTGAAATAAGCCTATTTAATAAGGCTATTTAATAAGCCTAAGTTGCTGAAATAAGCCTATTTAATAAGCCTATTTAATAGGCCTATTTAATAAGTATTTAATGAGGCTATTTAATAAGCCTATTTAATAAGCCTATTTAATAAGCCTATTTAATAAGTCTATTTAATAAGCCTATTTAATAAGTCTATTTAATAAGTCTATTTAATAAGCCTATTTAATAAGTATTTAATGAGCCTATTTAATAAGCCTATTTATTGAGCCTATTTAAAGAGCCTATTTATTGAGCCTATTTAATAAGGCTATTTATTGATCCTATTTAATAAGCCTATTTATTGAGCCTATTTAATAAGCCTATTTAATAAGTCTATTTAATAAGCCTATTTAATAAACCTATTTAATAAGCCTATTTATTGAGCCTATTTAATAAGCCAATTTAATAAGCCTATTTATTGAGCCTATTTAATAAGCCTATTTATTGAGCCTATTTAATAAGCCTATTTAATAAGTCTATTTAATAAGTCTATTTAATAAGCCTATTTAATAAGTATTTAATGAGCCTATTTAATAAGCCTATTTATTGAGCCTATTTAATAAGCCTATTTATTGAGCCTATTTAATAAGCCTATTTATTGAGCCTATTTAATGAGCCTATTTATTGAGCATATTTAATAAGCCTATTTAATAAGTCCATTTAATAAGCCTATTTAATAAGCCTATTTAATAAGCCTATTTATTGAGCCTATTTAATAAGCCTATTAATTATGCCTATTTATTGAGCCTATTTAATAAGTCTATTTAATAAGCCTATTTAATAAGCCTATTTAATAAGTATTTAATGAGCCTATTTAATAAGTCTATTTAATACGCCTATTTAATAGGCCTATTTAATAAGTCTAAGTTGCTGAAATAAGCCTATTTAATAAGCCTATTTAATAGGCCTATTTAATAAGTCTAAGTTGCTGAAATAAGCCTATTTAATAAGCCTAAGTTTCTGAATGAGCCTATTTAATAAGCCTAAGTTGCTGAAATAAGCCTATTTAATAAGCCTAAGTTGCTGAATAAGCCTATTTAATAAGCATAAGTTGCTGAAATAAGCCTATTTAATAAGTCTAAGTTGCTGAAATAATGCTATTTAATAAGCCTACGTTGCTGAAATAAGCCTATTTAATAAGCCTAAGTTGCTGAAATAAGGCTAATTAATGAGGCTATTTAATAAGTCTATTTAATAAGCCTATTTAATAAGCCTATTTAATAAGCCTATTTAATACACCTATTTAATAAACCTATTTAATAAGTATTTAATGAGCCTATTTAATAAGTCTATTTAATAAGCCTTTTTAATAAGCCTATTTAATAAGTATTTAATGAGCCTATTTAATAAGCCTATTTATTGAGCCTATTTAATAAGCCTATTTATTGAGCCTATTTAATAAGCCTATTTATTGAGCCTATTTAATTAGCCTATTTATTGAGCCTATTTAATAAGCCTATTTAATAAGTCTATTTAATAAGCCTATTTAATAAGCCTATTTAATAAGCCTATTTATTGAGCCTATTTAATAAGCCCATTTAATAAGCTTATTTATTGAGCCTATTTAATAAGTCTATTTAATAAGCCTATTTAATAAGCCTATTTAATAAGTATTTAATGAGCCTATTTAATAAGTCTATTTAATAAGCCTATTTAATAGGCCTATTTAATAAGTCTAAGTTGCTGAAATAAGCCTATTTAATAAGCCTATTTAATGGGTCTATTTAATAAGTCTAAGTTGCTGAATAAGCCTATTTAATAAGCCTAAGTTTCTGAATGAGCCTATTTAATAAGCCTAAGTTGCTGAAATAAGCCTATTTAATAAGCCTAAGTTGCTGAATAAGCCTATTTAATAAGCCTAAGTTGCTGAAATAAGCCTATTTAATAAGTCTAAGTTGCTGAAATAAGGCTATTTAATAAGCCTAAGTTGCTGAAATAAGCCTATTTAATAAGCCTATTTAATAGGCCTATTTAATAAGTCTAAGTTGCTGAATAAGCCTATTTAATAAGCCTAAGTTGCTGAAATAAGCCTATTTAATAAGTCTAAGTTGCTGAAATAAGGCTAATTAATAAGCCTAAGTTGCTGAAATAAGCCTATTTAATAAGCCTAAGTTGCTGAAATAAGTCTATTTAATAAGTCTAAGTTGCTGAAATAAGCCTATTTAATAAGCCTAAGTTGCTAAAATAAGCCTATTTAATGAGGCTATTTAATAAGTATATTTAATAAGCCTATTTAATAAGCCTATTTAATAAGCCTATTTAATACACCTATTTAATAAACCTATTTAATAAGTATTTAATGGGCCTATTTAATAAGTCTATTTAATAAGCCTTTTTAATAAGCCTATTTAATAAGTCTATTTAATAAGCCTATTTAATAAGTCTATTTAATAAGTCTATTTAATAAGTCTATTTAATAAGTATTTAATGAGCCTATTTAATAAGCCTATTTATTGAGCCTATTTAATAAGCCTATTTATTGAGCCTATTTAATAAGCCTATTTATTGAGCCTATTTAATAAGCCTATTTATTGAGCCTATTTAATAAGCCTATTTAATAAGTCTATTTAATAAGCCTATTTAATAAGTATTTAATGAGCCTATTTAATAAGCCTATTTATTGAGCCTATTTAATAAGCCTATTTATTGAGCCTATTTAATAAGCCTAAGTTGCTGAAATAAGCCTATTTAATAAGCCTAAGTTTCTGAATGAGCCTATTTAATAAGCCTAAGTTGCTGAAATAAGCCTATTTAATAAGCCTAAGTTGCTGAATAAGCCTAGTTAATAAGCCTAAGTTGCTGAATAAACCTATTTAATAAGTCTAAGTTGCTGAATAAGCCTATTTAATAAGCCTAAGTTGCTGAAATAAGCCTATTTAATAAGTCTAAGTTGCTGAAATAAGGCTATTTAATAAGCCTAAGTTGCTGAAATAAGCCTATTTAATAAGCCTAAGTTGCTGAAATAAGGCTATTTAATAAGTCTAAGTTGCTGAAATAAGCCTATTTAATAAGCCTAAGTTGCTAAAATAAGCCTATTTAATGAGGCTATTTAATAAGTCTATTTTATAAGCCTATTTAATAAGCCTATTTAATAAGCCTATTTAATACGCCTATTTAAGCAAACTATTTAATACGTATTTAATGAGCCTATTTAATAAGTCTATTTAATAAGCATTTTTAATAAGCTTATTTAATAAGCCTATTTAATAAGCCTATTTAATAAGTCTATTTAATAAGCCTATTTAATAAGTATTTAATGAACCTATTTAATAAGCCTATTTATTGAGCCTATTTAATTAGCCTATTTATTGAGCCTATTTAATAAGCCCATTTAATAAGTCTATTTAATAAGCCTATTTAATAAGCCTATTTAATAAGCCTATTTATTGAGCCTATTTAATAAGCCCATTTAATAAGCTTATTTATTGAGCCTATTTAATGAGTCTATTTAATAAGCCTATTTAATAGGCCTATTTAATAAGTCTAAGTTGCTGAAATAAGCCTATTTAATACGCCTATTTAATAGGCCAATTTAATAAGTCTAAGTTGCTGAATAAGCCTATTTAATAAGCCTAAGTTTCTGAATGAGCCTATTTAATAAGCCTAAGTTGCTGAAATAAGCCTATTTAATAAGCCTAAGTTGCTGAATAAGCCTATTTAATAAGCCTACGTTGCTGAAATAAGCCTATTTAATAAGTCTAAGTTGCTGAAATAAGGCTATTTAATAAGCCTAAGTTGCTGAAATAAGCCTATTTAATAAGCCTATTTAATAGGCCTATTTAATAAGTCTAAGTTGCTGAATAAGCCTATTTAATAAGCCTAAGTTTCTGAATGAGCCTATTTAATAAGCCTAAGTTGCTGAAATAAGCCTATTTAATAAGCCTAAGTTGCTGAATAAGCCTATTTAATAAGCCTAAGTTGCTGAAATAAGCCTATTTAATAAGTCTAAGTTGCTGAAATAAGGCTATTTAATAAGCCTAAGTTGCTGAAATAAGGCTATTTAATATGTCTAAGTTGCTGAAATAAGCCTATTAAATAAGCCTAAGTTGCTAAAATAAGCCTATTTAATGAGGCTATTTAATGAGTATATTTAATAAGCCTATTTAATAAGCCTATTTAATAAGCCTATTTAATACGCCTATTTAATAAACCTATTTAATAAGTATTTAATGGGCATATTTAATGAGTCTATTTAATAAAGCCTTTTTAATAAGCCTATTTAATAAGTCTATTTAATAAGCCTATTTAATAAGTCTATTTAATAAGTCTATTTAATAAGCCTATTTAATAAGTATTTAATGAGCCTATTTAATGCATCTATTTAATAAGCCTATTTAATAAGGCTATTTAATGAGCCTAAGTTGCTGAAATAAGCCTATTTAATAAGCCTATTTGATAGGCCTATTTAATAAGTCTAAGTTGCTGAAAACAGCCTATTTAATAAGCCTAAGTTTCTGAATGAGCCTATTTAATAAGCCTAAGTTGCTGAAATAAGCCTATTTAATAAGCCTAAGTTGCTGAATATGCCTAGTTAATAAGCCTAAGTTGCTGAATAAACCTATTTAATACGTCTAAGTTGCTGAATAAGCCTATTTAATAATCCTAAGTTGCTGAAATAAGCCTATTTAATAAGTCTAAGTTGCTGAAATAAGGCTATTTAATAAGCCTAAGTTGCTGAAATAAGCCTATTTAATAAGCCTAAGTTGCTGAAATAAGGCTATTTAATAAGTCTAAGTTGCTGAAATAAGCCTATTTAATAAGCCTAAGTTGCTAAAATAAGCCTATTTAATGAGGATATTTAATAAGTCTATTTTATAAGCCTATTTAATAAGCCTATTTAATAAGCCTATTTAATACGCCTATTTAAGAAAACTATTTAATACGTATTTAATGAGCCTATTTAATACGTCTATTTAATAAGCATTTTTAATAAGCTTATTTAATAAGCCTATTTAATAAGCCTATTTAATAAGTCTATTTAATAAGCCTATTTAATAAGTATTTAATGAGCCTATTTAATAAGCCTATTTATTGAGCCTATTTAATTAGCCTATTTATTGAGCCTATTTAATAAGCCCATTTAATAAGTCTATTTAATAAGCCTATTTAATAAGCCTATTTAATAAGCCTATTTATTGAGCCTATTTAATAAGCCCATTTAATAAGCTTATTTATTGAGCCTATTTAATAAGTCTATTTAATAAGCCTATTTAATAAGCCTATTTAATAAGTATTTAATGAGCCAATTTAATAAGTCTATTTAATAAGCCTATTTAATAGGCCTATTTAATAAGTCTAAGTTGCTGAAATAAGCCTATTTAATAAGCCTATTTAATAGGCCAATTTAATAAGTCTAAGTTGCTGAATAAGCCTATTTAATAAGCCTAAGTTTCTGAATGAGCCTATTTAAAAAGCCTAAGTTGCTGAAATAAGCCTATTTAATAAGCCTAAGTTGCTGAATAAGCCTATTTAATAAGCCTAAGTTGCTGAAATAAGCCTATTTAATAAGTCTAAGTTGCTGAAATAAGGCTATTTAATAAGCCTAAGTTGCTGAAATAAGCCTATTTAATAAGCCTATTTAATAGGCCTATTTAATAAGTCTAAGTTGCTGAATAAGCCTATTTAATAAGCCTAAGTTTCTGAATGAGCCTATTTAATAAGCCTAAG
This sequence comes from Petromyzon marinus, assembly GCF_048934315.1. Lineage (NCBI taxonomy): Eukaryota > Metazoa > Chordata > Hyperoartia > Petromyzontiformes > Petromyzontidae > Petromyzon > Petromyzon marinus. Next base: position 5,482,693 of record NW_027423002.1, read on the forward strand.
TTGCTGAAATAAGCCTATTTAATAAGCCTAAGTTGCTGAATAAGCCTATTTAATAAGCCTAAGTTGCTGAAATAAGCCTATTTAATAAGTCTAAGTTGCTGAAATAAGGCTATTTAATAAGCCTAAGTTGTGAAATAAGCCTATTTAATAAGCCTAAGTTGCTGAAATAAGGCTATTTAATAAGTCTAAGTTGCTGAAATAAGCCTATTTAATAAGCCTAAGTTGCTAAAATAAGCCTATTTAATGAGGCTATTTAATAAGTATATTTAATAAGCCTATTTAATAAGCCTATTTAATAAGCCTATTTAATACGCCTATTTAATAAACCTATTTAATAAGTATTTAATGGGCCTATTTATTAAGTCTATTTAATAAGCCTTTTTAATAAGCCTATTTAATAAGTCTATTTAATAAGCCTATTTAATAAGTCTATTTAATAAGTCTATTTAATAAGCCTATTTAATAAGTCTATTTAATAAGCCTATTTAATAAGCCTATTTAATATGCCTATTTATTGAGCCTATTTAATAAGCCTATTTAATAAGCCTATTTATTGAGCCTATTTAATAAGTCTATTTAATGAGCCTATTTAATAAGGCTATTTAATAAGCCTAAGTTGCTGAAATAAGCCTATTTAATAAGCCTAAGTTGCTGAATAAGCCTATTTAATAAGCCTAAGTTGCTGAAATAAGCATATTTATTAAGTCTAAGTTGCTGAAATAAGGCTATTTAATAAGCCTAAGTTGCTGAAATAAGCCTATTTAATAAGCCTATTTAATAGGCCTATTTAATAAGTCTAAGTTGCTGAATAAGCCTATTTAATAAGCCTAAATTTCTGAATGAGCCTATTTAATAAGCTTAAGTTGCTGAAATAAGCCTATTTAATAAGCCTAAGTTGCTGAATAAGCCTATTTAATAAGCCTAAGTTGCTGAAATAAGCCTATTTAATAAGTCTAAGTTGCTGAAATAAGGCTATTTAATAAGCCTAAGTTGCTGAAATAAGCCTATTTAATAAGCCTAAGTTGCTGAAATAAGGCTATTTAATAAGTCTAAGTTGCTAAAATAAGCCTATTTAATGAGACTATTTAATAAGTATATTTAATAAGCCTATTTAATAAGCCTATTTAATAAGCCTATTTAATACGCCTATTTAATAAACCTATTTAATAAGTATTTAATGGGCCTATTTAATAAGTCTATTTAATAAGCCTTTTTAATAAGCCTATTTAATAAGTCTATTTAATAAGCCTATTTAATAAGTCTATTTAATAAGTCTATTTAATAAGCCTATTTAATAAGTATTTAATGAGCCTATTTAATAAGCCTATTTATTGAGCCTATTTAATAAGCCTATTTATTGAGCCTATTTAATAAGCCTATTTATTGAGCCTATTTAATAAGCCTATTTATTGAGCCTATTTAATAAGCCTATTTAATAAGTCTATTTAATAAGCCTATTTAATAAGCCTATTTAATACGCCTATTTATTGAGCCTATTTAATAAGCCTATTTAATAAGCCTATTTATTGAGCCTATTTAATAAGTCTATTTAATAATCCTATTTAATAAGTATTTAATGAGCCTATTTAATGAGCCTAAGTTGCTGAAATAAGCCTATTTAATAAGCCTATTTGATAGGCCTATTTAATAAGTCTAAGTTGCTTAAATAAGCCTATTTAATAAGCCTAAGTTTCTGAATGAGCCTATTTAACAAGCCTAAGTTGCTGAAATAAGCCTATTTAATAAGCCTAAGTTGCTGAATAAGCCTAGTTAATAAGCCTAAGTTGCTGAATAAACCTATTTAATAAGTCTAAGTTGCTGAAATAAGCCTATTTAATAAGTCTAAGTTGCTGAAATAAGGCTATTTAATAAGCCTAAGTTGCTGAAATAAGCCTATTTAATAAGCCTAAGTTGCTGAAATAAGGCTATTTAATGAAGCTATTTAATAAGTCTATTTTATAAGCCTATTTAATAAGCCTATTTAAAAAGGCCTATTTAATACGCCTATTTAAGAAAACTATTTAATAAGTATTTAATGAGCCTATTTTATAAGTCTATTTAATAAGCATTTTTAATAAGCTTATTTAATAAGCCTATTTAATAAGCCTATTTAATAAGTCTATTTAATAAGCCTATTTAATAAGTATTTAATGAGCCTATTTAATAAGCCTATTTATTGAGCCTATTTAATAAGCCTATTTATTGAGCCTATTTAATAAGCCTATTTATTGAGCCTATTTAATAAGCCTATTTATTGAGCCTATTTAATAAGCCTATTTAATAAGTCTATTTAATAAGCCTATTTAATAAGCCTATTTAATAAGCCTATCTATTGAGCCTATTTAATAAGCCTATTTAATAAGCGTATTTATTGAGCCTATTTAATAAGTCTATTTAATAAGCCTATTTAATAAGCCTATTTAATAAGTATTTAATGAGCCTATTTAATAAGTCGATTTAATAAGCCTATTTAATAGGCCTATTTAATAAGCCTAAGTTGCTGAAATAAGCCTATTTAATAAGCCTAAGTTGCTGAATAAGCCTATTTAATAAGCCTAAGTTGCTGAAATAAGCCTATTTAATAAGTCTAAGTTGCTGAAATGAGGCAATTTAATAAGCATAAGTTGCTGAAATAAGCCTATTTAATAAGCCTAAGTTGCTGAAATAAGGCTATTTAATAAGTCTAAGTTCCTGAAATAAGCCTATTTAATAAGCCTAAGTTGCTGAAATAAGTATATTTAATAAGCATAAGTTGCTGAAATAAGCCTTTTTAATCAGCGTAAGTTGCTGAAATAAGCCTATTTAATAAGCCCAAGTTGCTGAAATGAGCCTACTTAATTAGGCTATTTAATAAGCCTAAGTTGCTGAAATAAGCCTATTTAATAAGCGTAAGTTGCTGAAATAAGGCTATTTAATAAGCCTAAGTTGCTGAAATAAGCCTATTTAATAAGCCTAAGTTGCTGAAATAAGCCTATTTCATAAGCCTATTTACTAAGCCTCAGTTGCTGAAATAAGCCTATTTAATAAGCCTATTTAATAAGCCTATTTAATAGGCCTATTTAATAAGTCTAAGTTGCTGAAATAAGCCTATTTAATAAGCCTATTTAATAGGCCTATTTAATAAGTCTAAGTTGCTGAAATAAGCCTATTTAATAAGCCTAAGTTGCTGAATGAGCCTATTTAATAAACCTAAGTTGCTGAAATATACCTATTTAATAAGCCTAAGTTGCTGAATAAGCCTATTTAATAAGTCTAAGTTGCTGAAATAAGCCTATTTAATAAGGCTATTTAATAAGCCTAAGTTGCTGAATAAGCCTATTTAATAAGTCTAAGTTGCTGAAATAAGGCTTTTTAATAAGCCTACGTTGCTGAAATAAGGCTATTTAATAAGTTTAAGTTGCTGAAATAAGCCTATTTAATAAGCCTAAGTTGCTGAAATAAGCCTATTTAATGAGGCTATTTAATGAGCCTAAGTTGCTGAAATAAGCCTATTTAATAAGCCTATGTTTCTGAACTAAGACTATTTAAAAAGGTATATTTAATAAGTCTAAGTTGCTGAAATAAACCTATTTAAAAATGCTATTTAATAAGCCTAAGTTGCTGAAATAAACCTGTTTAATAAGGCTATTTAATAAGCATAAGTTGCTGAAATAAGCTTATTTAATAAGCCTAAGTTGCTGAAATAAGCCTATTTAATAAGGCTATTTAATAAGTCTAAGTTGCTGAAATAAACCTATTTAATAAGCCTAAGTTGCTAAAATAAGCCTATTTAATTAGTCTATTTAATAAGTCTATTTAATAAGCCTATTTAATAAGCCTATTTAATAAGCCTATTTAATAAGCCTATTTAAATCGCCCATTTAATAAACATATTTAATAAGTATTTAATGAGCCTATTTAATACGTCTATTTAATAAGCCTTTTTAAAAAGCCTATTTAATAAGTCGATTTAATAAGCCTATTTAATACGTCTATTTAATAAGTCTATTTAATAAGCCTATTTAATAAGTATTTAATGAGCCTATTTAATAAGCCTATTTATTGAGCCTATTTAATAAGCCTATTTATTGAGCCTATTTAATGAGCCTATTTATTGAGCCTATTTAATAAGCCTATTTAATACGTCTTTTTAATAAGCCTATTTAATAAGCCTATTTAATAAGCCTATTTATTGAGCCTATTTAATAAGCCTATTTAATATGCCTATTTATTGAGCCTATTTAATAAGTCTATTTAATAAGCCTGTTTAATAAGCCTATTTAATAAATATTTAATGAGCCTATTTAATAAGTCTATTTAATAAGCCTATTTAATAGGCCTATTTAATAAGTCTAAGTTGCTGAAATAAGCCTATTTAATAAGCCTAAGTTGCTGAAATAAGTATATTTAATAAGCATAAGTTGCTGAAATAAGCCTTTTTAATCAGCGTAAGTTGCTGAAATAAGCCTATTTAATAAGCCCAAGTTGCTGAAATGAGCCTACTTAATTAGGCTATTTAATAAGCCTAAGTTGCTGAAATAAGCCTATTTAATAAGCGTAAGTTGCTGAAATAAGGCTATTTAATAAGTCTAAGTTGCTGAAATAAGCCTATTTAATAAGCCTAAGTTGCTGAAATAAGCCTATTTAATAAGCCTATTTACTAAGCCTAAGTTGCTGAAATAAGCCTATTTAATAAGCCTATTTAATAAGCCTATTTAATAGGCCTATTTAATAAGTCTAAGTTGCTGAAATAAGCCTATTTAATAAGCCTAAGTTGCTGAATGAGCCTATTTAATAAACCTAAGTTGCTGAAATATACCTATTTAATAAGCCTAAGTTGCTGAATAAGCCTATTTAATAAGTCTAAGTTGCTGAAATAAGCCTATTTAATAAGGCTATTTAATAAGCCTAAGTTGCTGAATAAGCCTATTTAATAAGTCTAAGTTGCTGAAATAAGGCTTTTTAATAAGCCTACGTTGCTGAAATAAGGCTATTTAATAAGTTTAAGTTGCTGAAATAAGCCTATTTAATAAGCCTAAGTTGCTGAAATAAGCCTATTTAATGAGGCTATTTAATGAGCCTAAGTTGCTGAAATAAGCCTATTTAATAAGCCTATGTTTCTGAACTAAGACTATTTAAAAAGGTATATTTAATAAGTCTAAGTTGCTGAAATAAACCTATTTAAAAATGCTATTTAATAAGCCTAAGTTGCTGAAATAAACCTGTTTAATAAGGCTATTTAATAAGCATAAGTTGCTGAAATAAGCTTATTTAATAAGCCTAAGTTGCTGAAATAAGCCTATTTAATAAGGCTATTTAATAAGTCTAAGTTGCTGAAATAAACCTATTTAATAAGCCTAAGTTGCTAAAATAAGCCTATTTAATTAGTCTATTTAATAAGTCTATTTAATAAGCCTATTTAATAAGCCTATTTAATAAGCCTATTTAATAAGCCTATTTAAATCGCCCATTTAATAAACATATTTAATAAGTATTTAATGAGCCTATTTAATACGTCTATTTAATAAGCCTTTTTAAAAAGCCTATTTAATAAGTCGATTTAATAAGCCTATTTAATACGTCTATTTAATAAGTCTATTTAATAAGCCTATTTAATAAGTATTTAATGAGCCTATTTAATAAGCCTATTTATTGAGCCTATTTAATAAGCCTATTTATTGAGCCTATTTAATGAGCCTATTTATTGAGCCTATTTAATAAGCCTATTTAATACGTCTTTTTAATAAGCCTATTTAATAAGCCTATTTAATAAGCCTATTTATTGAGCCTATTTAATAAGCCTATTTAATATGCCTATTTATTGAGCCTATTTAATAAGTCTATTTAATAAGCCTGTTTAATAAGCCTATTTAATAAATATTTAATGAGCCTATTTAATAAGTCTATTTAATAAGCCTATTTAATAGGCCTATTTAATAAGTCTAAGTTGCTGAAATAAGCCTATTTAATAAGCCTAAGTTGCTGAAATAAGTATATTTAATAAGCATAAGTTGCTGAAATAAGCCTTTTTAATCAGCGTAAGTTGCTGAAATAAGCCTATTTAATAAGCCCAAGTTGCTGAAATGAGCCTACTTAATTAGGCTATTTAATAAGCCTAAGTTGCTGAAATAAGCCTATTTAATAAGCGTAAGTTGCTGAAATAAGGCTATTTAATAAGTCTAAGTTGCTGAAATAAGCCTATTTAATAAGCCTAAGTTGCTGAAATAAGCCTATTTAATAAGCCTATTTACTAAGCCTAAGTTGCTGAAATAAGCCTATTTAATAAGCCTATTTAATAAGCCTATTTAATAGGCCTATTTAATAAGTCTAAGTTGCTGAAATAAGCCTATTTAATAAGCCTATTTAATAGGCCTATTTAATAAGTCTAAGTTGCTGAAATAAGCCTATTTAATAAGCCTAAGTTGCTGAATGAGCCTATTTAATAAACCTAAGTTGCTGAAATAAGCCTATTTAATAAGCCTAAGTTGCTGAATAAGCCTATTTAATAAGTCTAAGTTGCTGAAATAAGCCTATTTAATAAGGCTATTTAATAAGCCTAAGTTGCTGAATAAGTCTATTTAATAAGTCTAAGTTGCTGAAATAAGGCTATTTAATAAGCCTACGTTGCTGAAATAAGGCTATTTAATAAGTTTAAGTTGCTGAAATAAGCCTATTTAATAAGCCTAAGTTGCTGAAATAAGCCTATTTAATGAGGCTATTTAATGAGCCTAAGTTGCTGAACTAAGACTATTTAAAAAGGTATATTTAATAAGTCTAAGTTGCTGAAATAAACCTATTTAAAAATGCTATTTAATAAGCCTAAGTTGCTGAAATAAACCTGTTTAATAAGGCTATTTAATAAGCATAAGTTGCTGAAATAAGCTTATTTAATAAGCCTAAGTTGCTGAAATAAGCCTATTTAATAAGGCTATTTAATAAGTCTAAGTTGCTGAAATAAACCTATTTAATAAGCCTAAGTTGCTAAAATAAGCCTATTTAATTAGTCTATTTAATAAGTCTATTTAATAAGCCTATTTAATAAGCCTATTTAATAAGACTATTTAATAAGCCTATTTAAATCGCCTATTTAATAAACATATTTAATAAGTATTTAATGAGCCTATTTAATACGTCTATTTAATAAGCCTTTTTAAAAAGCCTATTTAATAAGTCTATTTAATAAGCCTATTTAATACATCTATTTAATAAGTCTATTTAATAAGCCTATTTAATAAGTATTTAATGAGCCTATTTAATAAGCCTATTTATTGAGCCTATTTAATAAGCCTATTTATTGAGCCTATTTAATAAGCCTATTTATTGAGCCTATTTAATAAGCCTATTTATTGAGCCTATTTAATAAGCCTATTTAATACGTCTTTTTAATAAGCCTATTTAATAAGCCTATTTAATAAGCCTATTTATTGAGCCTATTTAATAAGCCTATTTAATATGCCTATTTATTGAGCCTATTTAATAAGTCTATTTAATAAGCCTGTTTAATAAGCCTATTTAATAAATATTTAATGAGCCTATTTAATAAGTCTATTTAATAAGCCTATTTAATAGGCCTATTTAATAAGTCTAAGTTGCTGAAATAAGCCTATTTAATCAGCCTATTTAATATGCCTATTTAATAAGTCTAAGTTGCTGAAATAAGCCTTTTTAATCAGCATAAGTTGCTGAAATAAGCCTATTTAATAAGCCCAAGTTGCTGAAATAAGCCTACTTAATTAGGCTATTTAATAAGCCTAAGTTGCTGAAATAAGCCTATTTAATAAGCGTAAGTTGCTGAAATAAGGCTATTTAATAAGTCTAAGTTGCTGAAATAAGCCTATTTAATAAGCCTAAGTTGCTGAAATAAGCCTATTTAATAAGCCTATTTAATAAGCCTAAGTTTCTGAAATAAGCCTATTTAATAAGCCTATTTAATAGGCCTATTTAATAAGTCTAATTTGCTGAAATAAGCCTATTTATTAAGCCTATTTAATAGGCCTATTTAATAAGTCTATATTGCTGAAATAAGCCTATTTAATAAGCCTAAGGTGCTGAATGAGCCTAATTAATAAGCCTAAGTTGCTGAAATAAGCCTATTTAATAAGCCTAAGTTGCTGAATAAGCCTATTTAATAAGCCTAAGTTGCTGAATAAACCTATTTAATAAGTCTAAGTTGCTGAAATAAGCCTATTTAATAAGGCTATTTAATAAGCCTAAGTTGCTGAATAAGCCTATTTAATAAGTCTAAGTTGCTGAAATAAGGCTATTTAATAAGCCTAAGTTGCTGAAATAAGGCTATTTAATAAGTTTAAGTTGCTAAAATAAGCCTATTTAATAAGCCTAAGTTGCTGAAATAAGCCTATTTAATAAGGCTATTTAATGAGCCTAAGTTGCTGAAATAAGCCTATTTAATAAGCCTAAGTTTCTGAACTAAGCCTATTTAAAAAGGTATATTTAATAAGTCTAAGTTGCTGAAATAAACCTGTTTAATAAGTATATTTAATAAGCATAAGTTGCTGAAATAAGCTTATTTAATAAGCCTAAGTTGCTGAAATAAGCCTATTTAATAAGGCTATTTAATAAGTCTAAGTTGCTGAAATAAACCTATTTAATAAGCCTAAGTTGCTAAAATAAGCCTATTTAATGAGGCTATTTAATAAGTCTATTTAATAAGCCTATTTAATAAGCCTATTTAATAAGCCTATTTAATAAGCCTATTTAAATCGCCTATTTAATAAACATATTTAATAAGTATTTAATGAGCCTATTTAATACGTCTATTTAATAAGCCTTTTTAAAAAGCCGATTTAATAAGTCTATTTAATAAGCCTATTTAATACGTCTATTTAATAAGTCTATTTAATAAGCCTATTTAATAAGTATTTAATGAGCCTATTTAATAAGCCTATTTATTGAGCCTATTTAATAAGCCTATTTATTGAGCCTATTTAATAAGCCTATTTATTGAGCCTATTTAGTAAGCCTATTTATTTAGCCTATTTAATAAGCCTATTTATTGAGCCTATTTAATAAGCCTATTTAATACGTCTTTTTAATAAGCCTATTTAATAAGCCTATTTAATAAGCCTATTTATTGAGCCTATTTAATAAGCCTATTTAATATGCCTATTTATTGAGCCTATTTAATAAGTCTATTTAATAAGCCTGTTTAATAAGCCTATTTAATAAATATTTAATGAGCCTATTTAATACGTCTATTTAATAAGCCTTTTTAAAAAGCCTATTTAATAAGTCTATTTAATAAGCCTATTTAATACATCTATTTAATAAGTCTATTTAATAAGCCTATTTAATAAGTATTTAATGAGCCTATTTAATAAGCCTATTTATTGAGCCTATTTAATAAGCCTATTTATTGAGCCTATTTAATAAGCCTATTTATTGAGCCTATTTAATAAGCCTATTTATTGAGCCTATTTAATAAGCCTATTTAATACGTCTTTTTAATAAGCCTATTTAATAAGCCTATTTAATAAGCCTATTTATTGAGCCTATTTAATAAGCCTATTTAATATGCCTATTTATTGAGCCTATTTAATAAGTCTATTTAATAAGCCTGTTTAATAAGCCTATTTAATAAATATTTAATGAGCCTATTTAATAAGTCTATTTAATAAGCCTATTTAATAGGCCTATTTAATAAGTCTAAGTTGCTGAAATAAGCCTATTTAATCAGCCTATTTAATATGCCTATTTAATAAGTCTAAGTTGCTGAAATAAGCCTTTTTAATCAGCGTAAGTTGCTGAAATAAGCCTATTTAATAAGCCCAAGTTGCTGAAATAAGCCTACTTAATTAGGCTATTTAATAAGCCTAAGTTGCTGAAATAAGCCTATTTAATAAGCGTAAGTTGCTGAAATAAGGCTATTTAATAAGTCTAAGTTGCTGAAATAAGCCTATTTAATAAGCCTAAGTTGCTGAAATAAGCCTATTTAATAAGCCTATTTAATAAGCCTAAGTTTCTGAAATAAGCCTATTTAATAAGCCTATTTAATAGGCCTATTTAATAAGTCTAATTTGCTGAAATAAGCCTATTTATTAAGCCTATTTAATAGGCCTATTTAATAAGTCTATATTGCTGAAATAAGCCTATTTAATAAGCCTAAGGTGCTGAATTAGCCTAATTAATAAGCCTAAGTTGCTGAAATAAGCCTATTTAATAAGCCTAAGTTGCTGAATAAGCCTATTTAATAAGCCTAAGTTTCTGAATAAACCTATTTAATAAGTCTAAGTTGCTGAAATAAGCCTATTTAATAAGGCTATTTAATAAGCCTAAGTTGCTGAATAAGCCTATTTAATAAGTCTAAGTTGCTGAAATAAGGCTATTTAATAAGCCTAAGTTGCTGAAATAAGGCTATTTAATAAGTTTAAGTTGCTAAAATAAGCCTATTTAATAAGCCTAAGTTGCTGAAATAAGCCTATTTAATAAGGCTATTTAATGAGCCTAAGTTGCTGAAATAAGCCTATTTAATAAGCCTAAGTTTCTGAACTAAGCCTATTTAAAAAGGTATATTTAATAAGTCTAAGTTGCTGAAATAAACCTGTTTAATAAGTATATTTAATAAGCATAAGTTGCTGAAATAAGCTTATTTAATAAGCCTAAGTTGCTGAAATAAGCCTATTTAATAAGGCTATTTAATAAGTCTAAGTTGCTGAAATAAACCTATTTAATAAGCCTAAGTTGCTAAAATAAGCCTATTTAATGAGGCTATTTAATAAGTCTATTTAATAAGCCTATTTAATAAGCCTATTTAATAAGCCTATTTAATAAGCCTATTTAAATCGCCTATTTAATAAACATATTTAATAAGTATTTAATGAGCCTATTTAATACGTCTATTTAATAAGCCTTTTTAAAAAGCCGATTTAATAAGTCTATTTAATAAGCCTATTTAATACGTCTATTTAATAAGTCTATTTAATAAGCCTATTTAATAAGTATTTAATGAGCCTATTTAATAAGCCTATTTATTGAGCCTATTTAATAAGCCTATTTATTGAGCCTATTTAATAAGCCTATTTATTGAGCCTATTTAATAAGCCTATTTATTTAGCCTATTTAATAAGCCTATTTATTGAGCCTATTTAATAAGCCTATTTAATACGTCTTTTTAATAAGCCTATTTAATAAGCCTATTTAATAAGCCTATTTATTGAGCCTATTTAATAAGCCTATTTAATATGCCTATTTATTGAGCCTATTTAATAAGTCTATTTAATAAGCCTGTTTAATAAGCCTATTTAATAAATATTTAATGAGCCTATTTAATAAGTCTATTTAATAAGCCTATTTAATAGGCCTATTTAATAAGTCTAAGTTGCTGAAATAAGCCTATTTAATCAGCCTATTTAATACGCCTATTTAATAAGTCTAAGTTGCTGAAATAAGCCTTTTTAATCAGCGTAAGTTGCTGAAATAAGCCTATTTAATAAGCCCAAGTTGCTGAAATAAGCCTACTTAATTAGGATATTTAATAAGCCTAAGTTGCTGAAATAAGCCTATTTAATAAGCGTAAGTTGCTGAAATAAGGCTATTTAATAAGTCTAAGTTGCTGAAATAAGCCTATTTAATAAGCCTAAGTTGCTGAAATAAGCCTATTTAATAAGCCTATTTAATAAGCCTAAGTTTCTGAAATAAGCCTATTTAATAAGCCTATTTAATAGGCCTATTTAATAAGTGTAATTTGCTGAAATAAGCCTATTTAATAAGCCTATTTAATAGGCCTATTTAATAAGTCTATATTGCTGAAATAAGCCTATTTAATAAGCCTAAGGTGCTGAATGAGCCTAATTAATAAGCCTAAGTTGCTGAAATAAGCCTATTTAATAAGCCTAAGTTGCTGAATAAGCCTATTTAATAAGCCTAAGTTGCTGAATAAACCTATTTAATAAGTCTAAGTTGCTGAAATAAGCCTATTTAATAAGGCTATTTAATAAGCCTAAGTTGCTGAATAAGCCTATTTAATAAGTCTAAGTTGCTGAAATAAGGCTATTTAATAAGCCTAAGTTGCTGAAATAAGGCTATTTAATAAGTTTAAGTTGCTAAAATAAGCCTATTTAATAAGCCTAAGTTGCTGAAATAAGCCTATTTAATAAGGCTATTTAATGAGCCTAAGTTGCTGAAATAAGCCTATTTAATAAGCCTAAGTTTCTGAACTAAGCCTATTTAAAAAGGTATATTTAATAAGTCTAAGTTGCTGAAATAAACCTGTTTAATAAGTATATTTAATAAGCATAAGTTGCTGAAATAAGCTTATTTAATAAGCCTAAGTTGCTGAAATAAGCCTATTTAATAAGGCTATTTAAAAAGTCTAAGTTGCTGAAATAAACCTATTTAATAAGCCTAAGTTGCTAAAATAAGCCTATTTAATGAGGCTATTTAATAAGTCTATTTAATAAGCCTATTTAATAAGCCTATTTAATAAGCCTATTTAATAAGCCTATTTAAATCGCCTATTTAATAAACATATTTAATAAATATTTAATGAGCCTATTTAATACGTCTATTTAATAAGCCTTTTTAAAAAGCCGATTTGATAAGTCTATTTAATAAGCCTATTTAATACGTCTATTTAATAAGTCTATTTAATAAGCCTATTTAATAAGTATTTAATGAGCCTATTTAATAAGCCTATTTATTGAGCCTATTTAATAAGCCTATTTATTGAGCCTATTTAATAAGCCTATTTATTGAGCCTATTTAATAAGCCTATTTATTGAGCCTATTTAATAAGCCTATTTAATACGTCTTTTTAATAAGCCTATTTAATAAGCCTATTTAATAAGCCTATTTATTGAGCCTATTTAATAAGCCTATTTAATATGCCTATTTATTGAGCCTATTTAATAAGTCTATTTAATAAGCCTGTTTAATAAGCCTATTTAATAAATATTTAATGAGCCTATTTAATAAGTCTATTTAATAAGCCTATTTAATAGGCCTATTTAATAAGTCTAAGTTGCTGAAATAAGCCTATTTAATCAGCCTATTTAATACGTCTATTTAATAAGTCTAAGTTGCTGAAATAAGCCTTTTTAATCAGCGTAAGTTGCTGAAATAAGCCTATTTAATAAGCCCAAGTTGCTGAAATAAGCCTACTTAATTAGGCTATTTAATAAGCCTAAGTTGCTGAAATAAGCCTATTTAATAAGCGTAAGTTGCTGAAATAAGGCTATTTAATAAGTCTAAGTTGCTGAAATAAGCCTATTTAATAAGCCTAAGTTGCTGAAATAAGCCTATTTAATAAGCCTATTTAATAAGCCTAAGTTGCTGAAATAAGCCTATTTAATAAGCCTATTTAATAGGCCTATTTAATAAGTCTAATTTGCTGAAATAAGCCTATTTAATAAGCCTATTTAATAGGCCTATTTAATAAGTCTAAGTTGCTGAAATAAGCCTATTTAATAAGCCTAAGGTGCTGAATGAGCCTAATTAATAAGCCTAAGTTGCTGAAATAAGCCTATTTAATAAGCCTAAGTTGCTGAATAAGCCTATTTAATAAGCCTAAGTTGCTGAATAAACCTATTTAATAAGTCTAAGTTGCTGAAATAATCCTATTTAATAAGGCTATTTAATAAGCCTAAGTTGCTGAATAAGCCTATTTAATAAGTCTAAGTTGCTGAAATAAGGCTATTTAATAAGCCTAAGTTGCTGAAATAAGGTTATTTAATAAGTTTAAGTTGCTGAAATAAGCCTATTTAATAAGCCTAAGTTGCTGAAATAAGCCTATTTAATAAGGCTATTTAATGAGCCTAAGTTGCTGAAATAAGCCTATTTAATAAGCCTAAGTTTCTGAACTAAGCCTATTTAAAAAGGTATATTTAATAAGTCTAAGTTGCTGAAATAAACCTGTTTAATAAGTATATTTAATAAGCATAAGTTGCTGAAATAAGCTTATTTAATAAGCCTCAGTTGCTGAAATAAGCCTATTTAATAAGGCTATTTAATAAGTCTAAGTTGCTGAAATAAACCTATTTAATAAGCCTAAGTTGCTAAAATAAGCCTATTAAATGAGGCTATTTAATAAGTCTATTTAATAAGCCTATTTAATAAGCCTATTTAATAAGCCTATTTAATAAGCCTATTTAAATCGCCTATTTAATAAACATATTTAATAAGTATTTAATGAGCCTATTTAATACGTCTATTTAATAAGCCTTTTTAAAAAGCCTATTTAATAAGTCTATTTAATAAGCCTATTTAATACGTCTATTTAATAAGTCTATTTAATAAGCCTATTTAATAAGTATTTAATGAGCCTATTTAATAAGCCTATTTATTGAGCCTATTTAATAAGCCTATTTATTGAGCCTATTTAATAAGCCTATTTATTGAGCCTATTTAATAAGCCTATTTATTGAGCCTATTTAATAAGCCTATTTAATACGTCTTTTTAATAAGCCTATTTAATAAGCCTATTAAATAAGCCTATTTATTGAGCCTATTTAATAATCCTATTTAATATGCCTATTTATTGAGCCTATTTAATAAGTCTATTTAATAAGCCTGTTTAATAAGCCTATTTAATAAATATTTAATGAGCCTATTTAATAAGTCTATTTAATAAGCCTATTTAATATGCCTATTTAATAAGTCTAAGTTGCTGAAATAAGCCTATTTAATCAGCCTATTTAATACGCCTATTTAATAAGTCTAAGTTGCTGAAATAAGCCTTTTTAATCAGCGTAAGTTGCTGAAATAAGCCTATTTAATAAGCCCAAGTTGCTGAAATAAGCCTACTTAATTAGGCTATTTAATAAGCCTAAGTTGCTGAAATAAGCCTATTTAATAAGCGTAAGTTGCTGAAATAAGGCTATTTAATAAGTCTAAGTTGCTGAAATAAGCCTATTTAATAAGCCTAAGTTGCTGAAATAAGCCTATTTAATAAGCCTATTTAATAAGCCTAAGTTGCTGAAATAAGCCTATTTAATAAGCCTATTTAATAGGCCTATTTAATAAGTCTAATTTGCTGAAATAAGCCTATTTAATAAGCCTATTTAATAGGCCTATTTAATAAGTCTAAGTTGCTGAAATAAGCCTATTTAATAAGCCTAAGGTGCTGAATGAGCCTAATTAATAAGCCTAAGTTGCTGAAATAAGCCTATTTAATAAGCCTAAGTTGCTGAATAAGCCTATTTAATAAGCCTAAGTTGCTGAATAAACCTATTTAATAAGTCTAAGTTGCTGAAATAAGCCTATTTAATAAGGCTATTTAATAAGCCTAAGTTGCTGAATAAGCCTATTTAATAAATCTAAGTTGCTGAAATAAGGCTATTTAATAAGCCTAAGTTGCTGAAATAAGGCTATTTAATAAGTTTAAGTTGCTGAAATAAGCCTATTTAATAAGCCTAAGTTGCTGAAATAAGCCTATTTAATAAGGCTATTTAATGAGCCTAAGTTGCTGAAATAAGCCTATTTAATAAGCCTAAGTTTCTGAACTAAGCCTATTTAAAAAGGTATATTTAATAAGTCTAAGTTGCTGAAATAAACCTGTTTAATAAGTATATTTAATAAGCATAAGTTGCTGAAATAAGCTTATTTAATAAGCCTAAGTTGCTGAAATAAGCCTATTTAATAAGGCTATTTAATAAGTCTAAGTTGCTGAAATAAACCTATTTAATAAGCCTAAGTTGCTAAAATAAGCCTATTTAATGAGGCTATTTAATAAGTCTACTTAATAAGCCTATTTAATAAGCCTATTTAATAAGCCTATTTAATAAGCCTATTTAATAAGTCTATTTAATAAGTCTATTTAATAAGCCTATTTAATAAGTATTTAATGAGCCTATTTAATAAGCCTATTTATTGAGCCTATTTAATAAGCCTATTTATTGAGCCTATTTAATAAGCCTATTTATTGAGCCTATTTAATAAGCCTATTTATTGAGCCTATTTAATAAGCCTATTTAATAAGTTTATTTAATAAGCCTATTTAATAAGCCTATTTAATAAGCCTATTTATTGAGCCTATTTAATAAGCCTATTTAATAAGCCTATTTATTGAGCCTATTTAATAAGTCTATTTAATAAGCCTATTTAATAAGCCTATTTAATAAGTATTTAATGAGCCTATTTAATAAGTCTATTTAATAAGCCTATTTAATAAGCTATTTAATGAGCCTAAGTTGCTGAAATAAGCCTATTTAATAAGCCTATTTAATAGGCCTATTTAATAAGTCTAAGTTGCTGAAATAAGCCTATGTAATAAGCCTAAGTTTCTGAATGAGCCTATTTAATAAGCCTAAGTTGCTGAAATAAGCCTATTTAATAAGCCTAATTTGCTGAATAAGCCTATTTAATAAGCCTAAGTTGCTGAATAAACCTATTTAATAAGTCTAAGTTGCTGAAATAAGCCTATTTAATAAGGCTATTTAATAAGCCTAAGTTGCTGAATAAGCCTATTTAATAAGGCTATTTAATGAGCCTAAGTTGCTGAAATAAGACTATTTAATAAGCCTAAGTTTCTGAACTAAGCCTATTTAAAAAGGTATAATTAATAAGTCTAAGTTGCTGAAATAAACCTATTTAAAAATGCTATTTAATAAGTCTAAGTTGCTGAAATAAACCTATTTAATAAGCCTAAGTTGCTAAAATAAGCCTATTTAATGAGGCTATTTAATAAGTCTATTTAATGAGCCTATTTAATAAGCCTATTTATTGAGCCTATTTAATAAGCCTATTTATTGAGCCTATTTAATAAGCCTATTTATTGAGCCTATTTAATAAGCCTATTTATTGAGCCTATTTAATAAGTCTATTTAATAAGCCTATTTAATAAGCCTATTTAATAAGTATTTAATGAGCCTATTTAATAAGTCTATTTAATAAGCCTATTTAATAGGCCTATTTAATAAGTCTAAGTTGCTGAAATAAGCCTATTTATTAAGCCTATTTAATAGGCCTATTTAATAAGTCTAAGTTGCTGAAATAAGCCTTTTTAATCAGCGTAAGTTGCTGAAATAGGCCTATTTAATAAGCCCAAGTTGCTGAAATAAGCCTACTTAATTAGGCTATTTAATAAGCCTAAGTTGCTGAAATAAGCCTATTTAATAAGCGTAAGTTGCTGAAATAAGGCTATTTAATAAGTCTAAGTTGCTGAAATAAGCCTATTTAATAAGCCTAAATTGCTGAAATAAGCCTATTTAATAAGCCTATTTAATAAGCCTAACTTGCTGAAATAAGCCTATTTAATAAGCCTATTTAATAGGCCTATTTAATAAGTCTAAGTTGCTGAAATAAGCCTATTTAATAAGCCTATTTAATAGGCCTATTTCATAAGTCTAAGTTGCTGAAATAAGCCTATTTAATAAGCCTACATTGCTGAATGAGCCTATTTAATAAGCCTAAGTTGCTGAAATATGCCTATTTAATAAGCCTAAGTTGCTGAATAAGCCTATTTAATAAGCCTAAGTTGCTGAAATAAGCCTATTTAATAAGTCTAAGTTGCTGAAACAAGGCTATTTAATAAGTTTAAGTTGCTGAAATAAGCCTATTTAATAAGCCTAAGTTGCTGAAATAAGCCTATTTAATAAGGCTACTTAATGAGCCTAAGTTGCTGAAATAAGCCTATTTAATAAGCATAAGTTTCTGAACTAAGCCTATTTAAAAGGTATATTTAATAAGTCTAAGTCGTTGAAATAAACCTATTTAAAAATGCTATTTAATAAGCCTAAGTTGCTGAAATAAACCTGTTTAATTAGGCTATTTAATAAGCATAAGTTGCTGAAATAAGCTTATTTAATAAGCCTAAGTTGCTGAAATAAGCCTATTTAATAAGGCTATTTAATAAGTCTAAGTTGCTGAAATAAACCTATTTAATAAGCCTAAGTTGCTAAAATAAGCCTATTTAATGAGGCTATTTAATCAGTCTATTTAATAAGCCTATTTATTAAGCCTATTTAATAAGCCTATTTAATAAGCCTATTTAATACGCCTATTTAATAAACATATTTAATAAGTATTTAATGAGCCTATTTAATAAGTCTATTTAATAAGCCTTTTTAATAAGCCTATTTAATATGCCTATTTAATAAGCCTATTTAATAAGTCTATTTAATAAGTCTATTTAATAAGCCTATTTAATAAGTATTTAATGAGCCTATTTAATAAGCCTATTTATTGAGCCTATTTAATAAGCCTACTTATTGAGCCTATTTAATAAGCCTATTTATTGAGCCTATTTAATAAGCCTATTTATTGAGCCTATTTAATAAGCCTATGTAATAAGTCTATTTAATAAGCCTATTTAATAAGCCTCTTTAATACGCCTATTTATTGAGCCTATTTAATAAGCCTATTTAATAAGCCTATTTATTGAGCCTATTTAATAAGTCTATTTAATAAGCCTATTTAATAAGTATTTAATGAGCCTATTTAATAAGTTTATTTAATAAGCCTATTTAATAAAGCTATTTAATGAGCCTAAGTTGCTGAAATAAGCCTATTTAATAAGCCTATTTGATAGGCCTATTTAATAAGTCTAAGTTGCTGAAATAAGCCTATTTAATAAGCCTAAGTTTCTGAATGAGCCAATTTAATAAGCCTAAGTTGCTGAAATAAGCCTATTTAATAAGCCTAAGTTGCTGAATAAGCCTATTTAATAAGCCTAAGTTCCTGAATAAACCTATTTAATAAGACTAAGTTGCTGAATAAGCCTATTTAATAAGCCTAAGTTGCTGAAATAAGGCTATTTAATAAGTTTATTTTATAAGCCTATTTAATAAGCCTATTTAATAAGCCTATTTAATACGCCTATTTAAGAAAACTATTTAATAAGTATTTAATGAGCCTATTTAATAAGTCTATTTAATAAGCCTTTTTAATAAGCTTATTTAATAAGCCTATTTAATAAGCCTATTTAATAAGTCTATTTAATAAGCCTATTTAATAAGTATTTAATGAGCCTATTTAATAAGCCTATTTATTGAGCCTATTTAATAATCCTATTTATTGAGCCTATTTAATAAGCCTATTTATTGAGCCTATTTAATAAGCCTATTTATTGAGCCTATTTAATAAGTCTATTTAATAAGCCTATTTAATAAGCCTATTTAATAAGCCTATCTATTGAGCCTATTTAATAAGCCTACTTAATAAGCCTATTTATTGAGCCTATTTAATAAGTCTATTTAATAAGCCTATTTAATAAGCCTATTTAATAAGTATTTAATGAGCCTATTTAATAAGTCTATTTAATAAGCCTATTTAATAGGCCTATTTAATAAGTCTAAGTTGCTGAAATAAGCCTATTTAATAAGCCTAAGTTTCTGAATGAGCCTATTTAATAAGCCTAAGTTGCTGAAATAAGCATATTTAATAAGCCTAAGTTGCTGAATAAGCCTATTTAATAAGCCTAAGTTGCTGAAATAAGCCTATTTAATAAGTCTAAGTTGCTGAAATGAGGCTATTTAATAAGCCTAAGTTGCTGAAATAAGCCTATTTAATAAGCCTAAGTTGCTGAAATAAGGCTATTTAATAAGTCTAAGTTCCTGAAATAAGCCTATTTAATAAGCCTAAGTTGCTGAAATAAGCCTATTTAATGAGTCTAAG
This sequence comes from Petromyzon marinus, assembly GCF_048934315.1. NCBI lineage: Eukaryota > Metazoa > Chordata > Hyperoartia > Petromyzontiformes > Petromyzontidae > Petromyzon > Petromyzon marinus. The sequence goes on from NW_027423002.1 coordinate 5,502,238, forward strand.
TTGCTGAAATAAGGCTATTTAATAAGTCTAAGTTGCTGAAACAAGCCTTATTAATCAGCGTAAGTTGCTGAAATAAGCCTATTTAATAAGCCCAAGTTGCTGAAATAAGCCTACTTAATTAGGCTATTTAATAAGCCTAAGTTGCTGAAATAAGCCTATTTTGATAAGCGTAATTTGATGAAATAAGGCTATTTAATAAGTCTAAGTTGCTGAAATAAGCCTATTTAATAAGCCTAAGTTGCTGAAATAAGCCTATTTAATAAGCCTATTTACTAAGCCTAAGTTGCTGAAATAAGCCTATTTAATAAGCCTATTTAATAAGCCTATTTAATAGGCCTATTTAATAAGTCTAAGTTGCTGAAATAAGCCTATTTAATAAGCCTATTTAATAGGCCTATTTAATAAGTCTAAGTTGCTGAAATAAGCCTATTTAATAAGCCTAAGTTGCTAAATGAGCCTATTTAATAAGCCTAAGTTGCTGAATAAACCTATTTAATAAGTCTAAGTTGCTGAAATAAGCCGATTTAATAAGCCTAAGTTGCTGAAATAAGGCTATTTAATAAGTCTAAGTTCCTGAAATAAGCCTATTTAATAAGCCCAAGTTGCTGAAATAAGCCTACTTAATTAGGCTATTTAATAAGCCTAAGTTGCTGAAATAAGCCTATTTAATAAGCGTAAGTTGCTGAAATAAGGCTATTTAATAAGTCTAAGTTGCTGAAATAAGCCTATTTAATAAGCCTAAATTGCTGAAATAAGCCTATTTAATAAGCCTATTTAATAAGCCTAACTTGCTGAAATAAGCCTATTTAATAAGCCTATTTAATAGGCCTATTTAATAAGTCTAAGTTGCTGAAATAAGCCTATTTAATAAGCCTATTTAATAGGCCTATTTCATAAGTCTAAGTTGCTGAAATAAGCCTATTTAATAAGCCTACATTGCTGAATGAGCCTATTTAATAAGCCTAAGTTGCTGAAATATGCCTATTTAATAAGCCTAAGTTGCTGAATAAGCCTATTTAATAAGCCTAAGTTGCTGAAATAAGCCTATTTAATAAGTCTAAGTTGCTGAAACAAGGCTATTTAATAAGTTTAAGTTGCTGAAATAAGCCTATTTAATAAGCCTAAGTTGCTGAAATAAGCCTATTTAATAAGGCTACTTAATGAGCCTAAGTTGCTGAAATAAGCCTATTTAATAAGCATAAGTTTCTGAACTAAGCCTATTTAAAAGGTATATTTAATAAGTCTAAGTCGTTGAAATAAACCTATTTAAAAATGCTATTTAATAAGCCTAAGTTGCTGAAATAAACCTGTTTAATTAGGCTATTTAATAAGCATAAGTTGCTGAAATAAGCTTATTTAATAAGCCTAAGTTGCTGAAATAAGCCTATTTAATAAGGCTATTTAATAAGTCTAAGTTGCTGAAATAAACCTATTTAATAAGCCTAAGTTGCTAAAATAAGCCTATTTAATGAGGCTATTTAATCAGTCTATTTAATAAGCCTATTTATTAAGCCTATTTAATAAGCCTATTTAATAAGCCTATTTAATACGCCTATTTAATAAACATATTTAATAAGTATTTAATGAGCCTATTTAATAAGTCTATTTAATAAGCCTTTTTAATAAGCCTATTTAATATGCCTATTTAATAAGCCTATTTAATAAGTCTATTTAATAAGTCTATTTAATAAGCCTATTTAATAAGTATTTAATGAGCCTATTTAATAAGCCTATTTATTGAGCCTATTTAATAAGCCTACTTATTGAGCCTATTTAATAAGCCTATTTATTGAGCCTATTTAATAAGCCTATTTATTGAGCCTATTTAATAAGCCTATGTAATAAGTCTATTTAATAAGCCTATTTAATAAGCCTCTTTAATACGCCTATTTATTGAGCCTATTTAATAAGCCTATTTAATAAGCCTATTTATTGAGCCTATTTAATAAGTCTATTTAATAAGCCTATTTAATAAGTATTTAATGAGCCTATTTAATAAGTTTATTTAATAAGCCTATTTAATAAAGCTATTTAATGAGCCTAAGTTGCTGAAATAAGCCTATTTAATAAGCCTATTTGATAGGCCTATTTAATAAGTCTAAGTTGCTGAAATAAGCCTATTTAATAAGCCTAAGTTTCTGAATGAGCCAATTTAATAAGCCTAAGTTGCTGAAATAAGCCTATTTAATAAGCCTAAGTTGCTGAATAAGCCTATTTAATAAGCCTAAGTTCCTGAATAAACCTATTTAATAAGACTAAGTTGCTGAATAAGCCTATTTAATAAGCCTAAGTTGCTGAAATAAGGCTATTTAATAAGTTTATTTTATAAGCCTATTTAATAAGCCTATTTAATAAGCCTATTTAATACGCCTATTTAAGAAAACTATTTAATAAGTATTTAATGAGCCTATTTAATAAGTCTATTTAATAAGCCTTTTTAATAAGCTTATTTAATAAGCCTATTTAATAAGCCTATTTAATAAGTCTATTTAATAAGCCTATTTAATAAGTATTTAATGAGCCTATTTAATAAGCCTATTTATTGAGCCTATTTAATAATCCTATTTATTGAGCCTATTTAATAAGCCTATTTATTGAGCCTATTTAATAAGCCTATTTATTGAGCCTATTTAATAAGTCTATTTAATAAGCCTATTTAATAAGCCTATTTAATAAGCCTATCTATTGAGCCTATTTAATAAGCCTACTTAATAAGCCTATTTATTGAGCCTATTTAATAAGTCTATTTAATAAGCCTATTTAATAAGCCTATTTAATAAGTATTTAATGAGCCTATTTAATAAGTCTATTTAATAAGCCTATTTAATAGGCCTATTTAATAAGTCTAAGTTGCTGAAATAAGCCTATTTAATAAGCCTAAGTTTCTGAATGAGCCTATTTAATAAGCCTAAGTTGCTGAAATAAGCATATTTAATAAGCCTAAGTTGCTGAATAAGCCTATTTAATAAGCCTAAGTTGCTGAAATAAGCCTATTTAATAAGTCTAAGTTGCTGAAATGAGGCTATTTAATAAGCCTAAGTTGCTGAAATAAGCCTATTTAATAAGCCTAAGTTGCTGAAATAAGGCTATTTAATAAGTCTAAGTTCCTGAAATAAGCCTATTTAATAAGCCTAAGTTGCTGAAATAAGCCTATTTAATGAGTCTAAGTTGCTGAAATAAGGCTATTTAATAAGTCTAAGTTGCTGAAACAAGCCTTATTAATCAGCGTAAGTTGCTGAAATAAGCCTATTTAATAAGCCCAAGTTGCTGAAATAAGCCTACTTAATTAGGCTATTTAATAAGCCTAAGTTGCTGAAATAAGCCTATTTTGATAAGCGTAATTTGATGAAATAAGGCTATTTAATAAGTCTAAGTTGCTGAAATAAGCCTATTTAATAAGCCTAAGTTGCTGAAATAAGCCTATTTAATAAGCCTATTTACTAAGCCTAAGTTGCTGAAATAAGCCTATTTAATAAGCCTATTTAATAAGCCTATTTAATAGGCCTATTTAATAAGTCTAAGTTGCTGAAATAAGCCTATTTAATAAGCCTATTTAATAGGCCTATTTAATAAGTCTAAGTTGCTGAAATAAGCCTATTTAATAAGCCTAAGTTGCTAAATGAGCCTATTTAATAAGCCTAAGTTGCTGAATAAACCTATTTAATAAGTCTAAGTTGCTGAAATAAGCCGATTTAATAAGCCTAAGTTGCTGAAATAAGGCTATTTAATAAGTCTAAGTTCCTGAAATAAGCCTATTTAATAAGCCCAAGTTGCTGAAATAAGCCTACTTAATTAGGCTATTTAATAAGCCTAAGTTGCTGAAATAAGCCTATTTAATAAGCGTAAGTTGCTGAAATAAGGCTATTTAATAAGTCTAAGTTGCTGAAATAAGCCTATTTAATAAGCCTAAATTGCTGAAATAAGCCTATTTAATAAGCCTATTTAATAAGCCTAACTTGCTGAAATAAGCCTATTTAATAAGCCTATTTAATAGGCCTATTTAATAAGTCTAAGTTGCTGAAATAAGCCTATTTAATAAGCCTATTTAATAGGCCTATTTCATAAGTCTAAGTTGCTGAAATAAGCCTATTTAATAAGCCTACATTGCTGAATGAGCCTATTTAATAAGCCTAAGTTGCTGAAATATGCCTATTTAATAAGCCTAAGTTGCTGAATAAGCCTATTTAATAAGCCTAAGTTGCTGAAATAAGCCTATTTAATAAGTCTAAGTTGCTGAAACAAGGCTATTTAATAAGTTTAAGTTGCTGAAATAAGCCTATTTAATAAGCCTAAGTTGCTGAAATAAGCCTATTTAATAAGCCTAAGTTGCTGAATAAGCCTATTTAATAAGCCTAAGTTCCTGAATAAACCTATTTAATAAGACTAAGTTGCTGAATAAGCCTATTTAATAAGCCTAAGTTGCTGAAATAAGGCTATTTAATAAGTTTATTTTATAAGCCTATTTAATAAGCCTATTTAATAAGCCTATTTAATACGCCTATTTAAGAAAACTATTTAATAAGTATTTAATGAGCCTATTTAATAAGTCTATTTAATAAGCCTTTTTAATAAGCTTATTTAATAAGCCTATTTAATAAGCCTATTTAATAAGTCTATTTAATAAGCCTATTTAATAAGTATTTAATGAGCCTATTTAATAAGCCTATTTATTGAGCCTATTTAATAATCCTATTTATTGAGCCTATTTAATAAGCCTATTTATTGAGCCTATTTAATAAGCCTATTTATTGAGCCTATTTAATAAGTCTATTTAATAAGCCTATTTAATAAGCCTATTTAATAAGCCTATCTATTGAGCCTATTTAATAAGCCTACTTAATAAGCCTATTTATTGAGCCTATTTAATAAGTCTATTTAATAAGCCTATTTAATAAGCCTATTTAATAAGTATTTAATGAGCCTATTTAATAAGTCTATTTAATAAGCCTATTTAATAGGCCTATTTAATAAGTCTAAGTTGCTGAAATAAGCCTATTTAATAAGCCTAAGTTTCTGAATGAGCCTATTTAATAAGCCTAAGTTGCTGAAATAAGCATATTTAATAAGCCTAAGTTGCTGAATAAGCCTATTTAATAAGCCTAAGTTGCTGAAATAAGCCTATTTAATAAGTCTAAGTTGCTGAAATGAGGCTATTTAATAAGCCTAAGTTGCTGAAATAAGCCTATTTAATAAGCCTAAGTTGCTGAAATAAGGCTATTTAATAAGTCTAAGTTCCTGAAATAAGCCTATTTAATAAGCCTAAGTTGCTGAAATAAGCCTATTTAATGAGTCTAAGTTGCTGAAATAAGGCTATTTAATAAGTCTAAGTTGCTGAAACAAGCCTTATTAATCAGCGTAAGTTGCTGAAATAAGCCTATTTAATAAGCCCAAGTTGCTGAAATAAGCCTACTTAATTAGGCTATTTAATAAGCCTAAGTTGCTGAAATAAGCCTATTTTGATAAGCGTAATTTGATGAAATAAGGCTATTTAATAAGTCTAAGTTGCTGAAATAAGCCTATTTAATAAGCCTAAGTTGCTGAAATAAGCCTATTTAATAAGCCTATTTACTAAGCCTAAGTTGCTGAAATAAGCCTATTTAATAAGCCTATTTAATAAGCCTATTTAATAGGCCTATTTAATAAGTCTAAGTTGCTGAAATAAGCCTATTTAATAAGCCTATTTAATAGGCCTATTTAATAAGTCTAAGTTGCTGAAATAAGCCTATTTAATAAGCCTAAGTTGCTAAATGAGCCTATTTAATAAGCCTAAGTTGCTGAATAAACCTATTTAATAAGTCTAAGTTGCTGAAATAAGCCGATTTAATAAGCCTAAGTTGCTGAAATAAGGCTATTTAATAAGTCTAAGTTCCTGAAATAAGCCTATTTAATAAGCCCAAGTTGCTGAAATAAGCCTACTTAATTAGGCTATTTAATAAGCCTAAGTTGCTGAAATAAGCCTATTTAATAAGCGTAAGTTGCTGAAATAAGGCTATTTAATAAGTCTAAGTTGCTGAAATAAGCCTATTTAATAAGCCTAAATTGCTGAAATAAGCCTATTTAATAAGCCTATTTAATAAGCCTAACTTGCTGAAATAAGCCTATTTAATAAGCCTATTTAATAGGCCTATTTAATAAGTCTAAGTTGCTGAAATAAGCCTATTTAATAAGCCTATTTAATAGGCCTATTTCATAAGTCTAAGTTGCTGAAATAAGCCTATTTAATAAGCCTACATTGCTGAATGAGCCTATTTAATAAGCCTAAGTTGCTGAAATAGGCCTATTTAATAAGCCTAAGTTGCTGAATAAGCCTATTTAATAAGCCTAAGTTGCTGAAATAAGCCTATTTAATAAGTCTAAGTTGCTGAAACAAGGCTATTTAATAAGTTTAAGTTGCTGAAATAAGCCTATTTAATAAGCCTAAGTTGCTGAAATAAGCCTATTTAATAAGGCTACTTAATGAGCCTAAGTTGCTGAAATAAGCCTATTTAATAAGCATAAGTTTCTGAACTAAGCCTATTTAAAAGGTATATTTAATAAGTCTAAGTCGTTGAAATAAACCTATTTAAAAATGCTATTTAATAAGCCTAAGTTGCTGAAATAAACCTGTTTAATTAGGCTATTTAATAAGCATAAGTTGCTGAAATAAGCTTATTTAATAAGCCTAAGTTGCTGAAATAAGCCTATTTAATAAGGCTATTTAATAAGTCTAAGTTGCTGAAATAAACCTATTTAATAAGCCTAAGTTGCTAAAATAAGCCTATTTAATGAGGCTATTTAATCAGTCTATTTAATAAGCCTATTTATTAAGCCTATTTAATAAGCCTATTTAATAAGCCTATTTAATACGCCTATTTAATAAACATATTTAATAAGTATTTAATGAGCCTATTTAATAAGTCTATTTAATAAGCCTTTTTAATAAGCCTATTTAATATGCCTATTTAATAAGCCTATTTAATAAGTCTATTTAATAAGTCTATTTAATAAGCCTATTTAATAAGTATTTAATGAGCCTATTTAATAAGCCTATTTATTGAGCCTATTTAATAAGCCTACTTATTGAGCCTATTTAATAAGCCTATTTATTGAGCCTATTTAATAAGCCTATTTATTGAGCCTATTTAATAAGCCTATGTAATAAGTCTATTTAATAAGCCTATTTAATAAGCCTCTTTAATACGCCTATTTATTGAGCCTATTTAATAAGCCTATTTAATAAGCCTATTTATTGAGCCTATTTAATAAGTCTATTTAATAAGCCTATTTAATAAGTATTTAATGAGCCTATTTAATAAGTTTATTTAATAAGCCTATTTAATAAAGCTATTTAATGAGCCTAAGTTGCTGAAATAAGCCTATTTAATAAGCCTATTTGATAGGCCTATTTAATAAGTCTAAGTTGCTGAAATAAGCCTATTTAATAAGCCTAAGTTTCTGAATGAGCCAATTTAATAAGCCTAAGTTGCTGAAATAAGCCTATTTAATAAGCCTAAGTTGCTGAATAAGCCTATTTAATAAGCCTAAGTTCCTGAATAAACCTATTTAATAAGACTAAGTTGCTGAATAAGCCTATTTAATAAGCCTAAGTTGCTGAAATAAGGCTATTTAATAAGTTTATTTTATAAGCCTATTTAATAAGCCTATTTAATAAGCCTATTTAATACGCCTATTTAAGAAAACTATTTAATAAGTATTTAATGAGCCTATTTAATAAGTCTATTTAATAAGCCTTTTTAATAAGCTTATTTAATAAGCCTATTTAATAAGCCTATTTAATAAGTCTATTTAATAAGCCTATTTAATAAGTATTTAATGAGCCTATTTAATAAGCCTATTTATTGAGCCTATTTAATAATCCTATTTATTGAGCCTATTTAATAAGCCTATTTATTGAGCCTATTTAATAAGCCTATTTATTGAGCCTATTTAATAAGTCTATTTAATAAGCCTATTTAATAAGCCTATTTAATAAGCCTATCTATTGAGCCTATTTAATAAGCCTACTTAATAAGCCTATTTATTGAGCCTATTTAATAAGTCTATTTAATAAGCCTATTTAATAAGCCTATTTAATAAGTATTTAATGAGCCTATTTAATAAGTCTATTTAATAAGCCTATTTAATAGGCCTATTTAATAAGTCTAAGTTGCTGAAATAAGCCTATTTAATAAGCCTAAGTTTCTGAATGAGCCTATTTAATAAGCCTAAGTTGCTGAAATAAGCATATTTAATAAGCCTAAGTTGCTGAATAAGCCTATTTAATAAGCCTAAGTTGCTGAAATAAGCCTATTTAATAAGTCTAAGTTGCTGAAATGAGGCTATTTAATAAGCCTAAGTTGCTGAAATAAGCCTATTTAATAAGCCTAAGTTGCTGAATAAGCCTATTTAATAAGTCTAAGTTGCTGAAACAAGGCTATTTAATAAGCCTAAGTTGCTGAAATAAGGCTATTTAATAAGTTTAAGTTGCTGAAATAAGCCTATTTAATAAGCCTAAGTTGCTGAAATAAGCCTATTTAATAAGGCTACTTAATGAGCCTAAGTTGCTGAAATAAGCCTATTTAATAAGCATAAGTTTCTGAACTAAGCCTATTTAAAAAGGTATATTTAATAAGTTTAAGTCGCTGAAATAAACCTATTTAAAAATGCTATTTAATAAGCCTAAGTTGCTGAAATAAACCTGTTTAATTAGGCTATTTACAAAAGCATAAGTTGCTGAAATAAGCTTATTTAATAAGCCTAAGTTGCTGAAATAAGCCTATTTAATAAGGCTATTTAATAAGTCTAAGTTGCTGAAATAAACCTATTTAATAAGCCTAAGTTGCTAAAATAAGCCTATTTAATGAGGCTATTTAATAAGTCTATTTAATAAGCCTATTTATTAAGCCTATTTAATAAGCCTATTTAATAAGCCTATTTAATACGCCTATTTAATAAACATATTTAATAAGTATTTAATGAGCCTATTTAATAAGTCTATTTAATAAGCCTTTTTAATAAGCCTATTTAATAAGCCTATTTAATTAAGCCTATTTAATAAGTCTATTTAATAAGTCTATTTAATAAGCCTATTTAATAAGTATTTAATGAGCCTATTTAATAAGCCTATTTATTGAGCCTATTTAATAAGCCTATTTATTGAGCCTATTTAATAAGCCTATTTATTGAGCCTATTTAATGAGCCTATTTATTGAGCCTATTTAATAAGCCTATTTAATATGTCTATTTAATAAGCCTATTTAATAAGCCTATTTAATAAGCCTATTTATTGAGCCCATTTAATAAGCCTATTTAATAAGCCTATTTATTGAGCCTATTTAATAAGTCTATTTAATAAGCCTATTTAATAAGTATTTAATGAGCCTATTTAATAAGTCTATTTAATAAGCCTATTTAATAAAGCTATTTAATGAGCCTAAGTTGCTGAAATAAGCCTATTTAATAAGCCTATTTGATAGGCCTATTTAATAAGTCTAAGTTGCTGAAATAAGCCTATTTAATAAGCCTAAGTTTCTGAATGAGCCTATTTAATAAGCCTAAGTTGCTGAAATAAGCCTATTTAATAAGCCTAAGTTGCTGAATAAGCCTATTTAATAAGCCTAAGTTGCTGAATAAACCTATTTAATAAGACTAAGTTGCTGAATAAGCCTATTTAATAAGCCTAAGTTGCTGAAATAAGGCTATTTAATAAGTCTAAGTTGCTGAAATAAGCCTATTTAATAAGCCTAAGTTGCTAAAATAAGCCTATTTAATGAGGTTATTTAATAAGTCTATTTTATAAGCCTATTTAATAAGCCTATTTAATAAGCCTATTTAATACGCCTATTTAAGAAAACTATTTAATAAGTATTTAATGAGCCTATTTAATAAGTCTATTTAATAAGCCTTTTTAATAAGCTTTTTTAATAAGCCTATTTAATAAGCCTATTTAATAAGTCTATTTAATAAGCCTATTTAATAAGTATTTAATGAGCCTATTTAATAAGCCTATTTATTGAGCCTATTTAATAAGCCTATTTATTGAGCCTATTTAATAAGCCTATTTATTGAGCCTATTTAATAAGCCTATTTATTGAGCCTATTTAATAAGTCTATTTAATAAGCCTATTTAATAAGCCTATTTAATAAGCCTATCTATTGAGCCTATTTAATAAGCCTATTTAATAAGCCTATTTATTGAGCCTATTTAATAAGTCTATTTAATAAGCCTATTTAATAAGCCTATTTAATAAGTATTTAATGAGCCTATTTAATAAGTCTATTTAATAAGCCTATTTAATAGGCCTATTTAATAAGTCTAAGTTGCTGAAATAAGCCTATTTAATAAGCCTAAGTTGCTGAATAATCCTATTTAATAAGCCTAAGTTGCTGAAATAAGCCTATTTAATAAGTCTAAGTTGCTGAAATGAGGCTATTTAATAAGCCTAAGTTGCTGAAATAAGCCTATTTAATAAGCCTAAGTTGCTGAAATAAGGCAATTTAATTAGTCTAAGTTCCTGAAATAAGCCTATTTAATAAGCCTAAGTTGCTGAAATAAGTATATTTAATAAGCATAAGTTGCTGAAAAAAGCCTATTTAATGAGTCTAAGTTGCTGAAATAAGGCTATTTAATAAGTCTAAGTTGCTGAAATAAGCCTTTTTAATCAGCATAAGATGCTGAAATAAGCCTATTTAATAAGCCCAAGTTGCTGAAATAAGCATACTTAATTAGGCTATTTAATAAGCCTAAGTTGCTGAAATAAGCCTATTTAATAAGCGTAAGTTGCTGAAATAAGGCTATTTAATAAGTCTAAGTTGCTGAAATAAGCCTATTTAATAAGCCTAAGTTGCTGAAATAAGCCTATTTAATAAGCCTATTTACTAAGCCTAAGTTGCTGAAATAAGCCTATTTAATAAGCCTATTTAATAAGCCTATTTAATATGCCTATTTAATAAGTCTAAGTTGCTGAAATAAGCCTATTTAATAAGCCTATTTAATAGGCCTATTTAATAAGTCTAAGTTGCTGAAATAAGCCTATTTAATAAGCCTAAGTTGCTGAATGAGCCTATTTAATAAGCCTAAGTTGCTGAATAAACCTATTTAATAAGTCTAAGTTGCTGAAATAAGCCTATTTAATAAGGCTATTTAATAAGCCTAAGTTGCTGAAGAAGCCTATTTAATAAGTTTAAGTTGCTGAAATAAGGCTATTTAATAAGCCTAAGTTGCTGAAATAAGGCTATTTAATAAGTTTAAGTTGCTGAAATAAGCCTATTTAATAAGCCTAAGTTGCTGAAATAAGCCTATTTAATAAGGCTACTTAATGAGCCTAAGTTGCTGAAATAAGCCTATTTAATAAGCATAAGTTTCTGAACTAAGCCTATTTAAAAAGGTATATTTAATAAGTCTAAGTCGCTGAAATAAACCTATTTAAAAATGCTATTTAATAAGCCTAAGTTGCTGAAATAAACCTGTTTAATAAGGCAAATTAATAAGCATAAGTTGCTGAAATAAGCTTATTTAATAAGCCTAAGTTGCTGAAATAAGCCTATTTAATAAGGCTATTTAATAAGTCTAAGTTGCTGAAATAAACCTATTTAATAAGCCTAAGTTGCTAAAATAAGCCTATTTAATGAGGCTATTTAATAAGTCTATTTAATAAGCCTATTTATTAAGCCTATTTAATAAGCCTATTTAATAAGTATTTAATGAGCCTATTTAATAAGTCTATTTAATAAGCCTTTTTAATAAGCCTATTTAATAAGCCTATTTAATAAGCCTATTTAATAAGTCTATTTAATAAGTCTATTTAATAAGCCTATTTAATAAGCCTATTTAATACGCCTATTTATTGAGCCTATTTAATAAGCCTATTTAATAAGCCTATTTATTGAGCCAATTTAATGAGTCTATTTAATAAGCCTATTTAATAAGTATTTAATGAGCCCATTTAATAAGTCTATTTAATAAGCCTATTTAATAAGGCTATTTAATGAGCCTAAGTTGCTGAAATAAGCCTATTTAATAAGCCTATTTGATAGGCCTATTTAATAAGTCTAAGTTGCTGAAATAAGCCTATTAAATAAGCCTATTTAATAGGCCTATTTAATAAGTCTAAGTTGCTGAAATAAGCCTTTTAAATCAGCGTAAGTTGCTGAAATAGGCCTATTTAATAAGCCCAAGTTGCTGAAATAAGCCTACTTAATTAGGCTATTTAATAAGCCTAAATTGCTGAAATAAGCCTATTTAATAAGCGTAAGTTGCTGAAATAAGGCTATTTAATAAGTCTAAGTTGCTGAAATAAGCCTATTTAATAAGCCTAAGTTGCTGAAATAAGCCTATTTAATAAGCCTATTTAATAAGCCTAACTTGCTGAAATAAGCCTATTTAATATGCCTATTTAATAGGCCTATTTAATAAGTCTAAGTTGCTGAAATAAGCCTATTTAATAAGCCTATTTAATAGGCCTATTTCATAAGTCTAAGTTGCTGAAATAAGCCTATTTAATAAGCCTAAGTTGCTGAATGAGCCTATTTAATAAGCCTAAGTTGCTGAAATAAGCCTATTTAATAAGCCTAAGTTGCTGAATAAGCCTATTTAATAAGCCTAAGTTGCTGAATAAACCTATTTAATAAGTCTAAGTTGCTGAAATAAGCCTATTTAATAAGGCTATTTAATAAGCCTAAGTTGCTGAAGAAGCCTATTTAATAAGTCTAAGTTGCTGAAACAGGCTATTTAATAAGCCTAAGTTGCTGAAATAAGGCTATTTAATAAGTTTAAGTTGCTGAAATAAGCCTATTTAATAAGCCTAAGTTGCTGAAATAAGCCTATTTAATAAGGCTACTTAATGAGCCTAAGTTGCTGAAATAAGCCTATTTAATAAGCATAAGTTTCTGAACTAAGCCTATTTAAAAAGGTATATTTAATAAGTCTAAGTCGCTGAAATAAACCTATTTAAAAATGCTATTTAATAAGCCTAAGTTGCTGAAATAAACCTGTTTAATTAGGCTATTTAATAAGCATAAGTTGCTGAAATAAGCTTATTTAATAAGCCTAAGTTGCTGAAATAAGCCTATTTAATAAGGATATTTAATAAGTCTAAGTTGCTGAAATAAACCTATTTAATAAGCCTAAGTTGCTAAAATAAGCCTATTTAATGAGGCTATTTAATAAGTCTATTTAATAAGCCTATTTATTAAGCCTATTTAATAAGCCTATTTAATAAGCCTATTTAATACGCCTATTTAATAAACATATTTAATAAGTATTTAATGAGCCTATTTAATAAGCCTATTTAATAAGCCTTTTTAATAAGCCTATTTAATAAGCCTATTTAATAAGCCTAAGTTGCTGAAATAAGCCTATTTAATAAGGCTACTTAATGAGCCTAAGTTGCTGAAATAAGCCTATTTAATAAGCATAAGTTTCTGAACTAAGCCTATTTAAAAAGGTATATTTAATAAGTCTAAGTCGCTGAAATAAACCTATTTAAAAATGCTATTTAATAAGCCTAAGTTGCTGAAATAAACCTGTTTAATTAGGCTATTTAATAAGCATAAGTTGCTGAAATAAGCTTATTTAATAAGCCTAAGTTGCTGAAATAAGCCTATTTAATAAGGATATTTAATAAGTCTAAGTTGCTGAAATAAACCTATTTAATAAGCCTAAGTTGCTAAAATAAGCCTATTTAATGAGGCTATTTAATAAGTCTATTTAATAAGCCTATTTATTAAGCCTATTTAATAAGCCTATTTAATAAGCCTATTTAATACGCCTATTTAATAAACATATTTAATAAGTATTTAATGAGCCTATTTAATAAGCCTATTTAATAAGCCTTTTTAATAAGCCTATTTAATAAGCCTATTTAATAAGCCTATTTAATAAGTCTATTTAATAAGTCTATTTAATAAGCCTATTTAATAAGTATTTAATGAGCCTATTTAATAAGCCTATTTATTGAGCCTATTTAATAAGCCTATTTATTGAGCCTATTTAATAAGCCTATTTATTGAGCCTATTTAATAAGCCTATTTATTGAGCCTATTTAATAAGCCTATTTATTGAGCCTATTTAATAAGCCTATTTAATAAGTCTATTTAATAAGCCCATTTAATAAGCCTATTTAATACGCCTATTTATTGAGCCTATTTAATAAGCCTATTTAATAAGCCTATTTATTGAGCCTATTTAATAAGTCTATTTAATAAGCCTATTTAATAAGTATTTAATGAGCCTATTTAATAAGTCTATTTAATAAGCCTATTTAATAAAGCTATTTAATGAGCCTAAGTTGCTGAAATAAGCCTATTTAATAAGCCTATTTGATAGGCCTATTTAATAAGTCTAAGTTGCTGAAATAAGCCTATTTAATAAGCCTAAGTTTCTGAATGAGCCTATTTAATAAGCCTAAGTTGCTGAAAAAAGCCTATTTAATAAGCCTAAGTTGCTGAATAAGCCTATTTAATAAGCCTAAGTTGCTGAATAAACCTATTTAATAAGACTAAGTTGCTGAATAAGCCTATTTAATAAGCCTAAGTTGCTGAAATAAGGCTATTTAATAAGTCTAAGTTGCTGAAATAAGCCTATTTAATAAGCCTAAGTTGCTAAAATAAGCCTATTTAATGAGGCTATTTAATAAGTCTATTTTATAAGCCTATTTAATAAGCCTATTTAATACGCCTATTTAAGAAAACTATTTAATAAGTATTTAATGAGCCTATTTAATAAGTCTATTTAATAAGCCTTTTTAATAAGCTTATTTAATAAGCCTATTTAATAAGCCTATTTATTGAGCCTATTTAATAAGTCTATTCAATAAGCCTATTTAATAAGCCTATTTAATAAGCCTATCTATTGAGCCTATTTAATAAGCCTATTTAATAAGCCTATTTATTGAGCCTATTTAATAAGTCTATTTAATAAGCCTATTTAATAAGCCTATTTAATAAGTATTTAATGAGCCTATTTAATAAGTCTATTTAATAAGCCTATTTAATAGGCCTATTTAATAAGTCTAAGTTGCTGAAATAGGCCTATTTAATAAGCCCAAGTTGCTGAAATAAGCCTACTTAATTAGGCTATTTAATAAGCCTATGTTGTTGAAATAAGCCTATTTAATAAGAGTAAGTTGCTGAAATAAGGCTATTTAATAAGTCTAAGTTGCTGAAATAAGCCTATTTAATAAGCCTAAGTTGCTGAAATAGGCCTATTTAATAAGCCTATTTAATACGCCTAACTTGCTGAAATAAGCCTATTTAATAAGCCTATTTAATAGGCCTATTTAATAAGTCTAAGTTGCTGAAATAAGCCTATTTAATAAGCCTATTTAATAGGCCTATTTCATGAGTCTAAGTTGCTGAAATAAGCCTATTTAATGAGCCTAAGTTGCTGAATGAGCCTATTTAATAAGCCTAAGTTGCTGAAATAAGCCTATTTAATAAGCCTAAGTTGCTGAATGAGCCTATTTAATAAGCCTAAGTTGCTGAATAAACCTATTTAATAAGTCTAAGTTGCTGAAATAAGCCTATTTAATAAGGCTATTTAATAAGCCTAAGTTGCTGAAGAAGCCTATTTAATAAGTCTAAGTTGCTGAAACAAGGCTATTTAATAAGCCTAAGTTGCTGAAATAAGGCTATTTAATAAGTTTAAGTTGCTGAAATAAGCCTATATAATAAGTCTAAGTCGCTGAAATAAACCTATTTAAAAATGCTATTTAATAAGCCTAAGTTGCTGAAATAAACCTGTTTAATAAGGCTATTTAATAAGCATAAGTTGCTGAAATAAGCTTATTTAATAAGCCTAAGTTGCTGAAATAAGACTATTTAATAAGGCTATTTAATAAGTCTAAGTTGCTGAAATAAACCTATTTAATAAGCCTAAGTTGCTAAAATAAGCCTATTTAATGAGTCTATTTAATAAGTCTATTTAATAAGCCTATTTATTAAGCCTATTTAATAAGCCTATTTAATAAGCCTATTTAATACGCCTATTTAATAAACATATTTAATAAGTATTTAATGAGCCTATTTAATAAGCCTATTTAATAAGCCTTTTTAATAAGCCTATTTAATAAGCCTATTTAATAAGTATTTAATGAGCCTATTTAATAAGCCTATTTATTGAGCCTATTTACTAAGCCTATTTATTGAGCCTATTTAATAAGCCTATTTATTGAGCCTATTTAATAAGCCTATTTATTGAGCCTATTTAAAAAGCCTATTTAATAAGTCTATTTAATAAGCCTATTTAATAAGCCTATTTAATACGCCTATTTATTGAGCCTATTTAATAAGCCTATTTAATAAGCCTATTTAATAAGCCTATTTAATACGCCTATTTAATAAACATATTTAATAAGTATTTAATGAGCCTATTTAATACGTCTATTTAATAAGCCTTTTTTAATAAGCCTATTTAATAAGCCTATTTAATAAGCCTATTTAATACGCCTATTTAAGAAAACTATTTAATAAGTATTTAATGAGCCTATTTAATAAGTCTATTTAATAAGCCTTTTTAATAAGCTTATTTAATTAGCCTATTTAATAAGCCTATTTAATAAGTATTTAATGAGCCTATTTAATAAGCCTATTTTTTTTGCCTATTTAATAAGCCTATTTATTGAGC
Organism: Petromyzon marinus; assembly: GCF_048934315.1. Classification (NCBI taxonomy): domain Eukaryota; kingdom Metazoa; phylum Chordata; class Hyperoartia; order Petromyzontiformes; family Petromyzontidae; genus Petromyzon; species Petromyzon marinus. Next base: position 5,518,841 of record NW_027423002.1, read on the forward strand.
CTATTTAATAAGTCTATTTAATAAGTCTATTTAATGAGCCTATTTAATAAGCCTATTTATTGAGCCTATTTAATAAGCCTATTTTTTGAGCCTATTTAATAAGCCTATTTATTGAACCTATTTAATAAGCCTATTTATTGAGCCTATTTAATAAGTCTATTTAAAAAGCCTATTTAATAAGCCTATTTAATAAGCCTATTTAATAAGTATTTAATGAGCCTATTTAATAAATCTATTTAATAAGCCTATTTAATAGGCCTATTTAATAAGTCTAAGTTGCTGAAATAAGCCTATTTAATAAGCCTAAGTTTCTGAATGAGCCTATTTAATAAGCCAAGGTTGCTGAAATAAGCCTATTTAATAAGCCTAATTTGCTGAATAAGCCTATTTAATAAGCCTAAGTTGCTGAAATAAGCCTATTTAATAAGTCTAAGTTGCTGAAATGAGGCTATTTAATAAGCCTAAGTTGCTGAAATAAGCCTATTTAATAAGCCTAAGTTGCTGAAATAAGGCTATTTAATAAGTCTAAGTTCCTGAAATAAGCCTATTTAATAAGCCTAAGTTGCTGAAATAAGTATATTTAATAAGCATAAGTTGCTGAAATAAGCCTATTTAATGAGTCTAAGTTGCTGAAATAAGGCTATTTAATAAGTCTAAGTTGCTGAAATAAGCCTTTTTAATCAGCGTAAGTTGCTGAAATAAGCCTATTTAATAAGCCCAAGTTGCTGAAATAAGCCTACTTAATTAGGCTATTTAATAAGCCTAAGTTGCTGAAATAAGCCTATTTAATAAGCGTAAGTTGCTGAAATAAGGCTATTTAATAAGTCTAAGTTGCTGAAATAAGCCTATTTAATAAGCCTAAGTTGCTGAAATAAGTCTATTTAATAAGCCTATTTACTAAGCCTAAGTTGCTGAAATAAGCCTATTTAATAAGCCTATTTAATAAGCCTATTTAATAGGCCTATTTAATAAGTCTAAGTTGCTGAAATAAGCCTATTTAATAAGCCTATTTAATAGGCCTATTTAATAAGTCTAAGTTGCTGAAATAAGCCTATTTAATAAGCCTAAGTTGCTGAATGAGCCTATTTAATAAGCCTAAGTTGCTGAATAAACCTATTTAATAAGTCTAAGTTGCTGAAATAAGCCTATTTAATAAGGCCATTTAATAAGCCTAAGTTGCTGAAGAAGCCTATTTAATAAGTCTAAGTTGCTGAAATAAGGCTATTTAATAAGCCTAAGTTGCTGAAATAAGGCTATTTAATAAGTTTAAGTTGCTGAAATAAGCCTATTTAATAAGCCTAAGCTGCTGAAATAAGCCTATTTAATAAGGCTACTTAATGAGCCTAAGTTGCTGAAATAAGCCTATTTAATAAGCATAAGTTTCTGAACTAAGCCTATTTAAAAAGGTATATTTAATAAGTCTAAGTCGCTGAAATAAACCTATTTAAAAATGCTATTTAATTAGCCTAAGTTGCTGAAATAAACCTGTTTAATAAGGCTATTTAATAAGCATAAGTTGCTGAAATAAGCTTATTTAATAAGCCTAAGTTGCTGAAATAAGCCTATTTAATAAGGCTATTTAATAAGTCTAAGTTGCTGAAATAAACCTATTTAATAAGCCTAAGTTGCTAAAATAAGCCTATTTAATGAGGCTATTTAATAAGTCTATTTAATAAGCCTATTTATTAAGCCTATTTAATAAGCCTATTTAATAAGCCTATTTAATATGCCTATTTAATAAACATATTTAATAAGTATTTAATGAGCCTATTTAATAAGTCTATTTAATAAGCCTTTTTAATAAGCCTATTTAATAAGCCTATTTAATAAGTATTTAATGAGCCTATTTAATAAGCCTATTTATTGAGCCTATTTACTAAGCCTATTTATTGAGCCTATTTAATAAGCCTATTTATTGAGCCTATTTAATAAGCCTATTTATTGAGCCTATTTAATAAGCCTATTTAATAAGTCTATTTAATAAGCCTATTTAATAAGCCTATTTAATACACCTATTTATTGAGCCTATTTAATAAGCCTATTTAATAAGCCTATTTAATAAGCCTATTTAATACGCCTATTTAATAAACATATTTAATAAGTATTTAATGAGCCTATTTAATACGTCTATTTAATAAGCCTTTTTTAATAAGCCTATTTAATAAGCCTATTTAATAAGCCTATTTAATACGCCTATTTAAGAAAACTATTTAATAAGTATTTAATGAGCCTATTTAATAAGTCTATTTAATAAGCCTTTTTAATAAGCTTATTTAATTAGCCTATTTAATAAGCCTATTTAATAAGTCTATTTAATAAGCCTATTTAATAAGTATTTAATGAGCCTATTTAATAATCCTATTTTTTTTGCCTATTTAATAAGCCTATTTATTGAGCCTATTTAATAAGCCTATTTATTGAGCCTATTTAATAAGCCTATTTATTGAGCCTATTTAATAAGTCTATTTAATAAGCCTATTTAATAAGCCTATTTAATAAGCCTATCTATTGAGCCTATTTAATAAGCCTATTTAATAAGCCTGTTTATTGAGCCTATTTAATAAGTCTATTTAATAAGCCTATTTAATAAGCCTATTTAATAGGTATTTAATGAGCCTATTTAATAAGTCTATTTAATAAGCCTATTTAATAGGCCTATTTAATAAGTCTAAGTTGCTGAAATAAGCCTATTTAATAAGCCTAAGTTTCTGAATGAGCCTATTTAATAAGCCTAAGTTGCTGAAATAAGCCTATTTAATAAGCCTAAGTTGCTGAATAAGCCTATTTAATAAGCCTAAGTTTCTGAAATAAGCCTATTTAATAAGTCTAAGTTGCTGAAATGAGGCTATTTAATAAGCCTAAGTTGCTGAAATAAGCCTATTTAATAAGCCTAAGTTGCTGAAATAAGGCTATTTAATAAGTCTAAGTTCCTGAAATAAGCCTATTTAATAAGCCGAAGTTGCTGAAATAAGTTGCTGAAATAAGCCTATTTAATGAGTCTAAGTTGCTGAAATAAGGCTATTTAATAAGTCTAAGTTGCTGAAATAAGTCTTTTTAATCAGAGTAATTTGCTGAAATAAGCCTATTTAATAAGCCCAAGTTGCTGAAATAATCCTACTTAATTAGGCTATTTAATAAGCCTAAGTTGCTGAAATAAGCCTATTTAATAAGCCCAAGTTGCTGAAATAATCCTACTTAATTAGGCTATTTAATAAGCCTAAGTTGCTGAAATAAGCCTTTTTAATCAGGGTAATTTGCTGAAATAAGCCTATTTAATAAGCCTAAGCTGCTGAAATAAGCCTATTTAATAAGGCTACTTAATGAGCCTAAGTTGCTGAAATAAGCCTATTTAATAAGCATAAGTTTCTGAACTAAGCCTATTTAAAAAGGTATATTTAATAAGTCTAAGTTGCTGAAATAAACCTATTTAAAAATGCTATTTAATAAGCCTAAGTTGCTGAAATAAACCTGTTTAATAAGGCTATTTAATAAGCATAAGTTGCTGAAATAAGCTTATTTAATAAGCCTAAGTTGCTGAAATAAGCCTATTTAATAAGGCTATTTAATAAGTCTAAGTTGCTGAAATAAACCTATTTAATAAGCCTAAGTTGCTAAAATAAGCCTATTTAATGAGGCTATTTAATAAGTCTATTTAATAAGCCTATTTATTAAGCCTATTTAATAAGCCTATTTAATAAGCCTATTTAATACGCCTGTTTAATAAACATATTTAATAAGTATTTAATGAGCCTATTTAATAAGTCTATTTATTGAGCCTATTTAATAAGCCTATTTATTGAGCCTATTTAATAAGCCTATTTATTGAGCCTATTTAATAAGCCTATTTAATAAGTCTATTTAATAAGCCTATTTAATAAGCCTATTTAATACGCCTATTTATTGAGCCTATTTAATAAGCCTATTTAATAAGCCTATTTAATAAGCCTATTTAATACGCCTATTTAATAAACATATTTAATAAGTATTTAATGAGCCTATTTAATACGTCTATTTAATAAGCCTTTTTTTAATAAGCCTATTTAATAAGCCTATTTAATAAGCCTATTTAATACGCCTATTTAAGAAAACTATTTAATAAGTATTTAATGAGCCTATTTAATAAGTCTATTTAATAAGCCTTTTTAATAAGCTTATTTAATAAGCCTATTTAATAAGCCTATTTAATAAGTCTATTTAATAAGCCTATTTAATAAGTATTTAATGAGCCTATTTAATAAGCCTATTTTTTGAGCCTATTTAATAAGCCTATTTATTGAGCCTATTTAATAAGCCTATTTATTGAGCCTATTTAATAAGCCTATTTATTGAGCCTATTTAATAAGTCTATTTAATAGGCCTATTTAATAAGCCTATTTAATAAGCCTATCTATTGAGCCTATTTAATAAGCCTATTTAGTAAGCCTATTTATTGAGCCTATTTAATAAGTCTATTTAATAAGCCTATTTAATAGGTATTTAATTAGCCTATTTAATAAGTCTATTTAATAAGCCTATTTAATAGGCCTATTTAATAAGTCTAAGTTGCTGAAATAAGCCTATTTAATAAGCCTAAGTTTCTGAATGAGCCTATTTAATAAGCCTAAGTTGCTGAAATAAGCCTATTTAATAAGCCTAAGTTGCTGAAATAAGCCTATTTAATAAGCCTAAGTTGCTGAAATAAGGCTATTTAATAAGTCTAAGTTCCTGAAATAAGCCTATTTAATAAGCCTAAGTTGCTGAAATAAGTATATTTAATAAGCATAAGTTGCTGAAATAAGCCTATTTAATGAGTCTAAGTTGCTGAAATAAGGCTATTTAATAAGTCTAAGTTGCTGAAATAAGCCTTTTTAATCAGGGTAATTTGCTGAAATAAGCCTATTTAATAAGCCCAAGTTGCTGAAATAATCCAACTTAATTAGGCTATTTAATAAGTCTAAGTTCCTGAAATAAGCCTATTTAATAAGCCTAAGTTGCTGAAATAAGTATATTTAATAAGCATAAGTTGCTGAAATAAGCCTATTTAATGAGTCTAAGTTGCTGAAATAAGGCTATTTAATAAGTCTAAGTTGCTGAAATAAGCCTTTTTAATCAGGGTAATTTGCTGAAATAAGCCTATTTAATAAGCCCAAGTTGCTGAAATAATCCAACTTAATTAGGCTATTTAATAAGCCTAAGTTGCTGAAATAAGCCTATTTAATAAGCATAAGTTGCTTAAATAAGGCTATTTAATAAGTCTAAGTTGCTGAAATAAGCCTATTTAATAAGCCTAAGTTGCTGAAATAAGCCCATTTAATAAGCCTATTTACTAAGCCTAAGTTGCTGAAATAAGCCTATTTAATAAGCCTATTTAATAAGCCTATTTAATAGGCCTATTTAATAAGTCTAAGTTGCTGAAATAAGCCTATTTAATACGCCTATTTAATAGGCCTATTTAATAAGTCTAAGTTGCTGAAATAAGCCTATTTAAGAAGCCTAAGTTGCTGAATGAGCCTATTTAATAAGCCTAAGTTGCTGAAATAAGCCTATTTAATAAGCCTAAGTTGCTGAATAAGCCTATTTAATATGTCTAAGTTGCTGAAATAAGCCTATTTAATAAGGCTATTTAATAAGCCTAAGTTGCTGAATAAGCCTATTTAATAAGTCTAAGTTGCTGAAATAAGGCTATTTAATAAGCCTACGTTGCTGAAATGAGGCTATTTAATAAGTTTAAGTTGCTGAAATAAGCCTATTTAATAAGCCTAAGTTGCTGAAATAAGCCTATTTAATGAGGCTATTTAATGAGCATAAGTTGCTGAAATAAGCCTATTTAATAAGCCTAAGTTTCTGAACTAAGCCTATTTAAAAAGGTATATTTAATAAGTCTAAGTTGCTGAAATAAACCTATTTAAAAATGCTATTTAATAAGCCTAAGTTGCTGAAAAAAACCTGTTTAATAAGGCTATTTAATAAGCATAAGTTGCTGAAATAAGCTTATTTAATAAGGCTATTTAATAAGTATAAGTTGCTGAAATAAACCTATTTAATAAGCCTAAATTGCTAAAATAAGCCTATTTAATTAGTCTATTTAATAAGTCTATTTAATAAGCCTATTTAATAAGCCTATTTAATAAGCCTATTTAAAAAGCCTATTTAATACGCCTATTTAATAAACATATTTAATAAGTATTTAATGAGCCTATTTAATACGTCTATTTAATAAGCCTTTTTAAAAAGCCTATTTAATAAGTCTATTTAATAAGCCGATTTAATACGTCTATTTAATAAGTCTATTTAATAAGCCGATTTAATAAGTATTTAATGAGCCTATTTAATAAGCCTATTTATTGAGCCTATTTAATAAGCCTATTTATTGAGCCTATTTAATAAGCCTATTTATTGAGCCTATTTAATAAGCCTATTTATTGAGCCTATTTAATAAGGCTATTTAATACGTCTTTTTAATAAGCCTATTTAATAAGCCTATTTAATAAGCCTATTTATTGAGCCTATTTAATAAGCCTATTTAATATGCCTATTTATTGAGCCTATTTAATAAGTCTATTTAATAAGCCTATTTAATAAGCCTATTTAATAAGTTTTTAATGAGCCTATTTAATAAGTCTATTTAATAAGCCTATTTAATAGGCCTATTTAATAAGTCTAAGTTGCTGAAATAAGCCTATTTAATCAGCCTATTTAATACGCCTATTTAATAAGTCTAAGTTGCTGAAATAAGCCTTTTTAATCAGCGTAAGTTGCTGAAATAAGCCTATTTAATAAGCCCAAGTTGCTGAAATAAGCCTACTTAATTAGGCTATTTAATAAGCCTAAGTTGCTGAAATAAGCCTATTTAATAAGCGTAAGTTGCTGAAATAAGGCTATTTAATAAGCCTATTTAATAGGCCTATTTAATAAGTCTAATTTGCTGAAATAAGCCTATTTAATAAGCCTATTTAATACGCCTATTTATTGAGCCTATTTAATAAGCCTATTTAATAAGCCTATTTAATAAGCCTATTTAATACGCCTATTTAATAAACATATTTAATAAGTATTTAATGAGCCTATTTAATACGTCTATTTAATAAGCCTTTTTTAATAAGCCTATTTAATAAGCCTATTTAATAAGCCTATTTAATACGCCTATTTAAGAAAACTATTTAATAAGTATTTAATGAGCCTATTTAATAAGTCTATTTAATAAGCCTTTTTAATAAGCTTATTTAATTAGCCTATTTAATAAGCCTATTTAATAAGTCTATTTAATAAGCCTATTTAATAAGTATTTAATGAGCCTATTTAATAAGCCTATTTTTTTAGCCTATTTAATAAGCCTATTTATTGAGCCTATTTAATAAGCCTATTTATTGAGCCTATTTAATAAGCCTATTTATTGAGCCTATTTAATAAGTCTATTTAATAAGCCTATTTAATAAGCCTATTTAATAAGCCTATCTATTGAGCCTATTTAATAAGCCTATTTAATAAGCCTGTTTATTGAGCCTATTTAATAAGTCTATTTAATAAGCCTATTTAATAAGCCTATTTAATAGGTATTTAATGAGCCTATTTAATAAGTCTATTTAATAAGCCTATTTAATAGGCCTATTTAATAAGTCTAAGTTGCTGAAATAAGCCTATTTAATAAGCCTAAGTTTCTGAATGAGCCTATTTAATAAGCCTAAGTTGCTGAAATAAGCCTATTTAATAAGCCTAAGTTGCTGAATAAGCCTATTTAATAAGCCTAAGTTTCTGAAATAAGCCTATTTAATAAGTCTAAGTTGCTGAAATGAGGCTATTTAATAAGCCTAAGTTGCTGAAATAAGCCTATTTAATAAGCCTAAGTTGCTGAAATAAGGCTATTTAATAAGTCTAAGTTCCTGAAATAAGCCTATTTAATAAGCCGAAGTTGCTGAAATAAGTATATTTAATAAGCATAAGTTGCTGAAATAAGCCTATTTAATGAGTCTAAGTTGCTGAAATAAGGCTATTTAATAAGTCTAAGTTGCTGAAATAAGCCTTTTTAATCAGAGTAATTTGCTGAAATAAGCCTATTTAATAAGCCCAAGTTGCTGAAATAATCCTACTTAATTAGGCTATTTAATAAGCCTAAGTTGCTGAAATAAGCCTATTTAATAAGCCCAAGTTGCTGAAATAATCCTACTTAATTAGGCTATTTAATAAGCCTAAGTTGCTGAAATAAGCCTTTTTAATCAGGGTAATTTGCTGAAATAAGCCTATTTAATAAGCCTAAGCTGCTGAAATAAGCCTATTTAATAAGGCTACTTAATGAGCCTAAGTTGCTGAAATAAGCCTATTTAATAAGCATAAGTTTCTGAACTAAGCCTATTTAAAAAGGTATATTTAATAAGTCTAAGTTGCTGAAATAAACCTATTTAAAAATGCTATTTAATAAGCCTAAGTTGCTGAAATAAACCTGTTTAATAAGGCTATTTAATAAGCATAAGTTGCTGAAATAAGCTTATTTAATAAGCCTAAGTTGCTGAAATAAGCCTATTTAATAAGGCTATTTAATAAGTCTAAGTTGCTGAAATGAGGCTATTTAATAAGCCTAAGTTGCTGAAATAAGCCTATTTAATAAGCCTAAGTTGCTGAAATAAGGCTATTTAATAAGTCTAAGTTCCTGAAATAAGCCTATTTAATAAGCCGAAGTTGCTGAAATAAGTATATTTAATAAGCATAAGTTGCTGAAATAAGCCTATTTAATGAGTCTAAGTTGCTGAAATAAGGCTATTTAATAAGTCTAAGTTGCTGAAATAAGCCTTTTTAATCAGAGTAATTTGCTGAAATAAGCCTATTTAATAAGCCCAAGTTGCTGAAATAATCCTACTTAATTAGGCTATTTAATAAGCCTAAGTTGCTGAAATAAGCCTATTTAATAAGCCCAAGTTGCTGAAATAATCCTACTTAATTAGGCTATTTAATAAGCCTAAGTTGCTGAAATAAGCCTTTTTAATCAGGGTAATTTGCTGAAATAAGCCTATTTAATAAGCCTAAGCTGCTGAAATAAGCCTATTTAATAAGGCTACTTAATGAGCCTAAGTTGCTGAAATAAGCCTATTTAATAAGCATAAGTTTCTGAACTAAGCCTATTTAAAAAGGTATATTTAATAAGTCTAAGTTGCTGAAATAAACCTATTTAAAAATGCTATTTAATAAGCCTAAGTTGCTGAAATAAACCTGTTTAATAAGGCTATTTAATAAGCATAAGTTGCTGAAATAAGCTTATTTAATAAGCCTAAGTTGCTGAAATAAGCCTATTTAATAAGGCTATTTAATAAGTCTAAGTTGCTGAAATAAACCTATTTAATAAGCCTAAGTTGCTAAAATAAGCCTATTTAATGAGGCTATTTAATAAGTCCATTTAATAAGCCTATTTATTAAGCCTATTTAATAAGCCTATTTAATAAGCCTATTTAATACGCCTGTTTAATAAACATATTTAATAAGTATTTAATGAGCCTATTTAATAAGTCTATTTAATAAGCCTATTTAATAAGCCTATTTAATACGCCTATTTATTGAGCCTATTTAATAAGCCTATTTAATAAGCCTATTTAATAAGCCTATTTAATACGCCTATTTAATAAACATATTTAATAAGTATTTAATGAGCCTATTTAATACGTCTATTTAATAAGCCTTTTTTTAATAAGCCTATTTAATAAGCCTATTTAATAAGCCTATTTAATACGCCTATTTAAGAAAACTATTTAATAAGTATTTAATGAGCCTATTTAATAAGTCTATTTAATAAGCCTTTTTAATAAGCTTATTTAATAAGCCTATTTAATAAGCCTATTTAATAAGTCTATTTAATAAGCCTATTTAATAAGTATTTAATGAGCCTATTTAATAAGCCTATTTTTTGAGCCTATTTAATAAGCCTATTTATTGAGCCTATTTAATAAGCCTATTTATTGAGCCTATTTAATAAGCCTATTTATTGAGCCTATTTAATAAGTCTATTTAATAGGCCTATTTAATAAGCCTATTTAATAAGCCTATCTATTGAGCCTATTTAATAAGCCTATTTAATAAGCCTATTTATTGAGCCTATTTAATAAGTCTATTTAATAAGCCTATTTAATAAGCCTATTTAATAGGTATTTAATGAGCCTATTTAATAAGTCTATTTAATAAGCCTATTTAATAGGCCTATTTAATAAGTCTAAGTTGCTGAAATAAGCCTATTTAATAAGCCTAAGTTTCTGAATGAGCCTATTTAATAAGCCTAAGTTGCTGAAATAAGCCTATTTAATAAGCCTAAGTTGCTGAAATAAGCCTATTTAATAAGCCTAAGTTGCTGAAATAAGGCTATTTAATAAGTCTAAGTTCCTGAAATAAGCCTATTTAATAAGCCTAAGTTGCTGAAATAAGTATATTTAATAAGCATAAGTTGCTGAAATAAGCCTATTTAATGAGTCTAAGTTGCTGAAATAAGGCTATTTAATAAGTCTAAGTTGCTGAAATAAGCCTTTTTAATCAGGGTAATTTGCTGAAATAAGCCTATTTAATAAGCCCAAGTTGCTGAAATAATCCAACTTAATTAGGCTATTTAATAAGTCTAAGTTCCTGAAATAAGCCTATTTAATAAGCCTAAGTTGCTGAAATAAGTATATTTAATAAGCATAAGTTGCTGAAATAAGCCTATTTAATGAGTCTAAGTTGCTGAAATAAGGCTATTTAATAAGTCTAAGTTGCTGAAATAAGCCTTTTTAATCAGGGTAATTTGCTGAAATAAGCCTATTTAATAAGCCCAAGTTGCTGAAATAATCCAACTTAATTAGGCTATTTAATAAGCCTAAGTTGCTGAAATAAGCCTATTTAATAAGCATAAGTTGCTTAAATAAGGCTATTTAATAAGTCTAAGTTGCTGAAATAAGCCTATTTAATAAGCCTAAGTTGCTGAAATAAGCCTATTTAATAAGCCTATTTAATAAGCCTATTTAATAGGCCTATTTAATAAGTCTAAGTTGCTGAAATAAGCCTATTTAACAAGCCTATTTAATAGGCCTATTTAATAAGTCTAAGTTGCTGAAATAAGCCTATTTAAGAAGCCTAAGTTGCTGAATGAGCCTATTTAATAAGCCTAAGTTGCTGAAATAAGCCTATTTAATAAGCCTAAGTTGCTGAATAAGCCTATTTAATAAGTCTAAGTTGCTGAAATAAGCCTATTTAATAAGGCTATTTAATAAGCCTAAGTTGCTGAATAAGCCTATTTAATAAGTCTAAGTTGCTGAAATAAGGCTATTTAATAAGCCTACGTTGCTGAAATGAGGCTATTTAATAAGTTTAAGTTGCTGAAATAAGCCTATTTAATAAGCCTAAGTTGCTGAAATAAGCCTATTTAATGAGGCTATTTAATGAGCATAAGTTGCTGAAATAAGCCTATTTAATAAGCCTAAGTTTCTGAACTAAGCCTATTTAATAAGTCTAAGTTGCTGAAATAAGCCTATTTAATAAGCCTATTTAAGAAGCCTAAGTTGCTGAATGAGCCTATTTAATAAGCCTAAGTTGCTGAAATAAGCCTATTTAATAAGCCTAAGTTGCTGAATAAGCCTATTTAATAAGTCTAAGTTGCTGAAATAAGCCTATTTAATAAGGCTATTTAATAAGCCTAAGTTGCTGAAATAAGGCTATTTAATAAGTTTAAGTTGCTGAAATAAGCCTATTTAATAAGCCTAAGTTGCTGAAATAAGCCTATTTAAAAAGGTATATTTAATAAGTCTAAGTTGCTGAAATAAACCTATTTAAAAATGCTATTTAATAAGCCTAAGTTGCTGAAATAAACCTGTTTAATAAGGCTATTTAATAAGCATAAGTTGCTGAAATAAGCTTATTTAATAAGCCTAAGTTGCTGAAATAAGCCTATTTAATAAGGCTATTTAATAAGTCTAAGTTGCTGAAATAAACCTATTTAATAAGCCTAAGTTGCTAAAATAAGCATATTTAATGAGGCTATTTAATAAGTCTATTTAATAAGCCTTTTTAATAAGCCTATTTAATAAGTCTATTTAATAAGCCTATTTAATAAGTATTTAATGAGCCTATTTAATGAGCCTATTTATTGAGCCTATTTAATAAGCCTATGTATTGAGCCTATTTAATAAGCCTATTTAATAAGTCTATTTAATAAGCCTATTTAATAAGCCTATTTAGCACGCCTATTTATTGAGCCTATTTAATAAGCCTATTTAATAAGCCTATTTATTGAGCCTATTTAATAAGTCTATTTAATAAGCCTATTTAATAAGCCTATTTAATTAGTATTTAATGAGCCTATTTAATAAGTCTATTTAATAAGCCTATTTAATAAGGCAATTTAATGAGCCTAAGTTGGTGAAATAAGCCTATTTAATAAGCCTACGTTTCTGAATGAGCCTATTTAATAAGCCTAAGTTGCTGAAAAAAGCCTATTTAATAAGCCTAAGTTGCTGAATAAGCCTATTTAATAAGCCTAAGTTGCTGAATAAACCTATTTAATATGTCTAAGTTGCTGAAATAAGCTTATTTAATAAGGCTATTTAATAAGCCTAAGTTGCTGAATAAGCCTATTTAATAAGGCTATTTAATGAGCCTAAGTTGCTGAAATAAGACTATTTAATAAGCCTAAGTTTCTGAACTAAGCCTATTTAAAAAGGTATATTTAATAAGTCTAAGTTGCTGAAATAAACCTATTTAAAAATGCTATTTAATAAGCCTAAGTTGCTGAAATAAACCTGTTTAATAAGGCAATTTAATAAGCATAAGTTGCTGAAATAAGCTTATTTAATAAGCCTAAGTTGCTGAAATAAGCCTATTTAATAAGGCTATTTAATAAGTCTAAGTTGCTGAAATAAACCTATTTAATAAGCCTAAGTTGCTAAAATATGCCTATTTAATGAGGCTATTTAATAAGTCTATTTAATAAGCCTATTTAATAAGCCTATTTAATAAGCCTATTTAATAAGCCTATTTAATAAGTCTATTTAATAAGTCTATTTATTGAGCCTATTTAATAAGCCTATTTATTGAGCCTATTTAATAAGCCTATTTATTGAGCCTATTTAATAAGTCTATTTAATAAGCCTGTTTAATAAGCCTATTTAATAAGTATTTAATGAGCCTATTTAATAAGCCTAAGTTGCTGAATAAGCCTATTTAATAAGCCTGAGTTGCTGAAATAAGCCTATTTAATAAGCCTATTTAATAAGCCTAAGTTGCTGAATAAGCCTATTTAATAAGCCTGAGTTGCTGAAATAAGCCTATTTAATAAGCCTATTTAATAAGCCTAAGTTGCTGAAATGAGCCTATTTAATCAGCGTAAGTTGCTGAAATAAGCCTATTTAATAAGCCCAAGTTGCTGAAATAAGCCTATTTAATAAGGCTATTTAATAAGCATAAGTTGCTGAAATAAGCCTATTTAATAAGTCTAAGTTGCTGAAATGAGCCTATTTAATAAGCCTAAGTTGCTGAAATAAGGCTATTTAATAAGTCTAAGTTGCTGAAATAAGGCTATTTAATAAGTATAAGTTGCTGAAATAAGCCTATTTAAAAAGCCTAAGTTGCTAAAATGAGCCTATTTAATGAGGCTATTTAATAAGTCTATTTAATAAGCCTATTTAATACGCCTATTTAATAAGCCTATTTAATATGCCTATTTAATAAGTCTATTTAATAAGTCTATTTAATACGCCTATTTAATAAGTATTTAATGAGCCTATTTAATAAGCCTATTTATTGAGCCTATTTAATAAGCCTAAGTTGCTGAAAAAAGCCTATTTAATAAGCCTAAGTTGCTGAATAAGCCTATTTAATAAGTCTAAGTTGCTGAAATAAGCCTATTTAATAAGGCTATTTAATAAGCCTAAGTTGCTGAAATAAGGCTATTTAATAAGTTTAAGTTGCTGAAATAAGCCTATTTAATAAGCCTAAGTTGCTGAAATAAGCCTATTTAAAAAGGTATATTTAATAAGTCTAAGTTGCTGAAATAAACCTATTTAAAAATGCTATTTAATAAGCCTAAGTTGCTGAAATAAACCTGTTTAATAAGGCTATTTAATAAGCATAAGTTGCTGAAATAAGCTTATTTAATAAGCCTAAGTTGCTGAAATAAGCCTATTTAACAAGGCTATTTAATAAGTCTAAGTTGCTGAAATAAACCTATTTAATAAGCCTAAGTTGCTAAAATAAGCATATTTAATGAGGCTATTTAATAAGTCTATTTAATAAGCCTATTTATTAAGCCTATTTAATAAGCCTATTTAATAAGCCTATTTAATACGCCTATTTAATAAACATATTTAATAAGTATTTAATGAGCCTATTTAATAAGTCTATTTAATAAGCCTTTTTAATAAGCCTATTTAATAAGTCTATTTAATAAGCCTATTTAATAAGTATTTAATGAGCCTATTTAATGAGCCTATTTATTGAGCCTATTTAATAAGCCTATGTATTGAGCCTATTTAATAAGCCTATTTAATAAGTCTATTTAATAAGCCTATTTAATAAGCCTATTTAACACGCCTATTTATTGAGCCTATTTAATAAGCCTATTTAATAAGCCTATTTATTGATCCTATTTAATAAGTCTATTTAATAAGCCTATTTAATAAGCCTATTTAATAAGTATTTAATGAGCCTATTTAATAAGTCTATTTAATAAGCCTATTTAATAAGGCAATTTAATGAGCCTAAGTTGGTGAAATAAGCCTATTTAATAAGCCTACGTTTCTGAATGAGCCTATTTAATAAGCCTAAGTTGCTGAAAAAAGCCTATTTAATAAACCTAAGTTGCTGAATAAGCCTATTTAATAAGCCTAAGTTGCTGAATAAACCTATTTAATATGTCTAAGTTGCTGAAATAAGCTTATTTAATAAGGCTATTTAATAAGCCTAAGTTGCTGAATAAGCCTATTTAATAAGGCTATTTAATGAGCCTAAGTTGCTGAAATAAGACTATTTAATAAGCCTAAGTTTCTGAACTAAGCCTATTTAAAAAGGTATATTTAATAAGTCTAAGTTGCTGAAATAAACCTATTTAAAAATGCTATTTAATAAGCCTAAGTTGCTGAAATAAACCTGTTTAATAAGGCAATTTAATAAGCATAAGTTGCTGAAATAAGCTTATTTAATAAGCCTAAGTTGCTGAAATAAGCCTATTTAATAAGGCTATTTAATAAGTCTAAGTTGCTGAAATAAACCTATTTAATAAGCCTAAGTTGCTAAAATATGCCTATTTAATGAGGCTATTTAATAAGTCTATTTAATAAGCCTATTTAATAAGCCTATTTAATAAGTCTATTTAATAAGTCTATTTATTGAGCCTATTTAATAAGCCTATTTATTGAGCCTATTTAATAAGCCTATTTATTGAGCCTATTTAATAAGTCTATTTAATAAGCCTGTTTAATAAGCCTATTTAATAAGTATTTAATGAGCCTATTTAATAAGCCTAAGTTGCTGAATAAGCCTATTTAATAAGCCTGAGTTGCTGAAATAAGCCTATTTAATAAGCCTATTTAATAAGCCTAAGTTGCTGAATAAGCCTATTTAATAAGCCTGAGTTGCTGAAATAAGCCTATTTAATAAGCCTATTTAATAAGCCTAAGTTGCTGAAATGAGCCTATTTAATCAGCGTAAGTTGCTGAAATAAGCCTATTTAATAAGCCCAAGTTGCTGAAATAAGCCTATTTAATAAGGCTATTTAATAAGCCTAAGTTGCTGAAATAAGCCTATTTAATAAGTCTAAGTTGCTGAAATGAGCCTATTTAATAAGCCTAAGTTGCTGAAATAAGGCTATTTAATAAGTCTAAGTTGCTGAAATAAGGCTATTTAATAAGTATAAGTTGCTGAAATAAGCCTATTTAAAAAGCCTAAGTTGCTAAAATGAGCCTATTTAATGAGGCTATTTAATAAGTCTATTTAATAAGCCTATTTAATACGCCTATTTAATAAGCCTATTTAATATGCCTATTTAATAAGTCTATTTAATAAGTCTATTTAATACGCCTATTTAATAAGTATTTAATGAGCCTATTTAATAAGCCTATTTATTGAGCCTATTTAATAAGCCTAAGTTGCTGAAAAAAGCCTATTTAATAAGCCTAAGTTGCTGAATAAGCCTATTTAATAAGCCTAAGTTGCTGAATAAACCTATTTAATAAGTCTAAGTTGCTGAAATAAGCTTATTTAATAAGGCTATTTAATAAGCCTAAGTTGCTGAATAAGCCTATTTAATAAGGCTATTTAATGAGCCTAAGTTGCTGAAATAAGACTATTTAATAAGCCTAAGTTTCTGAACTAAGCCTATTTAAAAAGGTATATTTAATAAGTCTAAGTTGCTGAAATAAACCTATTTAAAAATGCTATTTAATAAGCCTAAGTTGCTGAAATAAACCTGTTTAATAAGGCAATTTAATAAGCATAAGTTGCTGAAATAAGCTTATTTAATAAGCCTAAGTTGCTGAAATAAGCCTATTTAATAAGGCTATTTAATAAGTCTAAGTTGCTGAAATAAACCTATTTAATAAGCCTAAGTTGCTAAAATATGCCTATTTAATGAGGCTATTTAATAAGTCTATTTAATAAGCCTATTTATTGAGCCTATTTAATAAGCCTATTTATTGAGCCTATTTAATAAGCCTATTTATTGAGCCTATTTAATAAGCCTATTTATTGAGCCTATTTAATAAGCCTATTTAATAAGTCTATTTAATAAGCCTATTTAATAAGCCTATTTAATAAGTCTATTTAATAAGTCTATTTAATAAGCCTATTTAATAAGTATTTAATGAGCCTATTTAATAAGCCTATTTATTGAGCCTATTTAATAAGCCTATTTATTGAGCCTATTTAATAAGCCTATTTATTGAGCCTATTTAATAAGCCTATTTATTGAGCCTATTTAATAAGCCTATTTAATAAGTCTATTTAATAAGCCTATTTAATAAGCCTATTTAATAAGCCTATTCATTGAGCCTATTTAATAAGCCTATTTTATATGGCTATTTATTGAGCCTATTTAATAAGTCTATTTAATAAGCCTATTTAATAAGCCTATTTAATGAGTATTTAATGAGCCTATTTAATAAGTCTATTTAATAAGCCTATTTAATAGGCCTATTTAATAAGTCTAAGTTGCTGAAATAAGCCTATTTAATAAGCCTATTTAATAGGCCTATTTAATAAGTCTAAGTTGCTGAAATAAGCCTATTTAATAAGCCTATTTAATAAGCCTATTTAATAAGTCTATTTAATAAGTCTATTTATTGAGCCTATTTAATAAGCCTATTTATTGAGCCTATTTAATAAGCCTATTTATTGAGCCTATTTAATAAGTCTATTTAATAAGCCTGTTTAATAAGCCTATTTAATAAGTATTTAATGAGCCTATTTAATAAGCCTAAGTTGCTGAATAAGCCTATTTAATAAGCCTGAGTTGCTGAAATAAGCCTATTTAATAAGCCTATTTAATAAGCCTAAGTTGCTGAATAAGCCTATTTAATAAGCCTGAGTTGCTGAAATAAGCCTATTTAATAAGCCTATTTAATAAGCCTAAGTTGCTGAAATGAGCCTATTTAATCAGCGTAAGTTGCTGAAATAAGCCTATTTAATAAGCCCAAGTTGCTGAAATAAGCCTATTTAATAAGGCTATTTAATAAGCCTAAGTTGCTGAAATAAGCCTATTTAATAAGTCTAAGTTGCTGAAATGAGCCTATTTAATAAGCCTAAGTTGCTGAAATAAGGCTATTTAATAAGTCTAAGTTGCTGAAATAAGGCTATTTAATAAGTATAAGTTGCTGAAATAAGCCTATTTAAAAAGCCTAAGTTGCTAAAATGAGCCTATTTAATGAGGCTATTTAATAAGTCTATTTAATAAGCCTATTTAATAAGCCTATTTAATAAGCCTATTTAATATGCCTATTTAATAAGTCTATTTAATAAGTCTATTTAATACGCCTATTTAATAAGTATTTAATGAGCCTATTTAATAAGCCTATTTATTGAGCCTATTTAATAAGCCTAAGTTGCTGAAAAAAGCCTATTTAATAAGCCTAAGTTGCTGAATAAGCCTATTTAATAAGCCTAAGTTGCTGAATAAACCTATTTAATAAGGCTATTTAATGAGCCTAAGTTGCTGAAATAAGACTATTTAATAAGCCTAAGTTTCTGAACTAAGCCTATTTAAAAAGGTATATTTAATAAGTCTAAGTTGCTGAAATAAACCTATTTAAAAATGCTATTTAATAAGCCTAAGTTGCTGAAATAAACCTGTTTAATAAGGCAATTTAATAAGCATAAGTTGCTGAAATAAGCTTATTTAATAAGCCTAAGTTGCTGAAATAAGCCTATTTAATAAGGCTATTTAATAAGTCTAAGTTGCTGAAATAAACCTATTTAATAAGCCTAAGTTGCTAAAATATGCCTATTTAATGAGGCTATTTAATAAGTCTATTTAATAAGCCTATTTATTGAGCCTATTTAATAAGCCTATTTAATAAGTCTATTTAATAAGCCTATTTAATAAGCCTATTTAATAAGTCTATTTAATAAGTCTATTTAATAAGCCTATTTAATAAGTATTTAATGAGCCTATTTAATAAGCCTATTTATTGAGCCTATTTAATAAGCCTATTTATTGAGCCTATTTAATAAGCCTATTTATTGAGCCTATTTAATAAGCCTATTTATTGAGCCTATTTAATAAGCCTATTTAATAAGTCTATTTAATAAGCCTATTTAATAAGCCTATTTAATAAGCCTATTCATTGAGCCTATTTAATAAGCCTATTTAATATGGCTATTTATTGAGCCTATTTAATAAGTCTATTTAATAAGCCTATTTAATGAGTATTTAATGAGCCTATTTAATAAGTCTATTTAATAAGCCTATTTAATAGGCCTATTTAATAAGTCTAAGTTGCTGAAATAAGCCTATTTAATAAGCCTATTTAATAGGCCTATTTAATAAGTCTAAGTTGCTGAAATAAGCCTATTTAATAAGCCTAAGTTTCTGAATGAGCCTATTTAATAAGCCTAAGTTGCTGAAATAAGCCTATTTAATAAGCCTAAGTTGCTGAATAAGCCTATTTAATAAGCCTAAGTTGCTGAAATAAGCCTATTTAATAAGTCTAAGTTGCTGAAATAAGGCTATTTAATAAGCCTAAGTTGCTGAAATAAGCCTATTTAATAAGCCTAACTTGCTGAAATAAGGCTATTTAATAAGTCTAAGTTGCTGAAATAATCCTATTTAATAAGCCTAAGTTGCTAAAATAAGCCTATTTAATGAGGCTATTTAATAAGTCTATTTAATAAGCCTATTTTTAATAAGCCTATTTAATAAGCCTATTTAATACGCTTATTTAATAAACCTATTTAATAAGTATTTAATGAGCCTATTTAATAAGTCTATTTAATAAGCCTTTTTAATAAGCTTATTTAATATGCCTATTTAATAAGCCTATTTAATAAGTGTATTTAATAAGGCTATTTAATGAGCCTAAGTTGCTGAAATAAGCCTATTTAATAAGCCTATTTAATAGGCCTATTTAATCAGCGTAAGTTGCTGAAATAAGCCTATTTAATAAGCCTGAGTTTCTGAACTAAGCCTATTTAAAAAGGTATATTTAATAAGTATAAGTTGCTGAAATAAACCTATTTAAAAATGCTATTTAATAAGCCTAAGTTGCTGAAATAAACCTGTTTAATAAGGCTATTTAATAAGCATAAGTTGCTGAAATAAGCCTATTTAATAAGGCTATTTAATAAGTCTAAGTTGCTGAAATAAACCTATTTAATAAGCCTAAGTTGCTAAAATAAGCATATTTAATGAGGCTATTTAATAAGTCTATTTAATAAGCCTATTTATTAAGCCTATTTAATAAGCCTATTTAATAAGCCTATTTAATACGCCTATTTAATAAACATATTTAATAAGTATTTAATGAGCCTATTTAATAAGTCTATTTTATAAGCCTTTTTAATAAGCATATTTAATAAGTCTATTTAATAAGCCTATTTAATAAGTATTTAATGAGCCTATTTAATGAGCCTATTTATTGAGCCTATTTAATAAGCCTATGTATTGAGCCTATTTAATAAGCCTATTTAATAAGTCTATTTAATAAGCCTATTTAATAAGCCTATTTAACACGCCTATTTATTGAGCCTATTTAATAAGCCTATTTAATAAGCCTATTTATTGAGCCTATTTAATAAGTCTATTTAATAAGCCTATTTAATAAGGCAATTTAATGAGCCTAAGTTGGTGAAATAAGCCTATTTAATAAGCCTACGTTTCTGAATGAGCCTATTTAATAAGCCTAAGTTGCTGAAAAAAGCCTATTTAATAAGCCTAAGTTGCTGAATAAGCCTATTTAATAAGCCTAAGTTGCTGAATAAACCTATTTAATAAGTCTAAGTTGCTGAAATAAGCTTATTTAATAAGGCTATTTAATAAGCCTAAGTTGCTGAATAAGCCTATTTAATAAGGCTATTTAATGAGCCTAAGTTGCTGAAATAAGACTATTTAATAAACCTAAGTTTCTGAACTAAACCTATTTAAAAAGGTATATTTAATAAGTCCAAGTTGCTGAAATAAACCTATTTAAAAATGCTATTTAATAAGCCTAAGTTGCTGAAATAAACCTGTTTAATAAGGCAATTTAATAAGCATAAGTTGCTGAAATAAGCTTATTTAATAAGCCTAAGTTGCTGAAATAAGCCTATTTAATAAGGCTATTTAATAAGTCTAAGTTGCTGAAATAAACCTATTTAATAAGCCTAAGTTGCTAAAATATGCCTATTTAATGAGGCTATTTAATAAGTCTATTTAATAAGCCTATTTAATAAGCCTATTTAATAAGCCTATTTAATAAGCCTATTTAATAAGTCTATTTAATAAGTCTATTTAATAAGCCTATTTAATAAGTATTTAATGAGCCTATTTAATAAGCCTATTTATTGAGCCTATTTAATAAGCCTATTTATTGAGCCTATTTAATAAGCCTATTTATTGAGCCTATTTAATAAGTCTATTTAATAAGCCTGTTTAATAAGCCTATTTAATAAGTATTTAATGAGCCTATTTAATAAGCCTAAGTTGCTGAATAAGCCTATTTAATAAGCCTGAGTTGCTGAAATAAGCCTATTTAATAAGCCTATTTAATAAGCCTAAGTTGCTGAATAAGCCTATTTAATAAGCCTGAGTTGCTGAAATAAGCCTATTTAATAAGCCTATTTAATAAGCCTAAGTTGCTGAAATGAGCCTATTTAATCAGCGTAAGTTGCTGAAATAAGCCTATTTAATAAGCCCAAGTTGCTGAAATAAGCCTATTTAATAAGGCTATTTAATAAGCCTAAGTTGCTGAAATAAGCCTATTTAATAAGTCTAAGTTGCTGAAATGAGCCTATTTAATAAGCCTAAGTTGCTGAAATAAGGCTCTTTAATAAGTCTAAGTTGCTGAAATAAGGCTATTTAATAAGTATAAGTTGCTGAAATAAGCCTATTTAAAAAGCCTAAGTTGCTAAAATGAGCCTATTTAATGAGGCTATTTAATAAGTCTATTTAATAAACCTATTAAATAAGCCTATTTAATAAGCCTATTTAATATGCCTATTTAATAAGTCTATTTAATAAGTCTATTTAATACGCCTATTTAATAAGTATTTAATGAGCCTATTTAATAAGCCTATTTATTGAGCCTATTTAATAAGCTTAAGTTGCTGAAAAAAGCTTATTAAATAAGCCTAAGTTGCTGAATAAGCCTATTTAATAAGCCTAAGTTGCTGAATAAACCTATTTAATAAGTCTAAGTTGCTGAAATAAGCTTATTTAATAAGGCTATTTAATAAGCCTAAGTTGCTGAATAAGCCTATTTAATAAGGCTATTTAATGAGCCTAAGTTGCTGAAATAAGACTATTTAATAAGCCTAAGTTTCTGAACTAAGCCTATTTAAAAAGGTATATTTAATAAGTCTAAGTTGCTGAAATAAACCTATTTAAAAATGCTATTTAATAAGCCTAAGTTGCTGAAATAAACCTGTTTAATAAGGCAATTTAATAAGCATAAGTTGGTGAAATAAGCCTATTTAATAAGGCTATTTAATAAGTCTAAGTTGCTGAAATAAACCTATTTAATAAGCCTAAGTTGCTAAAATATGCCTATTTAATGAGGCTATTTAATAAGTCTATTTAATAAGCCTATTTAATAAGCCTATTTAATAAGCCTATTTAATAAGCCTATTTAATAAGTCTATTTAATAAGTCTATTTAATAAGCCTATTTAATAAGTATTTAATGAGCCTATTTAATAAGCCTATTTATTGAGCTTATTTAATGAGCCTATTTATTGAGCCTATTTAATAAGCCTATTTATTGAGCCTATTTAATAAGCCTATTTATTGAGCCTATTTAATAAGCCTATTTAATAAGTCTATTTAATAAGCCTATTTAATAAGCCTATTTAATAAGTCTATTTAATAAGTCTATTTAATAAGCCTATTTAATAAATATTTAATGAGCCTATTTAATAAGCCTATTTATTGAGCCTATTTAATAAGCCTATTTATTGAGCCTATTTAATAAGCCTATTTATTGAGCCTATTTAATAAGCCTATTTATTGAGCCTATTTAATAAGCCTATTTAATAAGTCTATTTAATAAGCCTATTTAATAAGCCTATTTAATGAGTATTTAATGAGCCTATTTAATAAGTCTATTTAATAAGCCTATTTAATAGGCCTATTTAATAAGTCTAAGTTGCTGAAATAAGCCTATTTAATATGCCTATTTAATAGGCCTATTTAATAAGTCTAAGTTGCTGAAATAAGCCTATTTAATAAGCCTAAGTTTCTGAATGAGCCTATTTAATAAGCCTAAGTTGCTGAAATAAGCCTATTTAATAAGCCTAAGTTGCTGAATAAGCCTATTTAATAAGCCTAAGTTGCTGAAATAACCCTATTTAATAAGTCTAAGTTGCTGAAATAAGGCTATTTAATAAGCCTAAGTTGCTGAAATAAGCCTATTTAATAAGCCTAACTTGCTGAAATAAGGCTATTTAATAAGTCTAAGTTGCTGAAATAATCCTATTTAATAAGCCTAAGTTGCTAAAATAAGCCTATTTAATGAGGCTATTTAATAAGTCTATTTAATAAGCCTATTTTTAATAAGCCTATTTAATAAGCCTATTTAATACGCTTATTTAATAAACCTATTTAATAATTATTTAATGAGCCTATTTAATAAGTCTATTTAATAAGCCTTTTTAATAAGCTTATTTAATATGCCTATTTAATAAGCCTATTTAATAAGTGTATTTAATAA
This sequence comes from Petromyzon marinus, assembly GCF_048934315.1. Classification (NCBI taxonomy): domain Eukaryota; kingdom Metazoa; phylum Chordata; class Hyperoartia; order Petromyzontiformes; family Petromyzontidae; genus Petromyzon; species Petromyzon marinus. Next base: position 5,542,152 of record NW_027423002.1, read on the forward strand.
GGCTATTTAATGAGCCTAAGTTGCTGAAATAAGCCTATTTAATAAGCCTATTTAATAGGCCTATTTAATCAGCGTAAGTTGCTGAAATAAGCCTATTTAATAAGCCTGAGTTTCTGAACTAAGCCTATTTAAAAAGGTATATTTAATAAGTCTAAGTTGCTGAAATAAACCTATTTAAAAATGCTATTTAATAAGCCTAAGTTGCTGAAATAAACCTGTTTAATAAGGCTATTTAATAAGCATAAGTTGCTGAAATAAGCTTATTTAATAAGCCTAAGTTGCTGAAATAAGCCTATTTAATAAGGCTATTTAATAAGTCTAAGTTGCTGAAATAATCCTATTTAATAAGCCTAAGTTGCTAAAATAAGCATATTTAATGAGGCTATTTAATAAGTCTATTTAATAAGCCTATTTATTAAGCCTATTTAATAAGCCTATTTAATAAGCCTATTTAATACGCCTATTTAATAAACATATTTAATAAGTATTTAATGAGCCTATTTAATAAGTCTATTTTATAAGCCTTTTTAATAAGCATATTTAATAAGTATTTAATGAGCCTATTTAATGAGCCTATTTATTGAGCCTATTTAATAAGCCTATGTATTGTGCCTATTTAATAAGCCTATTTAATAAGTCTATTTAATAAGCCTATTTAATAAGCCTATTTAACACGCCTATTTATTGAGCCTATTTAATACGCCTATTTAATAAGCCTATTTATTGAGCCTATTTAATAAGTCTATTTTATAAGCCTATTTAATAAGTCTATTTAATAAGTATTTAATGAGCCTATTTAATAAGTCTATTTAATAAGCCTATTTAATAAGGCTATTTAATGAGCCTAAGTTGGTGAAATAAGCCTATTTAATAAGCCTACGTTTCTGAATGAGCCTATTTAATAAGCCTAAGTTGCTGAAAAAAGCCTATTTAATAAGCCTAAGTTGCTGAATAAGCCTATTTAATAAGCCTAAGTTGCTGAATAAATCTATTTAATAAGTCTAAGTTGCTGAAATAAGCTTATTTAATAAGGCTATTTAATAAGCCTAAGTTGCTGAATAAGCCTATTTAATAATGCTATTTAAGGAGCCTAAGTTGCTGAAATAAGACTATTTAATAAGCCTAAGTTTCTGAACTAAGCCTATTTAAAAAGGTATATTTAATAAGTCTAAGTTGCTGAAATAAACCTATTTAAAAATGCTATTTAATAAGCCTAAGTTGCTGAAATAAACCTGTTTAATAAGGCTATTTAATAAGCATAAGTTGCTGAAATAAGCTTATTTAATAAGCCTAAGTTGCTGAAATAAGCCTATTTAATAAGGCTATTGAATAAGTCTAAGTTGCTGAAATAAACCTATTTAATAAGCCTAAGTTGCTAAAATAAGCCTATTTAATGAGGCTATTTAATAAGTCTATTTAATAAACCTATTTAATATGCCTATTTAATAAGCCTATTTAATAAGCCTATTTAATAAGTCTATTTAATAAGTCTATTTAATAAGCCTATTTAATAAGTATTTAATGAGCCTATTTAATAAGCCTATTTATTGAGCCTATTTAATAAGCCTATTTATTGAGCCTATTTAATAAGCCTATTTATTGAGCCTATTTAATAAGCCTAGTTATTGAGCCTATTTAATATGTCTATTTAATAAGCCTATTTAATAAGCCTATTAAAAAAGCCTATTCATTGAGCCTATTTAATAAGCCTATTTAATATGGCTATTTATTGAGCCTATTTAATAAGTCTATTTAATAAGCCTATTTAATAAGCCTATTTATTGAGTATTTAATGAGCCTATTTAATAAGTCTATTTAATAAGCCTATTTAATAGGCCTATTTTATAAGTTTAAGTTGCTGAAATAAGCCTATTTAATAAGCCTATTTAATAGGCCTATTTAATAAGTCTAAGTTGCTGAAATAAGCCTATTTAATAAGCCTAAGTTTCGGAATGAGCATATTTAATAAGCCTATGTTGCTGAAATAAGCCTATTTAATAAGCCTAAGTTGCTGAATAAGCCTATTTAATAAGCCTAAGTTGCTGAAATAAGCCTATTTAATAAGTCTAAGTTGCTGAAATAAGGCTATTCAATAAGCCTAAGTTGCAGAAATAAGCCTATTTAATAAGCCTAACTTGCTGAAATAAGGCTATTTAATAAGTCTAAGTTGCTGAAATAAGCCTATTTAATAAGCCTAAGTTGCTAAAATAAGCCTATTTAATGAGGCTATTTAATAAGTCTATTTAACAAGCCTATTTTTAATAAGCCTATTTAATAAGCCTATTTAATACGCTTATTTAATAAACCTATTTAATAAGTATTTAATGAGCCTATTTAATAAGTCTATTTAATAAGCCTTTTTAATAAGCTTATTTAATATGCCTATTTAATAAGCCTATTTAATAAGTGTATTTAATAAGGCTATTTAATGAGCCTAAGTTGCTGAAATAAGCCTATTTAATAAGCCTATTTAATAGGCCTATTTAATCAGCGTAAGTTGCTGAAATAAGCCTATTTAATAAGCCCAAGTTGCTGAAATAAGCCTACTTAATTATGCTATTTAATAAGCCTAAGTTGCTGAAATAAGCCTATTTAATAAGCGTAAGTTGCTGAAATAAGGCTATTTAATAAGTCTAAGTTGCTGAAATAAGCCTATTTAATAAGCCTAAGTTGCTGAAATGAGCCTATTTAATAAGCCTATTTAATAAGCCTAAGTTGCTGAAATAAGCCTATTTAATAAGCCTATTTAATAGGCCTATTTAATAAGTCTAATTTGCTGAAATAAGCCTATTTAATAAGCCTATTTAATGGGCCTATTTAATAAGTCTATGTTGCTGAAATAAGCCTATGTAATAAGCCTAAGTTGCTGAATGAGCCTATTTAATAAGCCTAAGTTGCTGAAATAAGCCTATTTAATAAGCCTAAGTTGCTGAATAAGCCTATTTAATAAGCCTAAGTTGCTGAATAAACCTATTTAATAAGTCTAAGTTGCTGAAATAAGCCTATTTAATAAGGCTATTTAATAAGCCTAAGTTGCTGAATAAGCCTATTTAATAAGTCTAAGTTGCTGAAATAAGGCTATTTAATAAGCCTAAGTTGCTGAAATAAGGCTATTTGATAAGTTTAAGTTGCTGAAATAAGCCTATTTAATAAGCCTAAGTTGCTGAAATAAACCTATTTAATAAGGCTATTTAATGAGCCTAAGTTACTGAAATAAGCCTATTTAATAAGCCTAAGTTTCTGAACTAAGCCTATTTAAAAAGGTATATTTAATAAGTCTAAGTTGCTGAAATAAACCTATTTAAAAATGCTATTTAATAAGCCTAAGTTGCTGAAATAAACCTGTTTAATAAGGCTATTTAATAAGCATAAGTTGCTGAAATAAGCTTATTTAATAAGCCTAAGTTGCTGAAATAAGCCTATTTAATAAGGCTATTGAATAAGTCTAAGTTGCTGAAATAAACCTATTTAATAAGCCTAAGTTGCTAAAATAAGCCTATTTAATGAGGCTATTTAATAAGTCTATTTAATAAACCTATTTAATATGCCTATTTAATAAGCCTATTTAATAAGCCTATTTAATAAGTCTATTTAATAAGTCTATTTAATAAGCCTATTTAATAAGTATTTAATGAGCCTATTTAATAAGCCTATTTATTGAGCCTATTTAATAAGCCTATTTATTGAGCCTATTTAATAAGCCTATTTATTGAGCCTATTTAATAAGCCTAGTTATTGAGCCTATTTAATATGTCTATTTAATAAGCCTATTTAATAAGCCTATTAAAAAAGCCTATTCATTGAGCCTATTTAATAAGCCTATTTAATATGGCTATTTATTGAGCCTATTTAATAAGTCTATTTAATAAGCCTATTTAATAAGCCTATTTAATGAGTATTTAATGAGCCTATTTAATAAGTCTATTTAATAAGCCTATTTAATAGGCCTATTTTATAAGTTTAAGTTGCTGAAATAAGCCTATTTAATAAGCCTATTTAATAGGCCTATTTAATAAGTCTAAGTTGCTGAAATAAGCCTATTTAATAAGCCTAAGTTTCGGAATGAGCATATTTAATAAGCCTATGTTGCTGAAATAAGCCTATTTAATAAGCCTAAGTTGCTGAATAAGCCTATTTAATAAGCCTAAGTTGCTGAAATAAGCCTATTTAATAAGTCTAAGTTGCTGAAATAAGGCTATTTAATAAGCCTAAGTTGCAGAAATAAGCCTATTTAATAAGCCTAACTTGCTGAAATAAGGCTATTTAATAAGTCTAAGTTGCTGAAATAAGCCTATTTAATAAGCCTAAGTTGCTAAAATAAGGCTATTTAATGAGGCTATTTAATAAGTCTATTTAACAAGCCTATTTTTAATAAGCCTATTTAATAAGCCTATTTAATACGCTTATTTAATAAACCTATTTAATAAGTATTTAATGAGCCTATTTAATAAGTCTATTTAATAAGCCTTTTTAATAAGCTTATTTAATATGCCTATTTAATAAGCCTATTTAATAAGTGTATTTAATAAGGCTATTTAATGAGCCTAAGTTGCTGAAATAAGCCTATTTAATAAGCCTATTTAATAGGCCTATTTAATCAGCGTAAGTTGCTGAAATAAGCCTATTTAATAAGCCCAAGTTGCTGAAATAAGCCTACTTAATTATGCTATTTAATAAGCCTAAGTTGCTGAAATAAGCCTATTTAATAAGCGTAAGTTGCTGAAATAAGGCTATTTAATAAGTCTAAGTTGCTGAAATAAGCCTATTTAATAAGCCTAAGTTGCTGAAATGAGCCTATTTAATAAGCCTATTTAATAAGCCTAAGTTGCTGAAATAAGCCTATTTAATAAGCCTATTTAATAGGCCTATTTAATAAGTCTAATTTGCTGAAATAAGCCTATTTAATAAGCCTATTTAATGGGCCTATTTAATAAGTCTATGTTGCTGAAATAAGCCTATGTAATAAGCCTAAGTTGCTGAATGAGCCTATTTAATAAGCCTAAGTTGCTGAAATAAGCCTATTTAATAAGCCTAAGTTGCTGAATAAGCCTATTTAATAAGCCTAAGTTGCTGAATAAACCTATTTAATAAGTCTAAGTTGCTGAAATAAGCCTATTTAATAAGGCTATTTAATAAGCCTAAGTTGCTGAATAAGCCTATTTAATAAGTCTAAGTTGCTGAAATAAGGCTATTTAATAAGCCTAAGTTGCTGAAATAAGGCTATTTGATAAGTTTAAGTTGCTGAAATAAGCCTATTTAATAAGCCTAAGTTGCTGAAATAAACCTATTTAATAAGGCTATTTAATGAGCCTAAGTTACTGAAATAAGCCTATTTAATAAGCCTAAGTTTCTGAACTAAGCCTATTTAAAAAGGTATATTTAATAAGTCTAAGTTGCTGAAATAAACCTATTTAAAAATGCTATTTAATAAGCCTAAGTTGCTGAAATAAACCTGTTTAATAAGGCTATTTAATAAGCATACGTTGCTGAAATAAGCTTATTTAATAAGCCTAAGTTGCTGAAATAACCTATTTAATAAGGCTAATTAATAAGTCTAAGTTGCTGAAATAAACCTATTTAATAAGCCTAACTTGCTAAAATAAGCCTATTTAATGAGGCTATTTAATAAGTCTATTTAATAAGCCTATTTATTAAGCCTATTTAATAAGCCTATTTAATATGCCTATTTAATACGCCTATTTAATAAACATATTTAATAAGTATTTAATGAGCCTATTTAATGAGCCTATTTATTGAGCCTATTTAATAAGCCTATTTATTGAGCCTATTTAATAAGCCTATTTAATAAGTCTATTTAATAAACCTATTTAATAAGCCTATTTAACACGCCTATTTATTGAGCCTATTTAATAAGCCTATTTAATAAGTATTTAATGAGCCTATTTAATAAGTCTATTTAATAAGACTATTTAATAAGGCTATTTAATGAGCCTAAGTTGCTGAAATAAGCCCATTTAATAAGCCTATTTAATAGGCCTATTTAATAAGTCTAAGTTGCTGAAATAAGCCTATTTAATAAGCCTAAGTTTCTGAATGAGCCTATTTAATAAGCCTAAGTTGCTGAAAAAAGCCTATTTAATAAGCCTAAGTTGCTGAATAAGCCTAATTAATAAGCCTAAGTTGCTGAATAAACCTATTTAATAAGTCTAAGTTGCTGAAATAAGCTTATTTAATAAGGCTATTTAATAAGCCTAAGTTGCTGAATAAGCCTATTTAATAAGGCTATTTAATGAGCCTAAGTTGCTGAAATAAGACTATTTAATAAGCCTAAGTTTCTGAACTAAGCCTATTTAAAAAGGTATATTTAATAAATCTAAGTTGCTGAAATAAACCTATTTAAAAATGCTATTTAATAAGCCTAAGTTGCTGAAATAAACCTGTTTATTAAAGCTATTTAATAAGCATAAGTTGCTGAAATAAGCTTATTTAATAAGCCTAAGTTGCTGAAATAAGCCTATTTAATAAGGCTCTTTAATAAGTCTAAGTTGCTGAAATAAACCTTTTTAATAAGCCTAAGTTGCTAAAATAAGCCTATTTACTGAGGCTATTTAATAAGTCTATTTAATAAGCCTATTTAATAAGCCTATTTAATAAGCCTATTTAATAAGTGTATTTAATAAGGCTATTTAATGAGCCTAAGTTGCTGAAATAAGCCTATTTAATAAGCCTATTTAATAGGCCTATTTAATCAGCGTAAGTTGCTGAAATAAGCCTATTTAATAAGCCCAAGTTGCTGAAATAAGCCTACTTAATTATGCTATTTAATAAGCCTAAGTTGCTGAAATAAGCCTATTTAATAAGCAAAAGTTGCTGAAATAAGGCTATTTAATAAGCCTAAGTTGCTGAAATGAGCCTATTTAATAAGCCTATTTAATAAGCCTAAGTTGCTGAAATAAGCCTATTTAATAAGCCTATTTAATAGGCCTATTTAATAAGTCTAATTTGCTGAAATAAGCCTATTTAATAAGCCTATTTAATGGGCCTATTTAATAAGTCTATGTTGCTGAAATAAGCCTATTTAATAAGCCTAAGTTGCTGAATGAGCCTATTTAATAAGCCTAAGTTGCTGAAATAAGCCTATTTAATAAGCCTAAGTTGCTGAATAAGCCTATTTAATAAGCATAAGTTGCTGAATAAGCCTATTTAATAAGTCTAAGTTGCTGAAATAAGGCTATTTAATAAGCCTAAGTTGCTGAAATAAGGCTATTTAATAAGTTTAAGTTGCTGAAATAAGCCTATTTAATAAGCCTAAGTTGCTGAAATAAACCTATTTAATAAGGCTATTTAATAAGCATAAGTTGCTGAAATAAACCTGTTTAATAAGGCTATTTAATAAGCATACGTTGCTGAAATAAGCTTATTTAATAAGCCTAAGTTGCTGAAATAAACCTATTTAATAAGGCTATTTAATAAGTCTAAGTTGCTGAAATAAACCTATTTAATAAGCCTAACTTGCTAAAATAAGCCTATTTAATGAGGCTATTTAATAAGTCTATTTAATAAGCTTATTTATTAAGCCTATTTAATGAGCCTATTTAATATGCCTATTTAATACGCCTATTTAATAAACATATTTAATAAGTATTTAATGAGCCTATTTAATGAGCCTATTTATTGAGCCTATTTAATAAGCCTATTTATTGAGCCTATTTAATAAGCCTATTTAATAAGTCTATTTAATAAGCCTATTTAATAAGCCTATTTAACACGCCTATTTATTGAGCCTATTTAATAAGCCTATTTAATAAGCCTATTTATTGAGCCTATTTAATAAGTCTATTTATTAAGCCTATTTAATAAGCCTATTTAATAAGTATTTAATGAGCCTATTTAATAAGTCTATTTAATAAGCCTATTTAATAAGGCTATTTAATGAGCCTAAGTTGCTGAAATAAGCCCATTTAATAAGCCTATTTAATAGGCCTATTTAATAAGTCTAAGTTGCTGAAATAAGCCTATTTAATAAGCCTAAGTTTCTGAATGAGCCTATTTTATAAGCCTAAGTTGCTGAAAAAAGCCTATTTAATAAGCCTAAGTTGCTGAATAAGCCTAATTAATAAGCCTAAGTTGCTGAATAAACCTATTTAATAAGTCTAAGTTGCTGAAATAAGCTTATTTAATAAGGCTATTTAATAAGCCTAAGTTGCTGAATAAGCCTATTTAATAAGGCTATTTAATGAGCCTAAGTTGCTGAAATAAGACTATTTAATAAGCCTAAGTTTCTGAACTAAGCCTATTTAAAAAGGTATATTTAATAAATCTAAGTTGCTGAAATAAACCTATTTAAAAATGCTATTTAATAAGCCTAAGTTGCTGAAATAAACCTGTTTATTAAAGCTATTTAATAAGCATAAGTTGCTGAAATAAGCTTATTTAATAAGCCTAAGTTGCTGAAATAAGCCTATTTAATAAGGCTCTTTAATAAGTCTAAGTTGCTGAAATAAACCTTTTTAATAAGCCTAAGTTGCTAAAATAAGCCTATTTACTGAGGCTATTTAATAAGTCTATTTAATAAGCCTATTTAATAAGCCTATTTAATAAGCCTATTTAATAAGTGTATTTAATAAGGCTATTTAATGAGCCTAAGTTGCTGAAATAAGCCTATTTAATAAGCCTATTTAATAGGCCTATTTAATCAGCGTAAGTTGCTGAAATAAGCCTATTTAATAAGCCCAAGTTGCTGAAATAAGCCTACTTAATTATGCTATTTAATAAGCCTAAGTTGCTGAAATAAGCCTATTTAATAAGCAAAAGTTGCTGAAATAAGGCTATTTAATAAGTTAAGTTGCTGAAATAAGCCTATTTAATAAGCCTAAGTTGCTGAAATGAGCCTATTTAATAAGCCTATTTAATAAGCCTAAGTTGCTGAAATAAGCCTATTTAATAAGCCTATTTAATAGGCCTATTTAATAAGTCTAATTTGCTGAAATAAGCCTATTTAATAAGCCTATTTAATGGGCCTATTTAATAAGTCTATGTTGCTGAAATAAGCCTATTTAATAAGCCTAAGTTGCTGAATGAGCCTATTTAATAAGCCTAAGTTGCTGAAATAAGCCTATTTAATAAGCCTAAGTTGCTGAATAAGCCTATTTAATAAGCATAAGTTGCTGAATAAGCCTATTTAATAAGTCTAAGTTGCTGAAATAAGGCTATTTAATAAGCCTAAGTTGCTGAAATAAGGCTATTTAATAAGTTTAAGTTGCTGAAATAAGCCTATTTAATAAGCCTAAGTTGCTGAAATAAACCTATTTAATAAGGCTATTTAATAAGCATAAGTTGCTGAAATAAACCTGTTTAATAAGGCTATTTAATAAGCATACGTTGCTGAAATAAGCTTATTTAATAAGCCTAAGTTGCTGAAATAAACCTATTTAATAAGGCTATTTAATAAGTCTAAGTTGCTGAAATAAACCTATTTAATAAGCCTAACTTGCTAAAATAAGCCTATTTAATGAGGCTATTTAATAAGTCTATTTAATAAGCCTATTTATTAAGCCTATTTAATAAGCCTATTTAATATGCCTATTTAATACGCCTATTTAATAAACATATTTAATAAGTATTTAATGAGCCTATTTAATGAGCCTATTTATTGAGCCTATTTAATAAGCCTATTTATTGAGCCTATTTAATAAGCCTATTTAATAAGTCTATTTAATAAGCCTATTTAATAAGCCTATTTAACACGCCTATTTATTGAGCCTATTTAATAAGCCTATTTAATAAGCCTATTTATTGAGCCTATTTAATAAGTCTATTTATTAAGCCTATTTAATAAGCCTATTTAATAAGTATTTAATGAGCCTATTTAATAAGTCTATTTAATAAGCCTATTTAATAAGGCTATTTAATGAGCCTAAGTTGCTGAAATAAGCCTATTTAATAAGCCTATTTAATAGGCCTATTTAATAAGTCTAAGTTGCTGAAATAAGCCTATTTAATAAGCCTAAGTTTCTGAATGAGCCTATTTCATAAGCCTAAGTTGCTGAAAAAAGCCTATTTAATAAGCCTAAGTTGCTGAATAAGCCTAATTAATAAGCCTAAGTTGCTGAATAAACCTATTTAATAAGCCTAAGTTGCTAAAATAAGCCTATTTAATGAGGCTATTTAATAAGTCTATTTAATAAGCCTATTTTTAATAAGCCTATTTAATAAGCCTATTTAATACGCTTATTTAATAAACCTATTTAATAAGTATTTAATGAGCCTATTTATTAAGTCTATTTAATAAGCCTTTTTAATAAGCTTATTTAATATGCCTATTTAATAAGCCTATTTAATAAGTGTATTTAATAAGGCTATTTAATGAGCCTAAGTTGCTGAAATACGCCTATTTAATAAGCCTATTTAATAGGCCTATTTAATCAGCGTAAGTTGCTGAAATAAGACTATTTAATAAGCCTAAGTTTCTGAACTAAGCCTATTTAAAAAGGTATATTTAATAAGTCTAAGTTGCTGAAATAAACCTATTTAAAAATGCTATTTAATAAGCCTAAGTTGCTGAAATAAACCTGTTTAATAAGGCTATTTAATAAGCATAAGTTGCTGAAATAAGCTTATTTAAGAAGCCTAAGTTGCTGAAATAAGCCTATTTAATAAGGCTATTGAATAAGTCTAAGTTGCTGAAATAAACCTATTTAATAAGCCTAAGTTGCTAAAATAAGCCTATTTAATGAGGCTATTTAATAAGTCTATTTAATAAACCTATTTAATATGCCTATTTAATAAGCCTATTTAATAAGCCTTTTTAATAAGTCTATTTAATAAGTCTATTTAATAAGCCTATTTAATAAGTATTTAATGAGCCTATTTAATAAGCCTATTTATTGAGCCTATTTAATAAGCCTATTTATTGAGCCTATTTAATAATCCTATTTATTGAGCCTATTTAATAAGCCTATTTATTGAGCCTATTTAATAAGCCTATTTAATAAGTCTATTTAATAAGCATATTTAATAAGCCTATTAAAAAAGCCTATTCATTGAGCCTATTTAATAAGCCTATTTAATATGGCTATTTATTGAGCCTATTTAATAAGTCTATTTAATAAGCCTATTTAATAAGCCTATTTAATGAGTATTTAATGAGCCTATTTAATAAGTCTATTTAATAAGCCTATTTAATAGGCCTATTTTATAAGTTTAAGTTGCTGAAATAAGCCTATTTAATAAGCCTATTTAATAGGCCTATTTAATAAGTCTAAGTTGCTGAAATAAGCCTATTTAATAAGCCTAAGTTTCGGAATGAGCCTATTTAATAAGCCTATGTTGCTGAAATAAGCCTATTTAATAAGCCTAAGTTGCTGAATAAGCCTATTTAATAAGCCTAAGTTGCTGAAATAAGCCTATTTAATAAGTCTAAGTTGCTGAAATAAGGCTATTTAATAAGCCTAAGTTGCAGAAATAAGCCTATTTAATAAGCCTAACTTGCTGAAATAAGGCTATATAATAAGTCTAAGTTGCTGAAATAAGCCTATTTAATAAGCCTAAGTTGCTAAAATAAGCCTATTTAATGAGGCTATTTAATAAGTCTATTTAATAAGCCTATTTTTAATAAGCCTATTTAATAAGCCTATTTAATACGCTTATTTAATAAACCTATTTAATAAGTATTTAATTAGCCTATTTAATAAGTCTATTTAATAAGCCTTTTTAATAAGCTTATTTAATATGCCTATTTAATAAGCCTATTTAATAAGTGTATTTAATAAGGCTATTTAATGAGCCTAAGTTGCTGAAATAAGCCTATTTAATAAGCCTATTTAATAGGCCTATTTAATCAGCGTAAGTTGCTGAAATAAGCCTATTTAATAAGCCCAAGTTGCTGAAATAAGCCTACTTAATTATGCTATTTAATAAGCCTAAGTTGCTGAAATAAGCCTATTTAATAAGCGTAAGTTGCTGAAATAAGGCTATTTAATAAGTCTAAGTTGCTGAAATAAGCCAATTTAATAAGCCTAAGTTGCTGAAATGAGCCTATTTAATAAGCCTATTTAATAAGCCTAAGTTGCTGAAATAAGCCTATTTAATAAGGCTATCGAATAAGTCTAAGTTGCTGAAATAAACCTATTTAATAAGCCTAAGTTGCTAAAATAAGCCTATTTAATGAGGCTATTTAATAAGTCTATTTAATAAACCTATTTAATATGCCTATTTAATAAGCCTATTTAATAAGCCTATTTAATAAGTCTATTTAATAAGTCTATTTAATAAGCCTATTTAATAAGTATTTAATGAGCCTATTTAATAAACCTATTTATTGAGCCTATTTAATAAGCCTATTTATTGAGCCTATTTAATAAGCCTATTTATTGAGCCTATTTAATAAGCCTATTTAATAAGTCTATTTAATAAGCCTATTTAATAAGCCTATTAAAAAGCCTATTCATTGAGCCTATTTAATAAGCCTATTTAATATGGCTATTTATTGAGCCTATTTAATAAGTCTATTTAATAAGCCTATTTAATAGGCCTATTTTATAAGTTTAAGTTGCTGAAATAAGCCTATTTAATAAGCCTATTTAATAGGCCTATTTAATAAGTCTAAGTTGCTGAAATAAGCCTATTTAATAAGCCTAAGTTTCGGAATGAGCCTATTTAATAAGCCTATGTTGCTGAAATAAGCCTATTTAATAAGCCTAAGTTGCTGAATAAGCCTATTTAATAAGCCTAAGTTGCTGAAATAAGCCTATTTAATAAGTCTAAGTTGCTGAAATAAGGCTATTTAATAAGCCTAAGTTGCAGAAATAAGCCTATTTAATAAGCCTAACTTGCTGAAATAAGGCTATTTAATAAGTCTAAGTTGCTGAAATAAGCCTATTTAATAAGCCTAAGTTGCTAAAATAAGCCTATTTAATGAGTCTATTTAATAAGTCTATTTAATAAGCCTATTTTTAATAAGCCTATTTAATAAGCCTATTTAATACGCTTATTTAATAAACCTATTTAATAAGTATTTAATGAGCCTATTTAATAAGTCTATTTAATAAGCCTTTTTAATAAGCTTATTTAATATGCCTATTTAATAAGCCTATTTAATAAGTGTATTTAATAAGGCTATTTAATGAGCCTAAGTTGCTGAAATAAGCCTATTTAATAAGCCTATTTAATAGGCCTATTTAATCAGCGTAAGTTGCTGAAATAAGCCTATTTAATAAGCCCAAGTTGCTGAAATAAGCCTACTTAATTATGCTATTTAATAAGCCTAAGTTGCTGAAATAAGCCTATTTAATAAGCGTAAGTTGCTGAAATAAGGCTATTTAATAAGTCTAAGTTGCTGAAATAAGCCTATTTAATAAGCCTAAGTTGCTGAAATGAGCCTATTTAATAAGCCTATTTAATAAGCCTAAGTTGCTGAAATAAGCCTATTTAATAAGCCTATTTAATAGGCCTATTTAATAAGTCTAATTTGCTGAAATAAGCCTATTTAATAAGCCTATTTAATGGGCCTATTTAATAAGTCTCTGTTGCTGAAATAAGCCTATTTAATAAGCCTAAGTTGCTGAATGAGCCTATTTAATAAGCCTAAGTTGCTGAAATAAGCCTATTTAATAAGCCTAAGTTGCTGAATAAGCCTATTTAATAAGCCTAAGTTGCTGAATAAACCTATTTAATAAGTCTAAGTTGCTGAAATAAGCCTATTTAATAAGGCTATTTAATAAGCCTAAGTTGCTGAATAAGCCTATTTAATAAGTCTAAGTTGCTGAAATAAGGCTATTTAATATGCCTAAGTTGCTGAAATAAGGCTATTTAATAAGTTTAAGTTGCTGAAATAAGCCTATTTAATAAGCCTAAGTTGCTGAAATAAACCTATTTAATAAGGCTATTTAATGAGCCTAAGTTACTGAAATAAGCCTATTTAATAAGCCTAAGTTTCTGAACTAAGCCTATTTAAAAAGGTATATTTAATAAGTCTAAGTTGCTGAAATAAACCTATTTAAAAATGCAATTTAATAAGCCTAAGTTGCTGAAATAAACCTGTTTAATAAGGCTATTTAATAAGCATACGTTGCTGAAATAAGCTTATTTAATAAGCCTAAGTTGCTGAAATAAACCTATTTAATAAGGCTATTTAATAAGTCTAAGTTGCTGAAATAAACCTATTTAATAAGCCTAACTTGCTAAAATAAGCCTATTTAATGAGGCTATTTAATAAGTCTATTTAATAAGCCTATTTATTAAGCCTATTTAATAAGCCTATTTAATATGCCTATTTAATACGCCTATTTAATAAACATATTTAATAAGTATTTAATGAGCCTATTTAATGAGCCTATTTATTGAGCCTATTTAATAAGCCTATTTATTGAGCCTATTTAATAAGCCAATTTAATAAGTCTATTTAATAAGCCTATTTAATAAGCCTATTTAACACGCCTATTTATTGAGCCTATTTAATAAGCCTATTTAATAAGCCTATTTATTGAGCCTATTTAATAAGTCTATTTATTAAGCCTATTTAATAAGCCTATTTAATAAGTATTTAATGAGCCTATTTAATAAGTCTATTTAATAAGCCTATTTAATAAGGCTATTTAATGAGCCTAAGTTGCTGAAATAAGCCTATTTAATAAGCCTATTTAATAGGCCTATTTAATAAGTCTAAGTTGCTGAAATAAGCCTATTTAATAAGCCTAAGTTTCTGAATGAGCCTATTTAATAAGCCTAAGTTGCTGAAAAAAGCCTATTTAATAAGCCTAAGTTGCTGAATAAGCCTAATTAATAAGCCTAAGTTGCTGAATAAACCTATTTAATAAGTCTAAGTTGCTGAAATAAGCTTATTTAATAAGGCTATTTAATAAGCCTAAGTTGCTGAATAAGCCTATTTAATAAGGCTATTTAATGAGCCTAAGTTGCTGAAATAAGACTATTTAATAAGCCTAAGTTTCTGAACTAAGCCTATTTAAAAAGGTATATTTAATAAATCTAAGTTGCTGAAATAAACCTATTTAAAAATGCTATTTAATAAGCCTAAGTTGCTGAAATAAACCTGTTTATTAAAGCTATTTAATAAGCATAAGTTGCTGAAATAAGCTTATTTAATAAGCCTAAGTTGCTGAAATAAGCCTATTTAATAAGGCTCTTTAATAAGTCTAAGTTGCTGAAATAAACCTATTTAATAAGCCTAAGTTGCTAAAATAAGCCTATTTACTGAGGCTATTTAATAAGTCTATTTAATAAGCCTATTTAATAAGCCTATTTAATAAGCCTATTTAATAAGTTTATTTAATAAGGCTATTTAATGAGCCTAAGTTGCTGAAATAAGCCTATTTAATAAGCCTATTTAATAGGCCTATTTAATCAGCGTAAGTTGCTGAAATAAGCCTATTTAATAAGCCCAAGTTGCTGAAATAAGCCTACTTAATTATGCTATTTAATAAGCCTAAGTTGCTGAAATAAGCCTATTTAATAAGCATAAGTTGCTGAAATAAGGCTATTTAATAAGTCTAAGTTGCTGAAATAAGCCTATTTAATAAGCCTAAGTTGCTGAAATGAGCCTATTTAATAAGCCTATTTAATAAGCCTTAAGTTGCTGAAATAAGCCTATTTAATAAGCCTATTTAATAGGCCTATTTAATAAGTCTAATTTGCTGAAATAAGCCTATTTAATAAGCCTATTTAATGGGCCTATTTAATAAGTCTATGTTGCTGAAATAAGCCTATTTAATAAGCCTAAGTTGCTGAATGAGCCTATTTAAGAAGCCTAAGTTGCTGAATAAGCCTATTTAATAAGCCTAAGTTGCTGAATAAACCTATTTAATAAGTCTAAGTTGCTGAAATAAGCCTATTTAATAAGGCTATTTAATAAGCCTAAGTTGCTGAATAAGCCTATTTAATAAGTCTAAGTTGCTGAAATAAGGCTATTTAATAAGCCTAAGTTGCTGAAATAAGGCTATTTAATAAGTTTAAGTTGCTGAAATAAGCCTATTTAATAAGCCTAAGTTGCTGAAATAAACCTATTTAATAAGGCTATTTAATAAGCATAAGTTGCTGAAATAAACCTGTTTAATAAGGCTATTTAATAAGCATACGTTGCTGAAATAAGCTTATTTAATAAGCCTAAGTTGCTGAAATAAACCTATTTAATAAGGCTATTTAATAAGTCTAAGTTGCTGAAATAAACCTATTTAATAAGCCTAACTTGCTAAAATAAGCCTATTTAATGAGGCTATTTAATAAGTCTATTTAATAAGCCTATTTATTAAGCCTATGTAATAAGCCTATTTAATATGCCTATTTAATACGCCTATTTAATAAACATATTTAATAAGTATTTAATGAGCCTATTTAATGAGCCTATTTATTGAGCCTATTTAATAAGCCTATTTATTGAGCCTATTTAATAAGCCTATTTAATAAGTCTATTTAATAAGCCTATTTAATAAGCCTATTTAACACGCCTATTTATTGAGCCTATTTAATAAGCCTATTTAATAAGCCTATTTATTGAGCCTATTTAATAAGTCTATTTATTAAGCCTATTTAATAAGCCTATTTAATAAGTATTTAATGAGCCTATTTAATAAGTCTATTTAATAAGCCTATTTAATAAGGCTATTTAATGAGCCTAAGTTGCTGAAATAAGCCTATTTAATAAGCCTATTTAATAGGCCTATTTAATAAGTCTAAGTTGCTGAAATAAGCCTATTTAATAAGCCTAAGTTTCTGAATGAGCCTATTTAATAAGCCTAAGTTGCTGAAAAAAGCCTATTTAATAAGCCTAAGTTGCTGAATAAGCCTAATTAATAAGCCTAAGTTGCTGAATAAACCTATTTAATAAGTCTAAGTTGCTGAAATAAGCTTATTTAATAAGGCTATTTAATAAGCCTAAGTTGCTGAATAAGCCTATTTAATAAGGCTATTTAATGAGCCTAAGTTGCTGAAATAAGACTATTTAATAAGCCTAAGTTTCTGAACTAAGCCTATTTAAAAAGGTATATTTAATAAATCTAAGTTGCTGAAATAAACCTATTTAAAAATGCTATTTAATAAGCCTAAGTTGCTGAAATAAACCTGTTTATTAAAGCTATTTAATAAGCATAAGTTGCTGAAATAAGCTTATTTAATAAGCCTAAGTTGCTGAAATAAGCCTATTTAATAAGGCTCTTTAATAAGTCTAAGTTGCTGAAATAAACCTTTTTAATAAGCCTAAGTTGCTAAAATAAGCCTATTTACTGAGGCTATTTAATAAGTCTATTTAATAAGCCTATTTAATAAGCCTATTTAATAAGCCTATTTAATAAGTGTATTTAATAAGGCTATTTAATGTGCCTAAGTTGCTGAAATAAGCCTATTTAATAAGCCTATTTAATAGGCCTATTTAATCAGCGTAAGTTGCTGAAATAAGCCTACTTAATTATGCTATTTAATAAGCCTAAGTTGCTGAAATAAGCCTATTTAATAAGCGTAAGTTGCTGAAATAAGGCTATTTAATAAGTCTAAGTTGCTGAAATAAGCCTATTTAATAAGCCTAAGTTGCTGAAATGAGCCTATTTAATAAGCCTATTTAATAAGCCTAAGTTGCTGAAATAAGCCTATTTAATAAGCCTATTTAATAGGCCTATTTAATAAGTCTAATTTGCTGATATAAACCTATTTAATAAGCCTATTTAATGGGCCTATTTAATAAGTCTATGTTGCTGAAATAAGCCTATTTAATAAGCCTAAGTTGCTGAATGAGCCTATTTAATAAGCCTAAGTTGCTGAAATAAGCCTATTTAATAAGCCTAAGTTGCTGAATAAGCCTATTTAATAAGCCTAAGTTGCTGAATAAACCTATTTAATAAGTCTAAGTTGCTGAAATAAGCCTATTTAATAAGGCTATTTAATAAGCCTAAGTTGCTGAATAAGCCTATTTAATAAGTCTAAGTTGCTGAAATAAGGCTATTTAATAAGCCTAAGTTGCTGAAATAAGGCTATTTAATAAGTTTAAGTTGCTGAAATAAGCCTATTTAATAAGCCTAAGTTGCTGAAATAAACCTATTTAATAAGGCTATTTAATGAGCCTAAGTTGCTGAAATAAGCCTATTTAATAAGCCTAAGTTTCTGAACTAAGCCTATTTAAAAAGGTATATTTAATAAGTCTAAGTTGCTGAAATAAACCTTTTTAAAAATGCTATTTAATAAGCCTAAGTTGCTGAAATAAACCTGTTTAATAAGGCTATTTAATAATCATACGTTGCTGAAATAAGCTTATTTAATAAGCCTAAGTTGCTGAAATAAACCTATTTAATAAGGCTATTTAATAAGTCTAAGTTGCTGAAATAAACCTATTTAATAAGCCTAACTTGCTAAAATAAGGCTATTTAATGAGGCTATTTAATAAGTCTATTTAATAAGCCTATTTATTAAGCCTATTTAATAAGCCTATTTAATATGCCTATTTAATACGCCTATTTAATAAACATATTTAATAAGTATTTAATGAGCCTATTTAATGAGCCTATTTATTGAGCCTATTTAATAAGCCTATTTATTGAGCCTATTTAATAAGCCTATTTAA
The DNA here is from genome assembly GCF_048934315.1 of Petromyzon marinus. Taxonomy (NCBI): domain Eukaryota; kingdom Metazoa; phylum Chordata; class Hyperoartia; order Petromyzontiformes; family Petromyzontidae; genus Petromyzon; species Petromyzon marinus. The sequence continues at coordinate 5,560,675 of NW_027423002.1, forward strand.
TAAGTCTATTTAATAAGCCTATTTAATAAGCCTATTTAACACGCCTATTTATTGAGCCTATTTAATAAGCCTATTTACTAAGCCTATTTATTGAGCCTATTTAATAAGTCTATTTATTAAGCCTATTTAATAAGCCTATTTAATAAGTATTTAATGAGCCTATTTAATAAGTCTATTTAATAAGCCTATTTAATAGGGCTATTTAATGAGCCTAAGTTGCTGAAAAAGGCCTATTTAATAAGCCTATTTAATAGGCCTATTTAATAAGTCTAAGTTGCTGAAATAAGCCTATTTAATAAGCCTAAGTTTCTGAATGAGCCTATTTAATAAGCCTAAGTTGCTGAAAAAAGCCTATTTAATAAGCCTAAGTTGCTGAATAAGCCTAATTAATAAGCCTAAGTTGCTGAATAAACCTATTTAATAAGTCTAAGTTGCTGAAATAAGCTTATTTAATAAGGCTATTTAATAAGCCTAAGTTGCTGAATAAGCCTATTTAATAAGGCTATTTAATGAGCCTAAGTTGCTGAAATAAGACTATTTAATAAGCCTAAGTTTCTGAACTAAGCCTATTTAAAAAGGTATATTTAATAAATCTAAGTTGCTGAAATAAACCAATTTAAAAATGCTATTTAATAAGCCTAAGTTGCTGAAATAAGCCTATTTAATAAGGCTCTTTAATAAGTCTAAGTTGCTGAAATAAACCTTTTTAATAAGCCTAAGTTGCTAAAATAAGCCTATTTACTGAGGCTATTTAATAAGTCTATTTAATAAGCCTATTTAATAAGTCTATTTAATAAGCCTATTTAATAAGTCTATTTAATAAGTCTATTTAATAAGCCTATTTAATAAGTATTTAATGAGCCTATTTAACAAGCCTATTTATTGAGCCTATTTAACAAGCCTATTTATTGAGCCTATTTAATAAGCCTATTTATTGAGCCTATTTAATAAGCCTATTTATTGAGCCTATTTAATAAGCCTATTTATTGAGCCTATTTAATAAGCCTATTTAATAAGTATATTTAATAAGCCCATTTAATAAGCCTATTTAATATGCCTATTCATTGAGCCTATTTAATAAGCCTATTTAATATGCCTATTTATTGAGCCTATTTAATAAGTCTATTTAATAAGCCTATTTAATAAGCCTATTTAATAAGTATTTAATGAGCCTATTTAATAAGTCTATTTAATAAGCCTATTTAATAGGCCTATTTAGTAAGTCTAAGTTGCTGAAATAAGCCTATTTAATAAGCCTATTTAATAGGCCTATTTATTAAGTCTAAGTTGCTGAAACAAGCCTATTTAATCAGCCTATTTAATACGCCTATTTAATAAGTCTAAGTTGCTGAAATAAGCCTTTTTTAATCAGCGTAAGTTGCTGAAATAGGCCTATTTAATAAGCCCAAGTTGCTGAAATAAGCCTACTTAATTAGGCTATTTAATAAGCCTAAGTTGCTGAAATAAGCCTATTTAATAAGCGTAAGTTGCTGAAATAAGGCTATTTAATAAGCCTAAGTTGCTGAAATAAGCCTATTTAATAAGCCTAAGTTGCTGAAATAAGCCTATTTAATAAGCCTATTTAATAAGCCTAAGTTGCTGAAATAAGCCTATTTAATAAGCCTATTTAATAGGCCTATTTAATAAGTCTAAGTTGCTGAAATAAGCCTATTTAATAAGCCTATTTAATAGGCCTATTTCATAAGTCTAAGTTGCTGAAATAAGCCTATTTAATAAGCCTAAGTTGCTGAATGAGCCTATTTAATAAGGCTAAGTTGCTGAAATAAGCCTATTTAATAAGCCTAAGTTGCTGAATAAGCCTATTTAATAAGCCTAAGTTGCTGAATAAACCTATTTAATAAGTCTAAGTTGCTGAAATAAGCCTATTTAATAAGGCTATTTAATAAGCCTAAGTTGCTGAAGAAGCCTATTTAATAAGTCTAAGTTGCTGAAATAAGGCTATTTAATAAGCCTAAGTTGCTGAAATAAGGCTATTTAATAAGTTTAAGTTGCTGAAATAAGCCTATTTAATAAGCCTAAGTTGCTGAAATAAGCCTATTTAATAAGCCTATTTAACACGCCTATTTATTGAGCCTATTTAATAAGCCTATTTAATAAGCCTATTTATTGAGCCTATTTAATAAGTCTATTTATTAAGCCTATTTAATAAGCCTATTTAATAAGTATTTAATGAGCCTATTTAATAAGTCTATTTAATAAGCCTATTTAATAGGGCTATTTAATGAGCCTAAGTTGCTGAAATAAGCCTGAATGAGCCTATTTAATAAGCCTAAGTTGCTGAAAAAAGCCTATTTAATAAGCCTAAGTTGCTGAATAAGCCTAATTAATAAGCCTAAGTTGCTGAATAAACCTATTTAATAAGTCTAAGTTGCTGAAATAAGCTTATTTAATAAGGCTATTTAATAAGCCTAAGTTGCTGAATAAGCCTATTTAATAAGGCTATTTAATGAGCCTAAGTTGCTGAAATAAGACTATTTAATAAGCCTAAGTTTCTGAACTAAGCCTATTTAAAAAGGTATATTTAATAAATCTAAGTTGCTGAAATAAACCAATTTAAAAATGCTATTTAATAAGCCTAAGTTGCTGAAATAAACCTGTTTAATAAAGCTATTTAATAAGCATAAGTTGCTGAAATAAGCTTATTTAATAAGCCTAAGTTGCTGAAATAAGCCTATTTAATAAGGCTCTTTAATAAGTCTAAGTTGCTGAAATAAACCTTTTTAATAAGCCTAAGTTGCTAAAATAAGCCTATTTACTGAGGCTATTTAATAAGTCTATTTAATAAGCCTATTTAATAAGTCTATTTAATAAGCCTATTTAATAAGTCTATTTAATAAGTCTATTTAATAAGCCTATTTAATAAGTATTTAATGAGCCTATTTAACAGGCCTATTTATTGAGCCTATTTAATAAGCCTATTTATTGAGCCTATTTAATAAGCCTATTTATTGAGCCTATTTAATAAGCCTATTTATTGAGCCTATTTAATAAGCCTATTTATTGAGCCTATTTAATAAGCCTATTTAATAAGTATATTTAATAAGCCTATTTAATAAGCCTATTTAATATGCCTATTCATTGAGCCTATTTAATAAGCCTATTTAATATGCCTATTTATTGAGCCTATTTAATAAGTATTTAATGAGCCTATTTAATAAGTCTATTTAATAAGCCTATTTAATAGGCCTATTTAGTAAGTCTAAGTTGCTGAAATAAGCCTATTTAATAAGCCTATTTAATAGGCCTATTTATTAAGTCTAAGTTGCTGAAACAAGCCTATTTAATCAGCCTATTTAATACGCCTATTTAATAAGTCTAAGTTGCTGAAATAAGCCTTTTTTAATCAGCGTAAGTTGCTGAAATAGGCCTATTTAATAAGCCCAAGTTGCTGAAATAAGCCTACTTAATTAGGCTATTTAATAAGCCTAAGTTGCTGAAATAAGCCTATTTAATAAGCATAAGTTGCTGAAATAAGGCTATTTAATAAGCCTAAGTTGCTGAAATAAGCCTATTTAATAAGCCTAAGTTGCTGAAATAAGCCTATTTAATAAGCCTATTTAATAAGCCGAAGTTGCTGAAATAAGCCTATTTAATAAGCCTATTTAATAGGCCTATTTAATAAGTCTAAGTTGCTGAAATAAGCCTATTTAATAAGCCTATTTAATAGGCCTATTTCATAAGTCTAAGTTGCTGAAATAAGCCTATTTAATAAGCCTAAGTTGCTGAATGAGCCTATTTAATAAGGCTAAGTTGCTGAAATAAGCCTATTTAATAAGCCTAAGTTGCTGAATAAGCCTATTTAATAAGCCTAAGTTGCTGAATAAACCTATTTAATAAGTCTAAGTTGCTGAAATAAGCCTATTTAATAAGGCTATTTAATAAGCCTAAGTTGCTGAAGAAGCCTATTTAATAAGTCTAAGTTGCTGAAATAAGGCTATTTAATAAGCCTAAGTTGCTGAAATAAGGCTATTTAATAAGTTTAAGTTGCTGAAATAAGCCTATTTAATAAGCCTAAGTTGCTGAAATAAGCCTATTTAATAAGGCTACTTAATGAGCCTAAGTTGCTGAAATAAGCCTATTTAATAAGCCTAAGTTTCTGAACTAAGCCTATTTAAAAAGGTATATTTAATAAGTCTAAGTTGCTGAAATAAACCTATTTAAAAATGCTATTTAATAAGCCTAAGTTGCTGAAATAAACCTGTTTAATAAGGCTATTTAATAAGCATAAGTTGCTGAAATAAGCTTATTTAATAAGCCTAAGTTGCTGAAATAAGCCTATTTAATAAGGCTATTTAATAAGTCTAAGTTGCTGAAATAAACCTATTTAATAAGCCTAAGTTGCTAAAATAAGCCTATTTAATGAGGCTATTTAATAAGTCTATTTAATAAGCCTATATATTAAGCCGATTTAATAAGCCTATTTAATAAGCCTATTTAATACTCCTATTTAATAAACATATTTAATAAGTATTTAATGAGATTATTTAATAAGTCAATTTAATAAGCCTTTTTAATAAGCCTATTTAATAAGTCTATTTAATAAGTCTATTTAATAAGCCTACTTAATAAGTATTTAATGAGCCTATTTAATAAGCCTATTTATTGAGCCTATTTAATAAGCCTATTTATTGAACCTATTTAATAAGCCTATTTATTGAGCCTATTTAATACGCCTATTTATTGAGCCTATTTAATAAGCCTATTTAATAAGCCTATTTATTGAGCATATTTAATAAGTCTATTTAATAAGCCTATTTAATAAGCCTATTTAATAAGTATTTAATGAGTGTATTTAATAAGTCTATTTAATAAGCCTATTTAATAAGGCAATTTAATGAGCCTAAGTTGCTAAAATAAGCCTATTTAATAAGCCTATTTGATAGGCCTATTTAATAAGTCTAAGTTGCTGAAATAAGCCTATTTAATAAGCCTAAGTTTCTGAATGAGCCTATTTAATAAGCCTAAGTTGCTGAAATAAGCCTATTTAATAAGCCTAAGTTGCTGAATGGGCCTATTTTATAAGTCTAAGTTGCTGAATAAGCCTATTTAATAAGCCTAAGTTGCTGAAATAAGCCTATTTAATAAGTCTAAGTTGCTGAAATAAGGCTATTTAATAAGCCTAAGTTGCTGAAATAAGCCTATTTAATAAGCCTAAGTTGCTGAAATAAGGCTATTTAATAAGTCTAAGTTGCTGAAATAAGCCTATTTAATAAGCCTAAGTTGCTAAAATAAGCCTATTTAATGAGGCTATTTAATAAGTCTATTTAATAAGCCTTTTTAATAAGCCTATTTATTGAGCCTATTTAATAAGCCTATTTATTGAGCCTATTTAATAAGCCTATTTAATAAGTCTATTTAATAAGCCTATTTAATAAGCCTATTTAATAAGCCTATCTATTGAGCCTATTTAATAAGCCTATTTAATAAGCCTATTTATTGAGCCTATTTAATAAGCCTATTTAATAACCTATTTATTGAGCCTATTTAATAAGTCTATTTAATAAGCCGATTTAATAAGCCTATTTAATAAGCTTAAGTTGCTGAAATAAGCCTATTTAATAAGCCTAAGTTGCTGAAATAAGGCTATTTAATAAGTCTAAGTTGCTCAAATAAGCCTATTTAATAAGCCTAAGTTGCTAAAATAAGCCTATTTAATGAGGCTATTTAATAAGTCTATTTAATAAGCCTACTTAATAAGCCTAGTTATTGAGCCTATTTAATAAGCCTATTTATTGAGCCTATTTAATAAGCCTATTTAATAAGTCTATTTAATAAGCCTATTTAATAAGCCTATTTAATATGCCTATCTATTGAGCCTATTTAATAAGCCTATTTAATAAGCCTATTTATTGAGCCTATTTAATAAGCCTATTTAATAAGCCTATTTATTGAGCCTATTTAATAAGCCTATTTAATAAGCCTATTTAATAAGTATTTAATGAGCCTATTTAATAAGTCTATTTAATAAGCCTATTTAATAGGCCTATTTAATAATTCTAAGTTGCTGAAATAAGCCTATTTAATAAGCCTAAGTTTTTGAATGAGCCTATTTAATAAGCCTAAGTTGCTGAAATAAGCCTATTTAATAAGCCTAAGTTGCTGAATAAGCCTATTTAATAAGCCTAAGTTGCTGAAATAAGCCTATTTAATAAGTCTAAGTTGCTGAAATGAGGCTATTTAATAAGCCTAAGTTGCTGAAATAAGCCTTTTTAATAAGCCTAAGTTGTGAAAAATAAGGCTATTTAATAAGTCTAAGTTCCTGAAATAAGCCTATTTAATAAGCCTAAGTTGCTGAAATAAGTATATTTAATAAGCATAAGTTGCTGAAATAAGCCTATTTAATGAGTCTAAGTTGCTGAAATAAGGCTATTTAATAAGTCTAAGTTGCTGAAATAAGCCTTATTAATCAGCGTAAGTTGCTGAAATAAGCCTATTTAATAAGCCCAAGTTGCTGAAATAAGCCTACTTAATTAGGCTATTTAATAAGCCTAAGTTGCTGAAATAAGCCTATTTAATAAGCGTAAGTTGCTGAAATAAGGCTATTTAATAAGTCTAAGTTGCTGAAATAAGCCTATTTAATAAGCCTAAGTTGCTGAAATAAGCCTATTTAATAAGCCTATTTACTAAGCCTAAGTTGCTGAAATAAGCCTATTTAATAAGCCTATTTAATAAGCCTATTTAATAGGCCTATTTAATAAGTCTAAGTTGCTGAAATCAGCCTATTTAATAAGCCTATTTAGTAGGCCTATTTAATAAGTCTAAGTTGCTGAAATAAGCCTATTTAATAAGCCTAAGTTGCTGAATGAGCCTATTTAATAAGCTTAAGTTGCTGAATAAACCTATTTAATAAGTCTAAGTTGCTCAAATAAGCCTATTTAATAAGGCTATTTAATGAGCCTAAGTTGCTGAATAAGCCTATTTACTAAGTCTAAATTGCTGAAATAAGGCTATTTAATAAGCCTACGTTGCTGAAATAAGGATATTTAATAAGTTTAAGTTGCTGAAATAAGCCTCTTTAATAAGCCTAAGTTGCTGAAATAAACCTATTTAATGAGGCTATTTAATGAGCCTAAGTTGCTGAAATAAGCCTATTCAATAAGCCTAAGTTTCTGAACTAAGCCTATTTAAAAAGGTATATTTAATAAGTCTAAGTTGCTGAAATAAACCTATTTAAAAATGCTATTTAATAAGCCTAAGTTGCTGAAATAAACCTGTTTATTAAGGCTATTTAATAAGCATAAGTTTCTGAAATAAGCTTATTTAATAAGCCTAAGTTGCTGAAATAAGCCTATTTAATAAGGCTATTTAATAAGTCTAAGTTGCTGAAATAAACCTATTTAATAAGCCTAAGTTGCTAAAATAAGCCTATTTAATTAGTCTATTTAATAAGTCTATTTAATAAGCCTATTTAATAAGCCTATTTAATAAGCCTATTTAATAAGCCTATTTAATACGCCTATTTAATAAACATATTTAATAAGTATTTAAAGAGCCTATTTAATACGTCTATTTAATAAGCCTTTTTAAAAAGCCTATTTAATAAGTCTATTTAATAAGCCTATTTAATACGTCTATTTAATAAGTCTATTTAATAAGCCTATTTAATAAGTATTTAATGAGCCTATTTAATAAGCCTATTCATTGAGCCTATTTAATAAGCCTATTTATTGATCCTATTTAATAAGCCTATTTAATAAGCCTATTTAATAAGCCTATTTATTGAGCCTATTTAATAAGCCTATTTAATATGCCTATTTATTGAGCCTATTTAATAAGTCTATTTAATAAACCTATTTAATAAGCCTTTTTAATAAGTATTTAATGAGCCTATTTAATAAGTCTATTTAATAAGCCTATTTAATAGGCCTATTTAATAAGTCTAAGTTGCTGAAATAAGCCTATTTAATCAGCCTATTTAATACGCCTATTTAATAAGTCTAAGTTGCTGAAATAAGCCTTTTTAATCAGCGTAAGTTGCTGAAATAAGCCTATTTAATAAGCCCAAGTTGCTGAAATAAGCCTACTTAATTAAGCTATTTAATAAGCCTAAGTTGCTGAAATAAGCCTATTTAATAAGCGTAAGTTGCTGAAATAAGGCTATTTAATAAGTTTAAGTTGCTGAAATAAGCCTATTTAATAAGCCTAAGTTGCTGAAATAAGCCTATTTAATAAGCCTATTTAATAAGCCTAAGTTGCTGAAATAAGCCTATTTAATAAGCCTATTTAATAGGCCTATTTAATAAGTCTAATTTGCTTAAATAAGCCTATTTAATAAGCCTATTTAATAGGCCTATTTAATAAGTCTAAGTTGCTGAAATAAGCCTATTTAATAAGCCTAAGTTGCTGAATGAGCCTATTTATTAAGCCTAAGTTGCTGAAATAAGCCTATTTAATAAGCCTAAGTTGCTGAATAAGCCTATTTAATAAGCATAAGTTGCTGAATAAACCTATTTAATAAGTCTAAGTTGCTGAAATAAGCCTATTTAATAAGGCTATTTAATAAGCCTAAGTTGCTGAATAAGCCTATTTAATCATTCTAAGTTGCTGAAATAAGGCTATTTAATAAGCCTAAGTTGCTGAAATAAGCCTATTTAATACGCCTAAGTTTCTGAACTAAGCCTATTTAAAAAGGTATATTTAATAAGTCTAAGTTGCTGAAATAAACCTATTTAAAAATGTTATTTAATAAGCCTAAGTTGCTGAAATAAACCTGATTAATAAGGCTATTTAATAAGCATAAGTTGCTGAAATAAGCTTATTTAATAAGCCTAAGTTGCTGAAATAAGCCTATTTAATAAGGCTATTTAATAAGTCTAAGTTGCTGAAATAAACCTGATTAATAAGGCTATTTAATAAGCATAAGTTGCTGAAATAAGCTTATTTAATAAGCCTAAGTTGCTGAAATAAGCCTATTTAATAAGGCTATTTAATAAGTCTAAGTTGCTGAAATAACCCTATTTAATAAGCCTAAGTTGCCAAAATAAGCCTATTTAATGAGGCTATTTAATAAGTTTATTTAATAAGCCTAATTAATACGCCTATTTAATAAACATATTTAATAAGTATTTAATGAGCCTATTTAATAAGTCTATTTAATAAGCCTTTTTAATAAGCCTATTTAATAAGTATTTAATGAGCCTATTTAATGAGCCTATTTATTGAGCCTATTTAATAAGCCTATTTATTGAGCCTATTTAATAAGCCTATTTATTGAGCCTATTTAATAAGCATATTTATTGAGCCTATTTAATAAGCCTTTTTAATAAGCGTATTTAATAAGCTTATTTAATAAGCCTATTTAATAAGTCTATTTAATAAGCCTATTTAATAAGTATTTAATGAGCCTATTTAATAAGCCTATTTATTGAGCCTATTTAATAAACCTATTTATTGAGCCTATTTAATAAGCCTATTTATTGAGCCTATTTAATAAGCCTATTTAATAAGCCTATTTAATAAGCCTATTTAATAAGCCTATTTAATACGCCTATTTATTGAGCCTATTTAATAAGTCTATTTAATACGCCTATTTAATAAGCCTATTTAATAAGTATTTAATGAGCCTATTTAATAAGTCTATTTAATAAGCCTATTTAATAGGCCTATTTAATAAGCCTATTTAATAAGCCTATTTAATAAGCCTATTTATTGAGCCTATTTAATAAGCCTATTTAATATGCCTATTTATTGAGCCTATTTAATAAGTCTATTTAATAAACCTATTTAATAAGCCTTTTTAATAAGTATTTAATGAGCCTATTTAATAAGTCTATTTAATAAGCCTATTTAATAGGCCTATTTAATAAGTCTAAGTTGCTGAAATAAGCCTATTTAATCAGCCTATTTAATACGCCTATTTAATAAGTCTAAGTTGCTGAAATAAGCCTTTTTAATCAGCGTAAGTTGCTGAAATAAGCCTATTTAATAAGCCCAAGTTGCTGAAATAAGCCTACTTAATTAGGCTATTTAATAAGCCTAAGTTGCTGAAATAAGCCTATTTAATAAGCGTAAGTTGCTGAAATAAGGCTATTTAATGAGTTTAAGTTGCTGAAATAAGCCTATTTAATAAGCCTAAGTTGCTGAAATAAGCCTATTTAATAAGCCTATTTAATAAGCCTAAGTTGCTGAAATAAGCCTATTTAATAAGCCTATTTAATAGGCCTATTTAATAAGTCTAATTTGCTGAAATAAGCCTATTTAATAAGCCTATTTAATAGGCATATTTAATAAGTCTAAGTTGCTGAAATAAGCCTATTTAATAAGCCTAAGTTGCTGAATGAGCCTATTTAATAAGCCTAAGTTGCTGAAATAAGCCTATTTAATAAGCCTAAGTTGCTGAATAAGCCTATTTAATAAGCATAAGTTGCTGAATAAACCTATTTAATAAGTCTAAGTTGCTGAAATAAGCCTATTTAATAAGGCTATTTAATAAGCCTAAGTTGCTGAATAAGCCTATTTAATAAGTCTAAGTTGCTGAAATAAGGCTATTTAATAAGCCTAAGTTGCTGAAATAAGCCTATTTAATACGCCTAAGTTTCTGAACTAAGCCTATTTAAAAAGGTATATTTAATAAGTCTAAGTTGCTGAAATAAACCTATTTAAAAATGTTATTTAATAAGCCTAAGTTGCTGAAATAAACCTGATTAATAAGGCTATTTAATAAGCATAAGTTGCTGAAATAAGCTTATTTAATAAGCCTAAGTTGCTGAAATAAGCCTATTTAATAAGGCTATTTAATAAGTCTAAGTTGCTGAAATAAACCTGATTAATAAGGCTATTTAACAAGCATAAGTTGCTGAAATAAGCTTATTTAATAAGCCTAAGTTGCTGAAATAAGCCTATTTAATAAGGCTATTTAATAAGTCTAAGTTGCTGAAATAACCCTATTTAATAAGCCTAAGTTGCCAAAATAAGCCTATTTAATGAGGCTATTTAATAAGTTTATTTAATAAGCCTATTTAATACGCCTATTTAATAAACATATTTAATAAGTATTTAATGAGCCTATTTAATAAGTCTATTTAATAAGCCTTTTTAATAAGCCTATTTAATAAGTATTTAATGAGCCTATTTAATGAGCCTATTTATTGAGCCTATTTAATAAGCCTATTTATTGAGCCTATTTAATAAGCCTATTTATTGAGCCTATTTAATAAGCATATTTATTGAGCCTATTTAATAAGCCTTTTTAATAAGCGTATTTAATAAGCTTATTTAATAAGCCTATTTAATAAGTCTATTTAATAAGCCTATTTAATAAGTATTTAATGAGCCTATTTAATAAGCCTATTTATTGAGCCTATTTAATAAACCTATTTATTGAGCCTATTTAATAAGCCTATTTATTGAGCCTATTTAATAAGCATATTTAATAAGCCTATTTAATAAGCCTATTTAATAAGCCTATTTAATACGCCTATTTATTGAGCCTATTTAATAAGTCTATTTAATAAGCCTATTTAATAAGCCTATTTAATAAGTATTTAATGAGCCTATTTAATAAGTCTATTTAATAAGCCTATTTAATAGGCCTATTTAATAAGTCTAAGTTGCTGAAATAAGCCTATTTAATAAGCCTATTTTTTCTGAATGAGCCTATTTAATAAGCCTAAGTTGCTGAAATAAGCCTAATTAATAAGCCTAAGTTGCTGAATAAGCCTATTTAATAAGTCTAAGTTGCTGAAATAAGCCTATTTAATAAATCTAAGTTGCTGAAATGAGGCTATTTAATAAGCCTAAGTTGCTGAAATAAGCCTATTTAATAAGCCTAAGTTGTGAAAAATAAGGCTATTTAATAAGTCTAAGTTCCTGAAATAAGCCTATTTAATAAGCCTAAATTGCTGAAATAAGTATATTTAATAAGCATAAGTTGCTGAAATAAGCCTATTTAATGTGTCTAAGTTGCTGAAATAAGGCTATTTAATAAGTCTAAGTTGCTGAAGTAAGCCTTTTTAATCAGCGTAAGTTGCTGAAATAAGCCTATTTAATAAGCCCAAGTTGCTGAAATAAGCCTACTTAATTAGGCTATTTAATAAGCCTAAATTGCTGAAATAAGCCTATTTAATAAGTGTAAGTTGCTGAAATAAGGCTATTTAATAAGTCTAAGTTGCTGAAATAAGCCTATTTAATAAGCCTAAGTTGCTGAAATAAGCCTATTTAATAAGCCTATTTACTAAGCCTAAGTTGCTGAAATAAGCCTATTTAATAAGCCTATTTAATAAGCCTATTTAATAGGCCTATTTAATAAGTCTAAGTTGCTGAAATAAGCCTATTTAATAAGCCTATTTAATAGGCCTATTTAATAAGTCTAAGTTGCTGAAATAAGCCTATTTAATAAGCCTAAGTTGCTGAATGAGCCTATTTAATAAGCCTAAGTTGCTGAAATAAGCCTATTTAATAAGCCTAAGTTGCTGAATAAGCCTATTTAATAAGCTTATGTTGCTGAATAAACCTATTTAATAAGTCTAAGTTGCTGAAATAAGCCTATTTAATAAGGCTATTTAATAAGCCTAAGTTGCTGAATAAGCCTATTTAATAAGTCTAAGTTGCTGAAATAAGGCTATTTAATAAGCCAACGTTGCTGAAATAAGGCTATTTAATAAGTTTAAGTTGCTGAAATAAGCCTATTTAATAAGCCTAAGTTTCTGAACTAAGCCTATTTAAAAAGGTATATTTAATAAGTCTAAGTTGCTGAAATAAACCTATTTAAAAATACTATTTAATAAGCCTAAGTTGCTGAAATAAACCTGTTTAATAAGGCTATTTAATAAGCATAAGTTGCTGAAATAAGCTTATTTAATAAGCCTAAGTTGCTGAAATAAGCCTATTTAATAAGGCTATTTAATAAGTCTAAGTTGCTGAAATAAACCTATTTAATAAGCCTAAGTTGCTAAAATAAGCCTATTTAATTAGTCTATTTATTAAGTCTATTTAATAAGCCTATTTAATAAGCCTATTTAATAAGCCTATTTAATAAGCCTATTTAATAAGCCTATTTAATACGCCTATTTAATAAACATATTTAATAAGTATTTAAAGAGCCTATTTAATACGTCTATTTAATAAGCCTTTTTAAAAAGCCTATTTAATAAGTCTATTTAATAAGCCTATTTAATACGTCTATTTAATAAGTCTATTTAATAAGCCTATTTAATAAGTATTTAATGAGCCTATTTAATAAGCCTATTCATTGAGCCTATTTAATAAGCCTATTTATTGATCCTATTTAATAAGCCTATTTAATAAGCCTATTTAATAAGCCTATTTATTGAGCCTATTTAATAAGCATATTTAATATGCCTATTTATTGAGCCTATTTAATAAGTCTATTTAATAAACCTATTTAATAAGCCTTTTTAATAAGTATTTAATGAGCCTATTTAATAAGTCTATTTAATAAGCCTATTTAATAGGCCTATTTAATAAGTCTAAGTTGCTGAAATAAGCCTATTTAATCAGCCTATTTAATACGCCTATTTAATAAGTCTAAGTTGCTGAAATAAGCCTTTTTAATCAGCGTAAGTTGCTGAAATAAGCCTATTTAATAAGCCCAAGTTGCTGAAATAAGCCTACTTAATTAGGCTATTTAATAAGCCTAAGTTGCTGAAATAAGCCTATTTAATAAGCGTAAGTTGCTGAAATAAGGCTATTTAATAAGTTTAAGTTGCTGAAATAAGCCTATTTAATAAGCCTAAGTTGCTGAAATAAGCCTATTTAATAAGCCTATTTAATAAGCCTAAGTTGCTGAAATAAGCCTATTTAATAAGCCTATTTAATAGGCCTATTTAATAAGTCTAATTTGCTGAAATAAGCCTATTTAATAAGCCTATTTAATAGGCCTATTTAATAAGTCTAAGTTGCTGAAATAAGCCTATTTAATAAGCCTAAGTTGCTGAATGAGGCTATTTAATAAGCCTAAGTTGCTGAAATAAGCCTATTTAATAAGCCTAAGTTGCTGAATAAGCCTATTTAATAAGCATAAGTTGCTGAATAAACCTATTTAATAAGTCTAAGTTGCTGAAATAAGCGTATTTAATAAGGCTATTTAATAAGCCTAAGTTGCTGAATAAGCCTATTTAATAAGTCTAAGTTGCTGAAATAAGGCTATTTAATAAGCCTAAGTTGCTGAAATAAGCCTATTTAATACGCCTAAGTTTCTGAACTAAGCCTATTTAAAAAGGTTTATTTAATAAGTCTAAGTTGCTGAAATAAACCTATTTAAAAATGTTATTTAATAAGCCTAAGTTGCTGAAATAAACCTGATTAATAAGGCTATTTAATAAGCATAAGTTGCTGAAATAAGCTTATTTAATAAGCCTAAGTTGCTGAAATAAGCCTATTTAATAAGGCTATTTAATAAGTCTAAGTTGCTGAAATAACCCTATTTAATAAGCCTAAGTTGCCAAAATAAGCCTATTTAATGAGGCTATTTAATAAGTTTATTTAATAAGCCTATTTAATACGCCTATTTAATAAACATATTTAATAAGTATTTAATGAGCCTATTTAATAAGTCTATTTAATAAGCCTTTTTAATAAGCCTATTTAATAAGTATTTAATGAGCCTATTTAATGAGCCTATTTATTGAGCCTATTTAATAAGCCTATTTATTGAGCCTATTTAATAAGCCTATTTATTGAGCCTATTTAATAAGCATATTTATTGAGCCTATTTAATAAGCCTTTTTAATAAGCGTATTTAATAAGCTTATTTAATAAGCCTATTTAATAAGTCTATTTAATAAGACTATTTAATAAGTATTTAATGAGCCTATTTAATAAGCCTATTTATTGAGCCTATTTAATAAACCTATTTATTGAGCCTATTTAATAAGCCTATTTATTGAGCCTATTTAATAAGCATATTTAATAAGCCTATTTAATAAGCCTATTTAATAAGCCTATTTAATACGCCTATTTATTGAGCCTATTTAATAAGTCTATTTAATAAGCCTATTTAATAAGCCTATTTAATAAGTATTTAATGAGCCTATTTAATAAGTCTATTTAATAAGCCTATTTAATAGGCCTATTTAATAAGTCTAAGTTGCTGAAATAAGCCTATTTAATAAGCCTATTTTTTCTGAATGAGCCTATTTAATAAGCCTAAGTTGCTGAAATAAGCCTAATTAATAAGCCTAAGTTGCTGAATAAGCCTATTTAATAAGTCTAAGTTGCTGAAATAAGCCTATTTAATAAATCTAAGTTGCTGAAATGAGGCTATTTAATAAGCCTAAGTTGCTGAAATAAGCCTATTTAATAAGCCTAAGTTGTGAAAAATAAGGCTATTTAATAAGTCTAAGTTCCTGAAATAAGCCTATTTAATAAGCCTAAATTGCTGAAATAAGTATATTTAATAAGCATAAGTTGCTGAAATAAGCCTATTTAATGTGTCTAAGTTGCTGAAATAAGGCTATTTAATAAGTCTAAGTTGCTGAAGTAAGCCTTTTTAATCAGCGTAAGTTGCTGAAATAAGCCTATTTAATAAGCCCAAGTTGCTGAAATAAGCCTACTTAATTAGGCTATTTAATAAGCCTAAATTGCTGAAATAAGCCTATTTAATAAGTGTAAGTTGCTGAAATAAGGCTATTTAATAAGTCTAAGTTGCTGAAATAAGCCTATTTAATAAGCCTAAGTTGCTGAAATAAGCCTATTTAATAAGCCTATTTACTAAGCCTAAGTTGCTGAAATAAGCCTATTTAATAAGCCTATTTAATAGGCCTATTTAATAGGCCTATTTAATAAGTCTAAGTTGCTGAAATAAGCCTATTTAATAAGCCTATTTAATAGGCCTATTTAATAAGTCTAAGTTGCTGAAATAAGCCTATTTAATAAGCCTAAGTTGCTGAATGAGCCTATTTAATAAGCCTAAGTTGCTGAAATAAGCCTATTTAATAAGCCTAAGTTGCTGAATAAGCCTATTTAATAAGCCTAAGTTGCTGAATAAACCTATTTAATAAGTCTAAGTTGCTGAAATAAGCCTATTTAATAAGCCTAAGTTGCTGAAATAAGGCTCTTTAATAAGCCTGAGTTGCTGAAATAAGGCTATTTAATAAGTTTAAGTTGCTGAAATAAGCCTATTTAATAAGCCTAAGTTGCTGAAATAAGCCTATTTAATAAGGCTATTTAATGAGCCTAAGTTGCTGAAATAAGCCTATTTAATAAGCCTAAGTTTCTGAACTAAGCCTATTTAAAAAGGTATATTTAATAAGTATAAGTTGCTGAAATAAACCTATTTAAAAATGCTATTTAATAAGCCTAAGTTGCTGAAATAAACATGTTTAATAAGGCTATTTAATAAGCATAAGTTGCTGAAATAAGCTTATTTAATAAGCCTAAGTTGCTGAAATAAGCCTATTTAATAAGCCTATTTAATAAGCCTAAGTTGCTGAAATAAGCCTATTTAATAAGGCTATTTAATAAGTCTAAGTTGCTGAAATAAACCTATTTAATAAACCTAAGTTGCTAAAATAAGCCTATTTAATGAGGCTATTTAATAAGTCTATTTAATAAGCCTATTTATTAAGCCTATTTAATAAGCTTATTTAATAAGCCTATTTAATACGCCTATTTAATAAACATATTTAATAAGTATTTAATGAGCCTATTTAATAAGTCTATTTAATAAGCCTTTTTAATAAGCCTATTTAATAAGTCTATTTAATAAGCCTATTTAATAAGTATTTAATGAGCCTATTTAATGAGCCTATTTATTGAGCCTATTTCATAAGCCTATTTATTGAGCCTATTTAATAAGCCTATTTAATAAGTCTATTTAATAAGCCTATTTAACACGCCTATTTATTGAGCCTATTTAATAAGCCTATTTAATAAGCCTATTTATTAAGCCTATTTAATAAGTCTATTTAATAAGCCTATTTAATAAGCCTATTTAATAAGTATTTAATGAGCCTATTTAATAAGTCTATTTAATAAGCCTATTTAAAAAGGCTATTTAATGAGCCTAAGTTGCTGAAATAAGCCTATTTAATAAGCCTATTTAATATGCCTATTTAATAAGTCTAAGTTGCTGAAATAAGCCTATTTAATAAGCCTAAGTTTCTGAATGAGCCTATTTAATAAGCCTAAGTTGCTAAAAAAAGCCAATTTAATAAGAATAAGTTGCTGAATAAGCCTATTTAATAAGCCTAAGTTGCTGAATAAACCTATTTAATAAGTCTAAGTTGCTGAAATAAGCCTATTTAATAAGGCTATTTAATAAGCCTAAGTTGCTGAATAAGCCTATTTAATAAGGCTATTTAATGAGCCTAAGTTGCAGAAATAAGACTATTTAATAAGCCTAAGTTTCTGAACTAAGCCTATTTAAAAAGGTATATTTAATAAGTCTAAGTTGCTGAAATAAACCTATTTAAAAATGCTATTTAATAAGCCTAAGTTGCTGAAATAAACCTGTTTAATAAGGCTATTTAATAAGCATAAGTTGCTGAAATAAGCTTATTTAATAAGCCTAAGTTGCTGAAATAAGCCTATTTAATAAGTCTCTTTAATAAACCTATTTAATAATCCTAAGTTGCTCAAATAAGCCTATTTAATGAGCCTATTTAATAAGCCTATTTTTTTAGCCTATTTAATAAGCCTATTTATTGAGCCTATTTAATAAGCCTATTTATTGAGCCTATTTAATAAGCCTATTTATTGAGCCTATTTAATAAGCCTATTTAATAAGTCTATTTAATAAGCCTATTTAATAAACCTATTTAATAAGCCTATTCATTGAGCCTATTTAATAAGCCTATTTAATATGCCTATTTATTGAGCCTATTTAATAAGTCTATTTAATAAGCCTATTTAATAAGCCTATTTAATAAGTATTTAATGAGCCTATTTAATAAGTCTATTTAATAAGCCTATTTAATAGGCCTATTTAATAAGTCTAAGTTGCTGAAATAAGCCTATTTAAATAAGCCTATTTAATAGGCCTATTTAATAAGTCTAAGTTGCTGAAATAAGCCTATTTAATAAGCCTAAGTTTCTGAATGAGCCTATTTAATAAGCCTAAGTTGCTGAAATAAGCCTATTTAATAAGCCTAAGTTGCTGAATAAGCCTATTTAATAAGCCTAAGTTGCTGAAATAAGCCTATTTAATAAGTCTAAGTTGCTGAAATAAGCCTATTTAATAAGCCTAAGTTGCTGAAATAAGCCTATTTAATAAGCCTAACTTGCTGAAATAAGGCTATTTAATAAGTCTAAGTTGCTGAAATAAGCCTATTTAATAAGCCTAAGTTGCTAAAATAAGCCTATTTAATGAGGCTATTTAATAAGTCTATTTAATAAGCCTATTTTAATAAGCCTATTTAATAAGCCTATTTAATATGCCTATTTAATAAAACTATTTAATAAGTATTTAATGAGCCTATTTAATAAGTCTATTTAATAAGCCTTTTTAATAAGCTTATTTAATATGCCTATTTAATAAGCCTATTTAATAAGTCTATTTAATAAGTCTATTTAATAAGCCTATTTAATAAGCCTATTTAATAAGCCTATTTATTGAGCCTATTTAATAAGCCTATTTATTGAGCCTATTTAATAAGCCTATTTAATAAGCCTATTTAATAAGCCTATTTAATAAACCTATTTAATAAGTATTTAATGAGCCTATTTAATAAGTCTATTTAATAAGCCTTTTTAATAAGCTTATTTAATGAGCCTATTTAATAAGCCTATTTATTGAGCCTATTTAATAAGCCTATTTATTGAGCCTATTTAATAAGCCAATTTATTGAGCCTATTTAATAAGCCTATTTATTGAGCCTATTTAATAAGCCTATTTAATAAACCTATTTAATAAGCCTATTTAATAAGCCTATTTAATAAGCCTATATAATAAGCCTATTTATTAAGCCTATTTAATAAGCCTATTTATTGAGCCTATTTAATAAGTCTATTTAATAAGCCTATTTAATAAGCCTATTTAATAAGTATTTAATGAGCCTATTTAATAAGACTATTTAATAAGCCTATTTAATAAGCCTATTTAATAAGCCTATTTATTGAGCCTATTTAAAAAGCCTATTTAATAAGCCTATTTATTAAGCCTATTTAATAAGTCTATTTAATAAGCCTATTTAATAAGCCTATTTAATAAGTATTTAATGAGCCTATTTAATAAGTCTATTTAATAAGCCTATTTAATAGGCCTATTTAATAAGTCTAAGATGTTGAAATAAGCCTATTTAATAAGCCTATTTAATAGGCCTATTTAATAAGCATAAGTTGCTGAAATAAGCTTATTTAATAAGCCTAAGTTGCTGAAATAAGCCTATTTAATAAGGCTCTTTAATAAACCTATTTAATAAGCCTAAGTTGCTAAAATAAGCCTATTTAATGAGCCTATTTAATAAGCCTATTTTTTTAGCCTATTTAATAAGCCTATTTATTGAGACTATTTAATAAACCTATTTATTGAGCCTATTTAATAAGCCTATTTATTGAGCCTATTTAATAAGCCTATTTAATAAGTCTATTTAATAAGCCTATTTAATAAGCCTATTTAATGAGCCTATTCATTGAGCCTATTTAATAAGCCTATTTAATATGCCTATTTATTGAGCCTATTTAATAAGTCTATTTAATAAGCCTATTTAATAAGCCTATTTAATAAGTATTTAATGAGCCTATTTAATAAGTCTATTTAATAAGCCTATTTAATAGGCCTATTTAATAAGTCTAAGTTGCTGAAATAAGCCTATTTAAATAAACCTATTTAATAGGCCTATTTAATAAGTCTAAGTTGCTGAAATAAGCCTATTTAATAAGCCTAAGTTTCTGAATGAGCCTATTTAATAAGCCTAAGTTGCTGAAATAAGCCTATTTAATAAGCCTAAGTTGCTGAATAAGCCTATTTAATAAGCCTAAGTTGCTGAAATAAGCCTATTTAATAAGTCTAAGTTGCTGAAATAAGCCTATTTAATAAGCCTAAGTTGCTGAAATAAGCCTATTTAATAAGCCTAACTTGCTGAAATAAGGCTATTTAATAAGTCTAAGTTGCTGAAATAAGCCTATTTAATAAGCCTAAGTTGCTAAAATAAGCCTATTTAATGAGGCTATTTAATAAGTCTATTTAATAAGCCTATTTTAATAAGCCTATTTAATAAGCCTATTTAATATGCCTATTTAATAAACCTATTTAATAAGTATTTAATGAGCCTATTTAATAAGTCTATTTAATAAGCCTTTTTAATAAGCTTATTTAATATGCCTATTTAATAAGCCTATTTAATAAGTCTATTTAATAAGTCTATTTAATAAGCCTATTTAATAAGCCTATTTAATAGGCCTATTTATTGAGCCTATTTAATAAGCCTATTTATTGAGCCTATTTAATAAGCCTATTTAATAAGCCTATTTAATAAGCCTATTTAATAAACCTATTTAATAAGTATTTAATGAGCCTATTTAATAAGTCTATTTAATAAGCCTTTTTAATAAGCTTATTTAATGAGCCTATTTAATAAGCCTATTTATTGAGCCTATTTAATAAGCCTATTTATTGAGCCTATTTAATAAGCCAATTTTTTGAGCCTATTTAATAAGCCTATTTATTGAGCCTATTTAATAAGCCTATTTAATAAACCTATTTAATAAGCCTATTTAATAAGCCTATTTAATAAGCCTATATAATAAGCCTATTTATTGAGCTTATTTAATAAGTCTATTTAATAAGCCTATTTAATAAGCCTATTTAATAAGTATTTAATGAGCCTATTTAATAAGACTATTTAATAAGCCTATTTAATAAGCCTATTTATTGAGCCTATTTAAAAAGCCTATTTAATAAGCCTATTTATTAAGCCTATTTAATAAGTCTATTTAATAAGCCTATTTAATAAGCCTATTTAATAAGTATTTAATGAGCCTATTTAATAAGTCTATTTAATAAGCCTATTTAATAGGCCTATTTAATAAGTCTAAGATGTTGAAATAAGCCTATTTAATAAGCCTATTTAATAGGCCTATTTAATAAGTCTAAGTTGCTGAAATAAGCCTATTTAATAAGCCTAAGTTTCTGAATAAACCTATTTAATAAGTCTAAGTTGCTGAAATATGCCTATTTAATAAGGCTATTCAATAAGACTAAGTTGCTGAAATAAGCCTATTTAATAAGCCTATTTAATAAGCCTATTTAATAAGTATTTAATGAGGCTATTTAATAAGCCTATTTAATAAGCCTATTTAATAAGCCTATTTAATACGCCTATTTAATAAACATATTTAATAAGTATTTAATGAGCCTATTTAATACGTCTATTTAATAAGCCTTTTTTAATAAGCCTATTTAATAAGTCTATTTAAAAAGCCTATTTAATAAGTATATTTAATAAGTCTATTTAATAAGCCTATTTAATAAGTATTTAATGAGCCTATTTAATAAGCCTATTTATTGAGCCTATTTAATAAGCCTATTTATTGAGCCTATTTAATAAGCCTATTTATTGAGCCTATTTAATAAGCCTATTTATTGAGCCTATTTAATAAGCCTATTTAATAAGTCTATTTAATAAGCCTATTTAATAAGCCTATTTAATAAGCCTATTTATTGAGCCTATTTAATAAGCCTATTTATTGAGCCTATTTAATAAGCCTATTTAATAAGCCTATTTAATAAGCCTATTTAATAAGCCTATTTAATAAGCCTTTTTATTGAGCCTATTTAATAAGCCTATTTATTGAGCCTATTTAATAAGCCTATTTTTTGAGCCTATTTAATAAGCCTATTTATTGAGCCTATTTAATAAGCCTATTTATTGAGCCTATTTAATAAGCCTATTTAATAAGCCTATTTAATAAGCCTATTTAATAAGCCTATTTATTGAGCCTATTTAATAAGCCTATTTAATAAGCCTATTTATTGAGCCTATTTAATAAGTCTATTTAATAAGCCTATTTAATAAGCCTATTTAATAAGTCTAAGTTGTTGAAATAAACCTATTTAATAGGCCTATTATCTACGTTGCTGAAATAAGCCTATTTAATAAGCCTAAGTTTCTAAATAAACCTATTTAATAAGTCTAAGTTGCTGAAATAAGCCTATTTAATAAGGCTATTTAATAAGCCTAAGTTGCTGAAATAAGCCTATTTAATAAGCCTATTCAATAATGAGGCTATTTAATAAGCCTATTTAATAAGCCTATTTAATAAGCCTATTTAATACGCCTATTTAATACGCCTATTTAATAAACATATTTAATAAGTATTTAATGAGCCTATTTAATAAGTCTATTTAATAAACCTTTTTAATAAGACTATTTAATAAGTCTATTTAATAAGCCTATTTAATAAGTCTAATTAATAAGTCTATTTAATAAGCCTATTTAATAAGTATTTAATGAGCCTATTTAATAAGCCTATTTATTGAGCCTATTTAATAAGCCTATTTATTGAGCCTATTTATTAAGCCTATTTATTGAGCCTATTTAATAAGCCTATTTATTGAGCCTATTTACTAAGCCTATTTAATAAGTCTATTTAATAAGCCTATTTAATAAGCCTATTTATTGAGCCTATTTAATAAGCCTATTTAATAAGTCTATTTAATAAGCCTATTTAAAAAGCCTATTTAATAAGCCTATTTATTGAGCCTATTTAATAAGCCTATTTAATAAGCCTATTTATTGAGCCTATTTAATAAGTCTATTTAATAAGCCTATTTAATAAGCCTATTTAATAAGTATTTAATGAGCCTAGTTAATAAGTCTATTTAATAATCCTATTTAATAGGCCTATTTAATAAGTCTAAGTTGCTGAAATAAGCCTATTTAATGAGGCTATTTAATAAGTCTATTTAATAAGCCTATTTAATAAGTATTTAATGAGCCTATTTAATAAGCCTATTTATTGAGCCTATTTAATAAGCCTATTTATTGAGCCTATTTAATAAGCCTATTTATTGAGCCTATTTAATAAGCCTATTTATTGAGCCTATTTACTAAGCCTATTTAATAAGTCTATTTAATAAGCCTATTTAATAAGCCTATTTATTGAGCCTATTTAATAAGCCTATTTAATAAGTCTATTTAATAAGCCTATTTAATAAGCCTATTTAATAAGCCTATTTATTGAGCCTATTTAATAAGCGTATTTAATAAGCCTATTTATTGAGCCTATTTAATAAGTCTATTTAATAAGCCTATTTAATAGGCCTATTTAATAAGTCTAAGTTGCTGAAATAAGCCTATTTAATAAGCCTATTTAATAGGCCTATTTAATAAGTCTAAGTTGCTGAAATAAGCCTATTTAATAAGCCTAAGTTTCTGAATGAGCCTATTTAATAAGCCTAAGTTGCTGAAATAAGCCTATTTAATAAGCCTAAGTTGCTGAATAAGCCTATTTAATAAGCCTAGGTTGCTGAATAAACCTATTTAATAAGTCTAAGTTGCTGAAATAAGCCTATTTAATAAGGCTATTTAATAAGCCTAAGTTGCTGAATAAGGCTATTTAATAAGGCTATTTAATGAGCCTAAGTTGCTGAAATAAGACTATTTACTAAGCCTAAGTTTCTGAACTAAGCCTATTTAAAAAGGTATATTTAATAAGTCTAAGTTGCTGAAATAAACCTATTTAAAAATGCTATTTAATAAGCCTAAGTTGTTGAAATAAACCTGTTTAATAAGGCTATTTAATAAGCATAAGTTGCTGAAATAAGCTTATTTAATAAGCCTAAGTTGCTGAAATAAGCCTATTTAATAAGGCTATTTAATAAGCCTAAGTTGCTGAATAAGCCTATTTAATAAGTCTAAGTTGCTGAAATAAGGCTATTTAATAAGCCTAAGTTGCTGAATAAGCCTATTTAATAAGCCTAAGTTGCTGAAATAAGCCTATTTAATAAACCTAAGTTTCTGAATGAGCCTATTTAATAAGACTAAGTTGCTGAAATAAGCCTATTTAATAAGCCTAAGTTGCTGAATAAGCCTATTTAATAAGCCTACGTTGCTGAATAAACCTAATTAATAAGTCTAACTTGCTGAAATAAGCCTTTTTAATAAAGCTCTTTAAAAAGCCTAAGTTGCTGAATAAGCCTAATTAATGAGGCTATTTAATGAGCCTAAGTTGCTGAAATAAGACTATTTAATAAGCCTACGTTTCTGAACTAAGCCTATTTAAAAAGGTATATTTAATAAGTATAAGTTGCTGAAATAAACCTATTTAAAAATGCTATTTAATAAGCCTAAGTTGCTGAAATAAACCTGTTTAATAAGGCTATTTAATAAGCATAAGTTGCTGAAATAAGCTTATTTAATAAGCCTAAGTTGCTGAAATAAGCCTATTTAATAAGGCTATTTAATAAGTCTAAGTTGCTGAAATAAACCTATTTAATAAGCCTAAGTTGCTAAAATAAGCCTATTTAATGAGGCTATTTAATAAGTCTATTTAATAAGCCTATTTAATAAGCCTATTTAATAAGCCTATTTAATAAGCCTATTTAATACGCCTATTTAATAAACATATTTAATAAGTATTTAATGAGCCTATTTAATAAGTCTATTTAAAAAGCCTTTTTAATAAGCCTATTTAATAAGCCTATTTAATAATTCTATTTAATAAGTCTATTTAATAAGCCTATTTAATAAGTATTTAATGAGCCTATTTAATAAGCCTATTTATTGAGCTTATTTAAAAAGCCTATTTTTTGAGCCTATTTAATAAGCCTATTTATTGAGCCTTATTAAATAGGTTTATTTCAGCAACTTAGACTTATTAAATAGCCATATTAAATAGGCTTATTTCAGCAACTTATTCTTATTAAATTGGCGTATTTCAGCAACTTATGCTTATTAAATAGCCTTATCTCAGCAACTTAGACTTATTAAATAGGCTAATTTCAGCAACTTATGCCTATTAAATATACTTATTTCAGCAACTTAGGCTTATTAAATAGGCTTATTTCATCAACTTAGACTCATTAAATAGCCTTATTTCAGCAACTTAGGCTTTTTAAATAGGCTTATTTCAGCAACTTAGGCTTATTAAATAGCCTTATTTCAGCAACTTAGACTTATTAAATAGGCTTATTTCAGCAACTTAGGCTTATTAAATAGGCTTATTCAGCAACTTAGGCTTATTAAATAGGCTTATTAAATAGGCTTATTTCAGCAACTTTGGCTTATTAAATAGGCTTATTCAGCAACTTAGGCTTATTAAATAGGCTCATTAAATACTTATTAAATAGGCTTATTAAACAGGCTTGTTAAATTGACTTATTAAATAGGCTCAATAAATAGGCCTATTAAGTAGGCTCATTAAATAGGCTTCATAAATAGGCTTATTAAATCGGCTTATTAAATAGGCTTATTAAATAGGCGTATTAAATAGACTTATTAAATAGGCTTATTAAATAGGCTCAATAAATAGGCTTATTAAATAGGCTCAATAAGTAGGCTAATTAAATAGGCTCAATAAATAGGCTTATTAAATAGGCTCAATAAATAGGCTTATTAAATAGGATCATTAAATACTTATTAAATAGGCTTATTAAATAGACGTATTAAATAGACTTATTAAATAGGCTTATTAGATAGACTTATTAAATAGGTTTATTAAAAAGGCTTATTAAATAGACTTATTAAATAGGCCCATTAAATACTTATTAAATAGGTTTATTAAATAGGCGTATTAAATAGGCTTATTAAATAGGCTCAAAAATAGGCTTATTAAATAGGCTCAATAAATAGGCTTATTAAATAGGCTCAATAAATAGGCTTATTAAATAGCTCATTAAATACTTATTAAATAGGCTTATTAAATAGGCTTATTAAATAGACTTATTAAATGGCCTCATTGAATATGCTTATTTTAGCAACTTAGGCTTATTAAATAGGCTTATTTCAGCAACTTAGAGTTATTAAATAGCCTTTTTTCAGCAACTTAGGCTTATTAAATAGGCTTATTTCAGCAACTTAGGTTTATTCAATTGCCTTATTTCAGCAACTTAGACTTATTAAATAGACTTATTTAGCAACTTAGGCTTATTAAATAGCTTTATTAAATAGTCTTATTTCAGCAACTTAGACTTATTAAAAAGGCTTATTTCAGCAACTTAGGCTTATGAAATAGGCTTATTCACCAACTTAGGCTTATTAAATAGTCTTATTTCAGCAACTTAGACTTATTAAATAGGCCTATTAAATAGGCTTATTAAATAGACTTATTAAATAGGCTCATTAAATACTTATTAAATAGGCTTATTAAATAGGCTTATTAAATAGACTTACTAAATAGTCTCAATAAATAGGCTCATTAAATAGGCTTCTTAAATAGGCTTATTAAATAGGCTTATTAAATAGGCTTATTAAATAGGCTCAATAAATAGGTTTATTAAATAGGCTTATTAAATAGACTTATTAAATAGGCTCAATAAATAGGCTTATTAAATAGGCTTATTAAATAGGCTCAATAAATAGGCTTATTAAATAGGCTCAATAAATAGGCTTATTAAATAGGCTCATTAAATACTTATTAAATAGGCTTATTAAATACACATATTAAATAGAGTTATTGAATAGGCTTATTAAATAGGCTTAGTAAATAGGCTTATTAAATAGACTTATTAAATAGCCTTATTAATTATGCTCAATAATTAGGCTGATTAAATAGGCTCAATAAATAGGCTTATTAAATAGGCTCAAAAAATAGGCTTATTAAATAGGCTCAATAAATATGCATATTAAATAGGCTCATGAAATACTTATTAAAAAGGCTTATTAAATAGACTTATTAAATAGACTTATTAAATAGGCTTATTAAATAGACTTATTAAATAGGCTTATTAAAAAGGCTTATTAAATAGACTTATTAAATAGGCTCATTAAATATTTATTAAATAGGTTTATTAAATAGGCGTATTAAATAGGCTTATTAAATAGGCTTATTAAATAGGCTTATTAAATAGACTCATTAAATAGCCTCATTAAATAGGCTTATTTTAGCAACTTAGGCTTATTAAATAGGTTTATTTCAGCAACTTAGACTTATTAAATAGCCATATTAAATAGGCTTATTTCAGCAACTTAGGCTTATTAAATTGGCATATTTCAGCAACTTATTCTTATTAAATAGCCTTATTAAATAGGCTTATTTCAGCAACTTAGGCTTATTAAATAGGCTTATTTCAGCAACTTAGACTTATTAAATAGCCGTATTTCAGCAACTTACGCTTATTAAATAGGCTTATTTCAGCAACTTAGGCGTATTAAATAGCCTTATTAAATAGGCTTATTTCAGCAACTTGGGCTTATTAAATATGCTTATTTCAGCAACTTACACTGATTAAATATACTTATTTCAGCAACTTAGGCTTATTAAATAGGCTTATTTCAGCAACTTAGGCTTATTAAATAGGCTTATTTCAGCAACTTAGACTTATTAAATTGCCTTATTTCAGCAACTTAGGCTTATTAAATAGGCTTATTTCAGCAACTTAGGCTTATTAAATAGCCTTATTTCAGCAACTTAGACTTATTAAATAGGCTTATTTCAGCAACTTAGGCTTATTAAATAGGCTTATTCAGCAACTTAGGCTTATTAAATTGGCTTATTAAATAGGCTTATTTCAGTACCTTTGGCTTATTAAATAGGCTTATTCCGCAACTTAGGCTTATTAAATAGGCTCATTAAATACTTATTAAATAGGCTTATTAAACAGGCTTATTAAATGGACTTATTAAATAGGCTCAATAAATAGGCTTATTAAATAGGCTCATTAAATAGGCTCATTAAATAGGCGTATTAAATAGACTTATTAAATAGGCTTATTAAATAGGCTCAATAAATAGGCTTATTAAATAGGCTCAATAAATAGGCTAATTAAATAGGCTCAATAAATAGGCTTATTAAATAGGCTCAATAAATAGGCTTATTAAATAGGATCATTAAATACTTATTAAATAGGCTTATTAAATAGACTTATTAAATAGGCTTATTAAAAGGCTTATTAAATAGACTTATTAAATAGGCCCATTAAATACTTATTAAATAGGTTTATTAAATAGGCGTATTAAATAGGCTTATTAAATAGGCTCAATAAATAGGCTTATTAAATAGGCTTATTAAATAGGCTTATAAAATAGGCTCATTAAATAGGCTTAATAAATAGGCTTATTAAATAGGCTCAAAAATAGGCTTATTAAATAGGCTCAATAAATAGGCTTATTAAATAGGCTCAATAAATAGGCTTATTAAATAGCTCATTAAATACTTATTAAATAGGCTTATTAAATAGGCTTATTAAATAGACTTATTAAATGGCCTCATTAAATATGCTTATTTTAGCAACTTAGGCTTATTAATAGGCTTATTTCAGCAACTTAGACTTATTAAATAGCCTTTTTTCAGCAACTTAGGCTTATTAAATAGGCTTATTTCAGCAACTTAGGCTTATTCAATTGCCTTATTTCAGCAACGTAGACTTATTAAATAGACTTATTTAGCAACTTAGGCTTATTAAATAGCTTTATTAAATAGTCTTATTTCAGCAACTTAGACTTATTAAAAAGGCTTATTTCAGCAACTTAGGCTTATGAAATAGGCTTATTCAGCAACTTAGGCTTATTAAATAGTCTTATTTCAGCAACTTAGACTTATTAAATAGGCCTATTAAATAGGCTTATTAAATAGACTTATTAAATAGGCTCATTAAATACTTATTAAATAGGCTTATTAAATAGGCTTATTAAATAGACTTACTAAATAGTCTCAATAAATAGGCTCATTAAATAGGCTTCTTAAATAGGCTTATTAAATAGGCTTATTAAATAGGCTTATTAAATAGGCTCAATAAATAGGTTTATTAAATAGGCTTATTAAATAGACTTATTAAATAGGCTCAATAAATAGGCTTATTAAATAGGCTTATTAAATAGGCTCAATAAATAGGCTTATTAAATAGGCTCAATAAATAGGCTTATTAAATAGGCTCATTAAATACTTATTAAATAGGCTTATTAAATACACATATTAAATAGAGTTATTGAATAGGCTTATTAAATAGGCTTAGTAAATAGGCTTATTAAATAGACTTATTAAATAGCCTTATTAATTATGCTCAATAATTGAGCTGATTAAATAGGCTCAATAAATAGGCTTATTAAATAGGCTCAAAAAATAGGCTTATTAAATAGGCTCAATAAATATGCATATTAAATAGGCTCATGAAATACTTATTAAAAAGGCTTATTAAATAGACTTATTAAATAGACTTATTAAATAGGCTTATTAAATAGACTTATTAAATAGGCTTATTAAAAAGGCTTATTAAATAGACTTATTAAATAGGCTCATTAAATATTTATTAAATAGGTTTATTAAATAGGCGTATTAAATAGGCTTATTAAATAGGCTTATTAAATAGGCTTATTAAATAGGCTTATTAAATAGACTCATTAAATAGCCTCATTAAATAGGATTATTTTAGCAACTTAGGCTTATTAAATAGGTTTATTTCAGCAACTTAGACTTATTAAATAGCCATATTAAATAGGCTTATTTCAGCAACTTAGGCTTATTAAATTGGCATATTTCAGCAACTTATTCTTATTAAATAGCCTTATTAAATAGGCTTATTTCAGCAACTTAGGCTTATTAAATAGGCTTATTTCAGCAACTTATGCTTGTTAAATAGGCTTATTTCAGCAACCTAGACTTATTAAATAGCCGTATTTCAGCAACTTACGCTTATTAAATAGGCTTATTTCAGCAACTTAGGCGTATTAAATAGCCTTATTAAATAGGCTTATTTCAGCAACTTGGGCTTATTAAATAGGCTTATTTCAGCAACTTATACTGATTAAATATACTTATTTCAGCAACTTAGGCTTATTAAATAGGCTTATTTCAGCAACTTAGGCTTATTAAATAGGCTTATTTCAGCAACTTAGACTTATTAAATTGCCTTATTTCAGCAACTTAGGCTTATTAAATAGGCTTATTTCAGCAACTTAGGCTTATTAAATAGCCTTATTTCAGCAACTTAGACTTATTAAATAGGCTTATTCAGCAACTTAGGCTTATTAAATTGGCTTATTAAATAGGCTTATTTCAGCAACTTTGGCTTATTAAATAGGCTTATTCAGCAACTTAGGCTTATTAAATAGGCTCATTAAATACTTATTAAATAGGATTATTAAACAGGCTTATTAAATGGACTTATTAAATAGGCTCAATAAATAGGCTTATTAAATAGGCTCATTAAATAGGCTTCATAAATAGGCTTATTAAATCGGCTTATTAAATAGGCTTATTAAATAGGCGTATTAAATAGACTTATTAAATAGGCTTATTAAATAGGCTCAATAAATAGGCTTATTAAATAGGCTCAATAAATAGGCTAATTAAATAGGCTCAATAAATAGGCTTATTAAATAGGCTTATTAAATAGGCTCAATAAATAGGCTTATTAAATAGGCTCAATAAATAGGCTAATTAAATAGGCTCAATAAATAGGCTTATTAAATAGGCTCAATAAATAGGCTTATTAAGTAGGCTCATTAAATACTTATTAAATAGGCTTATTAAATAGACTTATTAAATAGACTTATTAAATAGGCTTATTAAATAGACTTATTAAATAGGCTTATTAAAAAGGCTTATTAAATAGACTTATTAAATAGGCTCATTAAATACTTATTAAATAGGCGTATTAAATAGGCGTATTAAATAGGCTCAATAAATAGGCTTATTAAATAGGCTTATTAAATAGGCTCATTAAATAGGCTTAATAAATAGGCTTATTAAATAGGATCAATAAATTGGCTTATTAAATAGGCTCAATAAATAGGCTTATTAAATAGGCTCAATAAATAGGCTTATTAAATAGGCTCATTAAATACTTATTAAATAGGCTTATTAAATAGATTTATGAAATAGACTTATTAAATAGCCTCATTAAATAGGCTTATTTTAGCAACTTAGGCTTATTAAATAGGTATAGGAATAGGTTTTACCCTTTTAACTGGCACAAAAACTGACACCTTTATTCAAGGCATCATGTTTGCAAAAACCACAACACAAGCAGTCAGAATGCAAACAAAAAAGACAACTCTGATAATATACACTGTCCTTGAATTTGATTGGTCCACACCCGAGACAGCTTTTCTTAGAGCCTAGTCTCCATTGGTGTTGGACCAGAAGACGCCAAAAGGCGTACAACTCAAAAACAGCGCACCATCAGAGTATTGAGGGCTCGGGGTGAGCATTTACATTATGAGACCTCCTTTGCCAGAAACGAGATATAGGAATAGGTTTTACCCTTTTAACTGGCACAAAAACTGACACCTTTATTCAAGGCATCATATTTGCAAAAACCACAACACAAGCAGTCAGAATGCAAACAAAAAAGACAACTCTGATAATATACACTGTCCTTGAATTTGATTGGTCCACACCCGAGACAGCTTTTCTTAGAGCCTAGTCTCCATTGGTGTTGGACCAGAAGACGCCAAAAGGCGTACAACTCAAAAACAGTGCACCATCAGAGTATTGAAGGCTCGGGGTGAGCATTTACATTATGAGACCTCCTTTGCCAGAAACAAGATATAGGAATAGGTTTTACCCTTTTAACTGGCACAAAAACTGACACCTTTATTCAAGGCATCATGTTTGCAAAAACCACAACACAAGCAGTCAGAATGCAAACAAAAAAGACAACTCTGATAATATACACTGTCCTTGAATTTGATTGGTCCACACCCGAGACAGCTTTTCTTAGAGCCTAGTCTCCATTGGTGTTGGACCAGAAGACGCCAAAAGGCGTACAACTCAAAAACAGCGCACCATCAGAGTATTGAGGGCTCGGGGTGAGCATTTACATTATGAGACCTCCTTTGCCAGAAACAAGATATAGGAATAGGTTTTACCTTTTTAACTGGCACAAAAACTGACACCTTTATTCAAGGCATCATGTTTGCAAAAAACCACAACACAAGCAGTCAGAATGCAAACAAAAAAGACAACTCTGATAATATACACTGTCCTTGAATTTTATTGGTCCACACCCGAGACAGCTTTTCTTAGGGCCTAGTCTCCATTGGTGTTGGACCAGAAGACGCCAAAAGGCGTACAACTCAAAAACAGTGCACCATCAGAGTATTGAGGGCTCGGGGTGAGCATTTACATTATGAGACCTCCTTTGCCAGAAACAAGATATTAGAATAGGTTTTACCCTTTTAACTGGCACAAAAACTGACACCTTTATTCAAGGCATCATGTTTGCAAAAACCACAACACAAGCAGTCAGAATGCAAACAAAAAAGACAACTCTGATAATATACACTGTCCTTGAATTTGATTGGTCCACACCCGAGACAGCTTTTCTTAGAGCCTAGTCTCCATTGGTGTTGGACCAGAAGACGCCAAAAGGCGTACAACTCAAAAACAGCGCACCATCAGAGTATTGAGGGTTCGGGGTGAGCATTTACATTATGAGACCTCCTTTGCCAGAAACAAGATATAGGAATAGGTTTTACCCTTTTAACTGGCACAAAAACTGACACCTTTATTCAAGGCATCATGTTTGCAAAAAACCACAACACAAGCAGTCAGAATGCAAACAAAAAAGACAACTCTGATAATATACACTGTCCTTGAATTTGATTGGTCCACACCCGAGACAGCTTTTCTTAGAGCCTAGTCTCAATTGGTGTTGGACCAGTAGACGCCAAAAGGCGTACAACTCAAAAACAGCGCACCATCAGAGTATTGAGGGCTCGGGGTGAGCATTTACATTATGAGACCTCCTTTGCCAGAAACAAGATATAGGAATAGGTTTTACCCTTTTAACTGGCACAAAAACTGACACCTTTATTCAAGGCATCATGTTTGCAAAAACCACAACACAAGCAGTCAGAATGCAAACAAAAAAGACAACTCTGATAATATACACTGTCCTTGAATTTGATTGGTCCACACCCGAGACAGCTTTTCTTAGAGCCTAGTCTCCATTGGTGTTGGACCAGAAGACGCCAAAAGGCGTACAACTCAAAAACAGCGCACCATCAGAGTATTGAGGGCTCGGGGTGAGCATTTACATTATGAGACCTCCTTTGCCAGAAACAAGATATAGGAATAGGTTTTACCCTTTTAACTGGCACAAAAACTGACACCTTTATTCAAGGCATCATGTTTGCAAAAACCACAACACAAGCAGTCAGAATGCAAACAAAAAAGACAACTCTGATAATATACACTGTCCTTGAATTTGATTGGTCCACACCCGAGACAGCTTTTCTTAGAGCCTAGTCTCCATTGGTGTTGGACCAGAAGACGCCAAAAGGCGTACAACTCAAAAACAGCGCACCATCAGAGTATTGAGGGTTCGGGGTGAGCATTTACATTATGAGACCTCCTTTGCCAGAAACAAGATATAGGAATAGGTTTTACCCTTTTAACTGGCACAAAAACTGACACCTTTATTCAAGGCATCATGTTTGCAAAAAAACACAACACAAGCAGTCAGAATGCAAACAAAAAAGACAACTCTGATAATATACACTGTCCTTGAATTTGATTGGTCCACACCCGAGACAGCTTTTCTTAGAGCCTAGTCTCAATTGGTGTTGGACCAGTAGACGCCAAAAGGCGTACAACTCAAAAACAGCGCACCATCAGAGTATTGAGGGCTCGGGGTGAGCATTTACATTATGAGACCTCCTTTGCCAGAAACAAGATATAGGAATAGGTTTTACCCTTTTAACTGGCACAAAAACTGACACCTTTATTCAAGGCATCATGTTTGCAAAAACCACAACACAAGCAGTCAGAATGCAAACAAAAAAGACAACTCTGATAATATACACTGTCCTTGAATTTGATTGGTCCACACCCGAGACAGCTTTTCTTAGAGCCGAGTCTCCATTGGTGTTGGACCAGAAGACGCCAAAAGGCGTACAACTCAAAAACAGCGCACCATCAGAGTATTGAGGGCTCGGGGTGAGCATTTACATTATGAGACCTCCTTTGCCAGAAACAAGATATAGGAATAGGTTTTACCATTTTAACTGGCACAAAAACTGACACCTTTATTCAAGGCATCATGTTTGCCTTTTGGCGTCTTCTGGTCCAACACCAATGGAGACTAGGCTCTAAGAAAAGCTGTCTCGGGTGTGGACCAATCAAATTCAAGGACAGTGTATATTATCAGAGTTGTCTTTTTTGTTTGCATTCTGACTGCTTGTGTTGTGGTTTTTGCAAACATGATGCCTTGAATAAAGGTGTCAGTTTTTGTGCCAGTTAAAAGGGTAAAACCTATTCCTATATCTTGTTTCTGGCAAAGGAGGTCTCATAATGTAAATGCTCACCCCGAGCCCTCAATACTCTGATGGTGCGCTGTTTTTGAGTTGTACGCCTTTTGGCGTCTTCTGGTCCAACACCAATGGAGACTAGGCTCTAAGAAAAGCTGTCTCGGGTGTGGACCAATCAAATTCAAGGACAGTGTATATTATCAGAGTTGTCTTTTTTGTTTGCATTCTGACTGCTTGTGTTGTGGTTTTTGCAAACATGATGCCTTGAATAAAGGTGTCAGGTTTTTTGCCAGTTAAAAGGGTAAAACCTATTCCTATATCTTGTTTCTGGCAAAGGAGGTCTCATAATGTAAATTATTAAATAGGCTTATTTCAGCAACTTAGACTTATTAAATAGCCTTATTTCAGCAACTTAGGCTTATTAAATAGGCTTATTTCAGCAACTTAGGCTTTTTAAATAGCCTTATTTCAGCAACTTAGACTTATTAAATATTCTTATTCAGCAACTTAGGCTTATTAAATAGCTTTATTAAATAGGCTTATTTCAGCAACTTAGGCTTATTAAATAGGCTTATTTCAGCAACTTAGACTTATTAAAAAGGCTTATTTCAGCAACTTAGGCTTATGAAATAGGCTTATTCAGCAACTTAGGCTTATTAAATAGTCTTATTTCAGCAACTTAGACTTATTAAATAGGCCTATTAAATAGGCTTATTAAATAGACTTATTAAATAGGCTCATTAAATATCTATTAAATAGGCTTATTAAATAGGCTTATTAAATAGACTTATTAAATAGGCTCAATAAATAGGCTTATTAAATAGGCTTATTAAATAGGCTTATTAAATAGCCTTATTAAATAGACTTATTAAATAGGCTTATTAAATAGGCTCAATAAATAGGCTTATTAAATAGGCTTATTAAATAGACTTTTTAAATAGGCTCAATAAATAGGCTTATTAAATAGGCTTATTAAATAGGCTCAATAAATAGGCTTATTAAATAGGCTCAATAAATAGGCTTATTAAATAGGCTCATTAAATACTTATTAAATAGGATTATTAAATACACATATTAAATAGAGTTATTGAATAGGCATATTAAATAGGCTTATTAAATAGGCTTATTAAATAGACTTATTAAATAGGCTTATTAAAAGGCTTATTAAATAGACTTATTAAATAGGCTCATTAAATACTTATTAAATAGGTTTATTAAATAGGCGTATTAAATAGGCTTATTAAATAGGCTCAATAAATAGGATTATTAAATAGGCTTATTAAATAGGCTCATTAAATAGGCTTACTAAATAGGCTTATTAAATAGGCTCAATAAATAGGCTTATTAAATAGGCTCAATAAATAGGCTTATTAAATAGGCTCAATAAATAGGCTTATTAAATAGGCTCATTAAATACTTATTAAATAGGCTTATTAAATAGATTTATGAATTAGACTTATTAAATAGGCTTATTAAATATGCTTATTAAATAGGCTTATTAAATAGGCTTATTAAATAGACTTATTAAATAGCCTCGTTTAATAGGCTTATTTTAGCAACTTAGGCTTATTAAATAGGCTTATTTCAGCAACTTAGACTTATTAAATAGCCTTATTTCAGCAACTTAGGCTTATTAAATAGCTTTATTAAATAGGCTAATTTCAGCAACTTAGGCTTATTAAATAGGCTTATTTCAGCAACTTAGATTTATTAAAAAGGCTTATTTCAGCAACTTAGGCTTATGAAATAGGCTTATTCAGCAACTTAGGCTTATCAAATAGTCTTATTTCAGCAACTTAGACTTATTAAATAGGCCTATTAAATAGGCTTATTAAATAGACTTATTAAATAGGCTCATTAAATAGGCTTATTAAAATAGACTTATTAAATAGGCTCAATAAATAGGTTTATTAAATAGGCTTATTAAATAGGCTTAATAAATAGGCTTATTAAATAGACTTAATGAATAGACTTATTAAATAGGCTCAATAAATAGGCTTATTAAATATGCTTACTAAATAGATTTATTAAATAGGCTCAATAAATAGGCTCAATAAATAGGCTTAT
Organism: Petromyzon marinus; assembly: GCF_048934315.1. Classification (NCBI taxonomy): domain Eukaryota; kingdom Metazoa; phylum Chordata; class Hyperoartia; order Petromyzontiformes; family Petromyzontidae; genus Petromyzon; species Petromyzon marinus. Next base: position 5,597,013 of record NW_027423002.1, read on the forward strand.
TAAATAGGCTCAAAAATAGGCTTTTTAAATAGGCTCAATAAATAGGCTTATTAAATAGGCTCATTGAATACTTATTAAATAGGCTTATTAAATAGACTTATTAAATAGACTTATTAAATAGGCTTATTAAATAGACTTATTAAATAGGCTTATTAAAAAGGCTTATTAAATAGACTTATTAAATATGCTCATTAAACACTTATTAAATAGGTTTATTAAATAGGCGTATTAAATAGGCTTATTAAATAGGCTTATTAAATAGGCTTATTAAATAGACTTATTAAATAGCCTCATTTAATAGGCTTATTTTAGCAACTTAGGCTTATTAAATTGGCGTATTTCAGCAACTTATGCTTATTAAATAGCCTTATTAAATAGGCTTATTTCAGCAACTTAGGCTTATTAAATAGGCTTATTTCAGCAACTTATGCTTATTAAATAGGCTTATTTCAGCAACTTAGGCTTATTAAATAGCCGTATTTCAGTAACTTACTCTTATTAAATAGGCTTATTTCAGCAACTTAGGCGTATTAAATAGCCTTATTAAATAGGCTTATTTCAGCAACTTGGGCTTATTAAATAGGCTTATTTCAGCAACTTACGCTGATTAAATAGTCTTATTTCAGCAACTTAGACTTATTAAATAGGCCTATTAAATAGGCTTATTAAATAGACTTATTAAATAGGCTCATTAAATACTTATTAAATAGGCTTATTAAATAGGCTTATTAAATAGACTTACTAAATAGGCTCAATAAATAGGCTCATTAAATAGGATTATTAAATAGGCTTATTAAATAGGCTTATTAAATAGGCTTATTAAATAGGCTCAATAAATAGGCTTATTAAATAGGCTTATTAAATAGACTTATTAAATAGGCTCAATAAATAGGCTTATTAAATAGGCTTATTAAATAGGCTCAATAAATAGGCTTATTAAATAGGCTCAATAAATAGGCTTATTAAATAGGCTCATTAAATACTTATTAAATAGGATTATTAAATACACATATTAAATAGAGTTATTGAATAGGCATATTAAATAGGCTTATTAAATAGGCTTATTAAATAGACTTATTAAATAGGCTTATTAATTATGCGCAATAATTAGGCTGATTAAATAGGTTCAATAAATAGGCTTATTAAATAGGCTCAAAAAATAGGCTTATTAAATAGGCTCAATAAATAGGCGTATTAAATAGGCTCATGAAATACTTATTAAATAGGCTTATTAAATAGACTTATTAAATAGACTTATTAAATAGGCTTATTAAATAGACTTATTAAATAGGCTTTTTAAAAAGGCTTATTAAATAGACTTATTAAATAGGCTCATTAAATACTTATTAAATAGGTTTATTAAATAGGCGTATTAAATAGGCTTATTAAATAGGCTTATTAAATAGGCTTATTAAATAGGCTTATTAAATAGACTTATTAAATAGCCTCATTAAATAGGCTTATTTTAGCAACTTAGACTTATTAAATAGGTTTATTTCAGCAACTTAGACTTATTAAATAGCCATATTAAATAGGCTTATTTCAGCAACTTAGGCTTATTAAATTGGCGTATTTCAGCAACTTATGCTTATTAAATAGCCTTATTAAATAGGCTTATTTCGCAACTTAGGCTTATTAAATAGGCTTATTTCAGCAACTTATGCTTATTAAATAGGCTTATTTCAGCAACTTAGACTTATTAAATAGCCGTATTTCAGCAACTTACGCTTATTAAATAGGCTTATTTCAGCAACTTAGGCGTATTAAATAGCCTTATTAAATAGGCTTATTTCAGCAACTTACGCTGATTAAATAGGCTTATTTCAGCAACTTAGACTTATTAAATAGCCATAATAAATAGGCTTATTTCAGCAACTTAGGCTTATTAAATTGGCGTATTTCAGCAACTTATGCTTATTAAATAGCCTTATCTCAGCAACTTAGACTTATTAAATAGGCTAATTTCAGCAACTTATGCTTATTAAATATACTTATTTCAGCAACTTAGGCTTATTAAATAGGCTTATTTCAGCAACTTACACTCATTAAATAGCCTTATTTCAGCAACTTAGGCTTTTTAAATAGGCTTATTTCAGCAACTTAGGCTTATTAAATTGGCGTATTTCAGCAACTTATGCTTATTAAATAGCCTTATCTCAGCAACTTAGACTTATTAAATAGGCTAATTTCAGCAACTTATGCTTATTAAATATACTTATTTCAGCAACTTAGGCTTATTAAATAGGCTTATTTCAGCAACTTAGACTCATTAAATAGCCTTATTTCAGCAACTTAGGCTTTTTAAATAGGCTTATTTCAGCAACTTAGGCTTATTAAATAGGCTTATTCAGCAACTTAGGCTTATTAAATAGGCTTATTAAATAGGCTTATTTCAGCAACTTTGGCTTATTAAATAGGCTTATTCAGCAACTTAGGCTTATTAAATAGGCTCATTAAATACTTATTAAATAGGCTTATTAAACAGGCTAATTAAATAGACTTATAAAATAGGCTCAATTTAATAGGCCTATTAAGTAGGCTCATTAAATAGGCTTCATAAATAGGCTTATTAAATCGGCTTATTAAATAGGCTTATTAAATAGGCGTATTAAATAGACTTATTAAATAGGCTTATTAAATAGGCTCAATAAATAGGCTTATTAAATAGGCTCAATAAATAGGCTAATTAAATAGGCTCAATAAATAGGCTTATTAAATAGGCTCAATAAATAGGCTTATTAAATAGGATCATTAAATACTTATTAAATAGGCTTATTAAATAGACTTATTAAATAGACGTATTAAATAGGCTTATTAAATAGACTTATTAAATAGACTTATTAAATAGGCTTATTAAATAGACTTATTAAATAGGCTTTTTAAAAAGGCTTATTAAATAGACTTATTAAATAGGCTCATTAAATACTTATTAAATAGGTTTATTAAATAGGTGTATTAAATAGGCTTATTAAATAGGCTTATTAAATAGGCTTATTAAATAGGCTTATTAAATAGACTTATTAAATAGCCTCATTAAATAGGCTTATTTTAGCAACTTAGACTTATTAAATAGGTTTATTTCAGCAACTTAGACTTATTAAATAGCCATATTAAATAGGCTTATTTCAGCAACTTAGGCTTATTAAATTGGCGTATTTCAGCAACTTATGCTTATTAAATAGCCTTATTAAATAGGCTTATTTCGCAACTTAGGCTTATTAAATAGGCTTATTTCAGCAACTTATGCTTATTAAATAGGCTTATTTCAGCAACTTAGACTTATTAAATAGCCGTATTTCAGCAACTTACGCTTATTAAATAGGCTTATTTCAGCAACTTAGGCGTATTAAATAGCCTTATTAAATAGGCTTATTTCAGCAACTTACGCTGATTAAATAGGCTTATTTCAGCAACTTAGACTTATTAAATAGCCATAATAAATAGGCTTATTTCAGCAACTTAGGCTTATTAAATTGGCGTATTTCAGCAACTTATGCTTATTAAATAGCCTTATCTCAGCAACTTAGACTTATTAAATTGGCGTATTTCAGCAACTTATGCTTATTAAATAGCCTTATTAAATAGGCTTATTTCAGCAACTTAGGCTTATTAAATAGGCTTATTTCAGCAACTTATGCTTATTAAATAGGCTTATTTCAGCAACTTAGGCTTATTAAATAGCCGTATTTCAGTAACTTACTCTTATTAAATAGGCTTATTTCAGCAACTTAGGCGTATTAAATAGCCTTATTAAATAGGCTTATTTCAGCAACTTGGGCTTATTAAATAGGCTTATTTCAGCAACTTACGCTGATTAAATAGTCTTATTTCAGCAACTTAGACTTATTAAATAGGCCTATTAAATAGGCTTATTAAATAGACTTATTAAATAGGCTCATTAAATACTTATTAAATAGGCTTATTAAATAGGCTTATTAAATAGACTTACTAAATAGGCTCAATAAATAGGCTCATTAAATAGGATTATTAAATAGGCTTATTAAATAGGCTTATTAAATAGGCTTATTAAATAGGCTCAATAAATAGGCTTATTAAATAGGCTTATTAAATAGACTTATTAAATAGGCTCAATAAATAGGCTTATTAAATAGGCTTATTAAATAGGCTCAATAAATAGGCTTATTAAATAGGCTCAATAAATAGGCTTATTAAATAGGCTCATTAAATACTTATTAAATAGGATTATTAAATACACATATTAAATAGAGTTATTGAATAGGCATATTAAATAGGCTTATTAAATAGGCTTATTAAATAGACTTATTAAATAGGCTTATTAATTATGCGCAATAATTAGGCTGATTAAATAGGTTCAATAAATAGGCTTATTAAATAGGCTCAAAAAATAGGCTTATTAAATAGGCTCAATAAATAGGCGTATTAAATAGGCTCATGAAATACTTATTAAATAGGCTTATTAAATAGACTTATTAAATAGACTTATTAAATAGGCTTATTAAATAGACTTATTAAATAGGCTTTTTAAAAAGGCTTATTAAATAGACTTATTAAATAGGCTCATTAAATACTTATTAAATAGGTTTATTAAATAGGCGTATTAAATAGGCTTATTAAATAGGCTTATTAAATAGGCTTATTAAATAGGCTTATTAAATAGACTTATTAAATAGCCTCATTAAATAGGCTTATTTTAGCAACTTAGACTTATTAAATAGGTTTATTTCAGCAACTTAGACTTATTAAATAGCCATATTAAATAGGCTTATTTCAGCAACTTAGGCTTATTAAATTGGCGTATTTCAGCAACTTATGCTTATTAAATAGCCTTATTAAATAGGCTTATTTCGCAACTTAGGCTTATTAAATAGGCTTATTTCAGCAACTTATGCTTATTAAATAGGCTTATTTCAGCAACTTAGACTTATTAAATAGCCGTATTTCAGCAACTTACGCTTATTAAATAGGCTTATTTCAGCAACTTAGGCGTATTAAATAGCCTTATTAAATAGGCTTATTTCAGCAACTTACGCTGATTAAATAGGCTTATTTCAGCAACTTAGACTTATTAAATAGCCATAATAAATAGGCTTATTTCAGCAACTTAGGCTTATTAAATTGGCGTATTTCAGCAACTTATGCTTATTAAATAGCCTTATCTCAGCAACTTAGACTTATTAAATAGGCTAATTTCAGCAACTTATGCTTATTAAATATACTTATTTCAGCAACTTAGGCTTATTAAATAGGCTTATTTCAGCAACTTAGACTCATTAAATAGCCTTATTTCAGCAACTTAGGCTTTTTAAATAGGCTTATTTCAGCAACTTAGGCTTATTAAATTGGCGTATTTCAGCAACTTATGCTTATTAAATAGCCTTATCTCAGCAACTTAGACTTATTAAATAGGCTAATTTCAGCAACTTATGCTTATTAAATATACTTATTTCAGCAACTTAGGCTTATTAAATAGGCTTATTTCAGCAACTTAGACTCATTAAATAGCCTTATTTCAGCAACTTAGGCTTTTTAAATAGGCTTATTTCAGCAACTTAGGCTTATTAAATAGGCTTATTCAGCAACTTAGGCTTATTAAATAGGCTTATTAAATAGGCTTATTTCAGCAACTTTGGCTTATTAAATAGGCTTATTCAGCAACTTAGGCTTATTAAATAGGCTCATTAAATACTTATTAAATAGGCTTATTAAACAGGCTAATTAAATAGACTTATAAAATAGGCTCAATTTAATAGGCCTATTAAGTAGGCTCATTAAATAGGCTTCATAAATAGGCTTATTAAATCGGCTTATTAAATAGGCTTATTAAATAGGCGTATTAAATAGACTTATTAAATAGGCTTATTAAATAGGCTCAATAAATAGGCTTATTAAATAGGCTCAATAAATAGGCTAATTAAATAGGCTCAATAAATAGGCTTATTAAATAGGCTCAATAAATAGGCTTATTAAATAGGATCATTAAATACTTATTAAATAGGCTTATTAAATAGACTTATTAAATAGACGTATTAAATAGGCTTATTAAATAGACTTATTAAATAGACTTATTAAATAGGCTTATTAAATAGACTTATTAAATAGGCTTTTTAAAAAGGCTTATTAAATAGACTTATTAAATAGGCTCATTAAATACTTATTAAATAGGTTTATTAAATAGGCGTATTAAATAGGCTTATTAAATAGGCTTATTAAATAGGCTTATTAAATAGGCTTATTAAATAGACTTATTAAATAGCCTCATTAAATAGGCTTATTTTAGCAACTTAGACTTATTAAATAGGTTTATTTCAGCAACTTAGACTTATTAAATAGCCATATTAAATAGGCTTATTTCAGCAACTTAGGCTTATTAAATTGGCGTATTTCAGCAACTTATGCTTATTAAATAGCCTTATTAAATAGGCTTATTTCGCAACTTAGGCTTATTAAATAGGCTTATTTCAGCAACTTATGCTTATTAAATAGGCTTATTTCAGCAACTTAGACTTATTAAATAGCCGTATTTCAGCAACTTACGCTTATTAAATAGGCTTATTTCAGCAACTTAGGCGTATTAAATAGCCTTATTAAATAGGCTTATTTCAGCAACTTACGCTGATTAAATAGGCTTATTTCAGCAACTTAGACTTATTAAATAGCCATAATAAATAGGCTTATTTCAGCAACTTAGGCTTATTAAATTGGCGTATTTCAGCAACTTATGCTTATTAAATAGCCTTATCTCAGCAACTTAGACTTATTAAATAGGCTAATTTCAGCAACTTATGCTTATTAAATATACTTATTTCAGCAACTTAGGCTTATTAAATAGGCTTATTTCAGCAACTTAGACTCATTAAATAGCCTTATTTCAGCAACTTAGGCTTTTTAAATAGGCTTATTTCAGCAACTTAGGCTTATTAAATAGGCTTATTCAGCAACTTAGGCTTATTAAATAGGCTTATTAAATAGGCTTATTTCAGCAACTTTGGCTTATTAAATAGGCTTATTCAGCAACTTAGGCTTATTAAATAGGCTCATTAAATACTTATTAAATAGGCTTATTAAACAGGCTAATTAAATAGACTTATTAAATAGGCTCAATTTAATAGGCCTATTAAGTAGGCTCATTAAATAGGCTTCATAAATAGGCTTATTAAATCGGCTTATTAAATAGGCTTATTAAATAGGCGTATTAAATAGACTTATTAAATAGGCTTATTAAATAGGCTCAATAAATAGGCTTATTAAATAGGCTCAATAAATAGGCTAATTAAATAGGCTCAATAAATAGGCTTATTAAATAGGCTCAATAAATAGGCTTATTAAATAGGATCATTAAATACTTATTAAATAGGCTTATTAAATAGACTTATTAAATAGACGTATTAAATAGGCTTATTAAATAGACTTATTAAATAGGCTTATTAAAAAGGCTTATTAAATAGACTTATTAAATAGGCTCATTAAATACTTATTAAATAGGTTTATTAAATAGGCGTATTAAATAGGCTTATTAAATAGGCTCAATAAATAGGCTTATTTAATAGGCTTATTAAATAGGCTCATTAAATAGGCTTAATAAATAGGCTTATTAAATAGGCTCAAAAATAGGCTTATTAAATAGGCTCAATAAATAGGCTCATTAAATAGGCTCAATAAATAGGCTTATTAAATAGCTCATTAAATACTTATTAAATAGGCTTATTAAATAGATGTATTAATTAGACTTATTAAATAGGCTTATTAAATAGGCTTATTAAATAGGCTTATTAAATAGGCTTATTAAATATACTTATTAAATAGCCTCATTAAATATGCTTATTTTAGCAACTTAGGCTTATTAAATAGGCTTATTTCAGCAACTTAGACTTATTAAATAGCCTTTTTTCAGCAACTTAGGCTTATTAAATAGGCTTATTTCAGCAACTTAGGCTTATTAAATTGCCTTATTTCAGCAACTTAGACTTATTAAATAGACTTATTCAGCAACTTAGGCTTATTAAATAGCTTTATTAAATAGGCTTATTTCAGCAACTTAGATTTATTAAAAAGGCTTATTTCAGCAACTTAGGCTTATGAAATAGGCTTATTCAGCAACTTAGGCTTATTAAATAGTCTTATTTCAGCAACTTAGACTTATTAAATAGGCCTATTAAATAGGCTTATTAAATAGACTTATTAAATAGGCTCATTAAATACTTATTAAATAGGCTTATTAAATAGGCTTATTAAATAGACTTACTAAATAGGCTCAATAAATAGGCTCATTAAATAGGCTTATTAAATAGGCTTATTAAATAGGCTTATTAAATAGGCTTATTAAATAGGCTCAATAAATAGGCTTATTAAATAGGCTTATTAAATAGACTTATTAAATAGGCTCAATAAATAGGCTTATTAAATAGGCTTATTAAATAGGTTCAATAAATAGGCTTATTAAATAGGCTCAATAAATAGGCTTATTAAATAGGCTCATTAAATACTTATTAAATAGGATTATTAAATACACATATTAAATAGAGTTATTGAATAGGCTTATTAAATAGGCTTATTAAATAGGCTTATTAAATAGACTTATTAAATAGGCTTATTAATTATGCTCAATAATTAGGCTGATTAAATAGGCTCAATAAATAGGCTTATTAAATAGGCTAAAAAAATAGGCTTATTAAATAGGCTCAATAAATAGGCGTATTAAATAGGCTCATGAAATACTTATTAAATAGGCTTATTAAATAGACTTATTAAATAGGCTTTTTAAAAAGGCTTATTAAATAGACTTATTAAATAGGCTCATTAAATACTTATTAAATAGGTTTATTAAATAGGCGTATTAAATAGGCTTATTAAATAGGCTTATTAAATAGGCTTATTAAATAGACTTATTAAATAGCTTCATTAAATAGGCTTATTTTAGCAACTTAGACTTATTAAATAGGTTTATTTCAGCAACTTAGACTTATTAAATAGCCATATTAAATAGGCTTTTTTCAGCAACTTAGGCTTATTAAATTGGCGTATTTAAGCAAATTATGCTTATTAAATAGCCTTATTAAATAGGCTTATTTCGCAACTTAGGCTTATTAAATAGGCTTATTTCAGCAACTTATGCTTATTAAATAGGCTTATTTCAGCAACTTAGACTTATTAAATAGCCGTATTTCAGCAACTTACGCTTATTAAATAGGCTTATTTCAGCAACTTAGGCGTATTAAATAGCCTTATTAAATAGGCTTATTTCAGCAACTTACGCTGATTAAATAGGCTTATTTCAGCAACTTAGACTTATTAAATAGCCTTATCTCAGCAACTTAGACTTATTAAATAGACTTATTTCAGCAACTTACGCTTATTAAATAGGCTTATTTCAGCAACTTAGGCATAATAAATAGCCTTATTAAATAGGCTTATTTCAGCAACTTACGCTGATTAAATAGGTTTATTTCAGCAACTTAGGCTTATTAAATAGGCTTATTCAGCAACTTAGGCTTATTATATTGGCTAATTAAATAGGCTTATTTCAGCAACTTTGGCTTATTAAATAGGCTTATTCAGCAACTTAGGCTTATTAAATAGGCTCATTAAATACTTATTAAATAGGCTTATTAAACAGGCTTATTAAATGGACTTATTAAATAGGTTTATTAAATAGGCGTATTAAATAGACTTATTAAATAGGCTTTTTATATAGGCTCAATAAATAGGCTTATTAAATAGGCTCAATAAATAGGCTAATTAAATAGGCTCAATAAATAGGCTTATTAAATAGGCTCAATAAATAGGCTTATTAAGTAGGCTCATTAAATACTTATTAAATAGGCTTATTAAATAGACTTATTAAATAGGCTTATTAAATAGGCTTATTAAATAGGCTTATTAAATAGGCTCAATAAATAGGCTTATTAAATAGGCTTATTAAATAGACTTATTAAATAGGCTCAATAAATAGGCTTATTAAATAGGCTTATTAAATAGGTTCAATAAATAGGCTTATTAAATAGGCTCAATAAATAGGCTTATTAAGTAGGCTCATTAAATACTTATTAAATAGGATTATTAAATACACATATTAAATAGAGTTATTGAATAGGCTTATTAAATAGGCTTATTAAATAGGCTTATTAAATAGACTTATTAAATAGGCTTATTAATTATGCTCAATAATTAGGCTGATTAAATAGGCTCAATAAATAGGCTTATTAAATAGGCTAAAAAAATAGGCTTATTAAATAGGCTCAATAAATAGGCGTATTAAATAGGCTCATGAAATACTTATTAAATAGGCTTATTAAATAGACTTATTAAATAGGCTTTTTAAAAAGGCTTATTAAATAGACGTATTAAATAGGCTCATTAAATATTTATTAAATAGGTTTATTAAATAGGCGTATTAAATAGGCTTATTAAATAGGCTTATTAAATAGGCTTATTAAATAGACTTATTAAATAGCTTCATTAAATAGGCTTATTTTAGCAACTTAGACTTATTAAATAGGTTTATTTCAGCAACTTAGACTTATTAAATAGCCATATTAAATAGGCTTATTTCAGCAACTTAGGCTTATTAAATTGGCGTATTTCAGAAACTTATGCTTATTAAATAGCCTTATTAAATAGGCTTATTTCGCAACTTAGGCTTATTAAATAGGCTTATTTCAGAAACTTATGCTTATTAAATAGGCTTATTTCAGCAACTTAGACTTATTAAATAGCCGTATTTCAGCAACTTACGCTTATTAAATAGGCTTATTTCAGCAACTTAGGCGTATTAAATAGCCTTATTAAATAGGCTTATTTCAGCAACTTACGCTGATTAAATAGGCTTATTTCAGCAACTTAGACTTATTAAATAGCCTTATCTCAGCAACTTAGACTTATTAAATAGACTTATTTCAGCAACTTACGCTTATTAAATAGGCTTATTTCAGCAACTTAGGCATAATAAATAGCCTTATTAAATAGGCTTATTTCAGCAACTTACGCTGATTAAATAGGCTTATTTCAGCAACTTAGGCTTATTAAATAGGCTTATTCAGCAACTTAGGCTTATTATATTGGCTAATTAAATAGGCTTATTTCAGCAACTTTGGCTTATTAAATAGGCTTATTCAGCAACTTAGGCTTATTAAATAGGCTCATTAAATACTTATTAAATAGGCTTATTAAACAGGCTTATTAAATGGACTTATTAAATAGGCTTATTAAATAGGCGTATTAAATAGACTTATTAAATAGGCTTTTTATATAGGCTCAATAAATAGGCTTATTAAATAGGCTCAATAAATAGGCTAATTAAATAGGCTCAATAAATAGGCTTATTAAATAGGCTCAATAAATAGGCTTATTAAGTAGGCTCATTAAATACTTATTAAATAGGCTTATTAAATAGACTTATTAAATAGACTTATTAAATAGGCTTATTAAATAGACTTATTAAATAGGCTTATTAAAAAGGCTTATTAAATAGACTCATTAAATAGGCTCATTAAATACTTATTAAATAGGTTTATTAAATAGGCGTATTAAATAGGCTTATTAAATAGGCTCAATAAATAGGCTTATTAAATAGGCTTATTAAATAGGGTCATTAAATAGGCTTAATAAATAGGCTTATTAAATAGGATCAATAAATAGGCTTATTAAATAGGCTCAATAAATAAGCTTATTAAATAGGCTTATTAAATAGATTTATGAATTAGACTTATTAAATAGGATTATTAAATAGGCTTATTAAATAGGCTTATTAAATAGACTTATTAAATAGCCTCATTAAATAGGCTTATTTTAGCAACTTAGGCTTATTAAATAGGCTTATTTCAGCAACTTAGACTTATTAAATAGCCTTATTTCAGCAACTTAGGCTTATTAAATAGGCTTATTTCAGCAACTTAGACTTATTAAATAGCCTTATCTCAGCAACTTAGACTTATTAAATAGGCTTATTTCAGCAACTTATGCTTATTAAATATACTTATTTCAGCAACTTAGGCTTATTAAATAGGCTTATTTCAGCAACTTAGATTTATTAAATAGCCTTATTTCAGCAACTTAGGCTTATTAAATAGGCTTATTTCAGCAACTTAGGCTTATTAAATAGCCTTATTTCTGCAACTTAGACTTATTAAATAGGCTTATTTCAGCAACTTAGGCATATTAAATAGCCTTGTTCAGCAACTTAGGCTTATTAAATTGGCTTATTAAATAGGCTTATTTTAGGAACTTTGGCTTATTAAATAGGCTTATTCAGCAACTTAGGCTTATTAAATAGGCTCATTAAATACTTATTAAATAGGCTCAATAAATAGGCTTATTAAATAGGCTCATTAAATAGGCTTCATAAATAGGCTTATTAAATTGGCTTATTAAATAGGCTTATTAAATAGGTGTATTAAATAGACTTATTAAATAGGCTTATTAAATAGGCTCAATAAATAGGCTTATTAAATAGGCTCAATAAATAGGCTAATTAAATAGGCTCAATAAATAGGCTTATTTCAGCAACTTATGCTTATTAAATCGGCTTATTTCAGCAACTTAGGCTTATTAAATTGGCGTATTTCAGCAACTTATGCTTATTAAATAGCCTTATTAAATAGGCTTATTTCGCAACTTAGGCTTATTAAATAGGCTTATTTCAGCAACTTATGCTTATTAAATAGGCTTATTTCAGCAACTTAGACTTATTAAATAGCCGTATTTCAGCAACTTACGCTTATTAAATAGGCTTATTTCAGCAACTTAGGCGTATTAAATAGCCTTATTAAATAGGCTTATTTCAGCAACTTACGCTGATTAAATAGGCTTATTTCAGCAACTTAGACTTATTAAATAGCCTTATCTCAGCAACTTAGACTTATTAAATAGGCTTATTTCAGCAATTTACGCTTATTAAATAGGCTTATTTCAGCAACTTAGGCATATTAAATAGCCTTATTAAATAGGCTTATTTCAGCAACTTACGCTGATTAAATAGGCTTATTTCAGCAACTTAGACTTATTAAATAGCCTTATTTCAGCAACTTAGGCTTATTAAATAGCCTTATTTCAGAAACTTAGACTTATTAAATAGGCTTATTTCAGCAACTTAGGCTTATTAAATAGGCTTATTCAGCAACTTAGGCTTATTAAATTGGCTAATTAAATAGGCTTATTTCAGCAACTTTGGCTTATTAAATAGGCTTATTCAGCAACTTAGGCTTATTAAATAGGCTCATTAAATACTTATTAAATAGGCTTATTAAACAAGCTTATTAAATGGACTTATTAAATAGGCTCAATAAATAGGCTTATTAAATAGACTCATTAAATAGGCTTCATAAATAGGCTTATTAAATCGGCTTATTAAATAGGCTTATTAAATAGGCGTATTAAATAGACTTATTAAATAGGTGTATTAAATAGACGTATTAAATAGGCTTATTAAATAGGCTCAATAAATAGGCTTATTAAATAGGCTCAATAAATAGGCTAATTAAATAGGCTCAATAAATAGGCTTAAAAAGTAGGCTCATTAAATACTTATTAAATAGGCTTATTAAATAGACTTATTAAATAGACTTATTAAATAGGCTTATTAAATAGACTTATTAAATAGGCTTATTAAATATGCTTATTAAATAGACTTATTAAATAGACTTATTAAATAGGCTTATTAAATAGACTTATTAAATAGGCTTATTAAAAAAGCTTATTAAATAGACTTATTAAATAGGCTCATTAAATACTTATTAAATAGGTTTATTAAATAGGCTTATTAAATAGGCTCATTAAATAGGCTTAATAAATAGGCTTATTAAATAGGATCAATAAATAGGCTTATTAAATAGGCTCAATAAATAGGCTTATTAAATAGGCTTATTAAATAGATTTATGAATTAGACTTATTAAATAGGCTTATTAAATAGGCTTATTAAATAGGCTTATTAAATAGACTTATTAAATAGCCTCATTAAATAGGCTTATTTTAGCAACTTAGGCTTATTAAATAGGCGTATTTCACCAACTTAGACTTATTAAATAGCCTTATTTCAGCAACTTAGGCTTATTAAATAGGCTTATTTCAGCAACTTAGACTTATTAAATAGCCTTATCTCAGCAACTTAGACTTATTAAATAGGCTTATTTCAGCAACTTATGCTTATTAAATATACTTATTTCAGCAACTTAAGATTATTAAATAGGCTTATTTCAGCAACTTAGACTTATTAAATAGCCTTATTTCAGCAACTTAGGCTTACTAAATAGACTTATTTCAGCAACTTAGGATTATTAAATAGCCTTATTTCAGCAACTTAGACTTATTAAATAGGCTTATTTCAGCAACTTAGGCATATTAAATAGGCTTGTTCAGCAACTTAGGCTTATTAAATTGGCTTATTAAATAGGCTTATTTCAGGAACTTTGGCTTATTAAATAGGCTTATTCAGCAACTTAGGCTTATTAAATAGGCTCATTAAATACTTATTAAATAGGCTTATTAAACAGGCTTATTAAATGGACTTATTAAATAGGCTCAATAAATAGGCTTATTAAATAGGCTCATTAAATAGGCTTCATAAATAGGCTTATTAAATCGGCTTATTAAATAGGCTTATTAAATAGGCGTATTAAATAGACTTATTAAATAGACTTATTAAATAGGCTCAATAAATAGGCTTAATAAATAGGCTCAATAAATAGGCTAATTAAATAGGCTCAATAAATAGGCTTATTAAATAGGCTCAATAAATAGGTTTATTAAGTAGGCTCATTAAATATTTCTTAAATAGGCTTATTAAATAGACTTATTAAATAGACTTATTAATTAGGCTTATTAAATAGACTTATTAAATAGGCTTATTAAAAAGGCTTATTAAATAGACTTATTAAATAGGCTCATTAAATACTTCTTAAATAGGTTTATTAAATAGGCGTATTAAATAGGCTTATTAAATAGGCTCAATAAATAGGCTTATTAAATAGGCTCATTAAATAGGCTTAATAAATAGGCTTATTAAATAGGATCAATAAATAGGCTTATTAAATAGGCTCAATAAATAGGTTTATTAAATAGGCTCAATAAATAGGCTTATTAAATAGACTCATTAAATACTTATTAAATAGGCTTATTAAATAGATTTATGAATTAGACTTATAAAATAGGCTTATTAAATAGGCTTATTAAATAGGCTTATTAAATAGACTTATTAAATAGCCTCATTAAATAGGCTTATTTTAGCAACTTAGGCTTATTAAATAGGCTTATTTCAGCAACTTAGACTTATTAAATAGCCTTATTTCAGCAACTTAGGCTTATTAAATAGGCTTATTTCAGCAACTTAGACTTATTAAAAAGGCTTATTTCAGCAACTTAGTCTTATGAAATAGGCTTATTCAGCAACTTAGGCTTATTAAATAGTCTTATTTCAGCAACTTAGACTTATTAAATAGGCCTATTAAATAGGCTTATTAAATAGACTTATTAAATAGGCTCATTAAATACTTATTAAATAGGCTTATTAAATAGCCTTATTAAATCGACTTCTTAAATAGGCTCAATAAATAGGCTCAATAAATAGGCTTATTAAATAGGCTTAATAAATAGGCTTATTAAATAGGCTTATTAAATAGACTTATTAAATAGCCTCATTAAATAGGCTTATTAAATAGGCTTATTAAATAGGCTTATTAAATAGACTTATTAAATAGCCTCATTAAATAGGCTTATTTTAGCAACTTAGGCTTATTAAATAGGCTTATTTCAGCAACTTAGACTTATTAAATAGCCTTATTTCAGCAACTTAGGCTTATTAAATAGGCTTATTTCAGCAACTTAGGCTTTTTAAATAGCCTTATTTCAGCAACTTAGACTTATTAAATAGACTTATTCAGCAACTTAGGCTTATTAAATAGCTTTATTAAATAGGCTTATTTCAGCATCTTAGGCTTATTTCAGCAACTTAGACTTATTAAAAAGGCTTATTTCAGCAACTTAGGCTTATGAAATAGGCTTATTCAGCAACTTAGGCTTATTAAATAGTCTTATTTCAGCAACTTAGACTTATTAAATACTTATTAAATAGGCTTATTAAATAGATTTATGAATTAGACTTATTAAATAGGCTTATTAAATAGGCTTATTAAATAGGCTTATTAAATCGACTTATTAAATAGACTCAATAAATAGGCTTATTAAATAGGCTTATTAAATAGGCTTATTAAATAGGCTCAATAAATAGGCTTATTAAATAGGCTTATTAAATAGACTTATTAAATAGGCTCAATAAAGAGGCTTATTAAATAGGCATATTAAATAGGCTCAATAAATAGGCTTATTAAATAGGCTCAATAAATAGGATTTTTTAAATAGGCTCATTAAATACTTATTAAATAGGCTTATTAAATTGACTTATTAAATAGAGTTATTGATTAGGCTTATTAAATAGGCTTATTAATTAGGCTTATTAAATAGACTTATTAAATAGGCTTATGAAATAGGCTCAATAATTAGGCTTATTAAATAGGCTCAATAAATAGGCTTATTAAATAGGGTCAAAAAATAGGCTTATTAAATAGGCTCAATAAATAGGCTTATTAAATAGGCTAATTAAATACTTATTAAATAGGCTTATTAAATAGACTTTTTAAATAGACTTAATAATAGGCTTATTAAATAGACTTATTAAATAGGCTTATTAAAAAGGCTTATTAAATAGACGTATTAAATAGGCTCATTAAATACTTATTAAATAGGTTTATTAAATAGGCGTATTAAATAGGCTTATTAAATAGGCATATTAAATAGGCTTATTAAATAGACTTATTAAATAGCCTCATTAAATAGGCTTATTTTAGCAACTTAGGCTTATTAAATAGGTTTATTTCAGCAACTTAGACTTATTAAATAGCCATATTAAACAGGCTTATTTCAGCAACTTAGGCTTATTAAATAGCCTTATTTCAGCAACTTATACTTATTAAATAGGCTTATTTCAGCAACTTAGGCTTATTAAATAGGTTTTTTCAGCAACTTAGGCCTATTTATTGAGCCTATTTAATAAGTCTATTTAATAAGCCTATTTAATAAGCCTATTTAATAAGTATTTAATGAGCCTATTTAATAAGTCTATTTAATAAGCCTATTTAATAGGCCTATTTAATAAGTCTAAGTTGCTGAAATAAGCCTATTTAATAATCCTAAGTTGATTAAATAAGCCTATTTAATAAGGCTATTTAATAAGCATAAGCTGCTGAAATAAGCCTATTTAATAAGCCTAAGTTGCTGAAATAAGCATATTTAATATGGCTATTTAATAAGTCTAAGTTGCTGAAATAAACCTATTTAATAAGCCTAAGTTGCTAAAATAAGCCTATTTAATGAGCCTATTTATTGAGCCTATTTAATAAGCCTATTTATTGAGCCTATTTAATAAGCCTATTTATTGAGCCTATTTAATAAGCCTATTTATTGAGCCTATTTAATAAGCCTATTTAATAAGTCTATTTAATATGCATATTTAATAAGCCTATTTAATAAGCCTATTTAATAAGCCTATTTAATAATCCTATTTAATACGCCTATTTATTGAGCCTATTTAATAAGTCTATTTAATAAGCCTATTTAATAAGCCTATTTAATAAGTATTTAATGAGCCTATTTAATAAGTCTATTTAATAAGCCTATTTAATAGGCCTATTTAATAAGTCTAAGTTGCTGAAATAAGCCTATTTAATAATCCTAATGTTGCTGAAATAAGCCTATTTAATAAGGCTATTTAATAAGCATAAGCTACTGAAATAAGCCTATTTAATAAGCCTAAGTTGCTGAAATGAGCATATTTAATATGGCTATTTAATAAGCCTAAGTTGCTAAAATAAGCCTATTTAATGAGGCTATTTAATAAGTTTATTTAATAAGCCTATTTAATAAGCCTATTTAATAAGCCTATTTAATAAGCCTATTTAAGCCTAAGTTGCTGAATAAGCCTATTTAATAAGTCTAAGTTGCTGAAATAAGGCTATTTAATAAGCCTAAGTTGCTGAAATAAGCCTATTTAATAAGCCTAAGTTGCTGAAATAAGGCTATTTAATAAGTCTAAGTTGCTGAAATAAGCCTATTTAATAAGCCTAAGTTGCTAAAATAAGCCTATTTAATGAGGCAATTTAATAAGTCTATTTAATGAGCCTATTTAATAAGCCTATTTAATAAGCCTATTTAATAAGTCTAATTAATAAATCTATTTAATAAGCCTATTTAATATGTATTTAATGAGCCTATTTAATCAGTCTATTTAATAAGCCGATTTAATAGGCCTATTTAATAAGTCTAAGTTGCTGAAATAAGCCTATTTAATAAGCCTAAGTTGCTGAAATAAGTATTTTTAATAAGTCTAAGTTGCTGAAAAAAGCCTATTTAATAAGCCTAAGTTGCTGAAATAAGCCTATTTAATAAGGCTATTTAATAAGCCTAAGTTGCTGAATACGCCTATTTAATAAACCTAAGTTTCTGAAATAAGCCTATTTAATGAGCCTAAGTTTGCTGAAATAAGCCTATTTAATAAGCTTAAGTTGCTGTAATAAGGCTATTTAATAAGTCTAAGTTGCTGAAAAAGCCTAATTAATAAGCCTAAGTTGCTAAATAAGCCTATTTAATGAGGCTATTTAATAAGTCTATTTAATAAGCCTATTTAATAAGCCTATTTAATAAGCCTATTTAATAAGCATATTTAATATGTCTATTTAATAAGTCTATTTAATAAGCCTTTTCATAAGTATATAATGAGCCTATTTCATAAGCCTATTTATTGAGCCTATTTAATAAGCCTAATTATTGAGCCTATTTAATAAGCCTATTTATTGAGCCTATTTAATGAGCCTATTTATTGAGCCTATTTAATACGACTATTTAATGAGTCTATTTAATAAGCCTATTTAATAAGCCTATTTAATACGCCTATTTAATAAGCCTATTTATTAAGCCTATTAAAAGAGCCTATTTAATAAGCCCATTTGATAAGCCTATTTATTGCGCCTATTTAATAGGCCTATTTAATACGCCTATTTAATAAAACTATTTAATAAGTATTTAATGAGCCTGTTTAATAAGTCTATTTAATAAGCCTTTTTAATAAGCCTATTTAATAAGTCTATTTAATAAGCCTATTTAATAAGTCTATTTAATAAGTCTATTTAATAAGCCTTTTTAATAAGTATTTAATGACCCTTTTTAATAAGCCTATTTATTGAGCCTATTTAATAAGCCTATTTATTGAGCCTATTTAATAAGCCTATTTATTGAGCCTATTTAATAAGCCTATTTAATACGCCTATTTATTGAGCCTATTTAATCAGTCTATTTAATAAGCCTATTTAATAAGCCTATTTAATAAGTATTTAATGAGCCTATTTAATAAGTCTATTTAATAAGCCTATTTAATAGGCCTATTGAATAAGTCTAAGTTGCTGAAATAAGCCTATTTAATAATCCTAAGTTGCTGAAATAAGCCTATTTAATAAGGCTATTTAATAAGCATAAGCTGCTGAAATAAGCCTATTTAATAAGCCTAAGTTGCTGAAATAAGCATATTTAATATGGCTATTTAATAAGTCTAAGTTGCTGAAATAAACCTATTTAATAAGCCTAAGTTGCTAAAATAAGCCTATTTAATGAGGCTATTTAATAAGTTTATTTAATAAGCCTATTTAATAAGCCTATTTAATAAGCCTATGTAATAAGCCTATTTATGCCTAAGTTGCTGAATAATCCTATTTAATAAGTCTAAGTTGCTGAAATAAGGCTATTTAATAAGCCTAAGTTGCTGAAATAAGCCTATTTAATAAGCCTAAGTTGCTGAAATAAGCCTATTTAATAAGCCTAAGTTGCTGAAATAAGCCTATTTAATAAGCCTAAGTTGCTGTAATAAGGCTATTTAATAAGTCTAAGTTGCTGAAAAAAGCCTAATTAATAAGCCTAAGTTGCAAAATAAGCCTATTTAATGAGGCTATTTAATAAGTCTATTTAATAAGCCTATTTAATAAGCCTATTTAATAAGCCTATTTAATAAGCATATTTAATACGTCTATTTAATAAGTCTATTTAATAAGCCTATTTAATAAGTATATAATGAGCCTATTTAATAAGCCTATTTATTGAGCCTATTTAATAAGCCTAATTATTGAGCCTATTTAATAAGCCTATTTATTGAGCCTATTTAATGAGCCTATTTATTGAGCCTATTTAATAAGCCTATTTAATGAGTCTATTTAATAAGCCTATTTAATAAGCCTATTTAATACGCCTATTTAATAAGCCTATTTATTAAGCCTATTTAATGAGCCTATTTAATAAGCCCATTTAATAAGCCTATTTATTGAGCCTATTTAATAAGCCTATTTAATACTCCTATTTAATAAACCTATTTAATAAGTATTTAATGAGCCTGTTTAATAAGTCTATTTAATAAGCCTTTTTAATAAGCCTATTTAATAAGTCTATTTAATAAGCCTATTTAATAAGTCTATTTAATGAGTCTATTTAATAATCCTATTTAATAAGTATTTAATGAGCCTATTTAATAAGCCTATTTATTGAGCCTATTTAATAAGCCTATTTATTGAGCCTATTTAATAAGCCTATTTATTGAGCCTATTTAATAAGCCTATTTATTGAGCCTATTTAATAAGCCTATTTATTGAGCCTATTTAATAAGCCTATTTAATAAGTCTATTTAATACGCATATTTAATAAGCCTATTTAATAAGCCTATTTAATAAGCCTATTTAATGCACCTATTTATTGAGCCTATTTAATAAGTCTATTTAATAAGCCTATTTAATAAGCCTATTTAATAAGTATTTAATGAGCCTATTTAATAAGTCTATTTAATAAGCCTATTTAATAGGCCTATTTAATAAGTCTAAGTTGCTGAAATAAGCCTATTTAATAATCCTAATGTTGCTGAAATAAGCCTATTTAATAAGGCTATTTAATAAGCATAAGCTTCTGAAATAAGCCTATTTAATGAGGCTATTTAATAAGTTTATTTAATAAGCCTATTTAATAAGCCTATTTAATAAGCCTATTTAATAAGCCTAATTAATAAGCCTATTTAAGCCTAAGTTGCTGAATAAGCCTTTTTAATAAGTCTAAGTTGCTGAAATAAGGCTATTTAATAAGCCTAAGTTGCTGAAATAAGCCTATTTAATAAGCCTAAGTTGCTGAAATAAGGCTATTTAATGAGGCTATTTAATGAGTCTATTTAATGAGCCTATTTAATAAGCCTGTTTAATAAGCCTATTTAATAAGTCTAATTAATAAATCTATTTAATAAGCCTATTTAATATGTATTTAATGAGCCTATTTAATCAGTCTATTTAATAAGCCTATTTAATAGGCCTATTTAATAAGTCTAAGTTGCTGAAATAAGCCTATTTAATAAGCCTAAGTTGCTGAAATAAGGCTATTTAATGAGGCTATTTAATGAGTCTATTTAATGAGCCTATTTAATAAGCCTGTTTAATAAGCCTATTTAATAAGTCTAATTAATAAATCTATTTAATAAGCCTATTTAATATGTATTTAATTAGCCTATTTAATCAGTCTATTTAATAAGCCTATTTAATAGGCCTATTTAATAAGTCTAAGTTGCTGAAATAAGCCTATTTAATAAGCCTAAGTTGCTGAATAAGCCTATTTAATAAGCCTAACATGCTGAAATAAGCCTATTAAATAAGGCTATTTAATAAGCCTAAGTTGCTGAAATAAGCCTATTTAATAAGCCTAAGTTGCTGAAATAAGCCTATTTAATAAGCCTAAGTTGCTGAAATAAGCCTATTTAATAAACCTAAGTTGCTGTAATAAGGCTATTTAATAAGTCTAAGTTGCTGAAAAAAGCCTAATTAATAAGCCTAAGTTGCAAAATAAGCCTATTTAATGAGGCTATTTAATAAGTCTATTTAATAAGCCTATTTAATAAGCCTATTTAATAAGCCTATTTAATAAGCATATTTAATACTTCTATTTAATAAGTCTATTTAATAAGCCTATTTAATAAGTATATAATGAGCCTATTTAATAAGTCTATTTAATAAGCCTACTTAATAAGCCTATTTAATAATTATTTAATGAGCCTATTTATTGAGCCTATTTAATAAGCCTATTTATTGAGCCTATTTAATAAGCCTATTTATTGAGCCTATTTAATAAGCCTATTTATTGAGCCTATTTAATAAGCCTATTTATTGAGCCTATTTAATAAGCCTATTTATTGAGCCTATTTAATAAGCCTATTTATTGAGCCTATTTAATAAGCCTATTTAATAAGTCTATTTAATACGCATATTTAATAAGACTATTTAATAAGCCTATTTAATAAGCCTATTTAATACACCTATTTATTGAGCCTATTTAATAAGTCTATTTAATAAGCCTATTTAATAAGCCTATTTAATAAGTATTTAATGAGCCTATTTAATAAGTCTATTTAATAAGCCTATTTAGTAGGCCTATTTAATAAGTCTAAGTTGCTGAAATAAGCCTATTTAATAATGCTATTTAATAAGTTTATTTAATAAGCCTATTTAATAAGCCTATTTAATAAGCCTATTTAATAAGCCTATTTAATAAGCCTATTTAAACCTAAGTTGCTGAATAAGCCTTTTTAATAAGTCTAAGTTGCTGAAATAAGGCTATTTAATAAGCCTAAGTTGCTGAAATAAGCCTATTTAATAATGCTATTTAATAAGTTTATTTAATAAGCCTATTTAATAAGCCTATTTAATAAGCCTATTTAATAAGCCTATTTAATAAGCCTATTTAAACCTAAGTTGCTGAATAAGCCTTTTTAATAAGTCTAAGTTGCTGAAATAAGGCTATTTAATGAGGCTATTTAATGAGTCTATTTAATGAGCCTATTTAATAAGCCTGTTTAATAAGCCTATTTAATAAGTCTAATTAATAAATCTATTTAATAAGCCTATTTAATATGTATTTAATGAGCCTATTTAATCAGTCTATTTAATAAGCCTATTTAATAGGCCTATTTAATAAGTCTAAGTTGCTGAAATAAGCCTATTTAATAAGCCTAAGTTGCTGAAATAAGGCTATTTAATGAGGCTATTTAATGAGTCTATTTAATGAGCCTATTTAATAAGCCTGTTTAATAAGCCTATTTAATAAGTCTAATTAATAAATCTATTTAATAAGCCTATTTAATATGTATTTAATGAGCCTATTTAATCAGTCTATTTAATAAGCCTATTTAATAGGCCTATTTAATAAGTCTAAGTTGCTGAAATAAGCCTATTTAATAAGCCTAAGTTGCTGAATAAGCCTATTTCATAAGCCTAAGTTGCTGAAATAAGTATTTTAATAAGTCTAAGTTGCTAAAATAAGCCTATTTAATAAGCCTAACATGCTTAAATAAGCCTATTAAATAAGGCTATTTAATAAGCCTAAGTTGCTGAAATAAGCCTATTTAATAAGCCAAAGTTGCTGAAATAAGCCTATTTAATAAGCCTAAGTTGCTGAAATAAGCCTATTTAATAAGCCTAAGTTGCTGTAATAAGGCTATTTAATAAGTCTAAGTTGCTGAAAAAAGCCTAATTAATAAGCCTAAGTTGCAAAATAAGCCTATTTAATGAGTCTATTTAATAAGTCTATTTAATAAGCCTATTTAATAAGCCTATTTAATAAGCCTATTTAATAAGCATATTTAATACGTCTATTTAATAAGTCTATTTAATAAGCCTATTTAATAAGTATATAATGAGCCTATTTAATAAGCCTATTTATTGAGCCTATTTAATAAGCCTAATTATTGAGCCTATTTAATAAGCCTATTTATTGAGCCTATTTAATGAGCCTATTTATTGAGCCTATTTAATAAGCCTATTTAATGAGTCTATTTAATAAGCCTATTTAATAAGCCTATTTAATACGCCTATTTAATAAGCCTATTTATTAAGCCTATTTAATGAGCCTATTTAATAAGCCCATTTAATAAGCCTATTTATTGAGCCTATTTAATAAGCCTATTTAATACTCCTATTTAATAAACCTATTTAATAAGTATTTAATGAGCCTGTTTAATAAGTCTATTTAATAAGCCTTTTTAATAAGTCTATTTAATGAGTCTATTTAATAAGCCTATTTAATAAGTATTTAATGAGCCTATTTAATAAGCCTATTTATTGAGCCTATTTAATAAGCCTATTTATTGAGCCTATTTAATAAGCCTATTTATTGAGCCTATTTAATAAGCCTATTTATTGAGCCTATTTAATAAGCCTATTTATTGAGCCTATTTAATAAGCCTATTTAATAAGTCTATTTAATAAGCCTATTTAATAAGTCTATTTAATGAGTCTATTTAATAAGCCTATTTAATAAGTATTTAATGAGCCTATTTAATAAGCCTATTTATTGAGCCTATTTAATAAGCCTATTTATTGAGCCTATTTAATAAGCCTATTTATTGAGCCTATTTAATAAGCCTATTTATTGAGCCTATTTAATAAGCCTATTTATTGAGCCTATTTAATAAGCCTATTTAATAAGTCTATTTAATACGCATATTTAATAAGCCTATTTAATAAGCCTATTTAATAAGCCTATTTAATAAGCCTATTTAATACACCTATTTATTGAGCCTATTTAATAAGTCTATTTAATAAGCCTATTTAATAAGCCTATTTAATAAGTATTTAATGAGCCTATTTAATAAGTCTATTTAATAAGCCTATTTAATAGGCCTATTTAATAAGTCTAAGTTGCTGAAATAAGCCTATTTAATAATTCTAATGTTGCTGAAATAAGCCTATTTAATAAGGCTATTTAATAAGCCTATTTAATAAGCCTATTTAAGCCTAAGTTGCTGA
Organism: Petromyzon marinus; assembly: GCF_048934315.1. NCBI lineage: Eukaryota > Metazoa > Chordata > Hyperoartia > Petromyzontiformes > Petromyzontidae > Petromyzon > Petromyzon marinus. The sequence continues at coordinate 5,621,850 of NW_027423002.1, forward strand.
ATAAGCCTTTTTAATAAGTCTAAGTTGCTGAAATAAGGCTATTTAATAAGCCTAAGTTGCTGAAATAAGCCTATTTAATAAGCCTAAGTTGCTGAAATAAGGCTATTTAATGAGGCTATTTAATGAGTCTATTTAATGAGCCTATTTAATAAGCCTGTTTAATAAGCCTATTTAATAAGTCTAATTAATAAATCTATTTAATAAGCCTATTTAATATGTATTTAATGAGCCTATTTAATCAGTCTATTTAATAAGCCTATTTAATAGGCCTATTTAATAAGCCTATTTAATAAGCCTATTTAATAAGCCTATTTAAGCCTAAGTTGCTGAATAAGCCTTTTTAATAAGTCTTAAGTTGATGAAATAAGGCTATTTAATAAGCCTAAGTTGCTGAAATAAGCCTATTTAATAAGCCTAAGTTGCTGAAATAAGGCTATTTAATGAGGCTATTTAATGAGTCTATTTAATGAGCCTATTTAATAAGCCTGTTTAATAAGCCTATTTAATAAGTCTAATTAATAAATCTATTTAATAAGCCTATTTAATATGTATTTAATGAGCCTATTTAATCAGTCTATTTAATAAGCCTATTTAATAGGCCTATTTAATAAGTCTAAGTTGCTGAAATAAGCCTATTTAATAAGCCTAAGTTGCTGAATAAGCCTATTTCATAAGCCTAAGTTGCTGAAATAAGTATTTTTAATAAGTCTAAGTTGCTGAAATAAGCCTATTTAATAAGCCTAACATGCTGAAATAAGCCTATTAAATAAGGCTATTTAATAAGCCTAAGTTGCTGAATAAGCCTATTTAATAAGCCTAAGTTTCTGAAATAAGCCTATTTAATAAGCCTAAGTTGCTGAAATAAGCCTATTTAATAAGCTTAAGTTGCTGTAATAAGGCTATTTAATAAGTCTAAGTTGCTGAAAAAAGCCTAATTAATAAGCCTAAGTTTCTGAACTAAGCCTATTTAAAAAGGTATATTTAATAAGTCTAAGTTGCTGAAATAAACCTATTTAAAAATGCTATTTAATAAGCCTAAGTTGCTGAAATAAACCTGTTTTATAAGTTTATTTAATAAGCATAAGTTGCTGAAATAAGCCTATTTAATAAGCCTAAGTTGCTGAATAAGCCTATTTCATAAGCCTAAGTTGCTGAAATAAGCCTTTTTAATATGTCTAAGTTGCTGAAATAAGCCTATTTAATAATCCTAAGTTGATGAAATAAGCCTATTTAATAAGGCTATTTAATAAGCATAAGCTGCTGAAATAAGCCTATTTAATAAGCCTAAGTTGCTGAAATAAGCATATTTAATATGGCTATTTAATAAGTCTAAGTTGCTGAAATAAACCTATTTAATAAGCCTAAGTTGCTAAAATAAGCCTATTTAATGAGGCTATTTAATAAGTTTATTTAATAAGCCTATTTAATAAGCCTATTTAATAAGCCTAAGTTGCTGAAATAAGCCTATTTAATAAGCCTAAGTTGCAGAAATAAGCCTATTTAATAAGCCTAAGTTGCTGTAATAAGGCTATTTAATAAGTCTAAGTTGCTGAAAAAAGCCTAATTAATAAGCCTAAGTTGCTAAAATAAGCCTATTTAATGAGGCTATTTAATAAGTCTATTTAATAAGCCTATTTAATAAGCCTATTTAATAAGCCTATTTAATACGCCTATTTAATAAGCCTATTTATTAAGCCTATTTAATGAGCTTATTTAATAAGCCCATTTAATAAGCCTATTTATTGAGCCTATTTAATAAGCCTATTTAATACGCCTATTTAATAAACCTATTTAATAATTATTTAATGAGCCTGTTTAATAAGTCTATTTAATAAGCCTTTTTAATAAGCCTATTTAATAAGTCTATTTAATAAGTATTTAATGAGCCTATTTAATAAGTCTATTTAATAAGCCTATTTAATAGGCCTATTTAATAAGTCTAAGTTGCTGAAATAAGCCTATTTAATAATCCTAATGTTGCTGAAATAAGCCTATTTAATAAGGCTATTTAATAAGCCTATTTAATAAGCCTATTTAAGCCTAAGTTGCTGAATAAGCCTTTTTAATAAGTCTAAGTTGCTGAAATAAGGCTATTTAATAAGCCTAAGTTGCTGAAATAAGCCTATTTAATAAGCCTAAGTTGCTGAAATAAGGCTATTTAATGAGGCTATTTAATGAGTCTATTTAATGAGCCTATTTAATAAGCCTGTTTAATAAGCCTATTTAATAAGTCTAATTAATAAATCTATTTAATAAGCCTATTTAATATGTATTTAATGAGCCTATTTAATCAGTCTATTTAATAAGCCTATTTAATAGGCCTATTTAATACGCCTATTTAATAAGCCTATTTAATAAGCCTATTTAAGCCTAAGTTGCTGAATAAGCCTTTTTAATAAGTCTTAAGTTGATGAAATAAGGCTATTTAATAAGCCTAAGTTGCTGAAATAAGCCTATTTAATAAGCCTAAGTTGCTGAAATAAGGCTATTTAATGAGGCTATTTAATGAGTCTATTTAATGAGCCTATTTAATAAGCCTGTTTAATAAGCCTATTTAATAAGTCTAATTAATAAATCTATTTAATAAGCCTATTTAATATGTATTTAATGAGCCTATTTAATCAGTCTATTTAATAAGCCTATTTAATAGGCCTATTTAATAAGTCTAAGTTGCTGAAATAAGCCTATTTAATAAGCCTAAGTTGCTGAATAAGCCTATTTCATAAGCCTAAGTTGCTGAAATAAGTATTTTTAATAAGTCTAAGTTGCTGAAATAAGCCTATTTAATAAGCCTAACATGCTGAAATAAGCCTATTAAATAAGGCTATTTAATAAGCCTAAGTTGCTGAATAAGCCTATTTAATAAGCCTAAGTTTCTGAAATAAGCCTATTTAATAAGCCTAAGTTGCTGAAATAAGCCTATTTAATAAGCTTAAGTTGCTGTAATAAGGCTATTTAATAAGTCTAAGTTGCTGAAAAAAGCCTAATTAATAAGCCTAAGTTTCTGAACTAAGCCTATTTAAAAAGGTATATTTAATAAGTCTAAGTTGCTGAAATAAACCTATTTAAAAATGCTATTTAATAAGCCTAAGTTGCTGAAATAAACCTGTTTTATAAGTTTATTTAATAAGCATAAGTTGCTGAAATAAGCCTATTTAATAAGCCTAAGTTGCTGAATAAGCCTATTTCATAAGCCTAAGTTGCTGAAATAAGCCTTTTTAATATGTCTAAGTTGCTGAAATAAGCCTATTTAATAATCCTAAGTTGATGAAATAAGCCTATTTAATAAGGCTATTTAATAAGCATATTTATTGAGCCTATTTAATAAGTCTATTTAATAAGCCTATTTAATAAGCCTATTTAATAAGTATTTAATGAGCCTATTTAGTACGTCTATTTAATAAGCCTATTTAATAAGGCTATTTAATGAGCCTAAGTTGCTGAAATAAGCCTATTTAATAAGCCTATTTAATAGGCCTATTTAATAAGTCTAAGTTGCTGAAATAAGCCTATTTAATAAGCCTAAGTTTCTGAATGAGCCTATTTAATAAGCCTAAGTTACTGAATAAACCTATTTAATAAGTCTAAGTTGCTGAAATAAGCCTATTCAATAAGGCTATTTAATAAGCCTAAGTTGCTGAAATAAGCCTATTTAATAAGCCTATTTAATAAGCCTATTTAATAAGTATTTAATGAGGCTATTTAATAAGCCTATTTAATAAGCATATTTAATACGCCTATTTAATAAACATATTTAATAAGTATTTAATGAGCCTATTTATTAAGTCTATTTAATAAGCCTTTTTAATAAGCCTATTTAATAAGTCTATTTAATAAGCCTATTTAATAAGTCTATTTAATAAGTCTATTTAATAAGCCTATTTAATAAGTATTTAATGCACCTATTTAATAAGCCTATTTATTGAGCCTATTTAATAAGCCTATTTATTGAGCCTATTTAATAAGCCTATTTATTGAGCCTATTTAATAAGCCTATTTATTGAGCCTATTTAATAAGCCTATTTAATAAGCCTAAGTTGCTGAAATAAGCCTATTTAATAAGCATAAGTTGCTGAAATAAGGCTATTTAATAAGTCTAAGTTGCTGAAATAAGCCTATTTAATAAGCCTAAGTTGCTGAAATAAACCCATTTAATAAGCCTATTTAATAAGTCTAAGTTGCTTAAATAAGCCTATTTAATAAGCCTATTTAATAGGCCTATTTAATAAGTCTAAGTTGCTGAAATAAGCCTATTTAATAAGCCTAAGTTGCTGAATGAGCCTATTTAATAAGCCTAAGTTGCTGAAATAAGCCTATTTAATAAGCCTAAGTTGCTGAATAAGCCTATTTAATAAGCCTAAGTTGCTGAATAAACCTATTTAATAAGTCTTAGTTGCTGAAATAAGCCTATTTAATAAGGCTATTTAATAAGTCTAAGTTGCTGAAATAAGGCTATTTAATAAGCCTAAGTTGCTGAAATAAGGCTATTTAATAAGTTTAAGTTGCTGAAATAAGCCTATTTAATAAGCCTAAGTTGCTGAAATAAGCCTATTTAATAAGGCTATTTAATGAGCCTAAGTTGCTGAAATAAGCCTATTTAATAAGCCTAAGTTTCTGAACTAAGCCTATTTAAAAAGGTATATTTAATAAGTCTAAGTTGCTGAAATAAACCTATTTAAAAATGCTATTTAATAAGCCTAAGTTGCTGAAATAAACCTGTTTAATAAGCCTAAGTTGCTGAAATAAGCCTATTTAATAAGGCTATTTAATAAGTCTAAGTTGCTGAAATAAACCTATTTAATAAGCCTAAGTTGATAATATAAGCCTATTTAATGAGGCTATTTAATAAGTCTACTTAATAAGCCTATTTAATAAGCCTATTTGATAAGCCTATTTAATAAGCCTATTTAATACACCTATTTAATAAACATATTTAATAAGTATTTAATGAGCCTATTTAATAAGTCTATTTAATAAGCCTTTTTAATAAGCCTATTTAATAAGTCTATTTAAAAAGCCTATTTAATAAGTCTATTTAATAAGTCTATTTAATAAGCCTATTTAATAAGTATTTAATGAGCCTATTTAATAAGCCTATTTATTGAGCCTATTTAATAAGCCTATTTATTGAGCCTATTTTATAAGCCTATTTATTGAGCCTATTTAATAAGCCTATTTATTGAGCCTATTTAATAAGCCTATTTATTGAGCCTATTTAATAAGCCTATTTAATAAGCCTATTTATTGAGCCTATTTAATAAGCCTATTTAATACGCCTATTTATTGAGCCTATTTAATAAGTCTATTTATTAAGCCTATTTAATAGGCCTAATTAATAAGTATTTAATGAGCCTATTTAATAAGTCTATTTAATAAGCCTATTTAATAGGCCTATTTAATAAGTCTAAGTTGCTGAAATAAGCCTATTTAATAAGCCTATTTAATAGGCCTATTAAATGAGTCTAAGTTGCTGAAATAAGCCTATTTAATAAGCCTATTTAATAGGCCTATTAAATGAGTCTAAGTTGCTGAAATAAGCCTATTTAATAAGCCTAAGTTTCTAAATGAGCCTATTTGATAAGCCTAAGTTGCTGAAATAAGCCTATTTAATACGCCTAAGTTGCTGAATAAGCCTATTTATAAGCCTAAGTTGCTGAAATAAGCCTGTTTAATAAGTTTAAGTTGCTGAAATAAGGCTATTTAATAAGCCTACGTTGCTGAAATAAGCCTATTTAATAAGCATAAGTTGCTGAAATAAGCCCATTTAATGAGTCGAAGTTGCTGAAATAAGGCTATTTAATAAGTCTAAGTTGCTGATATAAGCCTATTTAATCAGCGTAAGTTGCTGAAATAAGCCTATATAATAACCCCAAGTTGCTGAAATAAGCCTACTTAATTAGGCGATTTAATAAGCCTAAGTTGCTGAAATAAGCCCATTTAATGAGACGAAGTTGCTGAAATAAGGCTATTTAATAAGTCTAAGTTGCTGATATAAGCCTATTTAATCAGCGTAAGTTGCTGAAATAAGCCTATATAATAACCCCAAGTTGCTGAAATAAGCCTACTTAATTAGGCGATTTAATAAGCCTAAGTTGCTGAAATAAGCCTATTTAATAAGCGTAAGTTGCTGAAATAAGCCTATTTAATAAGCCTAAGTTGCTGAAATAAGCCCATTTAATAAGCCTATTTAATAAGCCTAAGTTGCTGAAATAAGCCTATTTAATAAGCCTATTTAAAAGGCATATTTAATAAGTCTAAGTTACTGAAATAAGCCTATTTAATAAGCCTATTTAATAGGCCTATTTAATAAGTCTAAGTTGCTGAAATAAGCCTATTTAATAAGCCTAAGTTGCTGAATGAGCCTATTTAATAAGCCTAAGTTGCTGAAATAAGCCTATTTAATAAGCCTAAGTTGCTGAATAAGCCTATTTAATAAGCCTAAGTTGCTGAATAAACCTATTTAATAAGTCTAAGTTGCTGAAATAAGCCTATTTAATAAGGCTATTTAATAAGCCTAAGTTGCTGAATAAGCCTATTTAATAAGTCTAAGTTGCTGAAATAAGGCTATTTAATAAGCCTAAGTTGCTGAAATAAGGCGATTTAATAAGTTTAAGTTGCTGAAATAAGCCTATTTAATAAGCCTAAGTTGCTGAAATAAGCCTATTTAATAAGGCTATTTAATGAGCCTAAGTTGCTGAAATAAGCCTATTTAATAAGCCTAAGTTTCTGAACTAAGCCTATTTAAAAAGGTGTATTTAATAAGTCTAAGTTGCTGAAATAAACCTATTTAAAATGCTATTTAATAAGCCTAAGTTGCTGAAATAAACCTGTTTAATAAGCCTAAGTTGCTGAAATAAGCCTATTTAATAAGGCTTTTTAATAAGTCTAAGTTGCTGAAATAAACCTATTAAATAAGCCTAAGTTGATAAAATAAGCCTATTTAATGAGGCTATTTAATAAGTCTACTTAATAAGCCTATTTAATAAGCCTATTTGATAAGCCTATTTAATAAGCCTATTTAATATGCCTATTTAATAAACATATTTAATAAGTATTTAATGAGCCTATTTAATAAGTCTATTTAATAAGCCTTTTTAATAAGCCTATTTAATAAGTCTATTTAATAAGCCTATTTAATAAGTCTATTTAATAAGTCTATTTAATAAGCCTATTTAATAAGTATTTAATGAGCCTATTTAATAAGCCTATTTAATAAGCCTATTCATTGAGCCTATTTTACAAGCCTATTTATTGAGCCTATTTAATAAGCCTATTTATTGAGCCTATTTAATAAGCCTATTTATTGAGCCTATTTAATAAGGCTATTTAATAAGCCTATTTATTGAGCCTATTTAATAAGCCTATTTAATAAGCCTATTTATTGAGCCTATTTAATAAGTCTATTTAATAAGCCTATTTAATACGCCTATTTAATAAGTATTTAATGAGCCTATTTAATAAGTCTATTTAATAAGCCTATTTAATAAGGCTATTTAATTATCCTAAGTTGCTGAAATAAGCCTATTTAATAAGCCTATTTAATAGGCCTATTTAATAAGTCTAAGTTGCTGAAATAAGCCTATTTAATAAACCTAAGTTTCTGAAATAAGCCTATTTAATAAGCCTAAGTTGCTGAATAAACCTATTTAGTAAGTTTAAGTTGCTGAAATAAGCCTGTTTAATAAGCCTAAGTTGCTGAAATAAGCCTATTTAATAAGGCTATTTAATAAGTCTAAGTTGCTGAAATAAACCTATTTAATAAGCCTAAGTTGATAATATAAGCCTATTTAATGAGGCTATTTAATAAGTCTACTTAATAAGCCTATTTAATAAGCCTATTTGATAAGCCTATTTAATAAGCCTATTTAATACACCTATTTAATAAACATATTTAATAAGTATTTAATGTGCCTATTTAATAAGTCTATTTAATAAGCCTTTTTAATAAGCCTATTTAATAAGTCTATTTAAAAAGCCTATTTAATAAGTCTATTTAATAAGTCTATTTAATAAGCCTATTTAATAAGTATTTAATGAGCCTATTTAATAAGCCTATTTATTGAGCCTATTTAATAAGCCTATTTATTGAGCCTATTTTATAAGCCTATTTATTGAGCCTATTTAATAAGCCTATTTATTGAGCCTATTTAATAAGCCTATTTATTGAGCCTATTTAATAAGCCTATTTAATAAGCCTATTTATTGAGCCTATTTAATAAGCCTATTTAATACGCCTATTTATTGAGCCTATTTAATAAGTCTATTTATTAAGCCTATTTAATAGGCCTAATTAATAAGTATTTAATTAGCCTATTTAATAAGTCTATTTAATAAGCCTATTTAATAGGCCTATTTAATAAGTCTAAGTTGCTTAAATAAGCCTATTTAATAAGCCTATTTAATAGTCCTATTAAATAAGTCTAAGTTGCTGAAATACGCCTATTTAATAAGCCTAAGTTTCTAAATGAGCCTATTTGATAAGCCTAAGTTGCTGAAATAAGCCTATTTAATACGCCTAAGTTGCTGAATAAGCCTATTTAATAAGCCTAAGTTGCTGAAATAAGCCTGTTTAATAAGTTTAAGTTGCTGAAATAAGGCTATTTAATATGCCTACGTTGCTGAAATAAGCCTATTTAATAAGCATAAGTTGCTGAAATAAGCCCATTTAATGAGTCGAAGTTGCTGAAATAAGCCTATTTAATAATCCTAAGTTGATGAAATAAGCCTATTTAATAAGGCTATTTAATAAGCATATTTATTGAGCCTATTTAATAAGTCTATTTAATAAGCCTATTTAATAAGCCTATTTAATAAGTATTTAATGAGCCTATTTAGTACGTCTATTTAATAAGCCTATTTAATAAGGCTATTTAATGAGCCTAAGTTGCTGAAATAAGCCTATTTAATAAGCCTATTTAATAGGCCTATTTAATAAGTCTAAGTTGCTGAAATAAGCCTATTTAATAAGCCTAAGTTTCTGAATGAGCCTATTTAATAAGCCTAAGTTACTGAATAAACCTATTTAATAAGTCTAAGTTGCTGAAATAAGCCTATTCAATAAGGCTATTTAATAAGCCTAAGTTGCTGAAATAAGCCTATTTAATAAGCCTATTTAATAAGCCTATTTAATAAGTATTTAATGAGGCTATTTAATAAGCCTATTTAATAAGCATATTTAATACGCCTATTTAATAAACATATTTAATAAGTATTTAATGAGCCTATTTATTAAGTCTATTTAATAAGCCTTTTTAATAAGCCTATTTAATAAGTCTATTTAATAAGCCTATTTAATAAGTCTATTTAATAAGTCTATTTAATAAGCCTATTTAATAAGTATTTAATGCACCTATTTAATAAGCCTATTTATTGAGCCTATTTAATAAGCCTATTTATTGAGCCTATTTAATAAGCCTATTTATTGAGCCTATTTAATAAGCCTATTTATTGAGCCTATTTAATAAGCCTATTTAATAAGCCTAAGTTGCTGAAATAAGCCTATTTAATAAGCATAAGTTGCTGAAATAAGGCTATTTAATAAGTCTAAGTTGCTGAAATAAGCCTATTTAATAAGCCTAAGTTGCTGAAATAAACCCATTTAATAAGCCTATTTAATAAGTCTAAGTTGCTTAAATAAGCCTATTTAATAAGCCTATTTAATAGGCCTATTTAATAAGTCTAAGTTGCTGAAATAAGCCTATTTAATAAGCCTAAGTTGCTGAATGAGCCTATTTAATAAGCCTAAGTTGCTGAAATAAGCCTATTTAATAAGCCTAAGTTGCTGAATAAGCCTATTTAATAAGCCTAAGTTGCTGAATAAACCTATTTAATAAGTCTTAGTTGCTGAAATAAGCCTATTTAATAAGGCTATTTAATAAGTCTAAGTTGCTGAAATAAGGCTATTTAATAAGCCTAAGTTGCTGAAATAAGGCTATTTAATAAGTTTAAGTTGCTGAAATAAGCCTATTTAATAAGCCTAAGTTGCTGAAATAAGCCTATTTAATAAGGCTATTTAATGAGCCTAAGTTGCTGAAATAAGCCTATTTAATAAGCCTAAGTTTCTGAACTAAGCCTATTTAAAAAGGTATATTTAATAAGTCTAAGTTGCTGAAATAAACCTATTTAAAAATGCTATTTAATAAGCCTAAGTTGCTGAAATAAACCTGTTTAATAAGCCTAAGTTGCTGAAATAAGCCTATTTAATAAGGCTATTTAATAAGTCTAAGTTGCTGAAATAAACCTATTTAATAAGCCTAAGTTGATAATATAAGCCTATTTAATGAGGCTATTTAATAAGTCTACTTAATAAGCCTATTTAATAAGCCTATTTGATAAGCCTATTTAATAAGCCTATTTAATACACCTATTTAATAAACATATTTAATAAGTATTTAATGAGCCTATTTAATAAGTCTATTTAATAAGCCTTTTTAATAAGCCTATTTAATAAGTCTATTTAAAAAGCCTATTTAATAAGTCTATTTAATAAGTCTATTTAATAAGCCTATTTAATAAGTATTTAATGAGCCTATTTAATAAGCCTATTTATTGAGCCTATTTAATAAGCCTATTTATTGAGCCTATTTTATAAGCCTATTTATTGAGCCTATTTAATAAGCCTATTTATTGAGCCTATTTAATAAGCCTATTTATTGAGCCTATTTAATAAGCCTATTTAATAAGCCTATTTATTGAGCCTATTTAATAAGCCTATTTAATACGCCTATTTATTGAGCCTATTTAATAAGTCTATTTATTAAGCCTATTTAATAGGCCTAATTAATAAGTATTTAATGAGCCTATTTAATAAGTCTATTTAATAAGCCTATTTAATAGGCCTATTTAATAAGTCTAAGTTGCTGAAATAAGCCTATTTAATAAGCCTATTTAATAGGCCTATTAAATGAGTCTAAGTTGCTGAAATAAGCCTATTTAATAAGCCTAAGTTTCTAAATGAGCCTATTTGATAAGCCTAAGTTGCTGAAATAAGCCTATTTAATACGCCTAAGTTGCTGAATAAGCCTATTTAATAAGCCTAAGTTGCTGAAATAAGCCTGTTTAATAAGTTTAAGTTGCTGAAATAAGGCTATTTAATAAGCCTACGTTGCTGAAATAAGCCTATTTAATAAGCATAAGTTGCTGAAATAAGCCCATTTAATGAGTCGAAGTTGCTGAAATAAGGCTATTTAATAAGTCTAAGTTGCTGATATAAGCCTATTTAATCAGCGTAAGTTGCTGAAATAAGCCTATATAATAACCCCAAGTTGCTGAAATAAGCCTACTTAATTAGGCGATTTAATAAGCCTAAGTTGCTGAAATAAGCCCATTTAATGAGTCGAAGTTGCTGAAATAAGGCTATTTAATAAGTCTAAGTTGCTGATATAAGCCTATTTAATCAGCGTAAGTTGCTGAAATAAGCCTATATAATAACCCCAAGTTGCTGAAATAAGCCTACTTAATTAGGCGATTTAATAAGCCTAAGTTGCTGAAATAAGCCTATTTAATAAGCGTAAGTTGCTGAAATAAGCCTATTTAATAAGCCTAAGTTGCTGAAATAAGCCCATTTAATAAGCCTATTTAATAAGCCTAAGTTGCTGAAATAAGCCTATTTAATAAGCCTATTTAATAAGCCTATTTAAAAGGCATATTTAATAAGTCTAAGTTACTGAAATAAGCCTATTTAATAAGCCTATTTAATAGGCCTATTTAATAAGTCTAAGTTGCTGAAATAAGCCTATTTAATAAGCCTAAGTTGCTGAATGAGCCTATTTAATAAGCCTAAGTTGCTGAAATAAGCCTATTTAATAAGCCTAAGTTGCTGAATAAGCCTATTTAATAAGCCTAAGTTGCTGAATAAACCTATTTAATAAGTCTAAGTTGCTGAAATAAGCCTATTTAATAAGGCTATTTAATAAGCCTAAGTTGCTGAATAAGCCTATTTAATAAGTCTAAGTTGCTGAAATAAGGCTATTTAATAAGCCTAAGTTGCTGAAATAAGGCGATTTAATAAGTTTAAGTTGCTGAAATAAGCCTATTTAATAAGCCTAAGTTGCTGAAATAAGCCTATTTAATAAGGCTATTTAATGAGCCTAAGTTGCTGAAATAAGCCTATTTAATAAGCCTAAGTTTCTGAACTAAGCCTATTTAAAAAGGTGTATTTAATAAGTCTAAGTTGCTGAAATAAACCTATTTAAAATGCTATTTAATAAGCCTAAGTTGCTGAAATAAACCTGTTTAATAAGCCTAAGTTGCTGAAATAAGCCTATTTAATAAGGCTTTTTAATAAGTCTAAGTTGCTGAAATAAACCTATTAAATAAGCCTAAGTTGATAAAATAAGCCTATTTAATGAGGCTATTTAATAAGTCTACTTAATAAGCCTATTTAATAAGCCTATTTGATAAGCCTATTTAATAAGCCTATTTAATATGCCTATTTAATAAACATATTTAATAAGTATTTAATGAGCCTATTTAATAAGTCTATTTAATAAGCCTTTTTAATAAGCCTATTTAATAAGTCTATTTAATAAGCCTATTTAATAAGTCTATTTAATAAGTCTATTTAATAAGCCTATTTAATAAGTATTTAATGAGCCTATTTAATAAGCCTATTTAATAAGCCTATTCATTGAGCCTATTTTACAAGCCTATTTATTGAGCCTATTTAATAAGCCTATTTATTGAGCCTATTTAATAAGCCTATTTATTGAGCCTATTTAATAAGGCTATTTAATAAGCCTATTTATTGAGCCTATTTAATAAGCCTATTTAATAAGCCTATTTATTGAGCCTATTTAATAAGTCTATTTAATAAGCCTATTTAATACGCCTATTTAATAAGTATTTAATGAGCCTATTTAATAAGTCTATTTAATAAGCCTATTTAATAAGGCTATTTAATTATCCTAAGTTGCTGAAATAAGCCTATTTAATAAGCCTATTTAATAGGCCTATTTAATAAGTCTAAGTTGCTGAAATAAGCCTATTTAATAAACCTAAGTTTCTGAAATAAGCCTATTTAATAAGCCTAAGTTGCTGAATAAACCTATTTAGTAAGTTTAAGTTGCTGAAATAAGCCTGTTTAATAAGCCTAAGTTGCTGAAATAAGCCTATTTAATAAGGCTATTTAATAAGTCTAAGTTGCTGAAATAAACCTATTTAATAAGCCTAAGTTGATAATATAAGCCTATTTAATGAGGCTATTTAATAAGTCTACTTAATAAGCCTATTTAATAAGCCTATTTGATAAGCCTATTTAATAAGCCTATTTAATACACCTATTTAATAAACATATTTAATAAGTATTTAATGAGCCTATTTAATAAGTCTATTTAATAAGCCTTTTTAATAAGCCTATTTAATAAGTCTATTTAAAAAGCCTATTTAATAAGTCTATTTAATAAGTCTATTTAATAAGCCTATTTAATAAGTATTTAATGAGCCTATTTAATAAGCTTATTTATTGAGCCTATTTAATAAGCCTATTTATTGAGCCTATTTTATAAGCCTATTTATTGAGCCTATTTAATAAGCCTATTTATTGAGCCTATTTAATAAGCCTATTTATTGAGCCTATTTAATAAGCCTATTTAATAAGCCTATTTATTGAGCCTATTTAATAAGCCTATTTAATACGCCTATTTATTGAGCCTATTTAATAAGTCTATTTATTAAGCCTATTTAATAGGCCTAATTAATAAGTATTTAATTAGCCTATTTAATAAGTCTATTTAATAAGCCTATTTAATAGGCCTATTTAATAAGTCTAAGTTGCTTAAATAAGCCTATTTAATAAGCCTATTTAATAGTCCTATTAAATAAGTCTAAGTTGCTGAAATACGCCTATTTAATAAGCCTAAGTTTCTAAATGAGCCTATTTGATAAGCCTAAGTTGCTGAAATAAGCCTATTTAATACGCCTAAGTTGCTGAATAAGCCTATTTAATAAGCCTAAGTTGCTGAAATAAGCCTGTTTAATAAGTTTAAGTTGCTGAAATAAGGCTATTTAATATGCCTACGTTGCTGAAATAAGCCTATTTAATAAGCATAAGTTGCTGAAATAAGCCCATTTAATGAGTCGAAGTTGCTGAAATAAGGCTATTTAATAAGTCTAAGTTGCTGATATAAGCCTATTTAATCAGCGTAAGTTGCTGAAATAAGCCTATATAATAACCCCAAGTTGCTGAAATAAGCCTACTTAATTAGGCGATTTAATAAGCCTAAGTTGCTGAAATAAGCCCATTTAATGAGTCGAAGTTGCTGAAATAAGGCTATTTAATAAGTCTAAGTTGCTGATATAAGCCTATTTAATCAGCGTAAGTTGCTGAAATAAGCCTATATAATAACCCCAAGTTGCTGAAATAAGCCTACTTAATTAGGCGATTTAATAAGCCTAAGTTGCTGAAATAAGCCTATTTAATAAGCGTAAGTTGCTGAAATAAGCCTATTTAATAAGCCTAAGTTGCTGAAATAAGCCCATTTAATAAGCCTATTTAATAAGCCTAAGTTGCTGAAATAAGCCTATTTAATAAGCCTATTTAATAAGCCTATTTAAAAGGCATATTTAATAAGTCTAAGTTACTGAAATAAGCCTATTTAATAAGCCTATTTAATAGGCCTATTTAATAAGTCTAAGTTGCTGAAATAAGCCTATTTAATAAGCCTAAGTTGCTGAATGAGCCTATTTAATAAGCCTAAGTTGCTGAAATAAGCCTATTTAATAAGCCTAAGTTGCTGAATAAGCCTATTTAATAAGCTTAAGTTGCTGAATAAACCTATTTAATAAGTCTAAGTTGCTGAAATAAGCCTATTTAATAAGGCTATTTAATAAGCCTAAGTTGCTGAATAAGCCTATTTAATAAGTCTAAGTAGCTGAAATAAGGCGATTTAATAAGCCTAAGTTGCTGAAATAAGGCGATTTAATAAGTTTAAGTTGCTGAAATAAGCCTATTTAATAAGCCTAAGTTGCTGAAATAAGCCTATTTAATAAGGCTATTTAATGAGCCTAAGTTGCTGAAATAAGCCTATTTAATAAGCCTAAGTTTCTGAACTAAGCCTATTTAAAAAGGTGTATTTAATAAGTCTAAGTTGCTGAAATAAACCTATTTAAAATGCTATTTAATAAGCCTAAGTTGCTGAAATAAACCTGTTTAATAAGCCTAAGTTGCTGAAATAAGCCTATTTAATAAGGCTTTTAAATAAGTCTAAGTTGCTGAAATAAACCTATTTAATAAGCCTAAGTTGATAAAATAAGCCTATTTAATGAGGCTATTTAATAAGTCTACTTAATAAGCCTATTTAATAAGCCTATTTGATAAGCCTATTTAATAAGCCTATTTAATATGCCTATTTAATAAACATATTTAATAAGTATTTAATGAGCCTATTTAATAAGTCTATTTAATAAGCCTTTTTAATAAGCCTATTTAATAAGTCTATTTAATAAGCCTATTTAATAAGTCTATTTAATAAGTCTATTTAATAAGCCTATTTAATAAGTATTTAATGAGCCTATTTAATAAGCCTATTTAATAAGCCTATTCATTGAGCCTATTTTACAAGCCTATTTATTGAGCCTATTTAATAAGCCTATTTATTGAGCCTATTTAATAAGCCTATTTATTGAGCCTATTTAATAAGTCTATTTAATAAGCCTATTTATTGAGCCTATTTAATAAGCATATTTAATAAGCCTATTTATTGAGCCTATTTAATAAGTCTATTTAATAAGCCTATTTAATACGCCTATTTAATAAGTATTTAATGAGCCTATTTAATAAGTCTATTTAATAAGCCTATTTAATAAGGCTATTTAATTATCCTAAGTTGCTGAAATAAGCCTATTTAATAAGCCTATTTAATAGGCCTATTTAATAAGTCTAAGTTGCTGAAATAAGCCTATTTAATAAACCTAAGTTTCTGAAATAAGCCTATTTAATAAGCCTAAGTTGCTGAATAAACCTATTTAGTAAGTTTAAGTTGCTGAAATAAGCCTGTTTAATAAGCCTAAGTTGCTGAAATAAGCCTATTTAATAAGGCTATTTAATAAGTCTAAGTTGCTGAAATAAACCTATTTAATAAGCCTAAGTTGATAATATAAGCCTATTTAATGAGGCTATTTAATAAGCCTATTTATTGAGCCTATTTTATAAGCCTATTTATTGAGCCTATTTAATAAGCCTATTTATTGAGCCTATTTAATAAGCCTATTTATTGAGCCTATTTAATAAGCCTATTTAATAAGCCTATTTATTGAGCCTATTTAATAAGCCTATTTAATAAGCCTATTTAATAAGCCTATTTATTGAGCCTATTTAATAAGCCTATTTAATACGCCTATTTATTGAGCCTATTTAATAAGTCTATTTATTAAGCCTATTTAATAGGCCTAATTAATAAGTATTTAATTAGCCTATTTAATAAGTCTATTTAATAAGCCTATTTAATAGGCCTATTTAATAAGTCTAAGTTGCTTAAATAAGCCTATTTAATAAGCCTATTTAATAGTCCTATTAAATAAGTCTAAGTTGCTGAAATACGCCTATTTAATAAGCCTAAGTTTCTAAATGAGCCTATTTGATAAGCCTAAGTTGCTGAAATAAGCCTATTTAATACGCCTAAGTTGCTGAATAAGCCTATTTAATAAGCCTAAGTTGCTGAAATAAGCCTGTTTAATAAGTTTAAGTTGCTGAAATAAGGCTATTTAATATGCCTACGTTGCTGAAATAAGCCTATTTAATAAGCATAAGTTGCTGAAATAAGCCCATTTAATGAGTCGAAGTTGCTGAAATAAGCCTATTTAATAATCCTAAGTTGATGAAATAAGCCTATTTAATAAGGCTATTTAATAAGCATATTTATTGAGCCTATTTAATAAGTCTATTTAATAAGCCTATTTAATAAGCCTATTTAATAAGTATTTAATGAGCCTATTTAGTACGTCTATTTAATAAGCCTATTTAATAAGGCTATTTAATGAGCCTAAGTTGCTGAAATAAGCCTATTTAATAAGCCTATTTAATAGGCCTATTTAATAAGTCTAAGTTGCTGAAATAAGCCTATTTAATAAGCCTAAGTTTCTGAATGAGCCTATTTAATAAGCCTAAGTTACTGAATAAACCTATTTAATAAGTCTAAGTTGCTGAAATAAGCCTATTCAATAAGGCTATTTAATAAGCCTAAGTTGCTGAAATAAGCCTATTTAATAAGCCTATTTAATAAGCCTATTTAATAAGTATTTAATGAGGCTATTTAATAAGCCTATTTAATAAGCATATTTAATACGCCTATTTAATAAACATATTTAATAAGTATTTAATGAGCCTATTTATTAAGTCTATTTAATAAGCCTTTTTAATAAGCCTATTTAATAAGTCTATTTAATAAGCCTATTTAATAAGTCTATTTAATAAGTCTATTTAATAAGCCTATTTAATAAGTATTTAATGCACCTATTTAATAAGCCTATTTATTGAGCCTATTTAATAAGCCTATTTATTGAGCCTATTTAATAAGCCTATTTATTGAGCCTATTTAATAAGCCTATTTATTGAGCCTATTTAATAAGCCTATTTAATAAGCCTAAGTTGCTGAAATAAGCCTATTTAATAAGCATAAGTTGCTGAAATAAGGCTATTTAATAAGTCTAAGTTGCTGAAATAAGCCTATTTAATAAGCCTAAGTTGCTGAAATAAACCCATTTAATAAGCCTATTTAATAAGTCTAAGTTGCTTAAATAAGCCTATTTAATAAGCCTATTTAATAGGCCTATTTAATAAGTCTAAGTTGCTGAAATAAGCCTATTTAATAAGCCTAAGTTGCTGAATGAGCCTATTTAATAAGCCTAAGTTGCTGAAATAAGCCTATTTAATAAGCCTAAGTTGCTGAATAAGCCTATTTAATAAGCCTAAGTTGCTGAATAAACCTATTTAATAAGTCTTAGTTGCTGAAATAAGCCTATTTAATAAGGCTATTTAATAAGTCTAAGTTGCTGAAATAAGGCTATTTAATAAGCCTAAGTTGCTGAAATAAGGCTATTTAATAAGTTTAAGTTGCTGAAATAAGCCTATTTAATAAGCCTAAGTTGCTGAAATAAGCCTATTTAATAAGGCTATTTAATGAGCCTAAGTTGCTGAAATAAGCCTATTTAATAAGCCTAAGTTTCTGAACTAAGCCTATTTAAAAAGGTATATTTAATAAGTCTAAGTTGCTGAAATAAACCTATTTAAAAATGCTATTTAATAAGCCTAAGTTGCTGAAATAAACCTGTTTAATAAGCCTAAGTTGCTGAAATAAGCCTATTTAATAAGGCTATTTAATAAGTCTAAGTTGCTGAAATAAACCTATTTAATAAGCCTAAGTTGATAATATAAGCCTATTTAATGAGGCTATTTAATAAGTCTACTTAATAAGCCTATTTAATAAGCCTATTTGATAAGCCTATTTAATAAGCCTATTTAATACACCTATTTAATAAACATATTTAATAAGTATTTAATGAGCCTATTTAATAAGTCTATTTAATAAGCCTTTTTAATAAGCCTATTTAATAAGTCTATTTAAAAAGCCTATTTAATAAGTCTATTTAATAAGTCTATTTAATAAGCCTATTTAATAAGTATTTAATGAGCCTATTTAATAAGCCTATTTATTGAGCCTATTTAATAAGCCTATTTATTGAGCCTATTTTATAAGCCTATTTATTGAGCCTATTTAATAAGCCTATTTATTGAGCCTATTTAATAAGCCTATTTATTGAGCCTATTTAATAAGCCTATTTAATAAGCCTATTTATTGAGCCTATTTAATAAGCCTATTTAATACGCCTATTTATTGAGCCTATTTAATAAGTCTATTTATTAAGCCTATTTAATAGGCCTAATTAATAAGTATTTAATGAGCCTATTTAATAAGTCTATTTAATAAGCCTATTTAATAGGCCTATTTAATAAGTCTAAGTTGCTGAAATAAGCCTATTTAATAAGCCTATTTAATAGGCCTATTAAATGAGTCTAAGTTGCTGAAATAAGCCTATTTAATAAGCCTAAGTTTCTAAATGAGCCTATTTGATAAGCCTAAGTTGCTGAAATAAGCCTATTTAATACGCCTAAGTTGCTGAATAAGCCTATTTAATAAGCCTAAGTTGCTGAAATAAGCCTGTTTAATAAGTTTAAGTTGCTGAAATAAGGCTATTTAATAAGCCTACGTTGCTGAAATAAGCCTATTTAATAAGCATAAGTTGCTGAAATAAGCCCATTTAATGAGTCGAAGTTGCTGAAATAAGGCTATTTAATAAGTCTAAGTTGCTGATATAAGCCTATTTAATCAGCGTAAGTTGCTGAAATAAGCCTATATAATAACCCCAAGTTGCTGAAATAAGCCTACTTAATTAGGCGATTTAATAAGCCTAAGTTGCTGAAATAAGCCCATTTAATGAGTCGAAGTTGCTGAAATAAGGCTATTTAATAAGTCTAAGTTGCTGATATAAGCCTATTTAATCAGCGTAAGTTGCTGAAATAAGCCTATATAATAACCCCAAGTTGCTGAAATAAGCCTACTTAATTAGGCGATTTAATAAGCCTAAGTTGCTGAAATAAGCCTATTTAATAAGCGTAAGTTGCTGAAATAAGCCTATTTAATAAGCCTAAGTTGCTGAAATAAGCCCATTTAATAAGCCTATTTAATAAGCCTAAGTTGCTGAAATAAGCCTATTTAATAAGCCTATTTAATAAGCCTATTTAAAAGGCATATTTAATAAGTCTAAGTTACTGAAATAAGCCTATTTAATAAGCCTATTTAATAGGCCTATTTAATAAGTCTAAGTTGCTGAAATAAGCCTATTTAATAAGCCTAAGTTGCTGAATGAGCCTATTTAATAAGCCTAAGTTGCTGAAATAAGCCTATTTAATAAGCCTAAGTTGCTGAATAAGCCTATTTAATAAGCCTAAGTTGCTGAATAAACCTATTTAATAAGTCTAAGTTGCTGAAATAAGCCTATTTAATAAGGCTATTTAATAAGCCTAAGTTGCTGAATAAGCCTATTTAATAAGTCTAAGTTGCTGAAATAAGGCTATTTAATAAGCCTAAGTTGCTGAAATAAGGCGATTTAATAAGTTTAAGTTGCTGAAATAAGCCTATTTAATAAGCCTAAGTTGCTGAAATAAGCCTATTTAATAAGGCTATTTAATGAGCCTAAGTTGCTGAAATAAGCCTATTTAATAAGCCTAAGTTTCTGAACTAAGCCTATTTAAAAAGGTGTATTTAATAAGTCTAAGTTGCTGAAATAAACCTATTTAAAATGCTATTTAATAAGCCTAAGTTGCTGAAATAAACCTGTTTAATAAGCCTAAGTTGCTGAAATAAGCCTATTTAATAAGGCTTTTTAATAAGTCTAAGTTGCTGAAATAAACCTATTAAATAAGCCTAAGTTGATAAAATAAGCCTATTTAATGAGGCTATTTAATAAGTCTACTTAATAAGCCTATTTAATAAGCCTATTTGATAAGCCTATTTAATAAGCCTATTTAATATGCCTATTTAATAAACATATTTAATAAGTATTTAATGAGCCTATTTAATAAGTCTATTTAATAAGCCTTTTTAATAAGCCTATTTAATAAGTCTATTTAATAAGCCTATTTAATAAGTCTATTTAATAAGTCTATTTAATAAGCCTATTTAATAAGTATTTAATGAGCCTATTTAATAAGCCTATTTAATAAGCCTATTCATTGAGCCTATTTTACAAGCCTATTTATTGAGCCTATTTAATAAGCCTATTTATTGAGCCTATTTAATAAGCCTATTTATTGAGCCTATTTAATAAGGCTATTTAATAAGCCTATTTATTGAGCCTATTTAATAAGCCTATTTAATAAGCCTATTTATTGAGCCTATTTAATAAGTCTATTTAATAAGCCTATTTAATACGCCTATTTAATAAGTATTTAATGAGCCTATTTAATAAGTCTATTTAATAAGCCTATTTAATAAGGCTATTTAATTATCCTAAGTTGCTGAAATAAGCCTATTTAATAAGCCTATTTAATAGGCCTATTTAATAAGTCTAAGTTGCTGAAATAAGCCTATTTAATAAACCTAAGTTTCTGAAATAAGCCTATTTAATAAGCCTAAGTTGCTGAATAAACCTATTTAGTAAGTTTAAGTTGCTGAAATAAGCCTGTTTAATAAGCCTAAGTTGCTGAAATAAGCCTATTTAATAAGGCTATTTAATAAGTCTAAGTTGCTGAAATAAACCTATTTAATAAGCCTAAGTTGATAATATAAGCCTATTTAATGAGGCTATTTAATAAGTCTACTTAATAAGCCTATTTAATAAGCCTATTTGATAAGCCTATTTAATAAGCCTATTTAATACACCTATTTAATAAACATATTTAATAAGTATTTAATGAGCCTATTTAATAAGTCTATTTAATAAGCCTTTTTAATAAGCCTATTTAATAAGTCTATTTAAAAAGCCTATTTAATAAGTCTATTTAATAAGTCTATTTAATAAGCCTATTTAATAAGTATTTAATGAGCCTATTTAATAAGCCTATTTATTGAGCCTATTTAATAAGCCTATTTATTGAGCCTATTTTATAAGCCTATTTATTGAGCCTATTTAATAAGCCTATTTATTGAGCCTATTTAATAAGCCTATTTATTGAGCCTATTTAATAAGCCTATTTAATAAGCCTATTTATTGAGCCTATTTAATAAGCCTATTTAATACGCCTATTTATTGAGCCTATTTAATAAGTCTATTTATTAAGCCTATTTAATAGGCCTAATTAATAAGTATTTAATTAGCCTATTTAATAAGTCTATTTAATAAGCCTATTTAATAGGCCTATTTAATAAGTCTAAGTTGCTTAAATAAGCCTATTTAATAAGCCTATTTAATAGTCCTATTAAATAAGTCTAAGTTGCTGAAATACGCCTATTTAATAAGCCTAAGTTTCTAAATGAGCCTATTTGATAAGCCTAAGTTGCTGAAATAAGCCTATTTAATACGCCTAAGTTGCTGAATAAGCCTATTTAATAAGCCTAAGTTGCTGAAATAAGCCTGTTTAATAAGTTTAAGTTGCTGAAATAAGGCTATTTAATATGCCTACGTTGCTGAAATAAGCCTATTTAATAAGCATAAGTTGCTGAAATAAGCCCATTTAATGAGTCGAAGTTGCTGAAATAAGGCTATTTAATAAGTCTAAGTTGCTGATATAAGCCTATTTAATCAGCGTAAGTTGCTGAAATAAGCCTATATAATAACCCCAAGTTGCTGAAATAAGCCTACTTAATTAGGCGATTTAATAAGCCTAAGTTGCTGAAATAAGCCCATTTAATGAGTCGAAGTTGCTGAAATAAGGCTATTTAATAAGTCTAAGTTGCTGATATAAGCCTATTTAATCAGCGTAAGTTGCTGAAATAAGCCTATATAATAACCCCAAGTTGCTGAAATAAGCCTACTTAATTAGGCGATTTAATAAGCCTAAGTTGCTGAAATAAGCCTATTTAATAAGCGTAAGTTGCTGAAATAAGCCTATTTAATAAGCCTAAGTTGCTGAAATAAGCCCATTTAATAAGCCTATTTAATAAGCCTAAGTTGCTGAAATAAGCCTATTTAATAAGCCTATTTAATAAGCCTATTTAAAAGGCATATTTAATAAGTCTAAGTTACTGAAATAAGCCTATTTAATAAGCCTATTTAATAGGCCTATTTAATAAGTCTAAGTTGCTGAAATAAGCCTATTTAATAAGCCTAAGTTGCTGAATGAGCCTATTTAATAAGCCTAAGTTGCTGAAATAAGCCTATTTAATAAGCCTAAGTTGCTGAATAAGCCTATTTAATAAGCTTAAGTTGCTGAATAAACCTATTTAATAAGTCTAAGTTGCTGAAATAAGCCTATTTAATAAGGCTATTTAATAAGCCTAAGTTGCTGAATAAGCCTATTTAATAAGTCTAAGTAGCTGAAATAAGGCGATTTAATAAGCCTAAGTTGCTGAAATAAGGCGATTTAATAAGTTTAAGTTGCTGAAATAAGCCTATTTAATAAGCCTAAGTTGCTGAAATAAGCCTATTTAATAAGGCTATTTAATGAGCCTAAGTTGCTGAAATAAGCCTATTTAATAAGCCTAAGTTTCTGAACTAAGCCTATTTAAAAAGGTGTATTTAATAAGTCTAAGTTGCTGAAATAAACCTATTTAAAATGCTATTTAATAAGCCTAAGTTGCTGAAATAAACCTGTTTAATAAGCCTAAGTTGCTGAAATAAGCCTATTTAATAAGGCTTTTAAATAAGTCTAAGTTGCTGAAATAAACCTATTTAATAAGCCTAAGTTGATAAAATAAGCCTATTTAATGAGGCTATTTAATAAGTCTACTTAATAAGCCTATTTAATAAGCCTATTTGATAAGCCTATTTAATAAGCCTATTTAATATGCCTATTTAATAAACATATTTAATAAGTATTTAATGAGCCTATTTAATAAGTCTATTTAATAAGCCTTTTTAATAAGCCTATTTAATAAGTCTATTTAATAAGCCTATTTAATAAGTCTATTTAATAAGTCTATTTAATAAGCCTATTTAATAAGTATTTAATGAGCCTATTTAATAAGCCTATTTAATAAGCCTATTCATTGAGCCTATTTTACAAGCCTATTTATTGAGCCTATTTAATAAGCCTATTTATTGAGCCTATTTAATAAGCCTATTTATTGAGCCTATTTAATAAGTCTATTTAATAAGCCTATTTATTGAGCCTATTTAATAAGCATATTTAATAAGCCTATTTATTGAGCCTATTTAATAAGTCTATTTAATAAGCCTATTTAATACGCCTATTTAATAAGTATTTAATGAGCCTATTTAATAAGTCTATTTAATAAGCCTATTTAATAAGGCTATTTAATTATCCTAAGTTGCTGAAATAAGCCTATTTAATAAGCCTATTTAATAGGCCTATTTAATAAGTCTAAGTTGCTGAAATAAGCCTATTTAATAAACCTAAGTTTCTGAAATAAGCCTATTTAATAAGCCTAAGTTGCTGAATAAACCTATTTAGTAAGTTTAAGTTGCTGAAATAAGCCTGTTTAATAAGCCTAAGTTGCTGAAATAAGCCTATTTAATAAGGCTATTTAATAAGTCTAAGTTGCTGAAATAAACCTATTTAATAAGCCTAAGTTGATAATATAAGCCTATTTAATGAGGCTATTTAATAAGCCTATTTATTGAGCCTATTTTATAAGCCTATTTATTGAGCCTATTTAATAAGCCTATTTATTGAGCCTATTTAATAAGCCTATTTATTGAGCCTATTTAATAAGCCTATTTAATAAGCCTATTTATTGAGCCTATTTAATAAGCCTATTTAATACGCCTATTTATTGAGCCTATTTAATAAGTCTATTTATTAAGCCTATTTAATAGGCCTAATTAATAAGTATTTAATGAGCCTATTTAATAAGTCTATTTAATAAGCCTATTTAATAGGCCTATTTAATAAGTCTAAGTTGCTGAAATAAGCCTATTTAATAAGCCTATTTAATAAGTCTAAGTTGCTGAAATAAGCCTATTTAATAAGCCTAAGTTTCTAAATGAGCCTATTTGATAAGCCTAAGTTGCTGAAATAAGCCTATTTAATACGCCTAAGTTGCTGAATAAGCCTATTTAATAAGCCTAAGTTGATGAAATAAGCCTGTTTAATAAGTTTAAGTTGCTGAAATAAGGCTATTTAATAAGCCTACGTTGCTGAAATAAGCCTATTTAATAAGCCTAAGTTGCTGAAATAAGCCCATTTAATGAGTCGAAGTTGCTGAAATAAGGCTATTTAATAAGTCTAAGTTGCTGATATAAGCCTATTTAATCAGCGTAAGTTGCTGAAATAAGCCTTTATAATAACCCCAAGTTGCTGAAATAAGCCTACTTAATTAGGCGATTTAATAAGCCTAAGTTGCTGAAATAAGCCTATTTAATAAGCGTAAGTTGCTGAATAAACCTATTTAATAAGTCTAAGTTGCTGAAATAAGCCTATTCAAAAAGGCTTTTTAATAAGCCTAAGTTGCTGAAATAAGCCTATTTAATAAGCCTATTTAATAAGCCTATTTAATAAGTATTTAATGAGGCTATTTAATAAGCCTATTTAATAAGCCTATTTAATAAGCCTATTTAATACGCCTATTTAATAAACATATTTAATAAGTATTTAATGAGCCTATTTAATAAGCTTATTTATTGAGCCTATTTAATAAGCCTATTTATTGAGCCTATTTAATAAGCCTATTTATTGAGCCTATTTAATAAGCCTATTTATTGAGCCTATTTAATAAGCCTAATTATTAAGTCTATTTAATGAGCCTATTTAATAAGCCTATTTATTGAGCCTATTTAATAAGCCTATTTAATAAGCCTATTTATTGAGCCTATTTAATAAGTATATTTAATAAGCCTATTTAATAAGCCTATTTAATAAGTATTTAATGAGCCTATTTAATAAGTCTATTTAATAAGCCTATTTTATAGGCCTATTTAATAAATCTAAGTTGCTGAAATAAGCCTATTTAATAAGCCTATTTAATAGGCCTATTTAATAAGCCTAAGTTGCTGAAATAAGCCTATTTAATAAGTCTAAGTTGCTTAAATAAGGCTAATTAATAAGCCTAAGTTGCTGAAATAAGCCTATTTAATAAGCCTAAGTTGCTGAAATAAGGCTATTTAATAAGTCTAAGTTGCTGAAATAAGCCTATTTAATACGCCTAAATTGCTGAAATAAGTATATTTAATAAGCATAAGTTGCTGAAATAAGCCTATTTAATAAGTCTAAGTTGCTGAAATAAGGCTATTTAATAAGTCTAAGTTGCTGAAATAAACCTATTTAATAAGCCTAAGTTGCTAAAATAAGCCTATTTAATGAGGCTATTTAATAAGTCTATTTAATAAGCCTATTTAATAAGCCTATTTAATAAGCCTATTTAATAAGCCTATTTATTGAGCCTATTTAATAAGCCTGTTTATTGAGCCTATTTAATAAGCCTATTTATTGAGCCTATTTAATAAGCCTATTTATTGAGCCTATTTAATAAGCCGATTTAATAAGTCTATCTAATAAGCCTATTTAATAAGCCTATTTAATAAGCCTATTTATTGAGCCTACTTAATAAGCCTATTTAATAAGCCTATTTATTGAGCCTATTTAATAAGTCTATTTAATAAGCCTATTTAATAAGCCTATTTAATAAGTATTTAATGAGCCTATTTAATAAGTCTATTTAATAAGCCTATTTAATAAGCCTAAGTTGCTGAAATAAGCCTATTTAATAAGGCTATTTAATAAGCCTAAGTTGCTGAATAAGCCTATTTAATAAGTCTAAGTTGCTGAAATAAGGCTATTTAATAAGCCTAAGTTGCTGAAATAAGGCGATTTAATAAGTTTAAGTTGCTGAAATAAACCTATTTAAAATGCTATTTAATAAGCCTAAGTTGCTGAAATAAACCTGTTTAATAAGCCTAAGTTGCTGAAATAAGCCTATTTAATAAGGCTTTTTAATAAGTCTAAGTTGCTGAAATAAACCTATTTAATAAGCCTAAGTTGATAAAATAAGCCTATTTAATGAGGCTATTTAATAAGTCTACTTAATAAGCCTATTTAATAAGCCTATTTGATAAGCCTATTTAATAAGCCTATTTAATATGCCTATTTAATAAACATATTTAATAAGTATTTAATGAGCCTATTTAATAAGTCTATTTAATAAGCCTTTTTAATAAGCCTATTTATTGAGCCTATTTAATAAGTATATTTAATAAGCCTATTTAATGAGCCTATTTAATAAGTATTTAATGAGCCTATTTAATAAGTCTATTTAATAAGCCTATTTTATAGGCCTATTTAATAAATCTAAGTTGCTGAAATAAGCCTATTTAATAAGCCTATTTAATAGGCCTATTTAATAAGCCTAAGTTGCTGAAATAAGCCTATTTAATAAGTCTAAGTTGCTTAAATAAGGCTAATTAATAAGCCTAAGTTGCTGAAATAAGCCTATTTAATAAGCCTAAGTTGCTGAAATAAGGCTATTTAATAAGTCTAAGTTGCTGAAATAAGCCTATTTAATACGCCTAAATTGCTGAAATAAGTATATTTAATAAGCATAAGTTGCTGAAATAAGCCTATTTAATAAGTCTAAGTTGCTGAAATAAGGCTATTTAATAAGTCTAAGTTGCTGAAATAAACCTATTTAATAAGCCTAAGTTGCTAAAATAAGCCTATTTAATGAGGCTATTTAATAAGTCTATTTAATAAGCCTATTTAATAAGCCTATTTAATAAGCCTATTTAATAAGCCTATTTATTGAGCCTATTTAATAAGCCTGTTTATTGAGCCTATTTAATAAGCCTATTTATTGAGCCTATTTAATAAGCCTATTTATTGAGCCTATTTAATAAGCCGATTTAATAAGTCTATCTAATAAGCCTATTTAATAAGCCTATTTAATAAGCCTATTTATTGAGCCTACTTAATAAGCCTATTTAATAAGCCTATTTATTGAGCCTATTTAATAAGTCTATTTAATAAGCCTATTTAATAAGCCTATTTAATAAGTATTTAATGAGCCTATTTAATAAGTCTATTTAATAAGCCTATTTAATAAGCCTAAGTTGCTGAAATAAGCCTATTTAATAAGGCTATTTAATAAGCCTAAGTTGCTGAATAAGCCTATTTAATAAGTCTAAGTTGCTGAAATAAGGCTATTTAATAAGCCTAAGTTGCTGAAATAAGGCGATTTAATAAGTTTAAGTTGCTGAAATAAACCTATTTAAAATGCTATTTAATAAGCCTAAGTTGCTGAAATAAACCTGTTTAATAAGCCTAAGTTGCTGAAATAAGCCTATTTAATAAGGCTTTTTAATAAGTCTAAGTTGCTGAAATAAACCTATTTAATAAGCCTAAGTTGATAAAATAAGCCTATTTAATGAGGCTATTTAATAAGTCTACTTAATAAGCCTATTTAATAAGCCTATTTGATAAGCCTATTTAATAAGCCTATTTAATATGCCTATTTAATAAACATATTTAATAAGTATTTAATGAGCCTATTTAATAAGTCTATTTAATAAGCCTTTTTAATAAGCCTATTTAATAAGTCTATTTAATAAGCCTATTTAATAAGTATATTTAATAAGTCTATTTAATAAGCCTATTTAATAAGTATTTAATGAGCCTATTTAATAAGCCTATTTAATAAGCCTATTCATTGAGCCTATTTTACAAGCCTATTTATTGAGCCTATTTAATAAGCCTATTTATTGAGCCTATTTAATAAGCCTATTTATTGAGCCTATTTAATAAGTCTATTTAATAAGCCTATTTATTGAGCCTATTTAATAAGCCTATTTAATAAGCCTATTTATTGAGCCTATTTAATAAGTCTATTTAATAAGCCTATTTAATACGCCTATTTAATAAGTATTTAATGAGCCTATTTAATAAGTCTATTTAATAAGCCTATTTAATAAGGCTATTTAATTATCCTAAGTTGCTGAAATAAGCCTATTTAATAAGCCTATTTAATAGGCCTATTTAATAAGTCTAAGTTGCTGAAATAAGCCTATTTAATAAACCTAAGTTTCTGAAATAAGCCTATTTAATAAGCCTAAGTTGCTGAATAAACCTATTTAGTAAGTTTAAGTTGCTGAAATAAGCCTGTTTAATAAGCCTAAATTGCTGAAATAAGCCTATTTAATAAGGCTATTTAATAAGTCTAAGTTGCTGAAATAAACCTATTTAATAAGCCTAAGTTGATAATATAAGCCTATTTAATGAGGCTATTTAATAAGTCTACTTAATAAGCCTATTTAATAAGCCTATTTGATAAGCCTATTTAATAAGCCTATTTAATACGCCTATTTAATAAACATATTTAATAAGTATTTAATGAGCCTATTTAATAAGTCTATTTAATAAGCCTTTTTAATAAGCCTATTTAATAAGTCTATTTAAAAAGCCTATTTAATAAGTCTATTTAATAAGTCTATTTAATAAGCCTATTTAATAAGTATTTAATGAGCCTATTTAATAAGCCTATTTATTGAGCCTATTTAATAAGCCTATTTATTGAGCCTATTTTATAAGCCTATTTATTGAGCCTATTTAATAAGCCTATTTATTGAGCCTATTTAATAAGCCTATTTATTGAGCCTATTTAATAAGCCTATTTAATAAGCCTATTTATTGAGCCTATTTAATAAGCCTATTTAATACGCCTATTTATTGAGCCTATTTAATAAGTCTATTTATTAAGCCTATTTAATAGGCCTAATTAATAAGTATTTAATGAGCCTATTTAATAAGTCTATTTAATAAGCCTATTTAATAGGCCTATTTAATAAGTCTAAGTTGCTGAAATAAGCCTATTTAATAAGCCTATTTAATAGGCCTATTAAATAAGTCTAAGTTGCTGAAATAAGCCTATTTAATAAGCCTAAGTTTCTAAATGAGCCTATTTGATAAGCCTAAGTTGCTGAAATAAGCCTATTTAATACGCCTAAGTTGCTGAATAAGCCTATTTAATAAGCCTAAGTTGCTGAAATAAGCCTGTTTAATAAGTTTAAGTTGCTGAAATAAGGCTATTTAATAAGCCTACGTTGCTGAAATAAGCCTATTTAATAAGCATAAGTTGCTGAAATAAGCCCATTTAATGAGTCGAAGATGCTGAAATAAGGCTATTTAATAAGTCTAAGTTGCTGATATAAGCCTATTTAATCAGCGTAAGTTGCTGAAATAAGCCTATATAATAACCCCAAGTTGCTGAAATAAGCCTACTTAATTAGGCGATTTAATAAGCCTAAGTTGCTGAAATAAGCCTATTTAATAAGCGTAAGTTGCTGAAATAAGCCTATTTAATAAGCCTAAGTTGCTGAAATAAGCCCATTTAATAAGCCTATTTAATAAGCCTAAGTTGCTGAAATAAGCCTATTTAATAAGCCTATTTAATAAGCCTATTTAAAAGGCATATTTAATAAGTCTAAGTTACTGAAATAAGCCTATTTAATAAGCCTATTTAATAGGCCTATTTAATAAGTCTAAGTTGCTGAAATAAGCCTATTTAATAAGCCTAAGTTGCTGAATGAGCCTATTTAATAAGCCTAAGTTGCTGAAATAAGCCTATTTAATAAGCCTAAGTTGCTGAATAAGCCTATTTAATAAGCCTAAGTTGCTGAATAAACCTATTTAATAAGTCTAAGTTGCTGAAATAAGCCTATTTAATAAGGCTATTTAATAAGCCTAAGTTGCTGAATAAGCCTATTTAATAAGTCTAAGTTGCTGAAATAAGGCTATTTAATAAGCCTAAGTTGCTGAAATAAGGCGATTTAATAAGTTTAAGTTGCTGAAATAAGCCTTTTTAATAAGCCTAAGTTGCTGAAATAAGCCTATTTAATAAGGCTATTTAATGAGCCTAAGTTGCTGAAATAAGCCTATTTAATAAGCCTAAGTTTCTGAACTAAGCCTATTTAAAAAGGTGTATTTAATAAGTCTAAGTTGCTGAAATAAACCTATTTAAAATGCTATTTAATAAGCCTAAGTTGCTGAAATAAACCTGTTTAATAAGCCTAAGTTGCTGAAATAAGCCTATTTAATAAGGCTTTTTAATAAGTCTAAGTTGCTGAAATAAACCTATTTAATAAGCCTAAGTTGATAAAATAAGCCTATTTAATGAGGCTATTTAATAAGTCTACTTAATAAGCCTATTTAATAAGCCTATTTGATAAGCCTATTTAATAAGCCTATTTAATATGCCTATTTAATAAACATATTTAATAAGTATTTAATGAGCCTATTTAATAAGTCTATTTAATAAGCCTTTTTAATAAGCCTATTTAATAAGTCTATTTAATAAGCCTATTTAATAAGTCTATTTAATAAGTCTATTTAATAAGCCTATTTAATAAGTCTATTTAATAAGTCTATTTAATAAGCCTATTTAATAAGTATTTAATGAGCCTATTTAATAAGCCTATTTATTGAGCCTATTTAATAAGCCTATTTATTGAGCCTATTTTATAAGCCTATTTATTGAGCCTATTTAATAAGCCTATTTATTGAGCCTATTTAATAAGCCTATTTATTGAGCCTATTTAATAAGCCTATTTAATAAGCCTATTTATTGAGCCTATTTAATAAGCCTATTTAATACGCCTATTTATTGAGCCTATTTAATAAGTCTATTTATTAAGCCTATTTAATAGGCCTAATTAATAAGTATTTAATGAGCCTATTTAATAAGTCTATTTAATAAGCCTATTTAATAGGCCTATTTAATAAGTCTAAGTTGCTGAAATAAGCCTATTTAATAAGCCTATTTAATAGGCCTATTAAATAAGTCTAAGTTGCTGAAATAAGCCTATTTAATAAGCCTAAGTTTCTAAATGAGCCTATTTGATAAGCCTAAGTTGCTGAAATAAGCCTATTTAATACGCCTAAGTTGCTGAATAAGCCTATTTAATAAGCCTAAGTTGCTGAAATAAGCCTGTTTAATAAGTTTAAGTTGCTGAAATAAGGCTATTTAATAAGCCTACGTTGCTGAAATAAGCCTATTTAATAAGCATAAGTTGCTGAAATAAGCCCATTTAATGAGTCGAAGATGCTGAAATAAGGCTATTTAATAAGTCTAAGTTGCTGATATAAGCCTATTTAATCAGCGTAAGTTGCTGAAATAAGCCTATATAATAACCCCAAGTTGCTGAAATAAGCCTACTTAATTAGGCGATTTAATAAGCCTAAGTTGCTGAAATAAGCCTATTTAATAAGCGTAAGTTGCTGAAATAAGCCTATTTAATAAGCCTAAGTTGCTGAAATAAGCCCATTTAATAAGCCTATTTAATAAGCCTAAGTTGCTGAAATAAGCCTATTTAATAAGCCTATTTAATAAGCCTATTTAAAAGGCATATTTAATAAGTCTAAGTTACTGAAATAAGCCTATTTAATAAGCCTATTTAATAGGCCTATTTAATAAGTCTAAGTTGCTGAAATAAGCCTATTTAATAAGCCTAAGTTGCTGAATGAGCCTATTTAATAAGCCTAAGTTGCTGAAATAAGCCTATTTAATAAGCCTAAGTTGCTGAATAAGCCTATTTAATAAGCCTAAGTTGCTGAATAAACCTATTTAATAAGTCTAAGTTGCTGAAATAAGCCTATTTAATAAGGCTATTTAATAAGCCTAAGTTGCTGAATAAGCCTATTTAATAAGTCTAAGTTGCTGAAATAAGGCTATTTAATAAGCCTAAGTTGCTGAAATAAGGCGATTTAATAAGTTTAAGTTGCTGAAATAAGCCTTTTTAATAAGCCTAAGTTGCTGAAATAAGCCTATTTAATAAGGCTATTTAATGAGCCTAAGTTGCTGAAATAAGCCTATTTAATAAGCCTAAGTTTCTGAACTAAGCCTATTTAAAAAGGTGTATTTAATAAGTCTAAGTTGCTGAAATAAACCTATTTAAAATGCTATTTAATAAGCCTAAGTTGCTGAAATAAACCTGTTTAATAAGCCTAAGTTGCTGAAATAAGCCTATTTAATAAGGCTTTTTAATAAGTCTAAGTTGCTGAAATAAACCTATTTAATAAGCCTAAGTTGATAAAATAAGCCTATTTAATGAGGCTATTTAATAAGTCTACTTAATAAGCCTATTTAATAAGCCTATTTGATAAGCCTATTTAATAAGCCTATTTAATATGCCTATTTAATAAACATATTTAATAAGTATTTAATGAGCCTATTTAATAAGTCTATTTAATAAGCCTTTTTAATAAGCCTATTTAATAAGTCTATTTAATAAGCCTATTTAATAAGTCTATTTAATAAGTCTATTTAATAAGCCTATTTAATAAGTATTTAATGAGCCTATTTAATAAGCCTATTTAATAAGCCTATTCATTGAGCCTATTTTACAAGCCTATTTATTGAGCCTATTTAATAAGCCTATTTATTGAGCCTATTTAATAAGCCTATTTATTGAGCCTATTTAATAAGTCTATTTAATAAGCCTATTTATTGAGCCTATTTAATAAGCCTATTTAATAAGCCTATTTATTGAGCCTATTTAATAAGTCTATTTAATAAGCCTATTTAATACGCCTATTTAATAAGTATTTAATGAGCCTATTTAATAAGTCTATTTAATAAGCCTATTTAATAAGGCTATTTAATTATCCTAAGTTGCTGAAATAAGCCTATTTAATAAGCCTATGTAATAGGCCTATTTAATAAGTCTAAGTTGCTGAAATAAGCCTATTTAATAAACCTACGTTTCTGAATGAGCCTATTTAATAAGCCTAAGTTGCTGAAATAAGCTTATTTAATAAGCCTAAGTTGCTGAACCAGCCTATTTAATAAGCCTAAGTTGCTGAATAAACCTATTTAATAAGTCTAAGTTGCTGAAATAAGCCTATTCAATAAGGCTATTTAATAAGCCTAAGTTGCTGAAATAAGCCTATTTAATAAGCCTATTTAATAAGCCTATATAATAAGTATTTAATGAGGCTATTTAATAAGCCTATTTAATAAGCCTATTTAATAAGCCTATTTAATACGCCTATTTAATAAACATATTTAATAAGTATTTAATGAGCCTATTTAATAAGCCTATTTATTGAGCCTATTTAATAAGTCTATTTAATGAGCCTATTTAATAAGCCTATTTATTGAGCCTATTTAATAAGCCTATTTATTGAGCCTATTTAATAAGCCTATTTATTGAGCCTATTTAATAAGCCTATTTATTGAGCCTATTTAATAAGTCTATTTAATAAGCCTATTTATTGAGCCTATTTAATAAGCCTATTTAATAAGCCTATTTATTGAGCCTATTTAATAAGTCTATTTAATAAGCCTATTTAATACGCCTATTTAATAAGTATTTAATGAGCCTACTTAATAAGTCTATTTAATAAGCCTATTTAATAAGGCTATTTAATTATACTAAGTTGCTGAAATAAGCCTATTTAATAAGCCTATTTAATAGGCCTATTTAATAAGTCTAAGTTGCTGAAATAAGCCTATTTAATAAGCCTAAGTTGCTGAACAAGCCTATTTAATAAGCCTAAGTTGCTGAATAAACCTATTTAATAAGTCTAAGTTGCTGAAATAAGCCTATTCAAAAAGGCTTTTTAATAAGCCTAAGTTGCTGAAATAAGCCTATTTAATAAGCCTATTTAATAAGCCTATTTAATAAGTATTTAATGAGGCTATTTAATAAGCCTATTTAATAAGCCTATTTAATAAGCCTATTTAATACGCCTATTTAATAAACATATTTAATAAGTATTTAATGAGCCTATTTAATAAGCCTATGTATTGAGCCTATTTAATAAGCCTATTTATTGAGCCTATTTAATAAGCCTATTTATTGAGCCTATTTAATAAGCCTATTTATTGAGCCTATTTAATAAGCCTATTTAATAAGTCTATTTAATGAGCCTATTTAATAAGCCTATTTATTGAGCCTATTTAATAAGCCTATTTAATAAGCCTATTTATTGAGCCTATTTAATAAGTATATTTAATAAGCCTATTTAATAAGCCTATTTAATAAGTATTTAATGAGCCTATTTAATAAGTCTATTTAATAAGCCTATTTTATAGGCCTATTTAATAAATCTAAGTTGCTGAAATAAGCCTATTTAATAAGCCTATTTAATAGGCCTATTTAATAAGCCTAAGTTGCTGAAATAAGCCTATTTAATAAGTCTAAGTTGCTTAAATAAGGCTAATTAATAAGCCTAAGTTGCTGAAATAAGCCTATTTAATAAGCCTAAGTTGCTGAAATAAGGCTATTTAATAAGTCTAAGTTGCTGAAATAAGCCTATTTAATACGCCTAAATTGCTGAAATAAGTATATTTAATAAGCATAAGTTGCTGAAATAAGCCTATTTAATAAGTCTAAGTTGCTGAAATAAGGCTATTTAATAAGTCTAAGTTGCTGAAATAAACCTATTTAATAAGCCTAAGTTGCTAAAATAAGCCTATTTAATGAGGCTATTTAATAAGTCTATTTAATAAGCCTATTTAATAAGCCTATTTAATAAGCCTATTTAATAAGCCTATTTATTGAGCCTATTTAATAAGCCTGTTTATTGAGCCTATTTAATAAGCCTATTTATTGAGCCTATTTAATAAGCCTATTTATTGAGCCTATTTAATAAGCCGATTTAATAAGTCTATCTAATAAGCCTATTTAATAAGCCTATTTAATAAGCCTATTTATTGAGCCTACTTAATAAGCCTATTTAATAAGCCTATTTATTGAGCCTATTTAATAAGTCTATTTAATAAGCCTATTTAATAAGCCTATTTAATAAGTATTTAATGAGCCTATTTAATAAGTCTATTTAATAAGCCTATTTAATAGGCCTATTTAATAAGTCTAAGTTGCTTAAATAAGCCTATTTAATAAGCCTATTTAATAGGCCTATTTAATAAGCCTAAGTTGCTGAAATAAGCCTATTTAATATGCCTAAGTTGCTGAATAAGCCTATTTAATAAGCCTAAGTTGCTGAAATAAGCCTATTTAATAAGTCTAAGTTGCTGAAATAAGGCTATTTAATAAGCCTAAGTTGCTGAAATAAGCCTATTTAATAAGCCTAAGTTGCTGAAATAAGGCTATTTAATAAGTCTAAGTTGCTGAAATAAGCCTATTTAATAAGCCTAAGTTGCTGAAATAAGTATATTTAATAAGCATAAGTTGCTGAAATAAGCCTATTTAATGAGTCTAAGTTGCTGAAATAAGGCTATTTAATAAGTCTAAGTTGCTGAAATAAGCCTATTTAATAAGGCTATTTAATAAGTCTAAGTTGCTGAAATAAACCTATTTAATAAGCCTAAGTTGCTAAAATAAGCCTATTTAATGAGGCTATTTAATAAGTCTATTTAATGAGCCTATTTAATAAGCCTATTTAATAAGCCTATTTAATAAGCCTATTTAATATGCCTAATTAATAAACATATTTAATAAGTATTTAATGAGCCTATTTAATAAGTCTATTTAATAAGCCTTTTTAATAAGCCTATTTAATAAATCTATTTAATAAGCCTATTTAATAAGTCTATTTAATAAGTCTATTTAATAAGCCTATTTAATAAGTATTTAATGAGCCTATTTATTGAGCCTATTTAATAAGCCTATTTATTGAGCCTATTTTATAAGCCTATTTATTGAGTCTATTTAATTAGCCTATTTATTGAGCCTATTTAATAAGCCTATTTAATAAGTCTATTTAATAAGCCTAATTAATAAGCCTATTTAATAAGCCTATTTAATAATCCTATTTAATAAGCCTATTTATTGAGCCTATTTAATAAGTCTATTTAATAAGCCTACTTAATAAGCCTATTTAATAATTATTTAATGAGCCTATTTAATAAGCCTAT
The DNA here is from genome assembly GCF_048934315.1 of Petromyzon marinus. NCBI lineage: Eukaryota > Metazoa > Chordata > Hyperoartia > Petromyzontiformes > Petromyzontidae > Petromyzon > Petromyzon marinus. The sequence goes on from NW_027423002.1 coordinate 5,658,269, forward strand.
TTAATAAGCCTTTTCATTGAGCCTATTTTATAAGCCTATTTATTGAGCCTATTTAATAAGCCTATTTATTGAGCCTATTTAATAAGCCTATTTATTGAGCCTATTTAATAAGTCTATTTATTGAGCCTATTTAATAAGCCTATTTAATAAGCATATTTAATAAGCCTATTTATTGAGCTTATTTAATAAGTCTATTTAATAAGCCTATTTAATAAGCCTATTTAATAAGTATTTAATGAGCCTATTTAATAAGTCTATTTAATAAGCCTATTTAATAAGGCTATTTAATTAGCCTAAGTTGCTGAAATAAGCCTATTTAATAAGCCTATTTAATAGGCCTATTTAATAAGTCTAAGTTGCTGAAATAAGCCTATTTAATAAGCCTAAGTTTCTGAATGAGCCTATTTAATAAGCCTAAGTTGCTGAAATAAGCTTATTTAATAAGCCTAAGTTGCTGAACAAGCCTATTTAATAAGCCTAAGTTGCTGAATAAACCTATTTAATAAGTCTAAGTTGCTGAAATAAGCCTATTCAATAAGGCTATTTAATAAGCCTAAGTTGCTGAAATAAGCCTATTTAATAAGCCTATTTAATAAGCCTATTTAATAAGTATTTAATGAGGCTATTTAATAAGCCTATTTAATAAGCCTATTTAATAAGCCTATTTAATACGCCTATTTATTGAGCCTATTTAATAAGCCTGTTTATTGAGCCTATTTAATAAGCCTATTTATTGAGCCTATTTAATAAGCCTATTTAATAAGCCTATTTATTGAGCCTATTTAATAAGCCTGTTTATTGAGCCTATTTAATAAGTCTATTTAATGAGCCTATTTAATAAGCCTATTTATTGAGCCTATTTAATAAGCCTATTTAATAAGCCTATTTATTGAGCCTATTTAATAAGTATATTTAATAAGCCTATTTAATAAGCCTATTTAATAAGTATTTAATGAGCCTATTTATTAAGCCTATTTATTGAGCCTATTTAATAAGCCTATTTATTGAGCCTATTTAATAATCCTATTTATTGAGCCTATTTAATAAGCCTATTTATTGAGCCTATTTAATAAGCCTATTTAATAAGCCTATTTAATAAGCCTATTTAAAACGCCTATTTATTGAGCCTATTTAATAAGTCTATTTAATAAGCCTATTTAATAAGTCTATTTAATAAGCCTACTTAATAAGCCTATTTAATAATTATTTAATGAGCCTATTTAATAAGCCTATTTAATAAGCCTATTCATTGAGCCTATTTTATAAGCCTATTTATTGAGCCTATTTAATAAGCCTATTTATTGAGCCTATTTAATAAGCCTATTTATTGAGCCTATTTAATAAGTCTATTTAATAAGCCTATTTATTGAGCCTATTTAATAAGGCTATTTAATAAGCCTATTTATTGAGCTTATTTAATAAGTCTATTTAATAAGCCTATTTAATAAGCCTATTTAATAAGTATTTAATGAGCCTATTTAATAAGTCTATTTAATAAGCCTATTTAATAAGGCTATTTAATTAGCCTAAGTTGCTGAAATAAGCCTATTTAATAAGCCTATTTAATAGGCCTATTTAATAAGTCTAAGTTGCTGAAATAAGCCTCATTAATAAGCCTAAGTTTCTGAATGAGCCTATTTAATAAGCCTAAGTTGCTGAAATAAGCTTATTTAATAAGCCTAAGTTGCTGAACAAGCCTATTTAATAAGCCTAAGTTGCTGAATAAACCTATTTAATAAGTCTAAGTTGCTGAAATAAGCCTATTCAATAAGGCTATTTAATAAGCCTAAGTTGCTGAAATAAGCCTATTTAATAAGCCTATTTAATAAGCCTATTTAATAAGTATTTAATGAGGCTATTTAACAAGCCTATTTAATAAGCCTATTTAATAAGCCTATTTAATACACCTATTTATTGAGCCTATTTAATAAGCCTGTTTATTGAGCCTATTTAATAAGCCTATTTATTGAGCCTATTTAATAAGCCTATTTAATAAGCCTATTTATTGAGCCTATTTAATAAGCCTGTTTATTGAGCCTATTTAATAAGCCTATTTATTGAGCCTATTTAATAAGCCTATTTATTGAGCCTATTTAATAAGCCGATTTAATAAGTCTATCTAATAAGCCTATTTAATAAGCCTATTTAATAAGCCTATTTATTGAGCCTACTTAATAAACCTATTTAATAAGCCTATTTATTGAGCCTATTTAATAAGTCTATTTAATAAGCCTATTTAATAAGCCTATTTAATAAGTATTTAATGAGCCTATTTAATAAGTCTATTTAATAAGCCTATTTAATCAGAATCAGAAATCAGAATCAGAAAGGGTTTTATTCGCCATGTAAGTTCACACCGACACGGAATTTACTTTGGCAGGATGGTGCATACATTCAACATATAGGAATCTAAAATCTTAAATAAGTTTTAAACAAGTCTTACTATAATAAGGGTTAAAAGTCTAACACTAAGGGGCTGAAGTATATAAAATTAAATAAATATCGAATATAAAATAGCTTTAAGATATCATTTAAAAATAAAAAATACAAATAGGGAAACATAGTTAATATCAGCAACGTGTCGTTATGTAGATCAAATGTTAAAAACAGTGTTAGCCCTTGGCCTTGTTTAACAGGCCAGCAGCAGATGGGAAGAAACTGTTTTTATGGCGTGAGGTTTTGGTCCTGATGGACCGAAGCCTTCTGCCGGAGGGGAGTAGCTGAAACAGAGAGTGTCCAGGGTGGGAGAAATCGGCCATAATCTTCCTCGCTCGCCTCATAGACCTTGTCGTGTGCAGGTCCTCGAGGGTCGGTAGATTGCAGGCAATTACCTTCTCAGCAGTGTGGATGATACGCTGCAGTCTGCTCTTGTCCTTGGCAGTGGCAGCAGCGTACCAGACGGTTATGGAGGAGGTGAGGATGGATTCAATGATCGCTGTATAGAATTGCACCATCATTGTCTTTGGCAGGTTGAATTTCTTCAGCTGCCGTAGAAAGTACATCCTCTGTTGAGCTTTCTTGGTGAGGGAGCTGATGTTCAATTCCCACTTGAGGTCCCGGGAGAGAATAGTGCCCAGGAAGCGGAAGGACTCTACAATTTTTACTGGGGAGTCTAACAGGGTGATGGGGGTGAGTGGTGCTGTATTCTTCCTGAAGTCCACAACCATCTCAACTGTCTTTAGAGCATTTAGCTCTAAGTTGTTCTGGCTACACCAGGTCACCAGATTGTCAGCTTCCCACCTATAGTCAGACTCATCCCCACCAGAGATCAGCCCAATGAGGGTGGTGTCATCCGCAAACTTCAATAGTTTGACGGACAGATGATTGGAGGTGCAGCTGTTGGTATACAGGGAGAAGAGCAGAGGGGAAAGGACGCAGCCCTGAGGAGTTCCGGTGCTGATGGACCTGGAGCCAGAGACTTGTGTTCCCAGCTTAACGCACTGCTTCCTGTCAGACAGGAAGTCTGTGATCCATTTACAGGTGGTGTATGGCACGTTCAGCTGGAAGAGCTTGTCCTGAAGCAGGGCAGGGATGATGGTGTTGAAGGCAGAGCTGAAGTCCACAAACAGGATCCTGGCGTAGGATGCTGGGGCGTCCAGATGCTGTAGGGTGAAGTGGAGGGCCATGTTAACTGCATCGTCCACAGACCTGTTGGCTCTGTAGGCAAACTGAAGGGGGTCCAGGAGAGGGTCTGTGATGGCTTTGAGGTGTGCCAGGACCAGGCGCTCAAAAGACTTCATTACCACAGATGTAAGGGCGACCGGTCTGTAATCATTTAGTCCTGTTGGCCTTAGCTTTTTGGGCACAGGGATGATGGTGGAGGACTTGAGACAGGCTGGTACATGGCATGTCTCCAGGGAGGTGTTAAAGATGTTGGTGAACACCGGAGACAGCTGGTCAGCGCAGTGCCTGAGGGTGGCTGGAGAGACAGAGTCCGGCCCGGCTGCTTTGCGTGGATTCTGCCTCTTGAAAAGTCTATTAACTTCTCCCTCCTGAAAGGAGATAGTCGTCTCTGTAGTATTGGTGGGGGATGGGGCCTCTTGGGTTGGAAGGGGTGGTTCAGGACAGTCCAATTGTCTTTCAAATCTACAGTAGAACTCGTTCAGGTCGTTGGCTAGGCGGGAGTCGTTAGTGGTGTGGGGGGCTCTGGGTTTGTAGTTGGTGATCTGCCTGAGCCCTCTCCAGACAGAAGCAGCGTCGTTTGTAGAGAACTGGTGTTTTAGTCTCTCTGAGTACAGTCGTTTAGCCTCTCTCACCGCTTTGCTAAACCTGTTCTTCGACTCCTTGAATCTGTCTCTATCTCCACTCCTAAACGCTTCCTCCTTCTCCAACCTCAACCTTCTGAGCTTTGCTGAGAACCAGGGCTTATTGTTGTTAAAGTTCACCCTGGTACGTGTTGGGATACAGCAGTCCTCACAGAAGCTGATGTAGGACGTCACAGCCTCTGTGAGTTCATCCAGACTATTGGTAGCAGTCGTGAACATATCCCAGTCAGTACAGTCTAAGCACGCCCGCAAATCTTCCACAGCCTCACTGGTCCACTGTTTAGATGTCCTCACAGCAGGTTTACAGAGTTTTAGTTTCTGCCTGTATGCAGGAATCAGGTGGACCATGGCATGGTCAGAGTGTCCTAGTGCTGCTCGGGGGACGGCGTGGTAGGCTCTACTGACTGTAGTGTAACAGTGATCCAGAGTGTTCCCTTCTCTGGTTGGGCATTTAATGAATTGTATGTATTTGGGGAGTTCGTGGCTGAGATTACCTTTGTTAAAGTCGCCAAGTACGATAACCAACGAATCTGGATTTGCTCGCTCCACACTCAGAATCTGATCGGCGAGCATGCGTTGGGCCTCTTTAACCTGAGGACAAGGCGGCAAATAAACTCCGACCAAAATGAGCGACGCGAACTCGCGAGGCGAGTAAAACGGTTTACAGGTTATAAAAATTGATTCAAGGAGTGGAGAACAATGTTGCAGAATCACTGTGACATCTACACACCAGCCACTGTTAATAGGCCTATTTAATAAGTCTAAGTTGCTTAAATAAGCCTATTTAATAAGAGTATTTAATAGGCCTATTTAATAAGCCTAAGTTGCTGAAATAAGCCTATTTAATATGCCTAAGTTGCTGAATAAGCCTATTTAATAAGCCTAAGTTGCTGAAATAAGCCTATTTAATAAGTCTAAGTTGCTGAAATAAGGCTATTTAATAAGCCTAAGTTGCTGAAATAAGCCTTTTTAATCAGCGTAAGTTGCTGAAATAAGGCTATTTAATAAGTCTAAGTTGCTGAAATAAGCCTATTTAATAAGGCTTTTTAATAAGTCTAAGTTGCTGAAATAAACCTATTTAATAAGCCTAAGTTGCTAAAATAAGCCTATTTAATGAGGCTATTTAATAAGTCTATTTAATGAGCCTATTTAATAAGCCTATTTAATAAGCCTATTTAATAAGCCTATTTAATACGCCTAATTAATAAACATATTTAATAAGTATTTAATGAGCCTATTTAATAAGTCTATTTAATAAGCCTTTTTAATAAGCCTATTTAATAAATCTATTTAATAAGCCTATTTAATAAGTCTATTTAATAAGTCTATTTAATAAGCCTATTTAATAAGTATTTAATGAGCCTATTTAATAAGCCTATTTATTGAGCCTATTTAATAAGCCTATTTATTGAGCCTATTTTATAAGCCTATTTATTGAGCCTATTTAATAAGCCTATTTATTGAGCCTATTTAATAAGCCTATTTAATAAGTCTATTTAATAAGCCTATTTAATAAGCCTATTTAATAAGCCTATTTAATAAGCCTATTTAATAAGCCTATTTATTGAGCCTATTTAATAAGTCTATTTAATAAGCCTACTTAATAAGTCTATTTAATAATTATTTAATGAGCCTATTTAATAAGCCTATTTAATAAGCCTATTCATTGAGCCTATTTTATAAGCCTATTTATTGAGCCTATTTAATAAGCCTATTTATTGAGCCTATTTAATAAGCCTATTTATTGAGCCTATTTAATAAGTCTATTTAATAAGCCTATTTATTGAGCCTATTTAATAAGCCTATTTAATAAGCCTATTTATTGAGCTTATTTAATAAGTCTATTTAATAAGCCTATTTAATAAGCCTATTTAATAAGTATTTAATGAGCCTATTTAATAAGTCTATTTAATAAGCCTATTTAATAAGGCTATTTAATTAGCCTAAGTTGCTGAAATAAGCCTATTTAATAAGCCTATTTAATAGGCCTATTTAATAAGTCTAAGTTGCTGAAATAAGCCTATTTATTAAGCCTAAGTTTCTGAATGAGCCTATTTAATAAGCCTAAGTTGCTGAAATAAGCTTATTTAATAAGCCTAAGTTGCTGAACAAGCCTATTTAATAAGCCTAAGTTGCTGAATAAACCTATTTAATAAGTCTAAGTTGCTGAAATAAGCCTATTCAATAAGGCTATTTAATAAGCCTAAGTTGCTGAAATAAGCCTATTTAATAAGCCTATTTAATAAGCCTATTTAATAAGTATTTAATGAGGCTATTTAATAAGCCTATTTAATAAGTCTATTCAATAAGTCTATTTAATAAGCCTATTTAATACGCCTATTTATTGAGCCTATTTAATAAGCCTGTTTATTGAGCCTATTTAATAAGCCTATTTATTGAGCCCATTTAATAAGCCTATTTAATAAGCCTATTTATTGAGCCTATTTAATAAGCCTGTTTATTGAGCCTATTTAATACGCCTATTTATTGAGCCTATTTAATAAGCCTATTTATTGAGCCTATTTAATAAGCCGATTTAATAAGTCTATCTAATAAGCCTATTTAATAAGCCTATTTAATAAGCCTATTTATTGAGCCTACTTAATAAGCCTATTTAATAAGCCTGTTTATTGAGCCTATTTAATACGCCTATTTATTGAGCCTATTTAATAAGCCTATTTATTGAGCCTATTTAATAAGCCGATTTAATAAGTCTATCTAATAAGCCTATTTAATAAGCCTATTTAATAAGCCTATTTATTGAGCCTACTTAATAAGCCTATTTAATAAGCCTATTTATTGAGCCTATTTAATAAGTCTATTTAATAAGCCTATTTAATAAGCCTATTTAATAAGTATTTAATGAGCCTATTTAATAAGTCTATTTAATAATCCTATTTAATAGGCCTATTTAATAAGTCTAAGTTGCTTAAATAAGCCTATTTAATAAGCCTATTTAATAGGCCTATTTAATAAGCCTAAGTTGCTGAAATAAGCCTATTTAATATGCCTAAGTTGCTGAATAAGCCTATTTAATAAGCCTAAGTTGCTGAAATAAGCCTATTTAATAAGTCTAAGTTGCTGAAATAAGGCTATTTAATAAGCCTAAGTTGCTGAAATAAGCCTATTTAATAAGCCTAAGTTGCTGAAATAAGGCTATTTAATAAGTCTAAGTTGCTGAAATAAGCCTATTTAATAAGCCTAAGTTGCTGAAATAAGTATATTTAATAAGCATAAGTTGCTGAAATAAGCCTATTTAATGAGTCTAAGTTGCTGAAATAAGGCTATTTAATAAGTCTAAGTTGCTGAAATAAGCCTATTTAATAAGGCTATTTAATAAGTCTAAGTTGCTGAAATAAACCTATTTAATAAGCCTAAGTTGCTAAAATAAGCCTATTTAATAAGCCTATTTAATAAGCCTATTTATTGAGCCTATTTAATAAGTCTATTTAATAAGCCTACTTAATAAGCCTATTTAATAATTATTTAATGAGCCTATTTAATAAGCCTATTTAATAAGCCTATTCATTGAGCCTATTTTATAAGCCTATTTATTGAGCCTATTTAATAAGCCTATTTATTGAGCCTATTTAATAAGCCTATTTATTGAGCCTATTTAATAAGTCTATTTAATAAGCCTATTTATTGAGCCTATTTAATAAGCCTATTTAATAAGCCTATTTATTGAGCTTATTTAATAAGTCTATTTAATAAGTCTATTTAATAAGCCTATTTAATAAGTATTTAATGAGCCTATTTAATAAGTCTATTTAATAAGCCTATTTAATAAGGCTATTTAATTAGCCTAAGTTGCTGAAATAAGCCTATTTAATAAGCCTATTTAATAGGCCTATTTAATAAGTCTAAGTTGCTGAAATAAGCCTATTTAATAAGCCTAAGTTTCTGAATGAGCCTATTTAATAAGCCTAAGTTGCTGAAATAAGCTTATTTAATAAGCCTAAGTTGCTGAACAAGCCTATTTAATAAGCCTAAGTTGCTGAATAAACCTATTTAATAAGTCTAAGTTGCTGAAATAAGCCTATTCAATAAGGCTATTTAATAAGCCTAAGTTGCTGAAATAAGCCTATTTAATAAGCCTATTTAATAAGCCTATTTAATAAGTATTTAATGAGGCTATTTAACAAGCCTATTTAATAAGTCTATTCAATAAGTCTATTTAATAAGCCTATTTAATACGCCTATTTATTGAGCCTATTTAATAAGCCTGTTTATTGAGCCTATTTAATAAGCCTATTTATTGAGCCCATTTAATAAGCCTATTTAATAAGCCTATTTATTGAGCCTATTTAATAAGCCTGTTTATTGAGCCTATTTAATACGCCTATTTATTGAGCCTATTTATTGAGCCTATTTAATAAGCCGATTTAATAAGTCTATCTAATAAGCCTATTTAATAAGCCTATTTAATAAGCCTATTTAATAAGCCTACTTAATAAACCTATTTAATAAGCCTATTTATTGAGCCTATTTAATAAGTCTATTTAATAAGCCTATTTAATAAGCCTATTTAATAAGTATTTAATGAGCCTATTTAATAAGTCTATTTAATAAGCCTATTTAATCAGAATCAGAAATCAGAATCAGAAAGGGTTTTATTCGCCATGTAAGTTCACACCGACACGGAATTTACTTTGGCAGGATGGTGCATACATTCAACATATAGGAATCTAAAATCTTAAATAAGTTTTAAACAAGTCTTACTATAATAAGGGTTAAAAGTCTAACACTAAGGGGCTGAAGTATATAAAATTAAATAAATATCGAATATAAAATAGCTTTAAGATATCATTTAAAAATAAAAAATACAAATAGGGAAACATAGTTAATATCAGCAACGTGTCGTTATGTAGATCAAATGTTAAAAACAGTGTTAGCCCTTGGCCTTGTTTAACAGGCCAGCAGCAGATGGGAAGAAACTGTTTTTATGGCGTGAGGTTTTGGTCCTGATGGACCGAAGCCTTCTGCCGGAGGGGAGTAGCTGAAACAGAGAGTGTCCAGGGTGGGAGAAATCGGCCATAATCTTCCTCGCTCGCCTCATAGACCTTGTCGTGTGCAGGTCCTCGAGGGTCGGTAGATTGCAGGCAATTACCTTCTCAGCAGTGTGGATGATACGCTGCAGTCTGCTCTTGTCCTTGGCAGTGGCAGCAGCGTACCAGACGGTTATGGAGGAGGTGAGGATGGATTCAATGATCGCTGTATAGAATTGCACCATCATTGTCTTTGGCAGGTTGAATTTCTTCAGCTGCCGTAGAAAGTACATCCTCTGTTGAGCTTTCTTGGTGAGGGAGCTGATGTTCAATTCCCACTTGAGGTCCCGGGAGAGAATAGTGCCCAGGAAGCGGAAGGACTCTACAATTTTTACTGGGGAGTCTAACAGGGTGATGGGGGTGAGTGGTGCTGTATTCTTCCTGAAGTCCACAACCATCTCAACTGTCTTTAGAGCATTTAGCTCTAAGTTGTTCTGGCTACACCAGGTCACCAGATTGTCAGCTTCCCACCTATAGTCAGACTCATCCCCACCAGAGATCAGCCCAATGAGGGTGGTGTCATCCGCAAACTTCAATAGTTTGACGGACAGATGATTGGAGGTGCAGCTGTTGGTATACAGGGAGAAGAGCAGAGGGGAAAGGACGCAGCCCTGAGGAGTTCCGGTGCTGATGGACCTGGAGCCAGAGACTTGTGTTCCCAGCTTAACGCACTGCTTCCTGTCAGACAGGAAGTCTGTGATCCATTTACAGGTGGTGTATGGCACGTTCAGCTGGAAGAGCTTGTCCTGAAGCAGGGCAGGGATGATGGTGTTGAAGGCAGAGCTGAAGTCCACAAACAGGATCCTGGCGTAGGATGCTGGGGCGTCCAGATGCTGTAGGGTGAAGTGGAGGGCCATGTTAACTGCATCGTCCACAGACCTGTTGGCTCTGTAGGCAAACTGAAGGGGGTCCAGGAGAGGGTCTGTGATGGCTTTGAGGTGTGCCAGGACCAGGCGCTCAAAAGACTTCATTACCACAGATGTAAGGGCGACCGGTCTGTAATCATTTAGTCCTGTTGGCCTTAGCTTTTTGGGCACAGGGATGATGGTGGAGGACTTGAGACAGGCTGGTACATGGCATGTCTCCAGGGAGGTGTTAAAGATGTTGGTGAACACCGGAGACAGCTGGTCAGCGCAGTGCCTGAGGGTGGCTGGAGAGACAGAGTCCGGCCCGGCTGCTTTGCGTGGATTCTGCCTCTTGAAAAGTCTATTAACTTCTCCCTCCTGAAAGGAGATAGTCGTCTCTGTAGTATTGGTGGGGGATGGGGCCTCTTGGGTTGGAAGGGGTGGTTCAGGACAGTCCAATTGTCTTTCAAATCTACAGTAGAACTCGTTCAGGTCGTTGGCTAGGCGGGAGTCGTTAGTGGTGTGGGGGGCTCTGGGTTTGTAGTTGGTGATCTGCCTGAGCCCTCTCCAGACAGAAGCAGCGTCGTTTGTAGAGAACTGGTGTTTTAGTCTCTCTGAGTACAGTCGTTTAGCCTCTCTCACCGCTTTGCTAAACCTGTTCTTCGACTCCTTGAATCTGTCTCTATCTCCACTCCTAAACGCTTCCTCCTTCTCCAACCTCAACCTTCTGAGCTTTGCTGAGAACCAGGGCTTATTGTTGTTAAAGTTCACCTAAGTTGCTGAAATAAAGCTATTTAATAAGTCTAAGTTGCTGAAATAAGCCTTTTTAATCAGCGTAAGTTTCTGAAATAAGCCTATTTAATAATCCCAAGTTGCTGAAATAAGCCTACTTAATTAGGCTATTTAATAATCCTAAGTTGCTGAAATAAGCCTATTTAATAAGCGATAGTTGCTGAAATAAGGCTATTTAATAAGTCTAAGTTGCTGAAATAAGCCTATTTAATAAGCCTAAGTTGCTGAAATAAGCCTATTTAATAAGCCTATTTAATAAGCCTAAGTTGCTGACGTAAGCCTATTTAATAAGCCTATTTAATAAGCATATTTAATAAGTCTAAGTTGCTGAAATAAGCCTATTTAATAAGCATATTTAATAGGCCTATTTAATAAGTCTAAGTTGCTGAAATAAGCCTATTTAATAAGCCTAAGTTGCTGAATGAGCCCATTTAATAAGCCTAAGTTGCTGAAATAAGCCTATTTAATAAGCCTAAGTTGCTGAATAAGCCTATTTAATAAGCCTAAGTTGCTGAATAAACCTATTTAATAAGTCTAAGTTTCTGAAATAAGCCTATTTAATAAGGCTATTTAATAAGCCTAAGTTGCTGAATAAGCCTATTTAATAAGTCTAAGTTGCTGAAATAAGGCTATTTAATAAGTTTAAGTTGCTGAAATAATCCTATTTAATAAGGCTATTTAATGAGCCTAAGTTGCTGAAATAAGCCTATTTAATAAGCCTAAGTTTCTGAACTAAGCCTATTTAAAATGTATATTTAATAAGTCTAAGTTGCTGAAATAAACCTATTTAAAAATGATATTTAATAAGCCTAAGTTGCTGAAATAAACCTGTTTAATAAGGCTATTTAATAAGCATAAGTTGCTGAAATAAGCTTATTTAATAAGCCTAAGTTGCTGAAATAAGCCTATTTAATAAGGCTATTTAATAAGCCTCAGTTGCTGAAATAAACCTATTTAATAAGCCTAAGTTGCTAAAATAAGCCTATTTAATGAGGCTATTTAATAAGTCTATTTAATAAGCCTATTTAATAAGCCTATTTAATAAGTCTATTTAATAAGCCTATTTAATACACCTATTTAATAAACATATTTAATAAGTATTTAATGAGCCTATTTAATAAGTCTATTTAATAAGCCTTTTTAATAAGCCTATTTAATAAGTCTATTTAATAAGCCTATTTAATAAGTCTATTTAATAAGTCTATTTCATAAGCCTATTTAATAAGTATTTAATGAGCCTATTTAATAAGCCTATTTATTGAGCCTATTTAATAAGCCTATTTATTGAGCCTATTCAATAAGCCTATTTATTGAGCCTATTTAATAAACCTATTTATTGAGCCTATTTAATAAGCCTATTTCATAAGCCTATTTAATAAGCCTATTTAATAAGCCAATTAATAAGCCTATTTATTGAGCCTATTTAATAAGCCTATTTAATAAGCCTATTTATTGAGCCTATTTAATAAGTCTATTTAATAAGCCTATTTAATAAGCCTATTTAATACGCCTATTTAATAAGCCTATTTAATACACCTATTTAATAAACATATTTAATAAGTATTTAATGAGCCTATTTAATACGTCTATTTAATAAGCCTTTTTAATAAGCCTATTTAATAAGTCTATTTAATAAGCCTATTTAATAAGTCTATTTAATAAGTCTATTTAATAAGCCTATTTAATAAGTATTTAATGAGCCTATTTAATAAGCCTATTTATTGAGCCTATTTAATAAGCCTATTTATTGAGCCTATTCAATAAGCCTATTTATTGAGCCTATTTAATAAGCCTATTTATTGAGCCTATTTAATAAGCCTATTTCATAAGCCTATTTAATAAGCCTATTTAATAAGCCAATTAATAAGCCTATTTATTGAGCCTATTTAATAAGCCTATTTAATAAGCCTATTTATTGAGCCTATTTAATAAGTCTATTTAATAAGCCTATTTAATAAGCCTATTTAATAAGTATTTAATGAGCCTGTTTAATAAGTCTATTTAATAAGCCTATTTAATAGGCCTATTTAAAAAGTCTAAGTTGCTGAAATAAGCCTATTTAATAAGCCTATTTAATAGGCCTATTTAATAAGTCTAAGTTGCTGAAATAAGCCTATTTAATAAGCCTAAGTTTCTGAATGATCCTATTTAATAAGCCTAAGTTGCTGAAATAAGCCTATTTAATAAGCCTAAGTTGCTGAATAAGCCTATTTAATAAGCCTAAGTTGCTGAATAAACCTATTTAATACGTCTAAGTTGCTGAAATAAGCCTATTTAATAAGGCTATTTAATAAGCCTAAGTTGCTGAAATAAGCCTATTTAATAAGCCTATTTAATAAGCCTATTTAATAAGTATTTAATGAGGCTATTTAATGAGGCTATTTAATAAGCCTATTTAATAAGCCTATTTAATAAGCCTATTTAATACGCCTATTTAATAAACATATTTAATAAGTATTTAATGAGCCTATTTAATAAGTCTATTTAATAAGCCTATTTAATAAGTCTATTTAAGAGGTCTATTTAATAAGCCTATTTAATAAGTATTTAATGAGCCTATTTAATAAGCCTATTTATTGAGCCTATTTAATGAGCCTATTTATTGAGCCTATTTAATAAGCCTATTTATTGAGCCTATTTAATAAGCCTATTTATTAAGCCTATTTAATAAGCCTATTTAATAAGTCTATTTAATAAGCCTATTTAATAAGGCTATTTAATAAGCCTATTTATTGAGCCTTTTTAATAAGCCAATTTAATACGTCTATTTATTGAGCCTTTTTAATAAGTCTAATTAATAAGCCTATTTAATAAGCCTATTTAATAAGTATTTAATGAGCCTATTTAATAAGTCTATTTAATAAGCCTATTTAATAGGCCTATTTAATAAGTCTAAGTTGCTGAAATAAGCCTATTTAATAAGCCTATTTAATAGGCCTATTTAATAAGTCTAAGTTGCTGAAATAAGCCTATTTAATAAGCCTAAGTTTCTGAATGAGCCTATTTAATAAGCCTAAGTTGCTGAAATAAGCCTATTTAATAAGCCTAAGTTGCTGAATAAACCTATTTAATAAGCCTAAGTTGCTGAATAAACCTATCTAATAAGTCTAAGTTGCTGAAATAAGCCTATTTAATAAGGCTATTTAATAAGCCTAAGTTGCTGAATAAGCCTATTTAATAAGGCTATTTAATGAGCCTAAGTTGCTGAAATAAGACTATTTAATAAGCCTAAGTTGCTGAAATAAGCCTATTTAATGAGGCTATTTAATAAGTCTATTTAATAAGCCTATTTAATAAGCCTATTTAATAAGCCTATTTAATAAGCCTATTTAATACGCTTATTTAATAAACATATTTAATAAGTATTTAATGAGCCTATTTAATAAATCTATTTAATAAGCCTTTTAATAAGCCTATTTAATAAGTCTATTTAATAAGCCTATTTAATAAGTCTATTCAATAAGTCTATTTAATAAGCCTATTTAATAAGTATTTATTGAGCCTATTTAATAAGCCTATTTATTGAGCCTATTTAATAAGCCTATTTATTGAGCCTATTTAATACGCCTATTTATTGAGCCTATTTAATAAGCCTATTTAATAAGTCTATTTAATAAGCCTATTTAATAAGCCTATATAAAAACCTATTTATTGAGCCTATTTAATAAGCCTATTTAATAAGCCTATTTATTGAGCCTATTTAATAAGTCTATTTAATAAGCCTATTTAATAAGCCTATTTAATAAGTGTTTAATGAGCCTATTTAATAAGTCTATTTAATAAGCCTGTTTAATAAGGCTATTTAATGAGCCTAAGTTGCTGAAATAAGCCTATTTAATAAGCCTATTTAATAGGCCTATTTAATAAGTCTAAGTTGCTGAAATAAGCCTATTTAATAAGCCTAAGTTTCTGAATGAGCCTATTTAATAAGCATAAGTTGCTGAAATAAGCCTAATTAATAAGCCTAAGTTGCTGAATAAGCCTATTTAATAAGCCTAAGTTGCTGAATAAACCTATTTAATAAGTCTAAGTTGCTGAAATAAGCCTATTTAATAAGGCTATTTAATAAGCCTAAGTTGCTGAAATAAGCCTATTTAATAAGCCTATATAAAAACCTATTTATTGAGCCTATTTAATAAGCCTATTTAATAAGTCTATTTAATAAGCCTATTTAATAAGTCTATTTAATAAGTCTATTTAATAAGCCTATTTAATAAGTATTTAATGAGCCTATTTAATAAGTCTATTTATTGAGCCTATTTAATAGGCCTATTTAATAAGTCTAAGTTGCTGAAATAAGCCTATTTAATAGGCCTATTTAATAGGCCTATTTAATAAGCCTAAGTTTTTGAAATAAGCATATTTAATTAGTCTAAGTTGCTGAAATAAGGCTATTTAAAAAGCCTAAGTTGCTGAAATAAGCCTATTTAATAAGCCTAAGTTGCTGAAATAAGGCTGTTTAATAAGTCTAAGTTGCTGAAATAAGCCTATTTAATAAGCCTAAGTTGCTGAAATAAGTATATTTAATAAGCATAAGTTGCTGAAATAAGCCTATTTAATAAGCCTATTTAATAGGCCTATTTAATAAGTCTAAGTTGCTGAAATAAGCCTATTTAATAAGCCTAAGTTGCTGAATAAGCCTATTTAATAAGCCTAAGTTGCTGAATAAACCTATTTAATAAGTCTAAGTTGCTGAAATAAGCCTATTTAATAAGGCTATTTAATAAGCCTAAGTTGCTGAAATAAGCCTATTTAATAAGCCTTTTTAATAAGCCTATTTAATAAGTCTATTTAATAAGCCTATTTAATAAGTCTATTTAATAAGTCTATTTAATAAGCCTATTTAATAAGTATTTAATGAGCCTATTTAATAAGTCTATTTATTGAGCCTATTTAATAGGCCTATTTAATAAGTCTAAGTTGCTGAAATAAGCCTATTTAATAGGCCTATTTAATAGGCCTATTTAATAAGCCTAAGTTGTTGAAATAAGCATATTTAATAAGTCTAAGTTGCTGAAATAAGGCTATTTAAAAAGCCTAAGTTGCTGAAATAAGCCTATTTAATAAGCCTAAGTTGCTGAAATAAGGCTGTTTAATAAGTCTAAGTTGCTGAAATAAGCCTATTTAATAAGCCTAAGTTGCTGAAATAAGTATATTTAATAAGCATAAGTTGCTGAAATAAGCCTATTTAATAAGTCTAAGTTGCTGAAATAAGGCTATTTAATAAGTCTAAGTTGCTGAAATAAGCCTTTTAAATCAGCGTAAGTTGCTGAAATAAGCCTATTTAATAAGCCTAAGTTGCTGAAATAAGTATATTTAATAAGCATAAGTTGCTGAAATAAGCGTATTTAATAAGCCCAAGTTGCTGAAATAAGCCTACTTAATTAGGTTATTTAATAAGCCTAAGTTGATGAAATAAGCCTATTTAATAAGAGTAAGTTGCTGAAATAAGGCTATTTAATAAGTCTAAGTTGCTGAAATAAGCCTATTTAATAAGCCTAAGTTGCTGAAATAAGCCTATTTAATAAGCCTATTTAATAAGCCTAAGTTGCTGAAGTAAGCCTATTTAATAAGCCTATTTAATAGGCATATTTAATAAGTCTAAGTTGCTGAAATAAGCCTATTTAATAAGCATATTTAATAGGCCTATTTAATAAGTCTAAGTTGCTGAAATAAGCCTATTTAATAAGCCTAAGTTGCTGAATGAGCCCATTTAATAAGCCTAAGTTGCTGAAATAAGCCTATTTAATAAGCCTAAGTTGCTGAATAAGCCTATTTAATAAGCCTAAGTTGCTGAATAAACCTATTTAATAAGTCTAAGTTTCTGAAATAAGCCTATTTAATAAGGCTATTTAATAAGCCTAAGTTGCTGATTAAGCCTATTTAATAAGTCTAAGTTGCTGAAATAAGGCTATTTAATAAGGCCATTTAATGAGCCTAAGTTGCTGAAATAAGCCTATTTAATAAGCCTAAGTTTCTGAATTAAGCCTATTTAATAAGGCTATTTAATAAGCCTAAGTTGCTGAAATAAACCTATTTAATAAGCCTAAGTTGCTAAAATAAGCCTATTTAATGAGGCTATTTAATAAGTCTATTTAATATGCCTATTTAATACGCCTATTTAATAAGCCTATTTAATACGCCTATTTAATAAACATATTTAATAAGTATTTAATGAGCCTATTTAATAAGTCTATTTAATAAGCCTTTTTAATAAGCCTATTTAATAAGTCTATTTAATAAGCCTATTTAATAAGTCTATTTAATAAGTCTATTTAATAAGCCTATTTAATAAGTATTTAATGAGCCTATTTAATAAGCCTATTTATTGAGCCTATTTAATAAGCCTATTTATTGAGCCTATTCAATAAGCCTATTTATTGAGCCTATTTAATAAGCCTATTTATTGAGCCTATTTAATAAGCCTATTTCATAAGCCTATTTAATAATCCTATTTAATAAGCCTATTTATTGAGCCTATATAATAAGCCTATTTAATAAGCCTATTTATTGAGCCTATTTAATAAGTCTATTTAATAAGCCTATTTAATAAGCCTATTTAAGAAGTATTTAATGAGCCTATTTAATAAGTCTATTTAATAAGCCTATTTAATAAGCCTATTTAATAAGTATTTAATGAGGCTATTTAATAAGCCTATTGAATAAGCCTATTTAATAAGCCTATTTAATAAGCCTATTTAATACGCCTATTTAATAAACATATTTAATAAGTATTTAATGAGCCTATTTAATAAGTCTATTTAATAAGCCTATTTAATAAGTCTATTTAAGTAGTCTATTTAATAAGCCTATTTAATAAGTATTTAATGAGCCTATTTAATAAGCCTATTTATTGAGCCTATTTAATGAGCCTATTTATTGAGCCTATTTAATAAGCCTATTTATTGAGCCTATTTAATAAGCCTATTTATTGCGCCTATTTAATAAGCCTATTTAATAAGTCTATTTAATAAGCCTATTTAATAAGCCTATTTAATAAGCCTATTTATTGAGCCTATTTAATAAGCCAATTTAATAAGTCTATTTATTGAGCCTTTTTAATAAGTCTATTTAATAAGCTTATTTAATAAGCCTATTTAATAAGTATTTAATGAGCCTATTTAATAAGTCTATTTAATAAGCCTATTTAATAGGCCTATTTAATAAGTCTAAGTTGCTGAAATAAGCCTATTTAATAAGCCTATTTAATAGGCCTATTTAATAAGCCTAAGTTGATGAAATAAGCCTATTTAATAAGAGTAAGTTGCTGAAATAAGGCTATTTAATAAGTCTAAGTTGCTGAAATAAGCCTATTTAATAAGCCTAAGTTGCTGAAATAAGCCTATTTAATAAGCCTATTTAATAAGCCTAAGTTGCTGAAGTAAGCCTATTTAATAAGCCTATTTAATAGGCATATTTAATAAGTCTAAGTTGCTGAAATAAGCCTATTTAATAAGCATATTTAATAGGCCTATTTAATAAGTCTAAGTTGCTGAAATAAGCCTATTTAATAAGCCTAAGTTGCTGAATGAGCCCATTTAATAAGCCTAAGTTGCTGAAATAAGCCTATTTAATAAGCCTAAGTTGCTGAATAAGCCTATTTAATAAGCCTAAGTTGCTGAATAAACCTATTTAATAAGTCTAAGTTTCTGAAATAAGCCTATTTAATAAGGCTATTTAATAAGCCTAAGTTGCTGATTAAGCCTATTTAATAAGTCTAAGTTGCTGAAATAAGGCTATTTAATAAGGCCATTTAATGAGCCTAAGTTGCTGAAATAAGCCTATTTAATAAGCCTAAGTTTCTGAATTAAGCCTATTTAATAAGGCTATTTAATAAGCCTAAGTTGCTGAAATAAACCTATTTAATAAGCCTAAGTTGCTAAAATAAGCCTATTTAATGAGGCTATTTAATAAGTCTATTTAATATGCCTATTTAATACGCCTATTTAATAAGCCTATTTAATACGCCTATTTAATAAACATATTTAATAAGTATTTAATGAGCCTATTTAATAAGTCTATTTAATAAGCCTTTTTAATAAGCCTATTTAATAAGTCTATTTAATAAGCCTATTTAATAAGTCTATTTAATAAGTCTATTTAATAAGCCTATTTAATAAGTATTTAATGAGCCTATTTAATAAGCCTATTTATTGAGCCTATTTAATAAGCCTATTTATTGAGCCTATTCAATAAGCCTATTTATTGAGCCTATTTAATAAGCCTATTTATTGAGCCTATTTAATAAGCCTATTTCATAAGCCTATTTAATAATCCTATTTAATAAGCC
Organism: Petromyzon marinus; assembly: GCF_048934315.1. Classification (NCBI taxonomy): domain Eukaryota; kingdom Metazoa; phylum Chordata; class Hyperoartia; order Petromyzontiformes; family Petromyzontidae; genus Petromyzon; species Petromyzon marinus. Next base: position 5,677,509 of record NW_027423002.1, read on the forward strand.
TATTTATTGAGCCTATATAATAAGCCTATTTAATAAGCCTATTTATTGAGCCTATTTAATAAGTCTATTTAATAAGCCTATTTAATAAGCCTATTTAAGAAGTATTTAATGAGCCTATTTAATAAGTCTATTTAATAAGCCTATTTAATAAGCCTATTTAATAAGTATTTAATGAGGCTATTTAATAAGCCTATTGAATAAGCCTATTTAATAAGCCTATTTAATAAGCCTATTTAATACGCCTATTTAATAAACATATTTAATAAGTATTTAATGAGCCTATTTAATAAGTCTATTTAATAAGCCTATTTAATAAGTCTATTTAAGTAGTCTATTTAATAAGCCTATTTAATAAGTATTTAATGAGCCTATTTAATAAGCCTATTTATTGAGCCTATTTAATGAGCCTATTTATTGAGCCTATTTAATAAGCCTATTTATTGAGCCTATTTAATAAGCCTATTTATTGCGCCTATTTAATAAGCCTATTTAATAAGTCTATTTAATAAGCCTATTTAATAAGCCTATTTAATAAGCCTATTTATTGAGCCTATTTAATAAGCCAATTTAATAAGTCTATTTATTGAGCCTTTTTAATAAGTCTATTTAATAAGCTTATTTAATAAGCCTATTTAATAAGTATTTAATGAGCCTATTTAATAAGTCTATTTAATAAGCCTATTTAATAGGCCTATTTAATAAGTCTAAGTTGCTGAAATAAGCCTATTTAATAAGCCTATTTAATAGGCCTATTTAATAAGCCTAAGTTGATGAAATAAGCCTATTTAATAAGAGTAAGTTGCTGAAATAAGGCTATTTAATAAGTCTAAGTTGCTGAAATAAGCCTATTTAATAAGCCTAAGTTGCTGAAATAAGCCTATTTAATAAGCCTATTTAATAAGCCTAAGTTGCTGAAGTAAGCCTATTTAATAAGCCTATTTAATAGGCATATTTAATAAGTCTAAGTTGCTGAAATAAGCCTATTTAATAAGCATATTTAATAGGCCTATTTAATAAGTCTAAGTTGCTGAAATAAGCCTATTTAATAAGCCTAAGTTGCTGAATGAGCCCATTTAATAAGCCTAAGTTGCTGAAATAAGCCTATTTAATAAGCCTAAGTTGCTGAATAAGCCTATTTAATAAGCCTAAGTTGCTGAATAAACCTATTTAATAAGTCTAAGTTTCTGAAATAAGCCTATTTAATAAGGCTATTTAATAAGCCTAAGTTGCTGATTAAGCCTATTTAATAAGTCTAAGTTGCTGAAATAAGGCTATTTAATAAGGCCATTTAATGAGCCTAAGTTGCTGAAATAAGCCTATTTAATAAGCCTAAGTTTCTGAATTAAGCCTATTTAATAAGGCTATTTAATAAGCCTAAGTTGCTGAAATAAACCTATTTAATAAGCCTAAGTTGCTAAAATAAGCCTATTTAATGAGGCTATTTAATAAGTCTATTTAATATGCCTATTTAATACGCCTATTTAATAAGCCTATTTAATACGCCTATTTAATAAACATATTTAATAAGTATTTAATGAGCCTATTTAATAAGTCTATTTAATAAGCCTTTTTAATAAGCCTATTTAATAAGTCTATTTAATAAGCCTATTTAATAAGTCTATTTAATAAGTCTATTTAATAAGCCTATTTAATAAGTATTTAATGAGCCTATTTAATAAGCCTATTTATTGAGCCTATTTAATAAGCCTATTTATTGAGCCTATTCAATAAGCCTATTTATTGAGCCTATTTAATAAGCCTATTTATTGAGCCTATTTAATAAGCCTATTTCATAAGCCTATTTAATAATCCTATTTAATAAGCCTATTTATTGAGCCTATATAATAAGCCTATTTAATAAGCCTATTTATTGAGCCTATTTAATAAGTCTATTTAATAAGCCTATTTAATAAGCCTATTTAAGAAGCATTTAATGAGCCTATTTAATAAGTCTATTTAATAAGCCTATTTAATAAGCCTATTTAATAAGTATTTAATGAGGCTATTTAATAAGCCTATTGAATAAGCCTATTTAATAAGCCTATTTAATAAGCCTATTTAATACGCCTATTTAATAAACATATTTAATAAGTATTTAATGAGCCTATTTAATAAGTCTATTTAATAAGCCTATTTAATAAGTCTATTTAAGTAGTCTATTTAATAAGCCTATTTAATAAGTATTTAATGAGCCTATTTAATAAGCCTATTTATTGAGCCTATTTAATGAGCCTATTTATTGAGCCTATTTAATAAGCCTATTTATTGAGCCTATTTAATAAGCCTATTTATTGCGCCTATTTAATAAGCCTATTTAATAAGTCTATTTAATAAGCCTATTTAATAAGCCTATTTAATAAGCCTATTTATTGAGCCTATTTAATAAGCCAATTTAATAAGTCTATTTATTGAGCCTTTTTAATAAGTCTATTTAATAAGCTTATTTAATAAGCCTATTTAATAAGTATTTAATGAGCCTATTTAATAAGTCTATTTAATAAGCCTATTTAATAGGCCTATTTAATAAGTCTAAGTTGCTGAAATAAGCCTATTTAATAAGCCTATTTAATAGGCCTATTTAATAAGTCTAAGTTGCTGAAATAAGCCTATTTAATAAGCCTAAGTTTCTGAATGAGCCTATTTAATACGCCTAAGTTGCTGAAATAAGCCTATTTAATAAGCCTAAGTTGCTGAATAAGCCTATTTAATAAGCCTAAGTTGCTGAATAAACCTATCTAATAAGTCTAAGTTGCTGAAATAAGCCTATTTAATAAGGCTATTTAATAAGCCTAAGTTGCTGAATAAGCCTATTTAATAAGGCTATTTAATGAGCCTAAGTTGCTGAAATAAGACTATTTAATAAGCCTAAGTTTCTGAACTAAGCCTATTTAAAAAGGTATATTTAATAAGTCTAAGTTGCTGAAATAAACCTATTTAAAAATGCTATTTAATAAGCCTAAGTTTGTGAAATTAACCTGTTTAATAAGGCTATTTAATAAGCATAAGTTGCTGAAATAAGCTTATTTAATAAGCCTAAGTTGCTGAAATAAGCCTATTTAATAAGGCTCTTTAATAAGTCTAAGTTGCTGAAATAAACCTATTTAATAAGCCTACGTTGCTAAAATAAGCCTATTTAATGAGGCTATTTAATAAGTCTATTTAATAAGCCTATTTAATAAGCCTATTTAATGAGTCTATTTAATAAGTCTATTTAATAAGCCTATTTAATAAGTATTTAATGAGCCTATTTAATAAGCCTATTTATTGAGCCTATTTAATAAGCCTATTTATTGAGCCTATTTAATAAGCCTATTTATTGAGCCTATTTAATAAGCCTATTTATTGAGCCTATTTAATAAGCCTATTTCATAAGCCTATTTAATAAGCCTATTTAATAAGCCTATTTAATAAGCCTATTTATTGAGCCTATTTAATAAGCCTATTTAATATGCCTATTTATTGAGCCTATTTAATAAGTCTATTTAATAAGCCTATTTAATAGGCCTATTTAAAAAGTCTAAGTTGCTGAAATAAGCCTATTTAATAAGCCCATTTAATAGGCCTATTTAATAAGTCTAAGTTGCTGAAATAAGCCTATTTAATAAGCCTAAGTTTCTGAATGATCCTATTTAATAAGCCTAAGTTGCTGAAATAAGCCTATTTAATAAGCCTAAGTTGCTGAATAAGCCTATTTAATAAGCCTAAGTTGCTGAATAAACCTATTTAATAAGTCTAAGTTGCTGAAATAAGCCTATTTAATAAGGCTATTTAATAAGCCTAAGTTGCTGAAATAAGCCTATTTAATAAGCCTATTCAATAAGCCGATTTAATAAGTATTTAATGAGGCTATTTAATAAGCCTATTTAATAAGCCTATTTAATAAGCCTATTTAATACGCCTATTTAATAAACATATTTAATAATTATTTAATGAGCCTATTTAATAAGTCTATTTAATAAGCCTGTTTAATAAGCCTATTTAATAAGTCTATTTAATAAGCCTATTTAATAAGTCTATTTAAGAAGTCTATTTAATAAGCCTATTTAATAAGTATTTATAGAGCCTATTTAATAAGCCTATTTATTGAGCCTATTTAATGAGCCTATTTATTGAGCCTATTTAATAAGCCTATTTATTGAGCCTATTTAATAAGCCTATTTATTGAGCCTATTTAATAAGCCTATTTAATAAGTCTATTTAATAAGCCTATTTAATAAGCCTATTTAATGAGCCTATTTATTGAGCCTATTTAATAAGCCAATATAATAAGTCTATTTATTGAGCCTTTTTAATAAGTCTATTTTATAAGCCTATTTAATAAGCCTATTTAATAAGTATTTAATGAGCCTATTTAATAAGTCTATTTAATAAGCCTGTTTAATAGGCCTATTTAATAAGTCTAAGTTGCTGAAATAAGCCTATTTAATAAGCCTATTTAATAGGCCTATTTAATAAGTCTAAGTTACTGAAATAAGCCTATTTAATAAGCCTAAGTTTCTGAATGAGCCTATTTAATAAGCCTAAGTTGCTGAAATAAGCCTATTTAATAAGCCTAAGTTGCTGAATAAGCCTATTTAATAAGCCTAAGTTGCTGAATAAACCTATCTAATAAGTCTAAGTTGCTGAAATAAGCCTATTTAATAAGGCTATTTAATAAGCCTAAGTTGCTGAATAAGCCTATTTAATAAGGCTATTTAATGAGCCTAAGTTGCTGAAATAAGACTATTTAATAAGCCTAAGTTTCTGAACTAAGTCTATTTAAAAAGGTATATTTTATAAGTCTAAGTTGCTGAAATAAACCTATTTAAAAATGCTATTTAATAAGCCTAAGTTTGTGAAATTAACCTGTTTAATAAGGCTATTTAATAAGCATAAGTTGCTGAAATAAGCTTATTTAATAAGCCTAAGTTGCTGAAATAAGCCTATTTAATAAGGCTCTTTAATAAGTCTAAGTTGCTGAAATAAACCTATTTAATAAGCCTACGTTGCTAAAATAAGCCTATTTAATGAGGCTATTTAATAAGTCTATTTAATAAGACTATTTAATAAGCCTATTTAATGAGTCTATTTAATAAGTCTATTTAATAAGCCTATTTAATAAGTATTTAATGAGCCTATTTAATAAGCCTATTTATTGAGCCTATTTAATAAGCCTATTTATTGAGCCTATTTAATAAGCCTATTTATTGAGCCTATTTAATAAGCCTATTTATTGAGCCTATTTAATAAGCCTATTTATTGAGCCTATTTAATATGCCTATTTATTGAGCCTATTTAATAAGTCTATTTAATAAGCCTATTTAATAAGCCTATTTAATAAGTATTTAATGAGCCTATTAAATAAGTCTATTTAATAAGCCTATTTAATAGACCTATTTAAAAAGTCTAAGTTGCTGAAATAAGCCTATTTAATAAGCCCATTTAATAGGCCTATTTAATAAGTCTAAGTTGCTGAAATAAGCCTATTTAATAAGCCTAAGTTTCTGAATGATCCTATTTAATAAGCCTAAGTTGCTGAAATAAGCCTATTTAATAAGCCTAAGTTGCTGAATAAGCCTATTTAATAAGCCTAAGTTGCTGAATAAACCTATTTAATAAGTCTAAGTTGCTGAAATAAGCCTATTTAATAAGGCTATTTAATAAGCCTAAGTTGCTGAAATAAGCCTAATTAATAAGCCTAAGTTGCTGAATAAGCCTATTTAATAAGCCTAAGTTGCTGAATAAACCTATTTAATAAGTCTAAGTTGCTGAAATAAGCCTATTTAATAAGGCTATTTAATAAGCCTAAGTTGCTGAAATAAGCCTATTTAATAAGCCTTTTTAATAAGCCTATTTAATAAGTCTATTTAATAAGCCTATTTAATAAGTCTATTTAATAAGTCTATTTAATAAGCCTATTTAATAAGTATTTAATGAGCCTATTTAATAAGTCTATTTATTGAGCCTATTTAATAGGCCTATTTAATAAGTCTAAGTTGCTGAAATAATCCTATTTAATAGGCCTATTTAATAGGCCTATTTAATAAGCCTAAGTTGTTGAAATAAGCATATTTAATAAGTCTAAGTTGCTGAAATAAGGCTATTTAAAAAGCCTAAGTTGCTGAAATAAGCCTATTTAATAAGCCTAACTTGCTGAAATAAGGCTGTTTAATAAGTCTAAGTTGCTGAAATAAGCCTATTTAATAAGCCTAAGTTGCTGAAATAAGTATATTTAATAAGCATAAGTTGCTGAAATAAGCCTATTTAATAAGCCTATTTAATAGGCCTATTTAATAAGTCTAAGTTGCTGAAATAAGCCTATTTAATAAGCCTAAGTTTCTGAATGAGCCTATTTAATAAGCATAAGTTGCTGAAATAAGCCTATTTAATAAGCCTAAGTTGCTGAATAAGCCTATTTAATAAGCCTAAGTTGCTGAATAAACCTATTTAATAAGTCTAAGTTGCTGAAATAAGCCTATTTAATAAGGCTATTTAATAAGCCTAAGTTGCTGAAATAAGCCTATTTAATAAGCCTTTTTAATAAGCCTATTTAATAAGTCTATTTAATAAGCCTATTTAATAAGCCTATTTAATAAGCCTATTTAATAAGCCTATTTAATACGCTTATTTAATAAACATATTTAATAAGTATTTAATGAGCCTATTTAATAAATCTATTTAATAAGCCTTTTAATAAGCCTATTTAATAAGTCTATTTAATAAGCCTATTTAATAAGTCTATTCAATAAGTCTATTTAATAAGCCTATTTAATAAGTATTTATTGAGCCTATTTAATAAGCCTATTTATTGAGCCTATTTAATAAGCCTATTTATTGAGCCTATTTAATAAGCCTATTTATTGAGCCTATTTAATACGCCTATTTATTGAGCCTATTTAATAAGCCTATTTAATAGACCTATTTAAAAAGTCTAAGTTGCTGAAATAAGCCTATTTAATAAGCCCATTTAATAGGCCTATTTAATAAGTCTAAGTTGCTGAAATAAGCCTATTTAATAAGCCTAAGTTTCTGAATGATCCTATTTAATAAGCCTAAGTTGCTGAAATAAGCCTATTTAATAAGCCTAAGTTGCTGAATAAGCCTATTTAATAAGCCTAAGTTGCTGAATAAACCTATTTAATAAGTCTAAGTTGCTGAAATAAGCCTATTTAATAAGGCTATTTAATAAGCTTAAGTTGCTGAAATAAGCCTAATTAATAAGCCTAAGTTGCTGAATAAGCCTATTTAATAAGCCTAAGTTGCTGAATAAACCTATTTAATAAGTCTAAGTTGCTGAAATAAGCCTATTTAATAAGGCTATTTAATAAGCCTAAGTTGCTGAAATAAGCCTATTTAATAAGCCTTTTTAATAAGCCTATTTAATAAGTCTATTTAATAAGCCTATTTAATAAGTCTATTTAATAAGTCTATTTAATAAGCCTATTTAATAAGTATTTAATGAGCCTATTTAATAAGTCTATTTATTGAGCCTATTTAATAGGCCTATTTAATAAGTCTAAGTTGCTGAAATAATCCTATTTAATAGGCCTATTTAATAGGCCTATTTAATAAGCCTAAGTTGTTGAAATAAGCATATTTAATAAGTCTAAGTTGCTGAAATAAGGCTATTTAAAAAGCCTAAGTTGCTGAAATAAGCCTATTTAATAAGCCTAACTTGCTGAAATAAGGCTGTTTAATAAGTCTAAGTTGCTGAAATAAGCCTATTTAATAAGCCTAAGTTGCTGAAATAAGTATATTTAATAAGCATAAGTTGCTGAAATAAGCCTATTTAATAAGCCTATTTAATAGGCCTATTTAATAAGTCTAAGTTGCTGAAATAAGCCTATTTAATAAGCCTAAGTTTCTGAATGAGCCTATTTAATAAGCATAAGTTGCTGAAATAAGCCTATTTAATAAGCCTAAGTTGCTGAATAAGCCTATTTAATAAGCCTAAGTTGCTGAATAAACCTATTTAATAAGTCTAAGTTGCTGAAATAAGCCTATTTAATAAGGCTATTTAATAAGCCTAAGTTGCTGAAATAAGCCTATTTAATAAGCCTTTTTAATAAGCCTATTTAATAAGTCTATTTAATAAGCCTATTTAATAAGCCTATTTAATAAGCCTATTTAATAAGCCTATTTAATACGCTTATTTAATAAACATATTTAATAAGTATTTAATGAGCCTATTTAATAAATCTATTTAATAAGCCTTTTAATAAGCCTATTTAATAAGTCTATTTAATAAGCCTATTTAATAAGTCTATTCAATAAGTCTATTTAATAAGCCTATTTAATAAGTATTTATTGAGCCTATTTAATAAGCCTATTTATTGAGCCTATTTAATAAGCCTATTTATTGAGCCTATTTAATAAGCCTATTTATTGAGCCTATTTAATACGCCTATTTATTGAGCCTATTTAATAAGCCTATTTAATAAGTCTATTTAATAAGCCTATTTAATAAGCCTATATAAAAACCTATTTATTGAGCCTATTTAATAAGCCTATTTAATAAGCCTATTTATTGAGCCTATTTAATAAGTCTATTTAATAAGCCTATTTAATAAGCCTATTTAATAAGTGTTTAATGAGCCTATTTAATAAGTCTATTTAATAAGCCTGTTTAATAAGGCTATTTAATGAGCCTAAGTTGCTGAAATAAGCCTATTTAATAAGCCTATTTAATAGGCCTATTTAATAAGTCTAAGTTGCTGAAATAAGCCTATTTAATAAGCCTAAGTTTCTGAATGAGCCTATTTAATAAGCATAAGTTGCTGAAATAAGCCTAATTAATAAGCCTAAGTTGCTGAATAAGCCTATTTAATAAGCCTAAGTTGCTGAATAAACCTATTTAATAAGTCTAAGTTGCTGAAATAAGCCTATTTAATAAGACTATTTAATAAGCCTAAGTTGCTGAAATAAGCCTATTTAATAAGCCTTTTTAATAAGCCTATTTAATAAGTCTATTTAATAAGCCTATTTAATAAGTCTATTTAATAAGTCTATTTAATAAGCCTATTTAATAAGTATTTAATGAGCCTATTTAATAAGTCTATTTATTGAGCCTATTTAATAGGCCTATTTAATAAGTCTAAGTTGCTGAAATAAGCCTATTTAATAGGCCTATTTAATAGGCCTATTTAATAAGCCTAAGTTGTTGAAATAAGCATATTTAATAAGTCTAAGTTGCTGAAATAAGGCTATTTAAAAAGCCTAAGTTGCTGAAATAAGCCTATTTAATAAGCCTAAGTTGCTGAAATAAGGCTGTTTAATAAGTCTAAGTTGCTGAAATAAGCCTATTTAATAAGCCTAAGTTGCTGAAATAAGTATATTTAATAAGCATAAGTTGCTGAAATAAGCCTATTTAATAAGCCTATTTAATAGGCCTATTTAATAAGTCTAAGTTGCTGAAATAAGCCTATTTAATAAGCCTAAGTTTCTGAATGAGCCTATTTAATAAGCATAAGTTGCTGAAATAAGCCTATTTAATAAGCCTAAGTTGCTGAATAAGCCTATTTAATAAGCCTAAGTTGCTGAATAAACCTATTTAATAAGTCTAAGTTGCTGAAATAAGCCTATTTAATAAGGCTATTTAATAAGCCTAAGTTGCTGAAATAAGCCTAATTAATAAGCCTAAGTTGCTGAATAAGCCTATTTAATAAGCCTAAGTTGCTGAATAAACCTATTTAATAAGTCTAAGTTGCTGAAATAAGCCTATTTAATAAGGCTATTTAATAAGCCTAAGTTGCTGAAATAAGCCTATTTAATAAGCCTTTTTAATAAGCCTATTTAATAAGTCTATTTAATAAGCCTATTTAATAAGTCTATTTAATAAGTCTATTTAATAAGCCTATTTAATAAGTATTTAATGAGCCTATTTAATAAGTCTATTTATTGAGCCTATTTAATAGGCCTATTTAATAAGTCTAAGTTGCTGAAATAATCCTATTTAATAGGCCTATTTAATAGGCCTATTTAATAAGCCTAAGTTGTTGAAATAAGCATATTTAATAAGTCTAAGTTGCTGAAATAAGGCTATTTAAAAAGCCTAAGTTGCTGAAATAAGCCTATTTAATAAGCCTAACTTGCTGAAATAAGGCTGTTTAATAAGTCTAAGTTGCTGAAATAAGCCTATTTAATAAGCCTAAGTTGCTGAAATAAGTATATTTAATAAGCATAAGTTGCTGAAATAAGCCTATTTAATAAGCCTATTTAATAGGCCTATTTAATAAGTCTAAGTTGCTGAAATAAGCCTATTTAATAAGCCTAAGTTTCTGAATGAGCCTATTTAATAAGCATAAGTTGCTGAAATAAGCCTATTTAATAAGCCTAAGTTGCTGAATAAGCCTATTTAATAAGCCTAAGTTGCTGAATAAACCTATTTAATAAGTCTAAGTTGCTGAAATAAGCCTATTTAATAAGGCTATTTAATAAGCCTAAGTTGCTGAAATAAGCCTATTTAATAAGCCTTTTTAATAAGCCTATTTAATAAGTCTATTTAATAAGCCTATTTAATAAGCCTATTTAATAAGCCTATTTAATAAGCCTATTTAATACGCTTATTTAATAAACATATTTAATAAGTATTTAATGAGCCTATTTAATAAATCTATTTAATAAGCCTTTTAATAAGCCTATTTAATAAGTCTATTTAATAAGCCTATTTAATAAGTCTATTCAATAAGTCTATTTAATAAGCCTATTTAATAAGTATTTATTGAGCCTATTTAATAAGCCTATTTATTGAGCCTATTTAATAAGCCTATTTATTGAGCCTATTTAATAAGCCTATTTATTGAGCCTATTTAATACGCCTATTTATTGAGCCTATTTAATAAGCCTATTTAATAGACCTATTTAAAAAGTCTAAGTTGCTGAAATAAGCCTATTTAATAAGCCCATTTAATAGGCCTATTTAATAAGTCTAAGTTGCTGAAATAAGCCTATTTAATAAGCCTAAGTTTCTGAATGATCCTATTTAATAAGCCTAAGTTGCTGAAATAAGCCTATTTAATAAGCCTAAGTTGCTGAATAAGCCTATTTAATAAGCCTAAGTTGCTGAATAAACCTATTTAATAAGTCTAAGTTGCTGAAATAAGCCTATTTAATAAGGCTATTTAATAAGCCTAAGTTGCTGAAATAAGCCTAATTAATAAGCCTAAGTTGCTGAATAAGCCTATTTAATAAGCCTAAGTTGCTGAATAAACCTATTTAATAAGTCTAAGTTGCTGAAATAAGCCTATTTAATAAGGCTATTTAATAAGCCTAAGTTGCTGAAATAAGCCTATTTAATAAGCCTTTTTAATAAGCCTATTTAATAAGTCTATTTAATAAGCCTATTTAATAAGTCTATTTAATAAGTCTATTTAATAAGCCTATTTAATAAGTATTTAATGAGCCTATTTAATAAGTCTATTTATTGAGCCTATTTAATAGGCCTATTTAATAAGTCTAAGTTGCTGAAATAATCCTATTTAATAGGCCTATTTAATAGGCCTATTTAATAAGCCTAAGTTGTTGAAATAAGCATATTTAATAAGTCTAAGTTGCTGAAATAAGGCTATTTAAAAAGCCTAAGTTGCTGAAATAAGCCTATTTAATAAGCCTAACTTGCTGAAATAAGGCTGTTTAATAAGTCTAAGTTGCTGAAATAAGCCTATTTAATAAGCCTAAGTTGCTGAAATAAGTATATTTAATAAGCATAAGTTGCTGAAATAAGCCTATTTAATAAGCCTATTTAATAGGCCTATTTAATAAGTCTAAGTTGCTGAAATAAGCCTATTTAATAAGCCTAAGTTTCTGAATGAGCCTATTTAATAAGCATAAGTTGCTGAAATAAGCCTATTTAATAAGCCTAAGTTGCTGAATAAGCCTATTTAATAAGCCTAAGTTGCTGAATAAACCTATTTAATAAGTCTAAGTTGCTGAAATAAGCCTATTTAATAAGGCTATTTAATAAGCCTAAGTTGCTGAAATAAGCCTATTTAATAAGCCTTTTTAATAAGCCTATTTAATAAGTCTATTTAATAAGCCTATTTAATAAGCCTATTTAATAAGCCTATTTAATAAGCCTATTTAATACGCTTATTTAATAAACATATTTAATAAGTATTTAATGAGCCTATTTAATAAATCTATTTAATAAGCCTTTTAATAAGCCTATTTAATAAGTCTATTTAATAAGCCTATTTAATAAGTCTATTCAATAAGTCTATTTAATAAGCCTATTTAATAAGTATTTATTGAGCCTATTTAATAAGCCTATTTATTGAGCCTATTTAATAAGCCTATTTATTGAGCCTATTTAATAAGCCTATTTATTGAGCCTATTTAATACGCCTATTTATTGAGCCTATTTAATAAGCCTATTTAATAAGTCTATTTAATAAGCCTATTTAATAAGCCTATATAAAAACCTATTTATTGAGCCTATTTAATAAGCCTATTTAATAAGCCTATTTATTGAGCCTATTTAATAAGTCTATTTAATAAGCCTATTTAATAAGCCTATTTAATAAGTGTTTAATGAGCCTATTTAATAAGTCTATTTAATAAGCCTGTTTAATAAGGCTATTTAATGAGCCTAAGTTGCTGAAATAAGCCTATTTAATAAGCCTATTTAATAGGCCTATTTAATAAGTCTAAGTTGCTGAAATAAGCCTATTTAATAAGCCTAAGTTTCTGAATGAGCCTATTTAATAAGCATAAGTTGCTGAAATAAGCCTAATTAATAAGCCTAAGTTGCTGAATAAGCCTATTTAATAAGCCTAAGTTGCTGAATAAACCTATTTAATAAGTCTAAGTTGCTGAAATAAGCCTATTTAATAAGACTATTTAATAAGCCTAAGTTGCTGAAATAAGCCTATTTAATAAGCCTTTTTAATAAGCCTATTTAATAAGTCTATTTAATAAGCCTATTTAATAAGTCTATTTAATAAGTCTATTTAATAAGCCTATTTAATAAGTATTTAATGAGCCTATTTAATAAGTCTATTTATTGAGCCTATTTAATAGGCCTATTTAATAAGTCTAAGTTGCTGAAATAAGCCTATTTAATAGGCCTATTTAATAGGCCTATTTAATAAGCCTAAGTTGTTGAAATAAGCATATTTAATAAGTCTAAGTTGCTGAAATAAGGCTATTTAAAAAGCCTAAGTTGCTGAAATAAGCCTATTTAATAAGCCTAAGTTGCTGAAATAAGGCTGTTTAATAAGTCTAAGTTGCTGAAATAAGCCTATTTAATAAGCCTAAGTTGCTGAAATAAGTATATTTAATAAGCATAAGTTGCTGAAATAAGCCTATTTAATAAGCCTATTTAATAGGCCTATTTAATAAGTCTAAGTTGCTGAAATAAGCCTATTTAATAAGCCTAAGTTTCTGAATGAGCCTATTTAATAAGCATAAGTTGCTGAAATAAGCCTATTTAATAAGCCTAAGTTGCTGAATAAGCCTATTTAATAAGCCTAAGTTGCTGAATAAACCTATTTAATAAGTCTAAGTTGCTGAAATAAGCCTATTTAATAAGGCTATTTAATAAGCCTAAGTTGCTGAAATAAGCCTATTTAATAAGCCTTTTTAATAAGCCTATTTAATAAGTCTATTTAATAAGCCTATTTAATAAGTCTATTTAATAAGTCTATTTAATAAGCCTATTTAATAAGTATTTAATGAGCCTATTTAATACGTCTATTTATTGAGCCTATTTAATAGGCCTATTTAATAAGTCTAAGTTGCTGAAATAAGCCTATTTAATAGGCCTATTTAATAGGCCTATTTAATAAGCCTAAGTTGTTGAAATAAGCATATTTAATAAGTCTAAGTTGCTGAAATAAGGCTATTTAAAAAGCCTAAGTTGCTGAAATAAGCCTATTTAATAAGCCTAAGTTGCTGAAATAAGGCTGTTTAATAAGTCTAAGTTGGTGAAATAAGCCTATTTAATAAGCCTAAGTTGCTGAAATAAGTATATTTAATAAGCATAAGTTGCTGAAATAAGCCTATTTAATAAGTCTAAGTTGCTGAAATAAGGCTATTTAATAAGTCTAAGTTGCTGAAATAAGCCTTTTAAATCAGCGTAAGTTGCTGAAATAAGCCTATTTAATAAGCCTAAGTTGCTGAAATAAGTATATTTAATAAGCATAAGTTGCTGAAATAAGCGTATTTAATAAGCCCAAGTTGCTGAAATAAGCCTACTTAATTAGGCTATTTAATAAGCCTAAGTTGATAAAATAAGCCTATTTAATAAGAGTAAGTTGCTGAAATAAGGCTATTTAATAAGTCTAAGTTGCTGAAATAAGCCTATTTAATAAGCCTAAGTTGCTGAAATAAGCCTATTTAATAAGCCTATTTAATAAGCCTAAGTTGCTGAAGTAAGCCTATTTAATAAGCCTATTTAATAGGCATATTTAATAAGTCTAAGTTGCTGAAATAAGCCTATTTAATAAGCATATTTAATAGGCCTATTTAATAAGTCTAAGTTGCTGAAATAAGCCTATTTAATAAGCCTAAGTTGCTGAATGAGCCCATTTAATAAGCCTAAGTTGCTGAAATAAGCCTATTTAATAAGCCTAAGTTGCTGAATAAGCCTATTTAATAAGCCTAAGTTGCTGAATAAACCTATTTAATAAGTCTAAGTTTCTGAAATAAGCCTATTTAATAAGGCTATTTAATAAGCCTAAGTTGCTGATTAAGCCTATTTAATAAGTCTAAGTTGCTGAAATAAGGCTATTTAATAAGGCCATTTAATGAGCCTAAGTTGCTGAAATAAGCCTATTTAATAAGCCTAAGTTTCTGAATTAAGCCTATTTAATAAGGCTATTTAATAAGTCTAAGTTGCTGAAATAAACCTATTTAATAAGCCTAAGTTGCTAAAATAAGCCTATTTAATGAGGCTATTTAATAAGTCTATTTAATATGCCTATTTAATACGCCTATTTAATAAGCCTATTTAATACGCCTATTTAATAAACATATTTAATAAGTATTTAATGAGCCTATTTAATAAGTCTATTTAATAAGCCTTTTTAATAAGCCTATTTAATAAGTCTATTTAATAAGCCTATTTAATAAGTCTATTTAATAAGTCTATTTAATAAGCCTATTTAATAAGTATTTAATGAGCCTATTTAATAAGCCTATTTATTGAGCCTATTTAATAAGCCTATTTATTGAGCCTATTCAATAAGCCTATTTATTGAGCCTATTTAATAAGCCTATTTAATGAGCCTATTTAATAAGTCTATTTAATAAGCCTATTTAATAAGTCTATTTAAGTAGTCTATTTAATAAGCCTATTTAATAAGTATTTAATGAGCCTATTTAATAAGCCTATTTATTGAGCCTATTTAATGAGCCTATTTATTGAGCCTATTTAATAAGCCTATTTATTGAGCCTATTTAATAAGCCTATTTATTGCGCCTATTTAATAAGCCTATTTAATAAGTCTATTTAATAAGCCTATTTAATAAGCCTATTTAATAAGCCTATTTATTGAGCCTATTTAATAAGCCAATTTAATAAGTCTATTTATTGAGCCTTTTTAATAAGTCTATTTAATAAGCTTATTTAATAAGCCTATTTAATAAGTATTTAATGAGCCTAATTAATAAGTCTATTTAATAAGCCTATTTAATAGGCCTATTTAATAAGTCTAAGTTGCTGAAATAAGCCTATTTAATAAGCCTATTTAATAGGCCTATTTAATAAGTCTAAGTTGCTGAAATAAGCCTATTTAATAAGCCTAAGTTTCTGAATGAGCCTATTTAATACGCCTAAGTTGCTGAAATAAGCCTATTTAATAAGCCTAAGTTGCTGAATAAGCCTATTTAATAAGCCTAAGTTGCTGAATAAACCTATCTAATAAGTCTAAGTTGCTGAAATAAGCCTATTTAATAAGGCTATTTAATAAGCCTAAGTTGCTGAATAAGCCTATTTAATAAGGCTATTTAATGAGCCTAAGTTGCTGAAATAAGACTATTTAATAAGCATAAGTTTCTGAACTAAGCCTATTTAAAAAGGTATATTTAATAAGTCTAAGTTGCTGAAATAAACCTATTTAAAAATGCTATTTAATAAGCCTAAGTTTGTGAAATTAACCTGTTTAATAAGGCTATTTAATAAGCATAAGTTGCTGAAATAAGCTTATTTAATAAGCCTAAGTTGCTGAAATAAGCCTATTTAATAAGGCTCTTTAATAAGTCTAAGTTGCTGAAATAAACCTATTTAATAAGCCTACGTTGCTAAAATAAGCCTATTTAATGAGGCTATTTAATAAGTCTATTTAATAAGCCTATTTAATAAGCCTATTTAATGAGTCTATTTAATAAGTCTATTTAATAAGCCTATTTAATAAGTATTTAATGAGCCTATTTAATAAGCCTATTTATTGAGCCTATTTAATAAGCCTATTTATTGAGCCTATTTAATAAGCCTATTTATTGAGCCTATTTAATAAGCCTATTTATTGAGCCTATTTAATAAGCCTATTTCATAAGCCTATTTAATAAGCCTATTTAATAAGCCTATTTAATAAGCCTATTTATTGAGCCTATTTAATAAGCCTATTTAATATGCCTATTTATTGAGCCTATTTAATAAGTCTATTTAATAAGCCTATTTAATAGGCCTATTTAAAAAGTCTAAGTTGCTGAAATAAGCCTACTTAATTAGGCTATTTAATAAGCCTAAGTTGATAAAATAAGCCTATTTAATAAGAGTAAGTTGCTGAAATAAGGCTATTTAATAAGTCTAAGTTGCTGAAATAAGCCTATTTAATAAGCCTAAGTTGCTGAAATAAGCCTATTTAATAAGCCTATTTAATAAGCCTAAGTTGCTGAAGTAAGCCTATTTAATAAGCCTATTTAATAGGCATATTTAATAAGTCTAAGTTGCTGAAATAAGCCTATTTAATAAGCATATTTAATAGGCCTATTTAATAAGTCTAAGTTGCTGAAATAAGCCTATTTAATAAGCCTAAGTTGCTGAATGAGCCCATTTAATAAGCCTAAGTTGCTGAAATAAGCCTATTTAATAAGCCTAAGTTGCTGAATAAGCCTATTTAATAAGCCTAAGTTGCTGAATAAACCTATTTAATAAGTCTAAGTTTCTGAAATAAGCCTATTTAATAAGGCTATTTAATAAGCCTAAGTTGCTGATTAAGCCTATTTAATAAGTCTAAGTTGCTGAAATAAGGCTATTTAATAAGGCCATTTAATGAGCCTAAGTTGCTGAAATAAGCCTATTTAATAAGCCTAAGTTTCTGAATTAAGCCTATTTAATAAGGCTATTTAATAAGTCTAAGTTGCTGAAATAAACCTATTTAATAAGCCTAAGTTGCTAAAATAAGCCTATTTAATGAGGCTATTTAATAAGTCTATTTAATATGCCTATTTAATACGCCTATTTAATAAGCCTATTTAATACGCCTATTTAATAAACATATTTAATAAGTATTTAATGAGCCTATTTAATAAGTCTATTTAATAAGCCTTTTTAATAAGCCTATTTAATAAGTCTATTTAATAAGCCTATTTAATAAGTCTATTTAATAAGTCTATTTAATAAGCCTATTTAATAAGTATTTAATGAGCCTATTTAATAAGCCTATTTATTGAGCCTATTTAATAAGCCTATTTATTGAGCCTATTCAATAAGCCTATTTATTGAGCCTATTTAATAAGCCTATTTAATGAGCCTATTTAATAAGTCTATTTAATAAGCCTATTTAATAAGTCTATTTAAGTAGTCTATTTAATAAGCCTATTTAATAAGTATTTAATGAGCCTATTTAATAAGCCTATTTATTGAGCCTATTTAATGAGCCTATTTATTGAGCCTATTTAATAAGCCTATTTATTGAGCCTATTTAATAAGCCTATTTATTGCGCCTATTTAATAAGCCTATTTAATAAGTCTATTTAATAAGCCTATTTAATAAGCCTATTTAATAAGCCTATTTATTGAGCCTATTTAATAAGCCAATTTAATAAGTCTATTTATTGAGCCTTTTTAATAAGTCTATTTAATAAGCTTATTTAATAAGCCTATTTAATAAGTATTTAATGAGCCTAATTAATAAGTCTATTTAATAAGCCTATTTAATAGGCCTATTTAATAAGTCTAAGTTGCTGAAATAAGCCTATTTAATAAGCCTATTTAATAGGCCTATTTAATAAGTCTAAGTTGCTGAAATAAGCCTATTTAATAAGCCTAAGTTTCTGAATGAGCCTATTTAATACGCCTAAGTTGCTGAAATAAGCCTATTTAATAAGCCTAAGTTGCTGAATAAGCCTATTTAATAAGCCTAAGTTGCTGAATAAACCTATCTAATAAGTCTAAGTTGCTGAAATAAGCCTATTTAATAAGGCTATTTAATAAGCCTAAGTTGCTGAATAAGCCTATTTAATAAGGCTATTTAATGAGCCTAAGTTGCTGAAATAAGACTATTTAATAAGCATAAGTTTCTGAACTAAGCCTATTTAAAAAGGTATATTTAATAAGTCTAAGTTGCTGAAATAAACCTATTTAAAAATGCTATTTAATAAGCCTAAGTTTGTGAAATTAACCTGTTTAATAAGGCTATTTAATAAGCATAAGTTGCTGAAATAAGCTTATTTAATAAGCCTAAGTTGCTGAAATAAGCCTATTTAATAAGGCTCTTTAATAAGTCTAAGTTGCTGAAATAAACCTATTTAATAAGCCTACGTTGCTAAAATAAGCCTATTTAATGAGGCTATTTAATAAGTCTATTTAATAAGCCTATTTAATAAGCCTATTTAATGAGTCTATTTAATAAGTCTATTTAATAAGCCTATTTAATAAGTATTTAATGAGCCTATTTAATAAGCCTATTTATTGAGCCTATTTAATAAGCCTATTTATTGAGCCTATTTAATAAGCCTATTTATTGAGCCTATTTAATAAGCCTATTTATTGAGCCTATTTAATAAGCCTATTTCATAAGCCTATTTAATAAGCCTATTTAATAAGCCTATTTAATAAGCCTATTTATTGAGCCTATTTAATAAGCCTATTTAATATGCCTATTTATTGAGCCTATTTAATAAGCCTATTTAATAAGCCTAAGTTGCTGAATAAGCCTATTTAATAAGCCTAAGTTGCTGAATAAACCTATTTAATAAGTCTAAGTTGCTGAAATAAGCCTATTTAATAAGGCTATTTAATAAGCCTAAGTTGCTGAAATAAGCCTATTTAATAAGCCTATTCAATAAGCCGATTTAATAAGTATTTAATGAGGCTATTTAATAAGCCTATTTAATAAGCCTATTTAATAAGCCTATTTAATACGCCTATTTAATAAACATATTTAATAATTATTTAATGAGCCTATTTAATAAGTCTATTTAATAAGCCTGTTTAATAAGCCTATTTAATAAGTCTATTTAATAAGCCTATTTAATAAGTCTATTTAAGAAGTCTATTTAATAAGCCTATTTAATAAGTATTTAATGAGCCTATTTAATAAGCCTATTTATTGAGCCTATTTAATGAGCCTATTTATTGAGCCTATTTAATAAGCCTATTTATTGAGCCTATTTAATAAGCCTATTTATTGAGCCTATTTAATAAGCCTATTTAATAAGTCTGTTTAATAAGCCTATTTAATAAGCCTATTTAATGAGCCTATTTATTGAGCCTATTTAATAAGCCAATATAATAAGTCTATTTATTGAGCCTTTTTAATAAGTCTATTTAATAAGCCTATTTAATAAGCCTATTTAATAAGTATTTAATGAGCCTATTTAATAAGTCTATTTAATAAGCCTGTTTAATAGGCCTATTTAATAAGTCTAAGTTGCTGAAATAAGCCTATTTAATAAGCCTATTTAATAGGCCTATTTAATAAGTCTAAGTTGCTGAAATAAGCCTATTTAATAAGCCTAAGTTTCTGAATGAGCCTATTTAATAAGCCTAAGTTGCTGAAATAAGCCTATTTAATAAGCCTAAGTTGCTGAATAAGCCTATTTAATAAGCCTAAGTTGCTGAATAAACCTATCTAATAAGTCTAAGTTGCTGAAATAAGCCTATTTAATAAGGCTATTTAATAAGCCTAAGTTGCTGAATAAGCCTATTTAATAAGGCTATTTAATGAGCCTAAGTTGCTGAAATAAGACTATTTAATAAGCCTAAGTTTCTGAACTAAGTCTATTTAAAAAGGTATATTTAATAAGTCTAAGTTGCTGAAATAAACCTATTTAAAAATGCTATTTAATAAGCCTAAGTTTGTGAAATTAACCTGTTTAATAAGGCTATTTAATAAGCATAAGTTGCTGAAATAAGCTTATTTAATAAGCCTAAGTTGCTGAAATAAGCCTATTTAATAAGGCTCTTTAATAAGTCTAAGTTGCTGAAATAAACCTATTTAATAAGCCTACGTTGCTAAAATAAGCCTATTTAATGAGGCTATTTAATAAGTCTATTTAATAAGCCTATTTAATAAGCCTATTTAATGAGTCTATTTAATAAGTCTATTTAATAAGCCTATTTAATAAGTATTTAATGAGCCTATTTAATAAGCCTATTTATTGAGCCTATTTAATATGCCTATTTATTGAGCCTATTTAATAAGTCTATTTAATAAGCCTATTTAATAAGCCTATTTAATAAGTATTTAATGAGCCTATTTAATAAGTCTATTTAATAAGCCTATTTAATAGACCTATTTAAAAAGTCTAAGTTGCTGAAATAAGCCTATTTAATAAGCCCATTTAATAGGCCTATTTAATAAGTCTAAGTTGCTGAAATAAGCCTATTTAATAAGCCTAAGTTTCTGAATGATCCTATTTAATAAGCCTAAGTTGCTGAAATAAGCCTATTTAATAAGCCTAAGTTGCTGAATAAGCCTATTTAATAAGCCTAAGTTGCTGAATAAACCTATTTAATAAGTCTAAGTTGCTGAAATAAGCCTATTTAATAAGGCTATTTAATAAGCCTAAGTTGCTGAAATAAGCCTAATTAATAAGCCTAAGTTGCTGAATAAGCATATTTAATAAGCCTAAGTTGCTGAATAAACCTATTTAATAAGTCTAAGTTGCTGAAATAAGCCTATTTAATAAGGCTATTTAATAAGCCTAAGTTGCTGAAATAAGCCTATTTAATAAGCCTTTTTAATAAGCCTATTTAATAAGTCTATTTAATAAGCCTATTTAATAAGTCTATTTAATAAGTCTATTTAATAAGCCTATTTAATAAGTATTTAATGAGCCTATTTAATAAGTCTATTTATTGAGCCTATTTAATAGGCCTATTTAATAAGTCTAAGTTGCTGAAATAAGCCTATTTAATAGGCCTATTTAATAGGCCTATTTAATAAGCCTAAGTTGTTGAAATAAGCATATTTAATAAGTCTAAGTTGCTGAAATAAGGCTATTTAAAAAGCCTAAGTTGCTGAAATAAGCCTATTTAATAAGCCTAAGTTGCTGAAATAAGGCTGTTTAATAAGTCTAAGTTGCTGAAATAAGCCTATTTAATAAGCCTAAGTTGCTGAAATAAGTATATTTAATAAGCATAAGTTGCTGAAATAAGCCTATTTAATAAGCCTATTTAATAGGCCTATTTAATAAGTCTAAGTTGCTGAAATAAGCCTATTTAATAAGCCTAAGTTTCTGAATGAGCCTATTTAATAAGCCTAAGTTGCTGAAATAAGCCTATTTAATAAGCCTAAGTTGCTGAATAAGCCTATTTAATAAGCCTAAGTTGCTGAATAAACCTATTTAATAAGTCTAAGTTGCTGAAATAAGCCTATTTAATAAGGCTATTTAATAAGCCTAAGTTGCTGAAATAAGCCTAATTAATAAGCCTAAGTTGCTGAATAAGCCTATTTAATAAGCCTAAGTTGCTGAATAAACCTATTTAATAAGTCTAAGTTGCTGAAATAAGCCTATTTAATAAGGCTATTTAATAAGCCTAAGTTGCTGAAATAAGCCTATTTAATAAGCCTATTTAATAAGCCTATTTAATAAGTATTTAATGAGGCTATTTAATAAGCCTATTGAATAAGCCTATTTAATAAGCCTATTTAATAAGCCTATTTAATACGCCTATTTAATAAACATATTTAATAAGTATTTAATGAGCCTATTTAATAAGTCTATTTAATAAGCCTATTTAATAAGTCTATTTAAGTAGTCTATTTAATAAGCCTATTTAATAAGTATTTAATGAGCCTATTTAATAAGCCTATTTATTGAGCCTATTTAATGAGCCTATTTATTGAGCCTATTTAATAAGCCTATTTATTGAGCCTATTTAATAAGCCTATTTATTGCGCCTATTTAATAAGCCTATTTAATAAGTCTATTTAATAAGCCTATTTAATAAGCCTATTTAATAAGCCTATTTATTGAGCCTATTTAATAAGCCAATTTAATAAGTCTATTTATTGAGCCTTTTTAATAAGTCTATTTAATAAGCTTATTTAATAAGCCTATTTAATAAGTATTTAATGAGCCTATTTAATAAGTCTATTTAATAAGCCTATTTAATAGGCCTATTTAATAAGTCTAAGTTGCTGAAATAAGCCTATTTAATAAGCCTATTTAATAGGCCTATTTAATAAGTCTAAGTTGCTGAAATAAGCCTATTTAATAAGCCTAAGTTTCTGAATGAGCCTATTTAATACGCCTAAGTTGCTGAAATAAGCCTATTTAATAAGCCTAAGTTGCTGAATAAGCCTATTTAATAAGCCTAAGTTGCTGAATAAACCTATCTAATAAGTCTAAGTTGCTGAAATAAGCCTATTTAATAAGGCTATTTAATAAGCCTAAGTTGCTGAATAAGCCTATTTAATAAGGCTATTTAATGAGCCTAAGTTGCTGAAATAAGACTATTTAATAAGCCTAAGTTTCTGAACTAAGCCTATTTAAAAAGGTATATTTAATAAGTCTAAGTTGCTGAAATAAACCTATTTAAAAATGCTATTTAATAAGCCTAAGTTTGTGAAATTAACCTGTTTAATAAGGCTATTTAATAAGCATAAGTTGCTGAAATAAGCTTATTTAATAAGCCTAAGTTGCTGAAATAAGCCTATTTAATAAGGCTCTTTAATAAGTCTAAGTTGCTGAAATAAACCTATTTAATAAGCCTACGTTGCTAAAATAAGCCTATTTAATGAGGCTATTTAATAAGTCTATTTAATAAGCCTATTTAATAAGCCTATTTAATGAGTCTATTTAATTAGTCTATTTAATAAGCCTATTTAATAAGTATTTAATGAGCCTATTTAATAAGCCTATTTATTGAGCCTATTTAATAAGCCTATTTATTGAGCCTATTTAATAAGCCTATTTATTGAGCCTATTTAATAAGCCTATTTATTGAGCCTATTTAATAAGCCTATTTCATAAGCCTATTTAATAAGTCTATTTAATAAGCCTATTTAATAAGCCTATTTATTGAGCCTATTTAATAAGCCTATTTAATATGCCTATTTATTGAGCCTATTTAATAAGTCTATTTAATAAGCCTATTTAATAGGCCTATTTAAAAAGTCTAAGTTGCTGAAATAAGCCTATTTAATAAGCCCATTTAATAGGCCTATTTAATAAGTCTAAGTTGCTGAAATAAGCCTATTTAATAAGCCTAAGTTTCTGAATGATCCTATTTAATAAGCCTAAGTTGCTGAAATAAGCCTATTTAATAAGCCTAAGTTGCTGAATAAGCCTATTTAATAAGCCTAAGTTGCTGAATAAACCTATTTAATAAGTCTAAGTTGCTGAAATAAGCCTATTTAATAAGGCTATTTAATAAGCCTAAGTTGCTGAAATAAACCTATTTAATAAGCCTACGTTGCTAAAATAAGCCTATTTAATGAGGCTATTTAATAAGTCTATTTAATAAGCCTATTTAATAAGCCTATTTAATGAGTCTATTTAATAAGTCTATTTAATAAGCCTATTTAATAAGTATTTAATGAGCCTATTTAATAAGCCTATTTATTGAGCCTATTTAATAAGCCTATTTATTGAGCCTATTTAATAAGCCTATTTATTGAGCCTATTTAATAAGCCTATTTATTGAGCCTATTTAATAAGCCTATTTCATAAGCCTATTTAATAAGCCTATTTAATAAGCCTATTTATTGAGCCTATTTAATATGCCTATTTATTGAGCCTATTTAATAAGTCTATTTAATAAGCCTATTTAATAAGCCTATTTAATAAGTATTTAATGAGCCTATTTAATAAGTCTATTTAATAAGCCTATTTAATAGACCTATTTAAAAAGTCTAAGTTGCTGAAATAAGCCTATTTAATAAGCCCATTTAATTGGCCTATTTAATAAGTCTAAGTTGCTGAAATAAGCCTATTTAATAAGCCTAAGTTTCTGAATGATCCTATTGAATAAGCCTAAGTTGCTGAAATAAGCCTATTTAATAAGCCTAAGTTGCTGAATAAGCCTATTTAATAAGCCTAAGTTGCTGAATAAACCTATTTAATAAGTCTAAGTTGCTGAAATAAGCCTATTTAATAAGGCTATTTAATAAGCCTAAGTTGCTGAAATAAGCCTAATTAATAAGCCTAAGTTGCTGAATAAGCATATTTAATAAGCCTAAGTTGCTGAATAAACCTATTTAATAAGTCTAAGTTGCTGAAATAAGCCTATTTAATAAGGCTATTTAATAAGCCTAAGTTGCTGAAATAAGCCTATTTAATAAGCCTTTTTAATAAGCCTATTTAATAAGTCTATTTAATAAGCCTATTTAATAAGTCTATTTAATAAGTCTATTTAATAAGCCTATTTAATAAGTATTTAATGAGCCTATTTAATAAGTCTATTTATTGAGCCTATTTAATAGGCCTATTTAATAAGTCTAAGTTGCTGAAATAAGCCTATTTAATAGGCCTATTTAATAGGCCTATTTAATAAGCCTAAGTTGTTGAAATAAGCATATTTAATAAGTCTAAGTTGCTGAAATAAGGCTATTTAAAAAGCCTAAGTTGCTGAAATAAGCCTATTTAATAAGCCTAAGTTGCTGAAATAAGGCTGTTTAATAAGTCTAAGTTGCTGAAATAAGCCTATTTAATAAGCCTAAGTTGCTG
The DNA here is from genome assembly GCF_048934315.1 of Petromyzon marinus. Classification (NCBI taxonomy): domain Eukaryota; kingdom Metazoa; phylum Chordata; class Hyperoartia; order Petromyzontiformes; family Petromyzontidae; genus Petromyzon; species Petromyzon marinus. The sequence goes on from NW_027423002.1 coordinate 5,702,547, forward strand.
AAATAAGTATATTTAATAAGCATAAGTTGCTGAAATAAGCCTATTTAATAAGCCTATTTAATAGGCCTATTTAATAAGTCTAAGTTGCTGAAATAAGCCTATTTAATAAGCCTAAGTTTCTGAATGAGCCTATTTAATAAGCCTAAGTTGCTGAAATAAGCCTATTTAATAAGCCTAAGTTGCTGAATAAGCCTATTTAATAAGCCTAAGTTGCTGAATAAACCTATTTAATAAGTCTAAGTTGCTGAAATAAGCCTATTTAATAAGGCTATTTAATAAGCCTAAGTTGCTGAAATAAGCCTAATTAATAAGCCTAAGTTGCTGAATAAGTCTATTTAATAAGCCTAAGTTGCTGAATAAACCTATTTAATAAGTCTAAGTTGCTGAAATAAGCCTATTTAATAAGGCTATTTAATAAGCCTAAGTTGCTGAAATAAGCCTATTTAATAAGCCTATTTAATAAGCCTATTTAATAAGTATTTAATGAGGCTATTTAATAAGCCTATTGAATAAGCCTATTTAATAAGCCTATTTAATAAGCCTATTTAATAGGCCTATTTAATAAACATATTTAATAAGTATTTAATGAGCCTATTTAATAAGTCTATTTAATAAGCCTATTTAATAAGTCTATTTAAGTAGTCTATTTAATAAGCCTATTTAATAAGTATTTAATGAGCCTATTTAATAAGCCTATTTATTGAGCCTATTTAATGAGCCTATTTATTGAGCCTATTTAATAAGCCTATTTATTGAGCCTATTTAATAAGCCTATTTATTGCGCCTATTTAATAAGCCTATTTAATAAGTCTATTTAATAAGCCTATTTAATAAGCCTATTTAATAAGCCTATTTATTGAGCCTATTTAATAAGCCAATTTAATAAGTCTATTTATTGAGCCTTTTTAATAAGTCTATTAAATAAGCTTATTTAATAAGCCTATTTAATAAGTATTTAATGAGCCTATTTAATAAGTCTATTTAATAAGCCTATTTAATAGGCCTATTTAATAAGTCTAAGTTGCTGAAATAAGCCTATTTAATAAGCCTATTTAATAGGCCTATTTAATAAGTCTAAGTTGCTGAAATAAGCCTATTTAATAAGCCTAAGTTTCTGAATGAGCCTATTTAATACGCCTAAGTTGCTGAAATAAGCCTATTTAATAAGCCTAAGTTGCTGAATAAGCCTATTTAATAAGCCTAAGTTGCTGAATAAACCTATCTAATAAGTCTAAGTTGCTGAAATAAGCCTATTTAATAAGGCTATTTAATAAGCCTAAGTTGCTGAATAAGCCTATTTAATAAGGCTATTTAATGAGCCTAAGTTGCTGAAATAAGACTATTTAATAAGCCTAAGTTTCTGAACTAAGCCTATTTAAAAAGGTATATTTAATAAGTCTAAGTTGCTGAAATAAACCTATTTAAAAATGCTATTTAATAAGCCTAAGTTTGTGAAATTAACCTGTTTAATAAGGCTATTTAATAAGCATAAGTTGCTGAAATAAGCTTATTTAATAAGCCTAAGTTGCTGAAATAAGCCTATTTAATAAGGCTCTTTAATAAGTCTAAGTTGCTGAAATAAACCTATTTAATAAGCCTACGTTGCTAAAATAAGCCTATTTAATGAGGCTATTTAATAAGTCTATTTAATAAGCCTATTTAATAAGCCTATTTAATGAGTCTATTTAATTAGTCTATTTAATAAGCCTATTTAATAAGTATTTAATGAGCCTATTTAATAAGCCTATTTATTGAGCCTATTTAATAAGCCTATTTATTGAGCCTATTTAATAAGCCTATTTATTGAGCCTATTTAATAAGCCTATTTATTGAGCCTATTTAATAAGCCTATTTCATAAGCCTATTTAATAAGTCTATTTAATAAGCCTATTTAATAAGCCTATTTATTGAGCCTATTTAATAAGCCTATTTAATATGCCTATTTATTGAGCCTATTTAATAAGTCTATTTAATAAGCCTATTTAATAGGCCTATTTAAAAAGTCTAAGTTGCTGAAATAAGCCTATTTAATAAGCCCATTTAATAGGCCTATTTAATAAGTCTAAGTTGCTGAAATAAGCCTATTTAATAAGCCTAAGTTTCTGAATGATCCTATTTAATAAGCCTAAGTTGCTGAAATAAGCCTATTTAATAAGCCTAAGTTGCTGAATAAGCCTATTTAATAAGCCTAAGTTGCTGAATAAACCTATTTAATAAGTCTAAGTTGCTGAAATAAGCCTATTTAATAAGGCTATTTAATAAGCCTAAGTTGCTGAAATAAGCCTATTTAATAAGCCTAAGTTTCTGAATGATCCTATTTAATAAGCCTAAGTTGCTGAAATAAGCCTATTTAATAAGCCTCAGTTGCTGAATAAGCCTATTTAATAAGCCTAAGTTGCTGAATAAACCTATTTAATAAGTCTAAGTTATAAGTCTAAGTTGCTGAAATAAGCCTATTTAATAAGGCTATTTAATAAGCCTAAGTTGCTGAAATAAGCCTATTTAATAAGCCTATTCAATAAGCCTATTTAAAAAGTATTTAATGAGCCTATTTAATAAGCCTATTTATTGAGCCTATTTAATGAGCCTATTTATTGAGCCTATTTAATAAGCCTATTTATTGAGCCTATTTAATAAGCCTATTTAATAAGTCTATTTAATAAGCCTATTTAATAAGCCTATTTAATAAGCCTATTTATTGAGCCTATTTAATAAGCCAATATAATAAGTCTATTTATTGAGCCTTTTTAATAAGTCTATTTAATAAGCCTATTTAATAAGCCTATTTAATAAGTATTTAATGAGCCTATTTAATAAGTCTATTTAATAAGCCTATTTAATAGGCCTATTTAATCAGTCTAAGTTGCTGAAATAAGCCTATTTAATAAGCCTATTTAATAGGCCTATTTAATAAGTCTAAGTTGCTGAAATAAGCCTATTTAATAAGCCTAAGTTTCTGAATGAGCCTATTTAATAAGCCTAAGTTGCTGAAATAAGCCTATTTAATAAGCCCAAGTTGCTGAATAAGCCTATTTAATAAGCCTAAGTTGCTGAATAAACCTATCTAATAAGTCTAAGTTGCTGAAATAAGCCTATTTAATAAGGCTATTTAATAAGCCTAAGTTGCTGAATAAGCCTATTTAATAAGGCTATTTAATGAGCCTAAGTTGCTGAAATAAGACTATTTAATAAGCCTAAGTTTCTGAACCAAGCCTATTTAAAAAGGTATATTTAATAAGTCTAAGTTGCTGAAATGAACCTATTTAAAAATGCTATTTAATAAGCCTAAGTTTGTGAAATTAACCTGTTTAATAAGGCTATTTAATAAGCATAAGTTGCTGAAATAAGCTTATTTAATAAGCCTAAGTTGCTGAAATAAGCCTATTTAATAAGGCTCTTTAATAAGTCTAAGTTGCTGAAATAAACCTATTTAATAAGCCTACGTTGCTAAAATAAGCCTATTTAATGAGGCTATTTAATAAGTCTATTTAATAAGCCTATTTAATAAGCCTATTTAATGAGTCTATTTAATAAGTCTATTTAATAAGCCTATTTAATAAGTATTTAATGAGCCTATTTAATAAGCCTATTTATTGAGCCTATTTAATAAGCCTATTTATTGAGCCTATTTAATAAGCCTATTTATTGAGCCTATTTAATAAGCCTATTTATTGAGCCTATTTAATAAGCCTATTTCATAAGCCTATTTAATAAGCCTATTTAATAAGCCTATTTATTGAGCCTATTTAATATGCCTATTTATTGAGCCTATTTAATAAGTCTATTTAATAAGCCTATTTAATAAGCCTATTTAATAAGTATTTAATGAGCCTATTTAATAAGTCTATTTAATAAGCCTATTTAATAGACCTATTTAAAAAGTCTAAGTTGCTGAAATAAGCCTATTTAATAAGCCCATTTAATAGGCCTATTTAATAAGTCTAAGTTGCTGAAATAAGCCTATTTAATAAGCCTAAGTTTCTGAATGATCCTATTTAATAAGCCTAAGTTGCTGAAATAAGCCTATTTAATAAGCCTAAGTTGCTGAATAAGCCTATTTAATAAGCCTAAGTTGCTGAATAAACCTATTTAATAAGTCTAAGTTGCTGAAATAAGCCTATTTAATAAGGCTATTTAATAAGCCTAAGTTGCTGAAATAAGCCTATTTAATAAGCCTAAGTTTCTGAATGATCCTATTTAATAAGCCTAAGTTGCTGAAATAAGCCTATTTAATAAGCCTCAGTTGCTGAATAAGCCTATTTAATAAGCCTAAGTTGCTGAATAAACCTATTTAATAAGTCTAAGTTACTGAAATAAGCCTATTTAATAAGGCTATTTAATAAGCCTAAGTTGCTGAAATAAGCCTATTTAATAAGCCTATTCAATAAGCCTATTTAAAAAGTATTTAATGAGCCTATTTAATAAGCCTATTTATTGAGCCTATTTAATGAGCCTATTTATTGAGCCTATTTAATAAGCCTATTTATTGAGCCTATTTAATAAGCCTATTTAATAAGTCTATTTAATAAGCCTATTTAATAAGCCTATTTAATAAGCCTATTTATTGAGCCTATTTAATAAGCCAATATAATAAGTCTATTTATTGAGCCTTTTTAATAAGTCTATTTAATAAGCCTATTTAATAAGCCTATTTAATAAGTATTTAATGAGCCTATTTAATAAGTCTATTTAATAAGCCTATTTAATAGGCCTATTTAATCAGTCTAAGTTGCTGAAATAAGCCTATTTAATAAGCCTATTTAATAGGCCTATTTAATAAGTCTAAGTTGCTGAAATAAGCCTATTTAATAAGCCTAAGTTTCTGAATGAGCCTATTTAATAAGCCTAAGTTGCTGAAATAAGCCTATTTAATAAGCCCAAGTTGCTGAATAAGCCTATTTAATAAGCCTAAGTTGCTGAATAAACCTATCTAATAAGTCTAAGTTGCTGAAATAAGCCTATTTAATAAGGCTATTTAATAAGCCTAAGTTGCTGAATAAGCCTATTTAATAAGGCTATTTAATGAGCCTAAGTTGCTGAAATAAGACTATTTAATAAGCCTAAGTTTCTGAACCAAGCCTATTTAAAAAGGTATATTTAATAAGTCTAAGTTGCTGAAATGAACCTATTTAAAAATGCTATTTAATAAGCCTAAGTTTGTGAAATTAACCTGTTTAATAAGGCTATTTAATAAGCATAAGTTGCTGAAATAAGCGTATTTAATAAGCCTAAGTTGCTGAAATAAGCCTATTTAATAAGGCTCTTTAATAAGTCTAAGTTGCTGAAATAAACCTATTTAATAAGCCTACGTTGCTAAAATAAGCCTATTTAATGAGGCTATTTAATAAGTCTATTTAATAAGCCTATTTAATAAGCCTATTTAATGAGTCTATTTAATAAGTCTATTTAATAAGCCTATTTAATAAGTATTTAATGAGCCTATTTAATAAGCCTATTTATTGAGCCTATTTAATAAGCCTATTTATTGAGCCTATTTAATAAGCCTATTTATTGAGCCTATTTAATAAGCCTATTTCATAAGCCTATTTAATAAGCCTATTTAATAAGCCTATTTAATAAGCCTATTTATTGAGCCTATTTAATAAGTCTATTTAATATGCCTATTTATTGAGCCTATTTAATAAGTCTATTTAATAAGCCTATTAAATAAGCCTATTTAATAAGTATTTAATGAGCCTATTTAATAAGTCTATTTAATAAGCCTATTTAATAGGCCTATTTAAAAAGTCTAAGTTGCTGAAATAAGCCTATTTAATAAGCCCATTTAATAGGCCTATTTAATAAGTCTAAGTTGCTGAAATAAGCCTATTTAATAAGCCTAAGTTTCTGAATGATCCTATTTAATAAGCCTAAGTTGCTGAAATAAGCCTATTTAATAAGCCTAAGTTGCTGAATAAGCCTATTTAATAAGCCTAAGTTGCTGAATAAACCTATTTAATAAGTCTAAGTTGCTGAAATAAGCCTATTTAATAAGCCTAAGTTGCTGAATAAGCCTATTTAATAAGCCTAAGTTGCTGAATAAACCTATTTAATAAGTCTAAGTTGCTGAAATAAGCCTATTTAATAAGGCTATTTAATAAGCCTAAGTTGCTGAAATAAGCCTATTTAATAAATTAATAAATAAGCCTATTCAATAAGCCTATTTAAAAGTATTTAATGAGCCTATTTAATAAGCCTATTTATTGAGCCTATTTAATGAGCCTATTTATTGAGCCTATTTAATAAGCCTATTTATTGAGCCTATTTAATAAGCCTATTTAATAAGTCTATTTAATAAGCCTATTTAATAAGCCTATTTAATAAGCCTATTTATTGAGCCTATTTAATAAGCCAATATAATAAGTCTATTTATTGAGCCTTTTTAATAAGTCTATTTAATAAGCCTATTTAATAAGCCTATTTAATAAGTATTTAATGAGCCTATTTAATAAGTCTATTTAATAAGCCTATTTAATAGGCCTATTTAATCAGTCTAAGTTGCAGAAATAAGCCTATTTAATAAGCCTATTTAATACGCCTATTTAATAAGTCTAAGTTGCTGAAATAAGCCTATTTAATAAGCCTAAGTTTCTGAATGAGCCTATTTAATAAGCCTAAGTTGCTGAAATAAGCCTATTTAATAAGCCTAAGTTGCTGAATAAGCCTATTTAATAAGGCTAAGTTGCTGAATAAACCTATCTAATAAGTCTAAGTTGCTGAAATAAGCCTATTTAATAAGGCTATTTAATAAGCCTAAGTTGCTGAATAAGCCTATTTAATAAGGCTATTTAATGAGCCTAAGTTGCTGAAATAAGACTATTTAATAAGCCTAAGTTTCTGAACCAAGCCTATTTAAAAAGGTATATTTAATAAGTCTAAGTTGCTGAAATAAACCTATTTAAAAATGCTATTTAATAAGCCTAAGTTTGTGAAATTAACCTGTTTAATAAGGCTATTTAATAAGCATAAGTTGCTGAAATAAGCTTATTTAATAAGCCTAAGTTGCTGAAATAAGCCTATTTAATAAGGCTCTTTAATAAGTCTAAGTTGCTGAAATAAACCTATTTAATAAGCCTACGTTGCTAAAATAAGCCTATTTAATGAGGCTATTTAATAAGTCTATTTAATAAGCCTATTTAATAAGCCTATTTAATGAGTCTATTTAATAAGTCTATTTAATAAGCCTATTTAATAAGTATTTAATGAGCCTATTTAATAAGCCTATTTATTGAGCCTATTTAATAAGCCTATTTATTGAGCCTATTTAATAAGCCTATTTATTGAGCCTATTTAATAAGCCTATTTATTGAGCCTATTTAATAAGCCTATTTATTGAGCCTATTTAATAAGCCTTTTTCATAAGCCTATTTAATAAGCCTATTTAATAAGCCTATTTAATAAGCCTATTTATTGAGCCTATTTAATAAGTCTATTTAATATGCCTATTTATTGAGCCTATTTAATAAGTCTATTTAATAAGCCTATTTAATAAGCCTATTTAATAAGTATTTAATGAGCCTATTTAATAAGTCTATTTAATAAGCCTATTTAATAGGCCTATTTAAAAAGTCTAAGTTGCTGAAATAAGCCTATTTAATAAGCCCATTTAATAGGCCTATTTAATAAGTCTAAGTTGCTGAAATAAGCCTATTTAATAAGCCTAAGTTTCTGAATGATCCTATTTAATAAGCCTAAGTTGCTGAAATAAGCCTATTTAATAAGCCTAAGTTGCTGAATAAGCCTATTTAATAAGCCTAAGTTGCTGAATAAACCTATTTAATAAGTCTAAGTTGCTGAAATAAGCCTATTTAATAAGGCTATTTAATAAGCCTAAGTTGCTGAAATAAGCCTATTGTAATAAGCCTAAGTTTCTGAATGATCCTATTTAATAAGCCTAAGTTGCTGAAATAAGCCTATTTAATAAGCCTAAGTTGCTGAATAAGCCTATTTAATAAGCCTAAGTTGCTGAATAAACCTATTTAATAAGTCTAAGTTGCTGAAATAAGCCTATTTACTAAGGCTATTTAATAAGCCTAAGTTGCTGAAATAAGCCTATTTAATAAGCCTATTTAATAGGCCTATTTAATAAGTCTAAGTTGCTGAAATAAGCCTATTTAATAAGCCTAAGTTTCTGAATGAGCCTATTTAATAAGCCTAAGTTGCTGAAATAAGCCTATTTAATAAGCCTAAGTTGCTGAATAAGCCTATTTAATAAGCCTAAGTTGCTGAATAAGCCTATTTAATAAGCCTAAGTTGCTGAATAAACCTATCTAATAAGTCTAAGTTGCTGAAATAAGCCTATTTAATAAGGCTATTTAATAAGCCTAAGTTGCTGAATAAGCCTATTTAATAAGGCTATTTAATGAGCCTAAGTTGCTGAAATAAGACTATTTAATAAGCCTAAGTTTCTGAACCAAGCCTATTTAAAAAGGTATATTTAATAAGTCTAAGTTGCTGAAATGAACCTATTTAAAAATGCTATTTAATAAGCCTAAGTTTGTGAAATTAACCTGTTTAATAAGGCTATTTAATAAGCATAAGTTGCTGAAATAAGCGTATTTAATAAGCCTAAGTTGCTGAAATAAGCCTATTTAATAAGGCTCTTTAATAAGTCTAAGTTGCTGAAATAAACCTATTTAATAAGCCTACGTTGCTAAAATAAGCCTATTTAATGAGGCTATTTAATAAGTCTATTTAATAAGCCTATTTAATAAGCCTATTTAATGAGTCTATTTAATAAGTCTATTTAATAAGCCTATTTAATAAGTATTTAATGAGCCTATTTAATAAGCCTATTTATTGAGCCTATTTAATAAGCCTATTTATTGAGCCTATTTAATAAGCCTATTTATTGAGCCTATTTAATAAGCCTATTTCATAAGCCTATTTAATAAGCCTATTTAATAAGCCTATTTAATAAGCCTATTTATTGAGCCTATTTAATAAGTCTATTTAATATGCCTATTTATTGAGCCTATTTAATAAGTCTATTTAATAAGCCTATTAAATAAGCCTATTTAATAAGTATTTAATGAGCCTATTTAATAAGTCTATTTAATAAGCCTATTTAATAGGCCTATTTAAAAAGTCTAAGTTGCTGAAATAAGCCTATTTAATAAGCCCATTTAATAGGCCTATTTAATAAGTCTAAGTTGCTGAAATAAGCCTATTTAATAAGCCTAAGTTTCTGAATGATCCTATTTAATAAGCCTAAGTTGCTGAAATAAGCCTATTTAATAAGCCTAAGTTGCTGAATAAGCCTATTTAATAAGCCTAAGTTGCTGAATAAACCTATTTAATAAGTCTAAGTTGCTGAAATAAGCCTATTTAATAAGCCTAAGTTGCTGAATAAGCCTATTTAATAAGCCTAAGTTGCTGAATAAACCTATTTAATAAGTCTAAGTTGCTGAAATAAGCCTATTTAATAAGACTATTTAATAAGCCTAAGTTGCTGAAATAAGCCTATTTAATAAATTAATAAATAAGCCTATTCAATAAGCCTATTTAAAAGTATTTAATGAGCCTATTTAATAAGCCTATTTATTGAGCCTATTTAATGAGCCTATTTATTGAGCCTATTTAATAAGCCTATTTATTGAGCCTATTTAATAAGCCTATTTAATAAGTCTATTTAATAAGCCTATTTAATAAGCCTATTTAATAAGCCTATTTATTGAGCCTATTTAATAAGCCAATATAATAAGTCTATTTATTGAGCCTTTTTAATAAGTCTATTTAATAAGCCTATTTAATAAGCCTATTTAATAAGTATTTAATGAGCCTATTTAATAAGTCTATTTAATAAGCCTATTTAATAGGCCTATTTAATCAGTCTAAGTTGCAGAAATAAGCCTATTTAATAAGCCTATTTAATACGCCTATTTAATAAGTCTAAGTTGCTGAAATAAGCCTATTTAATAAGCCTAAGTTTCTGAATGAGCCTATTTAATAAGCCTAAGTTGCTGAAATAAGCCTATTTAATAAGCCTAAGTTGCTGAATAAGCCTATTTAATAAGGCTAAGTTGCTGAATAAACCTATCTAATAAGTCTAAGTTGCTGAAATAAGCCTATTTAATAAGGCTATTTAATAAGCCTAAGTTGCTGAATAAGCCTATTTAATAAGGCTATTTAATGAGCCTAAGTTGCTGAAATAAGACTATTTAATAAGCCTAAGTTTCTGAACCAAGCCTATTTAAAAAGGTATATTTAATAAGTCTAAGTTGCTGAAATAAACCTATTTAAAAATGCTATTTAATAAGCCTAAGTTTGTGAAATTAACCTGTTTAATAAGGCTATTTAATAAGCATAAGTTGCTGAAATAAGCTTATTTAATAAGCCTAAGTTGCTGAAATAAGCCTATTTAATAAGGCTCTTTAATAAGTCTAAGTTGCTGAAATAAACCTATTTAATAAGCCTACGTTGCTAAAATAAGCCTATTTAATGAGGCTATTTAATAAGTCTATTTAATAAGCCTATTTAATAAGCCTATTTAATGAGTCTATTTAATAAGTCTATTTAATAAGCCTATTTAATAAGTATTTAATGAGCCTATTTAATAAGCCTATTTATTGAGCCTATTTAATAAGCCTATTTATTGAGCCTATTTAATAAGCCTATTTATTGAGCCTATTTAATAAGCCTATTTATTGAGCCTATTTAATAAGCCTTTTTCATAAGCCTATTTAATAAGCCTATTTAATAAGCCTATTTAATAAGCCTATTTATTGAGCCTATTTAATAAGTCTATTTAATATGCCTATTTATTGAGCCTATTTAATAAGTCTATTTAATAAGCCTATTTAATAAGCCTATTTAATAAGTATTTAATGAGCCTATTTAATAAGTCTATTTAATAAGCCTATTTAATAGGCCTATTTAAAAAGTCTAAGTTGCTGAAATAAGCCTATTTAATAAGCCCATTTAATAGGCCTATTTAATAAGTCTAAGTTGCTGAAATAAGCCTATTTAATAAGCCTAAGTTTCTGAATGATCCTATTTAATAAGCCTAAGTTGCTGAAATAAGCCTATTTAATAAGCCTAAGTTGCTGAATAAGCCTATTTAATAAGCCTAAGTTGCTGAATAAACCTATTTAATAAGTCTAAGTTGCTGAAATAAGCCTATTTAATAAGGCTATTTAATAAGCCTAAGTTGCTGAAATAAGCCTATTGTAATAAGCCTAAGTTTCTGAATGATCCTATTTAATAAGCCTAAGTTGCTGAAATAAGCCTATTTAATAAGCCTAAGTTGCTGAATAAGCCTATTTAATAAGCCTAAGTTGCTGAATAAACCTATTTAATAAGTCTAAGTTGCTGAAATAAGCCTATTTAATAAGGCTATTTAATAAGCCTAAGTTGCTGAAATAAGCCTATTTAATAAGCCTATTTAATAGGCCTATTTAATAAGTCTAAGTTGCTGAAATAAGCCTATTTAATAAGCCTAAGTTTCTGAATGAGCCTATTTAATAAGCCTAAGTTGCTGAAATAAGCCTATTTAATAAGCCTAAGTTGCTGAATAAGCCTATTTAATAAGCCTAAGTTGCTGAATAAACCTATCTAATAAGTCTAAGTTGCTGAAATAAGCCTATTTAATAAGGCTATTTAATAAGCCTAAGTTGCTGAATAAGCCTATTTAATAAGGCTATTTAATGAGCCTAAGTTGCTGAAATAAGACTATTTAATAAGCCTAAGTTTCTGAACCAAGCCTATTTAAAAAGGTATATTTAATAAGTCTAAGTTGCTGAAATAAACCTATTTAAAAATGCTATTTAATAAGCCTAAGTTTGTGAAATTAACCTGTTTAATAAGGCTATTTAATAAGCATAAGTTGCTGAAATAAGCTTATTTAATAAGCCTAAGTTGCTGAAATAAGCCTATTTAATAAGGCTCTTTAATAAGTCTAAGTTGCTGAAATAAACCTATTTAATAAGCCTACGTTGCTAAAATAAGCCTATTTAATGAGGCTATTTAATAAGTCTATTTAATAAGCCTATTTAATAAGCCTATTTAATGAGTCTATTTAATAAGTCTATTTAATAAGCCTATTTAATAAGTATTTAATGAGCCTATTTAATAAGCCTATTTATTGAGCCTATTTAATAAGCCTATTTATTGAGCCTATTTAATAAGCCTATTTATTGAGCCTATTTAATAAGCCTATTTCATAAACCTATTTAATAAGCCTATTTAATAAGCCTATTTAATAAGCCTATTTATTGAGCCTATTTAATAAGTCTATTTAATATGCCTATTTATTGAGCCTATTTAATAAGTCTATTTAATAAGCCTATTTAATAAGCCTATTTAATAAGTATTTAATGAGCCTATTTAATAAGTCTATTTAATAAGCCTATTTAATAGGCCTATTTAAAAAGTCTAAGTTGCTGAAATAAGCCTATTTAATAAGCCCATTTAATAGGCCTATTTAATAAGTCTAAGTTGCTGAAATAAGCCTATTTAATAAGCCTAAGTTTCTGAATGATCCTATTTAATAAGCCTAAGTTGCTGAAATAAGCCTATTTAATAAGCCTAAGTTGCTGAATAAGCCTATTTAATAAGCCTAAGTTGCTGAATAAACCTATTTAATAAGTCTAAGTTGCTGAAATAAGCCTATTTAATAAGGCTATTTAATAAGCCTAAGTTGCTGAAATAAGCCTACTTAATAAGGCTATTTAATAAGCCTAAGTTGCTGAAATAAGCCTATTTAATAAGCCTATTTAATAGGCCTATTTAATAAGTCTAAGTTGCTGAAATAAGCCTATTTAATAAGCCTAAGTTTCTGAATGAGCCTATTTAATAAGCCTAAGTTGCTGAAATAAGCCTATTTAATAAGCCTAAGTTGCTGAATAAGCCTATTTAATAAGCCTAAGTTGCTGAATAAACCTATCTAATAAGTCTAAGTTGCTGAAATAAGCCTATTTAATAAGGCTATTTAATAAGCCTAAGTTGCTGAATAAGCCTATTTAATAAGGCTATTTAATGAGCCTAAGTTGCTGAAATAAGACTATTTAATAAGCCTAAGTTTCTGAACCAAGCCTATTTAAAAAGGTATATTTAATAAGCCTAAGTTGCTGAATAAACCTATTTAATAAGTCTAAGTTGCTGAAATAAGCCTATTTAATAAGGCTATTTAATAAGCCTAAGTTGCTGAAATAAGCCTATTGTAATAAGCCTAAGTTTCTGAATGATCCTATTTAATAAGCCTAAGTTGCTGAAATAAGCCTATTTAATAAGCCTAAGTTGCTGAATAAGCCTATTTAATAAGCCTAAGTTGCTGAATAAACCTATTTAATAAGTCTAAGTTGCTGAAATAAGCCTATTTAATAAGGCTATTTAATAAGCCTAAGTTGCTGAAATAAGCCTATTTAATAAGCCTATTTAATAGGCCTATTTAATAAGTCTAAGTTGCTGAAATAAGCCTATTTAATAAGCCTAAGTTTCTGAATGAGCCTATTTAATAAGCCTAAGTTGCTGAAATAAGCCTATTTAATAAGCCTAAGTTGCTGAATAAGCCTATTTAATAAGCCTAAGTTGCTGAATAAACCTATCTAATAAGTCTAAGTTGCTGAAATAAGCCTATTTAATAAGGCTATTTAATAAGCCTAAGTTGCTGAATAAGCCTATTTAATAAGGCTATTTAATGAGCCTAAGTTGCTGAAATAAGACTATTTAATAAGCCTAAGTTTCTGAACCAAGCCTATTTAAAAAGGTATATTTAATAAGTCTAAGTTGCTGAAATAAACCTATTTAAAAATGCTATTTAATAAGCCTAAGTTTGTGAAATTAACCTGTTTAATAAGGCTATTTAATAAGCATAAGTTGCTGAAATAAGCTTATTTAATAAGCCTAAGTTGCTGAAATAAGCCTATTTAATAAGGCTCTTTAATAAGTCTAAGTTGCTGAAATAAACCTATTTAATAAGCCTACGTTGCTAAAATAAGCCTATTTAATGAGGCTATTTAATAAGTCTATTTAATAAGCCTATTTAATAAGCCTATTTAATGAGTCTATTTAATAAGTCTATTTAATAAGCCTATTTAATAAATATTTAATGAGCCTATTTAATAAGCCTATTTATTGAGCCTATTTAATAAGCCTATTTATTGAGCCTATTTAATAAGCCTATTTATTGAGCCTATTTAATAAGCCTATTTATTGAGCCTATTTAATAAGCCTATTTCATAAGCCTATTTAATAAGCCTATTTAATAAGCCAATTTAATAAGCCTATTTATTGAGCCTATTTAATAAGTCTATTTAATATGCCTATTTATTGAGCCTATTTAATAAGTCTATTTAATAAGCCTATTTAATAAGCCTATTTAATAAGTATTTAATGAGCCTATTTAATAAGTCTATTTAATAAGCCTATTTAATAGGCCTATTTAAAAAGTCTAAGTTGCTGAAATAAGCCTATTTAATAAGCCCATTTAATAGGCCTATTTAATAAGTCTAAGTTGCTGAAATAAGCCTATTTAATAAGCCTAAGTTTCTGAATGATCCTATTTAATAAGCCTAAGTTGCTGAAATAAGCCTATTTAATAAGCCTAAGTTGCTGAATAAACCTATTTAATAAGTCTAAGTTGCTGAAATAAGCCTATTTAATAAGGCTATTTAATAAGCCTAAGTTGCTGAAATAAGCCTATTTAATAAGCCTAAGTTTCTGAATGATCCTATTTAATAAGCCTAAGTTGCTGAAATAAGCCTATTTAATAAGCCTAAGTTGCTGAATAAGCCTATTTAATAAGCCTAAGTTGCTGAATAAACCTATTTAATAAGTCTAAGTTGCTGAAATAAGCCTATTTAATAAGGCTATTTAATAAGCCTAAGTTGCTGAAATAAGCCTATTTAATAAGCCTATTCAATAAGCCTATTTAATAAGTATTTAATGAGCCTATTTAATAAGCCTATTTATTGAGCCTATTTAATGAGCCTATTTATTGAGCCTATTTAATAAGCCTATTTATTGAGCCTATTTAATAAGCCTATTTATTGAGCCTATTTAATAAGCCTATTTAATAAGTCTATTTAATAAGCCTATTTAATAAGCCTATTTAATAAGCCTATTTATTGAGCCTATTTAATAAGCCAATATAATAAGTCTATTTATTGAGCCTTTTTAATAAGTGTATTTAATAAGCCTATTTAATAAGCCTATTTAATAAGTATTTAATGAGCCTATTTAATAAGTCTATTTAATAAGCCTATTTAATAGGCCTATTTAATAAGTCTAAGTTGCTGAAATAAGCCTATTTAATAAGCCTATTTAATAGGCCTATTTAATAAGTCTAAGTTGCTGAAATAAGCCTATTTAATAAGCCTAAGTTTCTGAATGAGCCTATTTAATAAGCCTAAGTTGCTGAAATAAGCCTATTTAATAAGCCTAAGTTGCTGAATAAGCCTATTTAATAAGCCTAAGTTGCTGAATAAACCTATCTAATAAGTCTAAATTGCTGAAATAAGCCTATTTAATAAGGCTATTTAATAAGCCTAAGTTGCTGAATAAGCCTATTTAATAAGGCTATTTAATGAGCCTAAGTTGCTGAAATAAGACTATTTAATAAGCCTAAGTTTCTGAACCAAGCCTATTTAAAAAGGTATATTTAATAAGTCTAAGTTGCTGAAATAAACCTATTTAAAAATGCTATTTAATAAGCCTAAGTTTGTGAAATTAACCTGTTTAATAAGGCTATTTAATAAGCATAAGTTGCTGAAATAAGCTTATTTAATAAGCCTAAGTTGCTGAAATAAGACTATTTAATAAGGCTCTTTAATAAGTCTAAGTTGCTGAAATAAACCTATTTAATAAGCCTACGTTGCTAAAATAAGCCTATTTAATGAGGCTATTTGATAAGTCTATTTAATAAGCCTATTTAATAAGCCTATTTAATGAGTCTATTTAATAAGTCTATTTAATAAGCCTATTTAATAAGTATTTAATGAGCCTATTTAATAAGCCTATTTATTGAGCCTATTTAATAAGCCTATTTATTGAGCCTATTTAATAAGCCTATTTATTGAGCCTATTTAATAAGCATATTTATTGAGCCTATTTAATAAGCCTATTTCATAAGCCTATTTAATAAGCCTATTTAATAAGCCTATTTAATAAGCCTATTTATTGAGCCTATTTAATAAGTCTATTTAATATGCCTATTTATTGAGCCTATTTAATAAGTCTATTTAATAAGCCTATTTAATGAGTCTATTTAATAAGTCTATTTAATAAGCATATTTAATAAGTATTTAATGAGCCTATTTAATAAGCCTATTTATTGAGCCTATTTAATAAGCCTATTTATTGAGCCTATTTAATAAGCCTATTTATTGAGCCTATTTAATAAGCCTATTTATTGAGCCTATTTAATAAGCCTATTTCATAAGCCTATTTAATAAGCCTATTTAATAAGCCTATTTAATAAGCCTATTTATTGAGCCTATTTAATAAGTCTATTTAATATGCCTATTTATTGAGCCTATTTAATAAGTCTATTTAGTAAGCCTATTTAATAAGCCTATTTAATAAGTATTTAATGAGCCTATTTAATAAGTCTATTTAATAAGCCTATTTAATAGGCCTATTTAAAAAGTCTAAGTTGCTGAAATAAGCCTATTTAATAAGCCCATTTAATAGGCCTATTTAATAAGTCTAAGTTGCTGAAATAAGCCTATTTAATAAGCCTAAGTTTCTGAATGATCCTATTTAATAAGCCTAAGTTGCTGAAATAAGCCTATTTAATAAGCCTAAGTTGCTGAATAAGCCTATTTAATAAGCCTAAGTTGCTGAATAAACCTATTTAATAAGTCTAAGTTGCTGAAATAAGCCTATTTAATAAGGCTATTTAATAAGCCTAAGTTGCTGAAATAAGCCTATTTAATAAGCCTAAGTTTCTGAATGATCCTATTTAATAAGCCTAAGTTGCTGAAATAAGCCTATTTAATAAGCCTAAGTTGCTGATTAAGCCTATTTAATAAGCCTAAGTTGCTGAATAAACCTATTTAATAAGTCTAAGTTGCTGAAATAAGCCTATTTAATAAGGCTATTTAATAAGCCTAAGTTGCTGAAATAAGCCTATTTAATAAGCCTATTCAATAAGCCTATTTAATAAGTATTTAATGAGCCTATTTAATAAGCCTATTTATTGAGCCTATTTAATGAGCCTATTTATTGAGCCTATTTAATAAGCCTATTTATTGAGCCTATTTAATAAGCCTATTTATTGAGCCTATTTAATAAGCCTATTTAATAAGTCTATTTAATAAGCCTATTTAATAAGCCTATTTAATAAGCCTATTTATTGAGCCTATTTAATAAGCCAATATAATAAGTCTATTTATTGAGCCTTTTTAATAAGTCTATTTAATAAGCCTATTTAATAAGCCTATTTAATAAGTATTTAATGAGCCTATTTAATAAGTCTATTTAATAAGCCTATTTAATAGGCCTATTTAATAAGTCTAAGTTGCTGAAATAAGCCTATTTAATAAGCCTATTTAATAGGCCTATTTAATAAGTCTAAGTTGCTGAAATAAGCCTATTTAATAAGCCTAAGTTTCTGAATGAGCCTATTTAATAAGCCTAAGTTGCTGAAATAAGCCTATTTAATAAGCCTAAGTTGCTGAATAAGCCTATTTAATAAGCCTAAGTTGCTGAATAAACCTATCTAATAAGTCTAAGTTGCTGAAATAAGCCTATTTAATAAGGCTATTTAATAAGCCTAAGTTGCTGAATAAGCCTATTTAATAAGGCTATTTAATGAGCCTAAGTTGCTGAAATAAGACTATTTAATAAGCCTAAGTTTCTGAACCAAGCCTATTTAAAAAGGTATATTTAATAAGTCTAAGTTGCTGAAATAAACCTATTTAAAAATGCTATTTAATAAGCCTAAGTTTGTGAAATTAACCTGTTTAATAAGGCTATTTAATAAGCATAAGTTCCTGAAATAAGCTTATTTAATAAGCCTAAGTTGCTGAAATAAGCCTATTTAATAAGGCTCTTTAATAAGTCTAAGTTGCTGAAATAAACCTATTTAATAAGCCTACGTTGCTAAAATAAGCCTATTTAATGAGGCTATTTGATAAGTCTATTTAATAAGCCTATTTAATAAGCCTATTTAATGAGTCTATTTAATAAGTCTATTTAATAAGCCTATTTAATAAGTATTTAATGAGCCTATTTAATAAGCCTATTTATTGAGCCTATTTAATAAGCCTATTTATTGAGCCTATTTAATAAGCCTATTTATTGAGCCTATTTAATAAGCATATTTATTGAGCCTATTTAATAAGCCTATTTCATAAGCCTATTTAATAAGCCTATTTAATAAGCCTATTTAATAAGCCTATTTATTGAGCCTATTTAATAAGTCTATTTAATATGCCTATTTATTGAGCCTATTTAATAAGTCTATTTAATAAGCCTATTTAATAAGCCTATTTAATAAGTATTTACTGAGCCTATTTAATAAGTCTATTTAATAAGCCTATTTAATAGGCCTATTTAAAAAGTCTAAGTTGCTGAAATAAGCCTATTTAATAAGCCCATTTAATAGGCCTATTTAATAAGTCTAAGTTGCAGAAATAAGCCTATTTAATAAGCCTAAGTTTCTGAATGATCCTATTTAATAAGCCTAAGTTGCTGAAATAAGCCTATTTAATACGCCCAAGTTGCTGAATAAGCCTATTTAATAAGCCTAAGTTGCTGAATAAACCTATTTAATAAGTCTAAGCTGAAATAAGCCTATTTAATAAGGCTATTTAATAAGCCTAAGTTGCTGAAATAAGCCTATTTAATAAGCCTATTCAATAAGCCTATTTAATAAGTATTTAATGAGGCTATTTAATAAGCCTATTTAATAAGCCTATTTAATAAGCCTATTTAATACGCCTATTTAATAAACATATTTAATAAGTATTTAATGAGCCTATTTAATAAGTCTATTTAATAAGCCTGTTTAATAAGCCTATTTAATAAGTCTATTTAATAAGCCTATTTAATAAGTCTATTTAAGAAGTCTATTTAATAAGCCTATTTAATAAGTATTTAATGAGCCTATTTAATAAGCCTATTTATTGAGCCTATTTAATGAGCCTATTTATTGAGCCTATTTAATAAGCCTATTTATTGAGCCTATTTAATAAGCCTATTTATTGAGCCTATTTAATAAGCCTATTTAATAAGTCTATTTAATAAGCCTATTTAATAAGCCTATTTAATAAGCCTATTTATTGAGCCTATTTAATAAGCCAATTTAATAAGTCTATTCATTGAGCCTTTTTAATAAGTCTATTTAATAAGCCTATTTAATAAGCCTATTTAATAAGTATTTAATGAGCCTATTTAATAAGTCTATTTAATAAGCCTATTTAATAGGCCTATTTAAT
Source organism: Petromyzon marinus (assembly GCF_048934315.1). NCBI lineage: Eukaryota > Metazoa > Chordata > Hyperoartia > Petromyzontiformes > Petromyzontidae > Petromyzon > Petromyzon marinus. The sequence goes on from NW_027423002.1 coordinate 5,721,926, forward strand.
AAGTCTAAGTTGCTGAAATAAGCCTATTTAATAAGCCTATTTAATAGGCCTATTTAATAAGTCTAAGTTGCTGAAATAAGCCTATTTAATAAGCCTAAGTTTCTGAATGAGCCTATTTAATAAGCCTAAGTTGCTGAAATAAGCCTATTTAATAAGCCTAAGTTGCTGAATAAGCCTATTTAATAACCCTAAGTTGCTGAATAAACCTATCTAATAAGTCTAAGTTGCTGAAATAAGCCTATTTAATAAGGCTATTTAATAAGCCTACGTTGCTGAATAAGCCTATTTAATAAGGCTATTTAATGAGCCTAAGTTGCTGAAATAAGACTATTTAATAAGCCTAAGTTTCTGAACTAAGCCTATTTAAAAAGGTATATTTAATAAGTCTAAGTTGCTGAAATAAACCTATTTAAAAATGCTATTTAGTAAGCCTAAGTTGCTGAAATTAACCTGTTTAATAAGGCTATTTAATAAGCATAAGTTGCTGAAATAAGCTTATTTAATAAGCCTAAGTTGCTGAAATAATCCTATTTAATAAGGCTCTTTAATAAGTCTAAGTTGCTGAAATAAACCTATTTAATAAGCCTACGTTGCTAAAATAAGCCTATTTAATGAGGCTATTTAATAAGTCTATTTAATAAGCCTATTTAATAAGTATTTAATGAGACTATTTAATAAGCCTATTTATTGAGCCTATTTAATAAGCCTATTTATTGAGCCTATTTAATAAGCCTATTTATTGAGCCTATTTAATATGCATATTTATTGAGCCTATTTAATAAGCCTATTTCATAAGCCTATTTAATAAGCCTATTTAATAAGCCTATTTAATAAGCCTATTTATTGAGCCTATTTAATAAGTCTATTTAATATGCCTATTTATTGAGCCTATTTAATAAGTCTATTTAATAAGCCTATTTAATAAGCCTATTTAATAAGTATTTACTGAGCCTATTTAATAAGTCTATTTAATAAGCCTATTTAATAGGCCTATTTAAAAAGTCTAAGTTGCTGAAATAAGCCTATTTAATAAGCCCATTTAATAGGCCTATTTAATAAGTCTAAGTTGCAGAAATAAGCCTATTTAATAAGCCTAAGTTTCTGAATGATCCTATTTAATAAGCCTAAGTTGCTTAAATAAACCTATTTAATAAGCCCAAGTTGCTGAATAAGCCTATTTAATAAGCCTAAGTTGCTGAATAAACCTATTTAATAAGTCTAAGTTGCTGAAATAAGCCTATTTAATAAGGCTATTTAATAAGCCTAAGTTGCTGAAATAAGCCTATTTAATAAGCCTATTCAATAAGCCTATTTAATAAGTATTTAATGAGGCTATTTAATAAGCCTATTTAATAAGCCTATTTAATAAGCCTATTTAATACGCCTATTTAATAAACATATTTAATAAGTATTTAATGAGCCTATTTAATAAGTCTATTTAATAAGCCTGTTTAATAAGCCTATTTAATAAGTCTATTTAATAAGCCTATTTAATAAGTCTATTTAAGAAGTCTATTTAATAAGCCTATTTAATAAGTATTTAATGAGCCTATTTAATAAGCCTATTTATTGAGCCTATTTAATGAGCCTATTTATTGGGCCTATTTAATAAGCCTATTTATTGAGCCTATTTAATAAGCCTATTTATTGAGCCTATTTAATAAGCCTATTTAATAAGTCTATTTAATAAGCCTATTTAATAAGCCTATTTAATAAGCCTATTTATTGAGCCTATTTAATAAGCCAATTTAATAAGTCTATTCATTGAGCCTTTTTAATAAGTCTATTTAATAAGCCTATTTAATAAGCCTATTTAATAAGTATTTAATGAGCCTATTTAATAAGTCTATTTAATAAGTCTATTTAATAGGCCTATTTAATAAGTCTAAGTTGCTGAAATAAGCCTATTTAATAAGCCTATTTAATAGGCCTATTTAATAAGTCTAAGTTGCTGAAATAAGCCTATTTAATAAGCCTAAGTTTCTGAATGAGCCTATTTAATAAGCCTAAGTTGCTGAAATAAGCCTATTTAATAAGCCTAAGTTGCTGAATAAGCCTATTTAATAATCCTAAGTTGCTGAATAAACCTATCTAATAAGTCTAAGTTGCTGAAATAAGCCTATTTAATAAGGCTATTTAATAAGCCTACGTTGCTGAATAAGCCTATTTAATAAGCCTATTTAATAAGTATTTACTGAGCCTATTTAATAAGTCTATTTAATAAGCCTATTTAATAGGCCTATTTAAAAAGTCTAAGTTGCTGAAATAAGCCTATTTAATAAGCCCATTTAATAGGCCTATTTAATAAGTCTAAGTTGCAGAAATAAGCCTATTTAATAAGCCTAAGTTTCTGAATGATCCTATTTAATAAGCCTAAGTTGCTGAAATAAGCCTATTTAATAAGCCCAAGTTGCTGAATAAGCCTATTTAATAAGCCTAAGTTGCTGAATAAACCTATTTAATAAGTCTAAGCTGAAATAAGCCTATTTAATAAGGCTATTTAATAAGCCTAAGTTGCTGAAATAAGCCTATTTAATAAGCCTATTCAATAAGCCTATTTAATAAGTATTTAATGAGGCTATTTAATAAGCCTATTTAATAAGCCTATTTAATAAGCCTATTTAATACGCCTATTTAATAAACATATTTAATAAGTATTTAATGAGCCTATTTAATAAGTCTATTTAATAAGCCTGTTTAATAAGCCTATTTAATAAGTCTATTTAATAAGCCTATTTAATAAGTCTATTTAAGAAGTCTATTTAATAAGCCTATTTAATAAGTATTTAATGAGCCTATTTAATAAGCCTATTTATTGAGCCTATTTAATGAGCCTATTTATTGAGCCTATTTAATAAGCCTATTTATTGAGCCTATTTAATAAGCCTATTTATTGAGCCTATTTAATAAGCCTATTTAATAAGTCTATTTAATAAGCCTATTTAATAAGCCTATTTAATAAGCCTATTTATTGAGCCTATTTAATAAGCCAATTTAATAAGTCTATTCATTGAGCCTTTTTAATAAGTCTATTTAATAAGCCTATTTAATAAGCCTATTTAATAAGTATTTAATGAGCCTATTTAATAAGTCTATTTAATAAGCCTATTTAATAGGCCTATTTAATAAGTCTAAGTTGCTGAAATAAGCCTATTTAATAAGCCTATTTAATAGGCCTATTTAATAAGTCTAAGTTGCTGAAATAAGCCTATTTAATAAGCCTAAGTTTCTGAATGAGCCTATTTAATAAGCCTAAGTTGCTGAAATAAGCCTATTTAATAAGCCTAAGTTGCTGAATAAGCCTATTTAATAACCCTAAGTTGCTGAATAAACCTATCTAATAAGTCTAAGTTGCTGAAATAAGCCTATTTAATAAGGCTATTTAATAAGCCTACGTTGCTGAATAAGCCTATTTAATAAGGCTATTTAATGAGCCTAAGTTGCTGAAATAAGACTATTTAATAAGCCTAAGTTTCTGAACTAAGCCTATTTAAAAAGGTATATTTAATAAGTCTAAGTTGCTGAAATAAACCTATTTAAAAATGCTATTTAGTAAGCCTAAGTTGCTGAAATTAACCTGTTTAATAAGGCTATTTAATAAGCATAAGTTGCTGAAATAAGCTTATTTAATAAGCCTAAGTTGCTGAAATAATCCTATTTAATAAGGCTCTTTAATAAGTCTAAGTTGCTGAAATAAACCTATTTAATAAGCCTACGTTGCTAAAATAAGCCTATTTAATGAGGCTATTTAATAAGTCTATTTAATAAGCCTATTTAATAAGTATTTAATGAGACTATTTAATAAGCCTATTTATTGAGCCTATTTAATAAGCCTATTTATTGAGCCTATTTAATAAGCCTATTTATTGAGCCTATTTAATATGCATATTTATTGAGCCTATTTAATAAGCCTATTTCATAAGCCTATTTAATAAGCCTATTTAATAAGCCTATTTAATAAGCCTATTTATTGAGCCTATTTAATAAGTCTATTTAATATGCCTATTTATTGAGCCTATTTAATAAGTCTATTTAATAAGCCTATTTAATAAGCCTATTTAATAAGTATTTACTGAGCCTATTTAATAAGTCTATTTAATAAGCCTATTTAATAGGCCTATTTAAAAAGTCTAAGTTGCTGAAATAAGCCTATTTAATAAGCCCATTTAATAGGCCTATTTAATAAGTCTAAGTTGCAGAAATAAGCCTATTTAATAAGCCTAAGTTTCTGAATGATCCTATTTAATAAGCCTAAGTTGCTTAAATAAACCTATTTAATAAGCCCAAGTTGCTGAATAAGCCTATTTAATAAGCCTAAGTTGCTGAATAAACCTATTTAATAAGTCTAAGTTGCTGAAATAAGCCTATTTAATCAGGCTATTTAATAAGCCTAAGTTGCTGAAATAAGCCTATTTAATAAGCCTATTCAATAAGCCTATTTAATAAGTATTTAATGAGGCTATTTAATAAGCCTATTTAATAAGCCTATTTAATAAGCCTATTTAATACGCCTATTTAATAAACATATTTAATAAGTATTTAATGAGCCTATTTAATAAGTCTATTTAATAAGCCTGTTTAATAAGCCTATTTAATAAGTCTATTTAATAAGCCTATTTAATAAGTCTATTTAAGAAGTCTATTTAATAAGCCTATTTAATAAGTATTTAATGAGCCTATTTAATAAGCCTATTTATTGAGCCTATTTAATGAGCCTATTTATTGGGCCTATTTAATAAGCCTATTTATTGAGCCTATTTAATAAGCCTATTTATTGAGCCTATTTAATAAGCCTATTTAATAAGTCTATTTAATAAGCCTATTTAATAAGCCTATTTAATAAGCCTATTTATTGAGCCTATTTAATAAGCCAATTTAATAAGTCTATTCATTGAGCCTTTTTAATAAGTCTATTTAATAAGCCTATTTAATAAGCCTATTTAATAAGTATTTAATGAGCCTATTTAATAAGTCTATTTAATAAGCCTATTTAATAGGCCTATTTAATAAGTCTAAGTTGCTGAAATAAGCCTATTTAATAAGCCTATTTAATAGGCCTATTTGATAAGTCTAAGTTGCTGAAATAAGCCTATTTAATAAGCCTAAGTTTCTGAATGAGCCTATTTAATAAGCCTAAGTTGCTGAAATAAGCCTATTTAATAAGCCTAAGTTGCTGAATAAGCCTATTTAATAATCCTAAGTTGCTGAATAAACCTATCTAATAAGTCTAAGTTGCTGAAATAAGCCTATTTAATAAGGCTATTTAATAAGCCTACGTTGCTGAATAAGCCTATTTAATAAGGCTATTTAATGAGCCTAAGTTGCTGAAATAAGACTATTTAATACGCCTAAGTTTCTGAACTAAGCCTATTTAAAAAGGTATATTTAATAAGTCTAAGTTGCTGAAATAAACCTATTTAAAAATGCTATTTAGTAAGCCTAAGTTGCTGAAATTAACCTGTTTAATAAGGCTATTTAATAAGCATAAGTTGCTGAAATAAGCTTATTTAATAAGCCTAAGTTGCTGAAATAATCCTATTTAATAAGGCTCTTTAATAAGTCTAAGTTGCTGAAATAAACCTATTTAATAAGCCTACGTTGCTAAAATAAGCCTATTTAATGAGGCTATTTAATAAGTCTATTTAATAAGCCTATTTAATAAGTATTTAATGAGACTATTTAATAAGCCTATTTATTGAGCCTATTTAATAAGCCTATTTATTGAGCCTATTTAATAAGCCTATTTATTGAGCCTATTTAATATGCATATTTATTGAGCCTATTTAATAAGCCTATTTCATAAGCCTATTTAATAAGCCTATTTAATAAGCCTATTTAATAAGCCTATTTATTGAGCCTATTTAATAAGTCTATTTAATATGCCTATTTATTGAGCCTATTTAATAAGTCTATTTAATAAGCCTATTTAATAAGCCTATTTAATAAGTATTTACTGAGCCTATTTAATAAGTATATTTAATAAGCCTATTTAATAGGCCTATTTAAAAAGTCTAAGTTGCTGAAATAAGCCTATTTAATAAGCTCATTTAATAGGCCTATTTAATAAGTCTAAGTTGCAGAAATAAGCCTATTTAATAAGCCTAAGTTTCTGAATGATCCTATTTAATAAGCCTAAGTTGCTTAAATAAACCTATTTAATAAGCCCAAGTTGCTGAATAAGCCTATTTAATAAGCCTAAGTTGCTGAATAAACCTATTTAATAAGTCTAAGTTGCTGAAATAAGCCTATTTAATAAGGCTATTTAATAAGCCTAAGTTGCTGAAATAAGCCTATTTAATAAGCCTATTCAATAAGCCTATTTAATAAGTATTTAATGAGGCTATTTAATAAGCCTATTTAATGAGCCTATTTAATAAGCCTATTTAATACGCCTATTTAATAAACATATTTAATAAGTATTTAATGAGCCTATTTAATAAGTCTATTTAATAAGCCTGTTTAATAAGCCTATTTAATAAGTCTATTTAATAAGCCTATTTAATAAGTCTATTTAAGAAGTCTATTTAATAAGCCTATTTAATAAGTATTTAATGAGCCTATTTAATAAGCCTATTTATTGAGCCTATTTAATGAGCCTATTTATTGAGCCTATTTAATAAGCCTATTTATTGAGCCTATTTAATAAGCCTATTTATTGAGCCTATTTAATAAGCCTATTTAATAAGTCTATTTAATAAGCCTATTTAATAAGCCTATTTAATAAGCCTATTTATTGAGCCTATTTAATAAGCCAATTTAATAAGTCTATTCATTGAGCCTTTTTAATAAGTCTATTTAATAAGCCTATTTAATAAGCCTATTTAATAAGTATTTAATGAGCCTATTTAATAAGTCTATTTAATAAGCCTATTTAATAGGCCTATTTAATAAGTCTAAGTTGCTGAAATAAGCCTATTTAATAAGCCTATTTAATAGGCCTATTTAATAAGTCTAAGTTGCTGAAATAAGCCTATTTAATAAGCCTAAGTTTCTGAATGAGCCTATTTAATAAGCCTAAGTTGCTGAAATAAGCCTATTTAATAAGGCTAAGTTGCTGAATAAGCCTATTTAATAATCCTAAGTTGCTGAATAAACCTATCTAATAAGTCTAAGTTGCTGAAATAAGCCTATTTAATAAGGCTATTTAATAAGCCTACGTTGCTGAATAAGCCTATTTAATAAGGCTATTTAATGAGCCTAAGTTGCTGAAATAAGACTATTTAATACGCCTAAGTTTCTGAACTAAGCCTATTTAAAAAGGTATATTTAATAAGTCTAAGTTGCTGAAATAAACCTATTTAAAAATGCTATTTAGTAAGCCTAAGTTGCTGAAATTAACCTGTTTAATAAGGCTATTTAATAAGCATAAGTTGCTGAAATAAGCTTATTTAATAAGCCTAAGTTGCTGAAATAATCCTATTTAATAAGGCTCTTTAATAAGTCTAAGTTGCTGAAATAAACCTATTTAATAAGCCTACGTTGCTAAAATAAGCCTATTTAATGAGGCTATTTAATAAGTCTATTTAATAAGCCTATTTAATAAGCCTATTTAATGAGTCTATTTAATAAGTCTATTTAATAAGCCTATTTAATAAGTATTTAATGAGCCTATTTAATAAGCCTATTTATTGAGCCTATTTAATAAGCCTATTTATTGAGCCTATTTAATAAGCCTATTTATTGAGCCTATTTAATAAGCCTATTTCATAAGCCTATTTAATAAGCCTATTTAATAAGCCTATTTAATAAGCCTATTTATTGAGCCTATTTAATAAGTCTATTTAATATGCCTATTTATTGAGCCTATTTAATAAGTCTATTTAATAAGCCTATTTAATAAGCCTATTTAATAAGTATTTACTGAGCCTATTTAATAAGTATATTTAATAAGCCTATTTAATAGGCCTATTTAAAAAGTCTAAGTTGCTGAAATAAGCCTATTTAATAAGCTCATTTAATAGGCCTATTTAATAAGTCTAAGTTGCAGAAATAAGCCTATTTAATAAGCCTAAGTTTCTGAATGATCCTATTTAATAAGCCTAAGTTGCTTAAATAAACCTATTTAATAAGCCCAAGTTGCTGAATAAGCCTATTTAATAAGCCTAAGTTGCTGAATAAACCTATTTAATAAGTCTAAGTTGCTGAAATAAGCCTATTTAATAAGGCTATTTAATAAGCCTAAGTTGCTGAAATAAGCCTATTTAATAAGCCTATTCAATAAGCCTATTTAATAAGTATTTAATGAGGCTATTTAATAAGCCTATTTAATAAGCCTATTTAATAAGCCTATTTAATACGCCTATTTAATAAACATATTTAATAAGTATTTAATGAGCCTATTTAATAAGTCTATTTAATAAGCCTGTTTAATAAGCCTATTTAATAAGTCTATTTAATAAGCCTATTTAATAAGTCTATTTAAGAAGTCTATTTAATAAGCCTATTTAATAAGTATTTAATGAGCCTATTTAATAAGCCTATTTATTGAGCCTATTTAATGAGCCTATTTATTGAGCCTATTTAATAAGCCTATTTATTGAGCCTATTTAATAAGCCTATTTATTGAGCCTATTTAATAAGCCTATTTAATAAGTCTATTTAATAAGCCTATTTAATAAGCCTATTTAATAAGCCTATTTATTGAGCCTATTTAATAAGCCAATTTAATAAGTCTATTCATTGAGCCTTTTTAATAAGTCTATTTAATAAGCCTATTTAATAAGCCTATTTAATAAGTATTTAATGAGCCTATTTAATAAGTCTATTTAATAAGCCTATTTAATAGGCCTATTTAATAAGTCTAAGTTGCTGAAATAAGCCTATTTAATAAGCCTATTTAATAGGCCTATTTAATAAGTCTAAGTTGCTGAAATAAGCCTATTTAATAAGCCTAAGTTTCTGAATGAGCCTATTTAATAAGCCTAAGTTGCTGAAATAAGCCTATTTAATAAGGCTAAGTTGCTGAATAAGCCTATTTAATAATCCTAAGTTGCTGAATAAACCTATCTAATAAGTCTAAGTTGCTGAAATAAGCCTATTTAATAAGGCTATTTAATAAGCCTACGTTGCTGAATAAGCCTATTTAATAAGGCTATTTAATGAGCCTAAGTTGCTGAAATAAGACTATTTAATACGCCTAAGTTTCTGAACTAAGCCTATTTAAAAAGGTATATTTAATAAGTCTAAGTTGCTGAAATAAACCTATTTAAAAATGCTATTTAGTAAGCCTAAGTTGCTGAAATTAACCTGTTTAATAAGGCTATTTAATAAGCATAAGTTGCTGAAATAAGCTTATTTAATAAGCCTAAGTTGCTGAAATAATCCTATTTAATAAGGCTCTTTAATAAGTCTAAGTTGCTGAAATAAACCTATTTAATAAGCCTACGTTGCTAAAATAAGCCTATTTAATGAGGCTATTTAATAAGTCTATTTAATAAGCCTATTTAATAAGCCTATTTAATGAGTCTATTTAATAAGTCTATTTAATAAGCCTATTTAATAAGTATTTAATGAGCCTATTTAATAAGCCTATTTATTGAGCCTATTTAATAAGCCTATTTATTGAGCCTATTTAATAAGCCTATTTATTGAGCCTATTTAATAAGCCTATTTATTGAGCCTATTTAATAAGCCTGTTTAATAAGTCTATTTAATAAGCCTATTTAATAAGCCTATTTATTGAGCCTATTTAATATGCCTATTTATTGAGCCTATTTAATAAGTCTATTTAATAAGCCTATTTAATAAGCCTATTTAATAAGTATTTAATGAGCCTATTTAATAAGTCTATTTAATAAGCCTATTTAATAGGCCTATTTAATAAGTCTAAGTTGCTGAAATAAGCCTATTTAATAAGCCTAAGTTTCTGAATGAGCCTATTTAATAAGCCTAAGTTGCTGAAATAAGCCTATTTAATAAGCCTAAGTTGCTGAATAAGCCTATTTAATAAGCATAAGTTGCTGAAATAAGCCTATTTAATAAGTCTAAGTTGCTGAAATAAGGCTATTTAATAAGCCTAAGTTGTTGAAATAAGCCTATTTAATAAGCCTAAGTTGCTGAATAAACCTATTTAATAAGTCTAAGTTGCTGAAATAAGCCTATTTAATAAGGCTATTTAATAAGCCTAAGTTGCTGAATAAGCCTATTTAATAAGTCTAAGTTGCTGAAATAAGGCTATTTAATAAGCCTAAGTTGCTGAAATAAGGCTATTTAATAAGTTTAAGTTGCTGAAATAAGCCTATTTAATAAGGCGATTTAATGAGCCTAAGTTGCTGAAATAAGCCTATTTAATAAGCCTAAGTTTCTGAACTAAGCCTATTTAAAAATGATATTTAATAAGCCTAAGTTGCTGAAATAAACCTGTTTAATAAGGCTATTTAATAAGCATAAGTTGTTGAAATAAGCTTATTTAATAAGCCTAAGTTGCTGAAATAAGCCTATTTAATAAAGCTATTTAATAAGCCTAAGTTGCTGAAATAAACCTATTTAATAAGCCTAAGTTGCTAAAATAAGCCTATTTAATGAGGCTATTTAATAAGTCTATTTAATAAGCCTATTTAATAAGCCTATTTAATAAGCCTATTTAATAAGCCTATTTAATACGCCTATTTAATAAACATATTTAATAAGTATTTAATGAGCCTATTTAATTAGTCTATTTAATAAGCCTGTTTAATAAGCCTATTTAATAAGTCTATTTAATAAGCCTATTTAATAAGTCTATTTAATAAGTCTATTTAATAAGCCTATTTAATAAGTATTTAATGAGCCTATTTAATAAGCCTATTTATTGAGCCTATTTAATGAGCCTATTTATTGAGCCTATTTAATAAGCCTATTTATTGAGCCTATTTAATAAGCCTATTTATTGAGCCTATTTAATAAGCCTATTTAATACGTCTATTTAATAAGCCTATTTAATAAGCCTATTTAATAAGCCTATTTATTGAGCCTATTTAATAAGCCAATTTAATAAGCCTATTTATTGAGCCTTTTTAATAAGTCTATTTAATAAGCCTATTTAATAAGCCTATTTAATAAGTATTTAATGAGCCTATTTAATAAGTCTATTTAATAAGCCTATTTAATAGGCCTATTTAATAAGTCTAAGTTGCTGAAATAAGCCTATTTAATAATCCTATTTAATAGGCCTATTTAATAAGTCTAAGTTGCTGAAATAAGCCTATTTAATAAGCCTAAGTTTCTGAATGAGCCTATTTAATAAGCCTAAGTTGCTGAAATAAGCCTATTTAATAAGCCTAAGTTGCTGAATAAGCCTATTTAATAAGCCTAAGTTGCTGAATAAACCTATTTAATTAGTTTAAGTTGCTGAAATAAGCCTATTTAATAAGGCTATTTAATAAGCCTAAGTTGCTGAATAAGCCTATTTAATAAGGCTATTTAATGAGCCTAAGTTGCTGTAATAAGACTATTTAATGAGCCTAAGTTTCTGAACCAAGCCTATTTAAAAAGGTATATTTAATAAGTCTAAGTTGCTGAAATAAACCTATTTAAAAATGCTATTTAATAAGCCTAAGTTTGTGAAATTAACCTGTTTAATAAGGCTATTTAATAAGCATAAGTTGCTGAAATAAGCTTATTTAATAAGCCTAAGTTGCTGAAATAAGCCTATTTAATAAGGCTCTTTAATAAGTCTAAGTTGCTGAAATAAACCTATTTAATAAGCCTACATTGCTAAAATAAGCCTATTTAATGAGGCTATTTGATAAGTCTATTTAATAAGCCTATTTAATAAGCCTATTTAATGAGTCTATTTAATAAGTCTATTTAATAAGCCTATTTAATAAGTATTTAATGAGCCTATTTAATAAGCCTATTTATTGAGCCTATTTAATAAGCCTATTTATTGAGCCTATTTAATAAGCCTATTTATTGAGCCTATTTAATAAGCATATTTATTGAGCCTATTTAATAAGCCTATTTCATAAGCCTATTTAATAAGCCTATTTAATAAGCCTATTTAATAAGCCTATTTATTGAGCCTATTTAATAAGTCTATTTAATATGCCTATTTATTGAGCCTATTTAATAAGTCTATTTAATAAGCCTATTTAATAAGCCTATTTAATAAGTATTTACTGAGCCTATTTAATAAGTCTATTTAATAAGCCTATTTAATAGGCCTATTTAAAAAGTCTAAGTTGCTGAAATAAGCCTATTTAATAAGCCCATTTAATAGGCCTATTTAATAAGTCTAAGTTGCAGAAATAAGCCTATTTAATAAGCCTAAGTTTCTGAATGATCCTATTTAATAAGCCTAAGTTGCTGAAATAAGCCTATTTAATAAGCCCAAGTTGCTGAATAAGCCTATTTAATAAGCCTAAGTTGCTGAATAAACCTATTTAATAAGTCTAAGTTGCTGAAATAAGCCTATTTAATAAGGCTATTTAATAAGCCTAAGTTGCTGAAATAAGCCTATTTAATAAGCCTATTCAATAAGCCTATTTAATAAGTATTTAATGAGGCTATTTAATAAGCCTATTTAATAAGCCTATTTAATAAGCCTATTTAATACGCCTATTTAATAAGCATATTTAATAAGTATTTAATGAGCCTATTTAATAAGTCTATTTAATAAGCCTGTTTAATAAGCCTATTTAATAAGTCTATTTAATAAGCCTATTTAATAAGTCTATTTAAGAAGTCTATTTAATAAGCCTATTTAATAAGTATTTAATGTGCCTATTTAATAAGCCTATTTATTGAGCCTATTTAATGAGCCTATTTATTGAGCCTATTTAATAAGCCTATTTATTGAGCCTATTTAATAAGCCTATTTATTGAGCCTATTTAATAAGCCTATTTAATAAGTCTATTTAATAAGCCTATTTAATAAGCCTATTTAATACGCCTATTTATTGAGCCTATTTAATAAGCCAATTTAATAAGTCTATTCATTGAGCCTTTTTAATAAGTCTATTTAATAAGCCTATTTAATAGGCCTATTTAATAAGTCTAAGTTGCTGAAATAAGCCTATTTAATAAGCCTATTTAATAGGCCTATTTAATAAGTCTAAGTTGCTGAAATAAGCCTATTTAATAAGCCTAAGTTTCTGAATGAGCCTATTTAATAAGCCTAAGTTGCTGAAATAAGCCTATTTAATAAGCCTAAGTTGCTGAATAAGCCTATTTAATAACCATAAGTTGCTGAATAAACCTATCTAATAAGTCTAAGTTGCTGAAATAAGCCTATTTAATAAGGCTATTTAATAAGCCTACGTTGCTGAATAAGCCTATTTAATAAGGCTATTTAATGAGCCTAAGTTGCTGAAATAAGACTATTTAATAAGCCTAAGTTTCTGAACTAAGCCTATTTAAAAAGGTATATTTAATAAGTCTAAGTTGCTGAAATAAACCTATTTAAAAATGCTATTTAGTAAGCCTAAGTTGCTGAAATTAACCTGTTTAATAAGGCTATTTAATAAGCATAAGTTGCTGAAATAAGCTTATTTAATAAGCCTAAGTTGCTGAAATAATCCTATTTAATAAGGCTCTTTAATAAGTCTAAGTTGCTGAAATAAACCTATTTAATAAGCCTACGTTGCTAAAATAAGCCTATTTAATGAGGCTATTTAATAAGTCTATTTAATAAGCCTATTTAATAAGCCTATTTAATGAGTCTATTTAATAAGTCTATTTAATAAGCCTATTTAATAAGTATTTAATGAGCCTATTTAATAAGCCTATTTATTGAGCCTATTTAATAAGCCTATTTATTGAGCCTATTTAATAAGCCTATTTATTGAGCCTATTTAATTAGCCTATTTATTGAGCCTATTTAATAAGCCTATTTAATAAGTCTATTTAATAAGCCTATTTAATAAGCCTATTTATTGAGCCTATTTAATAAGTCTATTTAATAAGCCTATTTAATAAGCCTATTTAATAAGTATTTAATGAGCCTATTTAATAAGTCTATTTAATAAGCCTATTTAATAGGCCTATTTAATAAGTCTAAGTTGCTGAAATAAGCCTATTTAATAAGCCTAAGTTTCTGAATGAGCCTATTTAATAAGCCTAAGTTGCTGAAATAAGCCTATTTAATAAGCCTAAGTTGCTGAATAAGCCTATTTAATAAGCCTAAGTTGCTGAATAAACCTATTTAATAAGTTTAAGTTGCTGAAATAAGCCTATTTAATAAGGCTATTTAATAAGCCTAAGTTGCTGAATAAGCCTATTTAATAAGGCTATTTAATGAGCCTAAGTTGCTGTAATAAGACTATTTAATAAGCCTAAGTTTCTGAACTAAGCCTATTTAAAAAGGTATATTTAATAAGTCTAAGTTGCTGAAATAAACCTATTTAAAAATGCTATTTAATAAGCCTAAGTTGCTGAAATTAACCTGTTTAATAAGGCTATTTAATAAGCATACGTTGCTGAAATAAGCTTATTTAATAAGCCTAAGTTGCTGAAATAAGCCTATTTAATAAGCCTTTTTAATGAGTCTATTTAATAAGTCTATTTAATAAGCCTATTTAATAAGTATTTAATGAGCCTATTTAATAAGCCTATTTATTGAGCCTATTTAATAAGCCTAAGTTGCTGAAATAAGCCTATTTAATAAGTCTAAGTTGCTGAATAAGCCTATTTAATAAGCCTAAGTTGCTGAAATAAGCCTATTTAATAAGTCTAAGTTGCTGAAATAAGGCTATTTAATAAGCCTAAGTTGCTGAAATAAGCCTATTTAATAAGCCTAAGTTGCTGAAATAAGGCTATTTAATAAGTCTAAGTTGCTGAAATAAGCCTATTTAATAAGCATAAGTTGCTAAAATAAGCCTATTTAATGAGGCTATTTAATAAGTCTATTTTATAAGCCCATTTAATAAGCCTATTTAATAAGCCTATTTAATACGCCTATTTAAGAAAACTATTTAATAAGTATTTAATGAGCCTATTTAATAAGTCTATTTAATAAGCCTTTTTAATAAGCTTATTTAATAAGCTTATTTAATAAGCCTATTTAATAAGTCTATTTAATAAGCCTATTTAATAAGTATTTAATGAGCCTATTTAATAAGCCTATTTAATATGCCTATCTATTGAGCCTATTTAATAAGCCTATTTAATAAGCCTATTTATTGAGCCTATTTAATAAGTCTATTTAATAAGCCTATTTAATAAGCCTATTTAATAAGTATTTAATGAGCCTATTTAATAAGTCTATTTAATAAGCCTATTTAATATGCCTATTTAATAAGTCTAAGTTGCTGAAATAAGCCTATTTAATAATCCTATTTAATAGGCCTATTTAATAAGTCTAAGTTGCTGAAATAAGCCTATTTAATAAGCCTAAGTTTCTGAATGAGCCTATTTAATAAGCCTAAGTTGCTGAAATAAGCCTATTTAATAAGCCTAAGTTGCTGAATAAGCCTATTTAATAAGCCTAAGTTGCTGAATAAACCTATTTAATAAGTTTAAGTTGCTGAAATAAGCCTATTTAATAAGGCTATTTAATAAGCCTAAGTTGCTGAATAAGCCTATTTAATAAGGCTATTTAATGAGCCTAAGTTGCTGTAATAAGACTATTTAATAAGCCTAAGTTTCTGAACTAAGCCTATTTAAAAAGGTATATTTAATAAGTCTAAGTTGCTGAAATAAACCTATTTAAAAATGCTATTTAATAAGCCTAAGTTGCTGAAATTAACCTGTTTAATAAGGCTATTTAATAAGCATAAGTTGCTGAAATAAGCTTATTTAATAAGCCTAAGTTGCTGAAATAAGCCTATTTAATAAGCCTTTTTAATGAGTCTATTTAATAAGTCTATTTAATAAGCCTATTTAATAAGTATTTAATGAGCCTATTTAATAAGCCTATTTATTGAGCCTATTTAATAAGCCTAAGTTGCTGAAATAAGCCTATTTAATAAGTCTAAGTTGCTGAATAAGCCTATTTAATAAGCCTAAGTTGCTGAAATAAGCCTATTTAATAAGTCTTAGTTGCTGAAATAAGGCTATTTAATAAGCCTAAGTTGCTGAAATAAGCCTATTTAATAAGCCTAAGTTGCTGAAATAAGGCTATTTAATAAGTCTAAGTTGCTGAAATAAGCCTATTTAATAAGCATAAGTTGCTAAAATAAGCCTATTTAATGAGGCTATTTAATAAGTCTATTTTATAAGCCCATTTAATAAGCCTATTTAATAAGCCTATTTAATACGCCTATTTAAGAAAACTATTTAATAAGTATTTAATGAGCCTATTTAATAAGTCTATTTAATAAGCCTTTTTAATAAGCTTATTTAATAAGCTTATTTAATAAGCCTATTTAATAAGTCTATTTAATAAGCCTATTTAATAAGTATTTAATGAGCCTATTTAATAAGCCTATTTAATAAGCCTATCTATTGAGCCTATTTAATAAGCCTATTTAATAAGCCTATTTATTGAGCCTATTTAATAAGTCTATTTAATAAGCCTATTTAATAAGCCTATTTAATAAGTATTTAATGAGCCTATTTAATAAGTCTATTTAATAAGCCTATTTAATAGGCCTATTTAATAAGTCTAAGTTGCTGAATAAACCTATTTAATAAGTTTAAGTTGCTGAAATAAGCCTATTTAATAAGGCTATTTAATAAGCCTAAGTTGCTGAATAAGCCTATTTAATAAGGCTATTTAATGAGCCTAAGTTGCTGTAATAAGACTATTTAATAAGCCTAAGTTTCTGAACTAAGCCTATTTAAAAATGCTATTTAATAAGTCTAAGTTGCTGAAATAAACCTGTTTAATAAGGCTATTTAATAAGCATAAGTTGCTGAAATAAGCTTATTTAATAAGCCTAAGTTGCTGAAATAAGCCTATTTAATAAGCCTTTTTAATGAGTCTATTTAATAAGTCTATTTAATAAGCCTATTTAATAAGTATTTAATGAGCCTATTTAATAAGCCTATTTATTGAGCCTATTTAATAAGCCTAAGTTGCTGAAATAAGCCTATTTAATAAGTCTAAGTTGCTGAATAAGCCTATTTAATAAGCCTAAGTTGCTGAAATAAGCCTATTTAATAAGTCTAAGTTGCTGAAATAAGGCTATTTAATAAGTCTAAGTTGCTGAAATAAGCCTATTTAATAAGCCTAAGTTGCTAAAATAAGCCTATTTAATGAGGCTATTTAATAAGTCTATTTTATAAGCCTATTTAATGAGCCTATTTAATAAGCCTATTTAATAAGCCTATCTATTGAGCCTATTTAATAAGCCTATTTAATAAGCCTATTTATTGAGCCTATTTAATAAGTCTATTTAATAAGCCTATTTAATAAGCCTATTTAATAAGTATTTAATGAGCCTATTTAATAAGTCTATTTAATAAGCCTATTTAATAGGCCTATTTAATAAGTCTAAGTTGCTGAATAAACCTATTTAATAAGTTTAAGTTGCTGAAATAAGCCTATTTAATAAGGCTATTTAATAAGCCTAAGTTGCTGAATAAGCCTATTTAATAAGGCTATTTAATGAGCCTAAGTTGCTGTAATAAGACTATTTAATAAGCCTAAGTTTCTGAACTAAGCCTATTTAAAAATGCTATTTAATAAGTCTAAGTTGCTGAAATAAACCTGTTTAATAAGGCTATTTAATAAGCATAAGTTGCTGAAATAAGCTTATTTAATAAGCCTAAGTTTCTGAATGAGCCTATTTAATAAGCCTAAGTTGCTGAAATAAGCCTATTTAATAAGCCTAAGTTGCTGAATAAGCCTATTTAATAAGCCTAAGTTGCTGAATAAACCTATTTAATAAGTTTAAGTTGCTGAAATAAGCCTATTTAATAAGGCTATTTAATAAGCCTAAGTTGCTGAATAAGCCTATTTAATAAGGCTATTTAATGAGCCTAAGTTGCTGTAATAAGACTATTTAATAAGCCTAAGTTTCTGAACTAAGCCTATTTAAAAAGGTATATTTAATAAGTCTAAGTTGCTGAAATAAACCTATTTAAAAATGCTATTTAATAAGCCTAAGTTGCTGAAATTAACCTGTTTAATAAGGCTATTTAATAAGCATAAGTTGCTGAAATAAGCTTATTTAATAAGCCTAAGTTGCTGAAATAAGCCTATTTAATAAGCCTTTTTAATGAGTCTATTTAATAAGTCTATTTAATAAGCCTATTTAATAAGTATTTAATGAGCCTATTTAATAAGCCTATTTATTGAGCCTATTTAATAAGCCTAAGTTGCTGAAATAAGCCTATTTAATAAGTCTAAGTTGCTGAATAAGCCTATTTAATAAGCCTAAGTTGCTGAAATAAGCCTATTTAATAAGTCTTAGTTGCTGAAATAAGGCTATTTAATAAGCCTAAGTTGCTGAAATAAGCCTATTTAATAAGCCTAAGTTGCTGAAATAAGGCTATTTAATAAGTCTAAGTTGCTGAAATAAGCCTATTTAATAAGCATAAGTTGCTAAAATAAGCCTATTTAATGAGGCTATTTAATAAGTCTATTTTATAAGCCCATTTAATAAGCCTATTTAATAAGCCTATTTAATACGCCTATTTAAGAAAACTATTTAATAAGTATTTAATGAGCCTATTTAATAAGTCTATTTAATAAGCCTTTTTAATAAGCTTATTTAATAAGCTTATTTAATAAGCCTATTTAATAAGTCTATTTAATAAGCCTATTTAATAAGTATTTAATGAGCCTATTTAATAAGCCTATTTAATAAGCCTATCTATTGAGCCTATTTAATAAGCCTATTTAATAAGCCTATTTATTGAGCCTATTTAATAAGTCTATTTAATAAGCCTATTTAATAAGCCTATTTAATAAGTATTTAATGAGCCTATTTAATAAGTCTATTTAATAAGCCTATTTAATAGGCCTATTTAATAAGTCTAAGTTGCTGAATAAACCTATTTAATAAGTTTAAGTTGCTGAAATAAGCCTATTTAATAAGGCTATTTAATAAGCCTAAGTTGCTGAATAAGCCTATTTAATAAGGCTATTTAATGAGCCTAAGTTGCTGTAATAAGACTATTTAATAAGCCTAAGTTTCTGAACTAAGCCTATTTAAAAATGCTATTTAATAAGTCTAAGTTGCTGAAATAAACCTGTTTAATAAGGCTATTTAATAAGCATAAGTTGCTGAAATAAGCTTATTTAATAAGCCTAAGTTGCTGAAATAAGCCTATTTAATAAGCCTTTTTAATGAGTCTATTTAATAAGTCTATTTAATAAGCCTATTTAATAAGTATTTAATGAGCCTATTTAATAAGCCTATTTATTGAGCCTATTTAATAAGCCTAAGTTGCTGAAATAAGCCTATTTAATAAGTCTAAGTTGCTGAATAAGCCTATTTAATAAGCCTAAGTTGCTGAAATAAGCCTATTTAATAAGTCTAAGTTGCTGAAATAAGGCTATTTAATAAGTCTAAGTTGCTGAAATAAGCCTATTTAATAAGCCTAAGTTGCTAAAATAAGCCTATTTAATGAGGCTATTTAATAAGTCTATTTTATAAGCCTATTTAATGAGCCTATTTAATAAGCCTATTTAATAAGCCTATCTATTGAGCCTATTTAATAAGCCTATTTAATAAGCCTATTTATTGAGCCTATTTAATAAGTCTATTTAATAAGCCTATTTAATAAGCCTATTTAATAAGTATTTAATGAGCCTATTTAATAAGTCTATTTAATAAGCCTATTTAATAGGCCTATTTAATAAGTCTAAGTTGCTGAATAAACCTATTTAATAAGTTTAAGTTGCTGAAATAAGCCTATTTAATAAGGCTATTTAATAAGCCTAAGTTGCTGAATAAGCCTATTTAATAAGGCTATTTAATGAGCCTAAGTTGCTGTAATAAGACTATTTAATAAGCCTAAGTTTCTGAACTAAGCCTATTTAAAAATGCTATTTAATAAGTCTAAGTTGCTGAAATAAACCTGTTTAATAAGGCTATTTAATAAGCATAAGTTGCTGAAATAAGCTTATTTAATAAGCCTAAGTTGCTGAAATAAGCCTATTTAATAAGCCTTTTTAATGAGTCTATTTAATAAGTCTATTTAATAAGCCTATTTAATAAGTATTTAATGAGCCTATTTAATAAGCCTATTTATTGAGCCTATTTAATAAGCCTAAGTTGCTGAAATAAGCCTATTTAATAAGTCTAAGTTGCTGAATAAGCCTATTTAATAAGCCTAAGTTGCTGAAATAAGCCTATTTAATAAGCCTACGTTGCTGAAATAAGGCTATTTAATAAGTTTAAGTTGCTGAAATAAGCCTAATTAATAAGCCTAAGTTGCTGAAATAAGCCTATTTAATGAGGCTATTTAATGAGCCTAAGTTGCTGAAATAAGCCTATTTAATATGCCTAAGTTTCTGAACTAAGCCTATTTAAAAAGGTATATTTAATAAGTCTAAGTTGCTGAAATAAACCTATTTAAAAATGCTATTTAATAAGCCTAAGTTGCTGAAATAAACCTGTTTAATAAGGCTTTTTAATAAGCATAAGTTGCTGAAATAAGCTTATTTAATAAGCCTAAGTTGCTGAAATAAGCCTATTTAATAAGGCTATTTAATAAGTCTAAGTTGCTGAAATAAACCTATTTAATAAGCCTAAGTTGCTAAAATAAGCCTATTTAATTAGTCTATTTAATAAGTCTATTTAATAAGCCTATTTAATAAGCCTATTTAATAAGCCTATTTAAATCGCCTATTTAATAAACATATTTAATAAGTATTTAATGAGCCTATTTAATACGTCTATTTAATAAGCCTTTTTAAAAAGCCTATTTAATAAGTCTATTTAATAAGCCTATTTAATACGTCTATTTAATAAGTCTATTTAATAAGCCTATTTAATAAGTATTTAATGAGCCTATTTAATAAGCCTATTTATTGAGCCTATTTAATAAGCCTATTTATTGAGCCTATTTAATAAGCCTATTTATTGAGCCTATTTAATAAGACTTTTTATTGAGCCTATTTATTGAGCCTATTTAATACGTCTATTTAATAAGCCTATTTAATAAGCCTATTTAATAAGTATTTAATGAGCCTATTTAATACGTCTATTTAATAAGCCTATTTAATAGGCCTATTTAATAAGTCTAAGTTGCTGAAATAAGCCCATTTAATCAGCCTATTTAATACGCCTATTTAATAAGTCGAAGTTGCTGAAATAAGCCTAATTAATAATCCCAAGTTGCTGAAATAAGCCTACTTAATTAGGCTATTTAATAAGCCTAAGTTGCTGAAATAAGCCTATTTAATAAGCGTAATTTGCTGAAAAAGGCTATTTAATAAGTCTAAGTTGCTGAAATAAGCCTATTTAATAAGCCTAAGTTGCTGAAATAAGCCTAATTAATAAGCCTATTTAATAGGCCTATTTAATAAGTCTAATTTGCTGAAATAAGCCTATTTAATAAGCCTATTTAATAGGCCTATGTAATAAGCCTAAGTTGCTGAAATAAGCCTATTTAATAAGCCTAAGTTGCTGAATAAGCCTATTTAATAAGCATAAGTTGCTGAAATAAGCCTATTTAATAAGTCTAAGTTGCTGAAATAAGGCTATTTAATAAGCCTAAGTTGCTGAAATAAGCCTATTTAATAAGCCTAAGTTGCTGAATAAACCTATTTAATAAGTCTAAGTTGCTGAAATAAGCCTATTTAATAAGGCTATTTAATAAGCCTAAGTTGCTGAATAAGCCTATTTAATAAGTCTAAGTTGCTGAAATAAGGCTATTTAATAAGCCTAAGTTGCTGAAATAAGGCTATTTAATAAGTTTAAGTTGCTGAAATAAGCCTATTTAATAAGGCTATTTAATGAGCCTAAGTTGCTGAAATAAGCCTATTTAATAAGCCTAAGTTTCTGAACTAAGCCTATTTAAAAATGATATTTAATAAGCCTAAGTTGCTGAAATAAACCTGTTTAATAAGGCTATTTAATAAGCATAAGTTGCTGAAATAAGCTTATTTAATAAGCCTAAGTTGCTGAAATAAGCCTATTTAATAAAGCTATTTAATAAGCCTAAGTTGCTGAAATAAACCTATTTAATAAGCCTAAGTTGCTAAAATAAGCCTATTTAATGAGGCTATTTAATAAGTCTATTTAATAAGCCTATTTAATAAGCCTATTTAATAAGCCTATTTAATAAGCCTATTTAATACGCCTATTTAATAAACATATTTAATAAGTATTTAATGAGCCTATTTAATAAGTCTATTTAATAAGCCTGTTTAATAAGCCTATTTAATAAGTCTATTTAATAAGCCTATTTAATAAGTCTATTTAATAAGTCTATTTAATAAGCCTATTTAATAAGTATTTAATGAGCCTATTTAATAAGCCTATTTATTGAGCCTATTTAATAAGCCTATTTATTGAGCCTATTTAATAAGCCTATTTATTGAGCCTATTTAATAAGCCTATTTAATAAGTCTATTTAATAAGCCTATTTAATAAGCCTATTTATTGAGCCTATTTAATATGCCTATTTATTGAGCCTATTTAATAAGTCTATTTAATAAGCCTATTTAATAAGCCTATTTAATAAGTATTTAATGAGCCTATTTAATAAGTCTATTTAATAAGCCTATTTAATAGGCCTATTTAATAAGTCTAAGTTGCTGAATAAGCCTATTTAATAAGCCTAAGTTTCTGAATGAGCCTATTTAATAAGCCTAAGTTGCTGAAATAAGCCTATTTAATAAGCCTAAGTTGCTGAATAAGCCTATTTAATAAGCATAAGTTGCTGAAATAAGCCTATTTAATAAGTCTAAGTTGCTGAAATAAGGCTATTTAATAAGCCTAAGTTGCTGAAATAAGCCTATTTAATAAGCCTAAGTTGCTGAATAAACCTATTTAATAAGGCTATTTAATGAGCCTAAGTTGCTGAATAAGCCTATTTAATAAGTCTAAGTTGCTGAAATAAGGCTATTTAATAAGCCTAAGTTGCTGAAATAAGGCTATTTAATAAGTTTAAGTTGCTGAAATAAGCCTATTTAATAAGGCTATTTAATGAGCCTAAGTTGCTGAAATAAGCCTATTTAATAAGCCTAAGTTTCTGAACTAAGCCTATTTTAAAATGATATTTAATAAGCCTAAGTTGCTGAAATAAACCTGTTTAATAAGGCTATTTACTAAGCATAAGTTGCTGAAATAAGCTTATTTAATAAGCCTAAGTTGCTGAAATAAGCCTATTTAATAAAGCTATTTAATAAGCCTAAGTTGCTGAAATAAACCTATTTAATAAGCCTAAGTTGCTAAAATAAGCCTATTTAATGAGGCTATTTAATAAGTCTATTTAATAAGCCTATTTAATAAGCCTATTTAATAAGCCTATTTAATAAGCCTATTTAATACGCCTATTTAATAAACATATTTAATAAGTATTTAATGAGCCTATTTAATAAGTCTATTTAATAAGCCTGTTTAATAAGCCTATTTAATACGTCTATTTAATAAGCCTATTTAATAAGTCTATTTAATAAGTATATTTAATAAGCCTATTTAATAAGTATTTAATGAGCCTATTTAATAAGCCTATTTATTGAGCCTATTTAATGAGCCTATTTATTGAGCCTATTTAATAAGCCTATTTATTGAGCCTATTTAATAAGCCTATTTATTGAGCCTATTTAATAAGCCTATTTAATACGTCTATTTAATAAGCCTATTTAATAAGCCTATTTAATAAGACTATTTATTGAGCCTATTTAATAAGCCAATTTAATAAGCCTATTTATTGAGCCTTTTTAATAAGTCTATTTAATAAGCCTATTTAATAAGCCTATTTAATAAGTATTTAATGAGCCTATTTAATAAGTCTATTTAATAAGCCTATTTAATAGGCCTATTTAATAAGTCTAAGTTGCTGAAATAAGCCTATTTAATAATCCTATTTAATAGGCCTATTTAATAAGTCTAAGTTGCTGAAATAAGCCTATTTAATAAGCCGAAGTTTCTGAATGAGCCTATTTAATAAGCCTAAGTTGCTGAAATAAGCCTATTTAATAAGCCTAAGTTGCTGAATAAGGCTATTTAATAAGCCTAAGTTGCTGAATAAGCCTATTTAATAAGGCTATTTAATGAGCCTAAGTTGCTGTAATAAGACTATTTAATAAGCCTAAGTTTCTGAACTAAGCCTATTTAAAAAGGTATATTTAATAAGTCTAAGTTGCTGAAATAAACCTATTTAAAAATGCTATTTAATAAGCCTAAGTTGCTGAAATTAACCTGTTTAATAAGGCTATTTAATAAGCATAAGTTGCTGAAATAAGCTTATTTAATAAGCCTAAGTTGCTGAATAAGCCTATTTAATAAGCCTAAGTTGCTGAAATAAGCCTATTTAATAAGTCTAAGTTGCTGAAATAAGGCTATTTAATAAGCCTAAGTTGCTGAAATAAGCCTATTTAATAAGCCTAAGTTGCTGAAATAAGGCTATTTAATAAGTCTAAGTTGCTGAAATAAGCCTATTTAATAAGCATAAGTTGCTAAAATAAGCCTATTTAATGAGGCTATTTAATAAGTCTATTTTATAAGCCCATTTAATAAGCCTATTTAATAAGCCTATTTAATACACCTATTTAAGAAAACTATTTAATAAGTATTTAATGAGCCTATTTAATAAGTCTATTTAATAAGCCTTTTTAATAAGCTTATTTAATAAGCCTATTTAATAAGCCTATTTAATAAGTTTATTTAATAAGCCTATTTAATAAGTATTTAATGAGCCTATTTAATAAGCCTATTTAATAAGCCTATCTATTGAGCCTATTTAATAAGCCTATTTAATAAGCCTATTTATTGAGCCTATTTAATAAGTCTATTTAATAAGCCTATTTAATAAGCCTATTTAATAAGTCTAAGTTGCTGAATAAACCTATTTAATAAGTTTAAGTTGCTGAAATAAGCCTATTTAATAAGGCTATTTAATAAGCCTAAGTTGCTGAATAAGCCTATTTAATAAGGCTATTTAATGAGCCTAAGTTGCTGTAATAAGACTATTTAATAAGCCTAAGTTTCTGAACTAAGCCTATTTAAAAATGCTATTTAATAAGTCTAAGTTGCTGAAATAAACCTGTTTAATAAGGCTATTTAATAAGCATAAGTTGCTGAAATAAGCTTATTTAATAAGCCTAAGTTGCTGAAATAAGCCTATTTAATAAGCCTTTTTAATGAGTCTATTTAATAAGTCTATTTAATAAGCCTATTTAATAAGTATTTAATGAGCCTATTTAATAAGCCTATTTATTGAGCCTATTTAATAAGCCTAAGTTGCTGAAATAAGCCTATTTAATAAGTCTAAGTTGCTGAATAAGCCTATTTAATAAGCCTAAGTTGCTGAAATAAGCCTATTTAATAAGTCTAAGTTGCTAAATAAGGCTATTTAATAAGCCTAAGTTGCTGAAATAAGCCTATTTAATAAGCCTAAGTTGCTGAAATAAGGCTATTTAATAAGTCTAAGTTGCTGAAATAAGCCTATTTAATAAGCCTAAGTTGCTAAAAAAAGCCTATTTAATGAGGCTATTTAATAAGTCTATTTTATAAGCCTATTTAATAAGCCTATTTAATAAGCCTATTTAATACGCCTATTTAAGAAAACTATTTAATAAGTATTTAATGAGCCTATTTAATAAGTCTATTTAATAAGCCTTTTTAATAAGCTTATTTAATAAGCCTATTTAATAAGCCTATTTAATAAGTCTATTTAATAAGCCTATTTAATAAGTATTTAATGAGCCTATTTAATAAGCCTATTTAATAAGCCTATCTATTGAGCCTATTTAATAAGCCTATTTAATAAGCCTATTTATTGAGCCTATTTAATAAGTCTATTTAATAAGCCTATTTAATAAGCCTATTTAATAAGTATTTAATGAGCCTATTTAATAAGTCTATTTAATAAGCCTATTTAATATGCCTATTTAATAAGTCTAAGTTGCTGAAATAAGCCTATTTAATAATCCTATTTAATAGGCCTATTTAATAAGTCTAAGTTGCTGAAATAAGCCTATTTAATAAGCCTAAGTTTCTGAATGAGCCTATTTAATAAGCCTAAGTTGCTGAAATAAGCCTATTTAATAAGCCTAAGTTGCTGAATAAGCCTATTTAATAAGCCTAAGTTGCTGAATAAACCTATTTAAT
Source organism: Petromyzon marinus (assembly GCF_048934315.1). NCBI lineage: Eukaryota > Metazoa > Chordata > Hyperoartia > Petromyzontiformes > Petromyzontidae > Petromyzon > Petromyzon marinus. Next base: position 5,748,019 of record NW_027423002.1, read on the forward strand.
AAGGCTATTTAATAAGCCTAAGTTGCTGAATAAGCCTATTTAATAAGGCTATTTAATGAGCCTAAGTTGCTGTAATAAGACTATTTAATAAGCCTAAGTTTCTGAACTAAGCCTATTTAAAAAGGTATATTTAATAAGTCTAAGTTGCTGAAATAAACCTATTTAAAAATGCTATTTAATAAGCCTAAGTTGCTGAAATTAACCTGTTTAATAAGGCTATTTAATAAGCATAAGTTGCTGAAATAAGCTTATTTAATAAGCCTAAGTTGCTGAAATAAGCCTATTTAATAAGCCTTTTTAATGAGTCTATTTAATAAGTCTATTTAATAAGCCTATTTAATAAGTATTTAATGAGCCTATTTAATAAGCCTATTTATTGAGCCTATTTAATAAGCCTAAGTTGCTGAAATAAGCCTATTTAATAAGTCTAAGTTGCTGAATAAGCCTATTTAATAAGCCTAAGTTGCTGAAATAAGCCTATTTAATAAGTCTAAGTTGCTGAAATAAGGCTATTTAATAAGCCTAAGTTGCTGAAATAAGCCTATTTAATAAGCCTAAGTTGCTGAAATAAGGCTATTTAATAAGTCTAAGTTGCTGAAATAAGCCTATTTAATAAGCATAAGTTGCTAAAATAAGCCTATTTAATGAGGCTATTTAATAAGTCTATTTTATAAGCCCATTTAATAAGCCTATTTAATAAGCCTATTTAATACGCCTATTTAAGAAAACTATTTAATAAGTATTTAATGAGCCTATTTAATAAGTCTATTTAATAAGCCTTTTTAATAAGCTTATTTAATAAGCTTATTTAATAAGCCTATTTAATAAGTCTATTTAATAAGCCTATTTAATAAGTATTTAATGAGCCTATTTAATAAGCCTATTTAATAAGCCTATCTATTGAGCCTATTTAATAAGCCTATTTAATAAGCCTATTTATTGAGCCTATTTAATAAGTCTATTTAATAAGCCTATTTAATAAGCCTATTTAATAAGTATTTAATTAGCCTATTTAATAAGTCTATTTAATAAGCCTATTTAATAGGCCTATTTAATAAGTCTAAGTTGCTGAATAAACCTATTTAATAAGTTTAAGTTGCTGAAATAAGCCTATTTAATAAGGCTATTTAATAAGCCTAAGTTGCTGAATAAGCCTATTTAATAAGGCTATTTAATGAGCCTAAGTTGCTGTAATAAGACTATTTAATAAGCCTAAGTTTCTGAACTAAGCCTATTTAAAAATGCTATTTAATAAGTCTAAGTTGCTGAAATAAACCTGTTTAATAAGGCTATTTAATAAGCATAAGTTGCTGAAATAAGCTTATTTAATAAGCCTAAGTTGCTGAAATAAGCCTATTTAATAAGCCTTTTTAATGAGTCTATTTAATAAGTCTATTTAATGATCCTATTTAATAAGTATTTAATGAGCCTATTTAATAAGCCTATTTATTGAGCCTATTTAATAAGCCTAAGTTGCTGAAATAAGCCTATTTAATAAGTCTAAGTTACTGAATAAGCCTATTTAATAAGCCTAAGTTGCTGAAAAAGCCTATTTAATAAGTCTAAGTTGCTGAAATAAGGCTATTTAATAAGTCTAAGTTGCTGAAATAAGCCTATTTAATAAGCCTAAGTTGCTAAAATAAGCCTATTTAATGAGGCTATTTAATAAGTCTATTTTATAAGCCTATTTAATGAGCCTATTTAATAAGCCTATTTAATAAGCCTATCTATTGAGCCTATTTAATAAGCCTATTTAATAAGCCTATTTATTGAGCCTATTTAATAAGTCTATTTAATAAGCCTATTTAATAAGCCTATTTAATAAGTATTTAATGAGCCTATTTAATAAGTCTATTTAATAAGCCTATTTAATAGGCCTATTTAATAAGTCTAAGTTGCTGAATAAACCTATTTAATAAGTTTAGGTTGCTGAAATAAGCCTATTTAATAAGGCTATTTAATAAGCCTAAGTTGCTGAATAAGCCTATTTAATAAGGCTATTTAATGAGCCTAAGTTGCTGTAATAAGACTATTTAATAAGCCTAAGTTTCTGAACTAAGCCTATTTAAAAATGCTATTTAATAAGTCTAAGTTACTGAAATAAACCTGTTTAATAAGGCTATTTAATAAGCATAAGTTGCTGAAATAAGCTTATTTAATAAGCCTAAGTTGCTGAAATAAGCCTATTTAATAAGCCTTTTTAATGAGTCTATTTAATAAGTCTATTTAATAAGCCTATTTAATAAGTATTTAATGAGCCTATTTAATAAGCCTATTTATTGAGCCTATTTAATAAGCCTAAGTTGCTGAAATAAGCCTATTTAATAAGTCTAAGTTGCTGAATAAGCCTATTTAATAAGCCTAAGTTGCTGAAATAAGCCTATTTAATAAGTCTAAGTTGCTGAAATAAGGCTATTTAATAAGCCTAAGTTGCTGAAATAAGCCTATTTAATAAGCCTAAGTTGCTGAAATAAGGCTATTTAATAAGTCTAAGTTGCTGAAATAAGCCTATTTAATAAGCCTAAGTTGCTAAAATAAGCCTATTTAATGAGGCTATTTAATGAGTCTATTTTATAAGCCTATTTAATAAGCCTATTTAATAAGCCTATTTAATACGCCTATTTAAGAAAACTATTTAATAAGTATTTAATGAGCCTATTTAATAAGTCTATTTAATAAGCCTTTTTAATAAGCTTATTTAATAAGCCTATTTAATAAGCCTATTTAATAAGTCTATTTAATAAGCCTATTTAATAAGTATTTAATGAGCCTATTTAATAAGCCTATTTAATAAGCCTATCTATTGAGCATATTTAATAAGCCTATTTAATAAGCCTATTTATTGAGCCTATTTAATAAGTCTATTTAATAAGCCTATTTAATAAGCCTATTTAATAAGTATTTAATGAGCCTATTTAATAAGTCTATTTAATAAGCCTATTTAATAGGCCTATTTAATAAGTCTAAGTTGCTGAATAAGCCTATTTAATAAGCCTAAGTTGCTGAAAAAGCCTATTTAATAAGGCTAAGTTGCTGAAATAAGTATATTTAATAAGCATAAGTTGCTGAAATAAGACTATTTAATAAGTCTAAGTTGCTGAAATAAGGCTATTTAATAAGTCTAAGTTGCTGAAATAAGCCTTTTTAATCAGCGTAAGTTGCTGAAATAAGCCTATTTAATAAGCCCAAGTTGCTGAAATAAGCCTACTTAATTAGGCTATTTAATAAGCCTAAGTTGCTGAAATAAGCCTATTTAATAAGCGTAAGTTGCTGAAATAAGGCTATTTAATAAGTCTAAGTTGCTGAAATCAGCCTATTTAATAAGCCTAAGTTGCTGAAATAAGCCTATTTAATAAGCCTATTTAATAAGCCTATTTAATAGGCCTATTTAATAAGTCTAAGTTGCTGAAATAAGCCTATTTAATAAGCCTATTTAATAGGCCTATTTAATAAGTCTAAGTTGCAGAAATAAGCCTATTTTATAAGCCTAAGTTGCTGAATGAGCCTATTTAATAAGCCTAAGTTGCTGAAATAAGCCTATTTAATAAGCCTAAGTTGCTGAATAAGCCTATTTAATAAGTCTAAGTTGCTGAAATAAGCCTATTTAATAAGGTTATTTAATAAGCCTAAGTTGCTGAATAAGCCTATTTAATAAGTCTAAGTTGCTGAAATAAGGCTATTTAATAAGCCTACGTTGCTGAAATAAGGCTATTTAATAAGTTTAAGTTGCTGAAATAAGCCTAATTAATAAGCCTAAGTTGCTGAAATAAGCCTATTTAATGAGGCTATTTAATGAGCCTAAGTTGCTGAAATAAGCCTATTTAATAAGCCTAAGTTTCTGAACTAAGCCTATTTAAAAAGGCTATTTAATAAGTCTAAGTTGCTGAAATAAACCTATTTAATAAGCCTAAGTTGCTAAAATAAGCCTATTTAATTAGTCTATTTAATAAGTCTATTTAATAAGCCTATTTAATAAGCCTATTTAATAAGCCTATTTAAATCGCCTATTTAATAAACATATTTAATAAGTATTTAATGAGCCTATTTAATACGTCTATTTAATAAGCCTTTTTAAAAAGCCTATTTAATAAGTCTATTTAATAAGCCTATTTAATACGTCTATTTAATAAGTCTATTTAATAAGCCTATTTAATAAGTATTTAATGAGCCTATTTAATAAGCCTATTTATTGAGCCTATTTAATAAGCCTATTTATTGAGCCTATTTAATAAGCCTATTTATTGAGCCTATTTAATAAGACTATTTATTGAGCCTATTTATTGAGCCTATTTAATACGTCTATTTAATAAGCCTATTTAATAAGCCTATTTAATAAGTATTTAATGAGCCTATTTAATACGTCTATTTAATAAGCCTATTTAATAGGCCTATTTAATAAGTCTAAGTTGCTGAAATAAGCCCATTTAATCAGCCTATTTAATACGCCTATTTAATAAGTCGAAGTTGCTGAAATAAGCCTAATTAATAATCCCAAGTTGCTGAAATAAACCTACTTAATTAGGCTAGTTAATAAGCCTAAGTTGCTGAAATAAGCCTATTTAATAAGCGTAATTTGCTGAAAAAGGCTATTTAATAAGTCTAAGTTGCTGAAATAAGCCTATTTAATAAGCCTAAGTTGCTGAAATAAGCCTAATTAATAAGCCGATTTAATAGGCCTATTTAATAAGTCTAATTTGCTGAAATAAGCCTATTTAATAAGCCTATTTAATAGGCCTATGTAATAAGTCTAAGTTGCTGAAATAAGCCTATTTAATAAGCCTAAGTTGCTGAATGAGCCTATTTAATAAGCCTAAGTTGCTGAAATAAGCCTATTTAATAAGCCTAAGTTGCTGAATAAGCCTATTTAATAAGTCTAAGTTGCTGAAATAAGCCTATTTAATAAGGTTATTTAATAAGTCTAAGTTGCTGAATAAGCCTATTTAATAAGTCAAAGTTGCTGAAATAAGGCTATTTAATAAGCCTACGTTGCTGAAATAAGGCTATTTAATAAGTTTAAGTTGCTGAAATAAGCCTAATTAATAAGCCTAAGTTGCTGAAATAAGCCTATTTAATGAGGCTATTTAATGAGCCTAAGTTGCTGAAATAAGCCTATTTAATAAGCCTAAGTTTCTGAACTAAGCCTATTTAAAAAGGTATATTTAATAAGTCTAAGTTGCTGAAATAAACCTATTTAAAAATGCTATTTAATAAGCCTAAGTTGCTGAAATAAACCTGTTTAATAAGGCTTTTTAATAAGCATAAGTTGCTGAAATAAGCTTATTTAATAAGCCTAAGTTGCTGAAATAAGCCTATTTAATAAGGCTATTTAATAAGTCTAAGTTGCTGAAATAAACCTATTTAATAAGCCTAAGTTGCTAAAATAAGCCTATTTAATTAGTCTATTTAATAAGTCTATTTAATAAGCCTATTTAATAAGCCTATTTAATAAGCCTATTTAAATCGCCTATTTAATAAACATATTTAATAAGTATTTAATGAGCCTATTTAATACGTCTATTTAATAAGCCTTTTTAAAAAGCCTATTTAATAAGTCTATTTAATAAGCCTATTTAATACGTCTATTTAATAAGTCTATTTAATAAGCCTATTTAATAAGTATTTAATGAGCCTATTTAATAAGCCTATTTATTGAGCCTATTTAATAAGCCTATTTATTGAGCCTATTTAATAAGCCTATTTATTGAGCCTATTTAATAAGACTATTTATTGAGCCTATTTATTGAGCCTATTTAATACGTCTATTTAATAACCCTATTTAATAAGCCTATTTAATAAGTATTTAATGAGCCTATTTAATACGTCTATTTAATAAGCCTATTTAATAGGCCTATTTAATAAGTCTAAGTTGCTGAAATAAGCCCATTTAATCAGCCTATTTAATACGCCTATTTAATAAGTCGAAGTTGCTGAAATAAGCCTAATTAATAATCCCAAGTTGCTGAAATAAGCCTACTTAATTAGGCTATTTAATAAGCCTAAGTTGCTGAAATAAGCCTATTTAATAAGCGTAATTTGCTGAAAAAGGCTATTTAATAAGTCTAAGTTGCTGAAATAAGCCTATTTAATAAGCCTAAGTTGCTGAAATAAGCCTAATTAATAAGCCTATTTAATAGGCCTATTTAATAAGTCTAATTTGCTGAAATAAGCCTATTTAATAAGCCTATTTAATAGGCCTATGTAATAAGTCTAAGTTGCTGAAATAAGCCTATTTAATAAGCCTAAGTTGCTGAATGAGCCTATTTAATTAGCCTAAGTTGCTGAAATAAGCCTATTTAATAAGCCTAAGTTGCTGAATAAGCCAATTTAATAAGCCTAAGTTGCTGAATAAACCTATTTAATAAGTCTAAGTTGCTGAAATAAGCCTATTTAATAAGGCTATTTAATAAGCCTAAGTTGCTGAATAAGCCTATTTAATAAGTCTAAGTTGCTGAAATAAGGCCATTTAATAAGCCTAAGTTGCTGAAATAAGCCTATTTAATGAGGCTATTTAATGAGCCTAAGTTGCTGAAATAAGCCTATTTAATAAGCCTAAGTTTCTGAACTAAGCCTATTTAAAAAGGTATATTTAATAAGTCTAAGTTGCTGAAATAAACCTATTTAAAAATGATATTTAATAAGCCTAAGTTGCTGAAACAAATCTGTTTATTAAGGCTATTTAATAAGCATAAGTTGCTGAAATAAGCTTATTTAATAAGCGTAAGTTGCTGAAATAAGCCTATTTAATAAGGCTATTTAATAAGCCTAAGTTGCTGAAATAAACCTATTTAATAAGCCTAAGTTGCTAAAATAAGCCTATTTAATGAGGCTATTTAATAAGTCTATTTAATAAGCCTATTTAATAAGCATATTTAATAAGCCTATTTAATACGCCTATTTAATAAACATATTTAATAAGTATTTAATGAGCCTATTTAATAAGTCTATTTAATAAGCCTTTTTAATAAGCCTATTTAATAAGTTTATTTAATAAGCTTATTTAATAAGTCTATTTAATAAGTCTATTTAATAAGCCTATTTAATAAGTATTTAATGAGCCTATTTAATAAGCCTATTTATTGAGCCTATTTAATAAGCCTATTTATTGAGCCTATTCAATAAGCCTATTTATTGAGCCTATTTAATAAGCCTATTTATTGAGCCTATTTAATAAGCCTATTTCATAAGCCTATTTAATAAGCCTATTTAATAAGCCTATTTAATAAGCCTATTTATTGAGCCTATTTAATAAGCCTATTTAATAAGCCTATTTATTGAGCCTATTTAATAAGTCTATTTAATAAGCCTATTTAATAACCCTATTTAATAAGTATTTAATGAGCCTATTTAATAAGTCTATTTAATAAGCCTATTTAATAAGTATTTAATGAGCCTATTTAATACGTCTATTTAATAAGCCTATTTATTGAGCCTATTCAATAAGCCTATTTATTGAGCCTATTTAATAAGCCTATTTATTGAGCCTATTTATTGAGCCTATTTAATAAGTCTATTTAATAAGCCTATTTAATAAGTATTTAATGAGCCTATTTAATACGTCTATTTAATAAGCCTATTTAATAGGCCTATTTAATAAGTCTAAGTTGCTGAAATAAGCCTATTTAATCAGCCTATTTAATACGCCTATTTAATAAGTCTAAGTTGCTGAAATAAGCCTATTTAATAAGCCTAAGTTGCTAAAATAAGCCTATTTAATGAGGCTATTTAATAAGTCTATTTTATAAGCCTATTTAATAAGCCTATTTAATACGCCTATTTAAGAAAACTATTTAATAAGTATTTAATGAGCCTATTTAATAAGTCTATTTAATAAGCCTTTTTAATAAGCTTATTTAATAAGCCTATTTAATAAGCCTATTTAATAAGTCTATTTAATAAGCCTATTTAATAAGTATTTAATGAGCCTATTTAATAAGCCTATTTAATAAGCCTATCTATTGAGCCTATTTAATAAGCCTATTTAATAAGCCTATTTATTGAGCCTATTTAATAAGTCTATTTAATAAGCCTATTTAATAAGCCTATTTAATAAGTATTTAATGAGCCTATTTAATAAGTCTATTTAATAAGCCTATTTAATAGGCCCATTTAATAAGTCTAAGTTGCTGAATAAGCCTATTTAATAAGCCTAAGTTGCTGAAAACGCCTATTTAATAAGGCCAAGTTGCTGAAATAAGTATATTTAATAAGCATAAGTTGCTGAAATAAGACTATTTAATGAGTCTAAGTTGCTGAAATAAGGCTATTTAATAAGTCTAAGTTGCTGAAATAAGCCTTTTTAATCAGCGTAAGTTGCTGAAATAAGCCTATTTAATAAGCCCAAGTTGCTGAAATAAGCCTACTTAATTAGGCTATTTAATAAGCCTAAGTTGCTGAAATAAGCCTATTTAATAAGCGTAAGTTGCTGAAATAAGGCTATTTAATAAGTCTAAGTTGCTGAAATAAGCCTATTTAATAAGCCTAAGTTGCTGAAATAAGCCTATTTAATAAGCCTATTTAATAAGCCTATTTAATAGGCCTATTTAATAAGTCTAAGTTGCTGAAATAAGCCTATTTAATAAGCCTATTTAATAGGCCTATTTAATAAGTCTAAGTTGCAGAAATAAGCCTATTTGATAAGCCTAAATTGCTGAATGAGCCTATTTCATAAGCCTAAGTTGCTGAAATAAGCCTATTTAATAAGCCTAAGTTGCTGAATAAGCCTATTTAATAAGTCTAAGTTGCTGAAATAAGCCTATTTAATAAGGTTATTTAATAAGTCTAAGTTGCTGAATAAGCCTATTTAATAAGTCAAAGTTGCTGAAATAAGGCTATTTAATAAGACTACGTTGCTGAAATAAGGCTATTTAATAAGTTTAAGTTGGTGAAATAAGCCTAATTAATAAGCCTAAGTTGCTGAAATAAGCCTATTTAATGAGGCTATTTAATGAGCCTAAGTTGCTGAAATAAGCCTATTTAATAAGCCTAAGTTTCTGAACTAAGCCTATTTAAAAAGGTATATTTAATAAGTCTAAGTTGCTGAAATAAACCTATTTAAAAATGCTATTTAATAAGCCTAAGTTGCTGAAATAAACCTGTTTAATAAGGCTATTTAATAAGCATAAGTTGCTGAAGTAAGCTTATTTAATAAGCCTAAGTTGCTGAAATAAGCCTATTTAATAAGGCTATTTAATAAGTCTAAGTTGCTGAAATAAACCTATTTAATAAGCCTAAGTTGCTAAAATAAGCCTATTTAATTAGTCTATTTAATAAGTCTATTTAATAAGCCTATTTAATAAGTATTTAATGAGCCTATTTAATAAGTCTATTTAATAAGCCTATTTAATAGGCCCATTTAATAAGTCTAAGTTGCTGAATAAGCCTATTTAATAAGCCTAAGTTGCTGAAAAAGCCTATTTAATAAGGCCAAGTTGCTGAAATAAGTATATTTAATAAGCATAAGTTGCTGAAATAAGACTATTTAATGAGTCTAAGTTGCTGAAATAAGGCTATTTAATAAGTCTAAGTTGCTGAAATAAGCCTTTTTAATCAGCGTAAGTTGCTGAAATAAGCCTATTTAATAAGCCCGAGTTGCTGAAATAAGCCTACTTAATTAGGCTATTTAATAAGCCTAAGTTGCTGAAATAAGCCTATTTAATAAGCGTAAGTTGCTGAAATAAGGCTATTTAATAAGTCTAAGTTGCTGAAATAAGCCTATTTAATAAGCCTAAGTTGCTGAAATAAGCCTATTTAATAAGCCTATTTAATAAGCCTATTTAATAGGCCTATTTAATAAGTCTAAGTTGCTGAAATAAGCCTATTTAATAAGCCTATTTAATAGGCCTATTTAATAAGTCTAAGTTGCAGAAATAAGCCTATTTGATAAGCCTAAATTGCTGAATGAGCCTATTTAATAAGCCTAAGTTGCTGAAATAAGCCTATTTAATAAGCCTAAGTTGCTGAATAAGCCTATTTAATAAGTCTAAGTTGCTGAAATAAGCCTATTTAATAAGGTTATTTAATAAGTCTAAGTTGCTGAATAAGCCTATTTAATAAGTCAAAGTTGCTGAAATAAGGCTATTTAATAAGCCTACGTTGCTGAAATAAGGCTATTTAATAAGTTTAAGTTGGTGAAATAAGCCTAATTAATAAGCCTAAGTTGCTGAAATAAGCCTATTTAATGAGGCTATTTAATGAGCCTAAGTTGCTGAAATAAGCCTATTTAATAAGCCTAAGTTTCTGAACTAAGCCTATTTAAAAAGGTATATTTAATAAGTCTAAGTTGCTGAAATAAACCTATTTAAAAATGCTATTTAATAAGCCTAAGTTGCTGAAATAAACCTGTTTAATAAGGCTATTTAATAAGCATAAGTTGCTGAAGTAAGCTTATTTAATAAGCCTAAGTTGCTGAAATAAGCCTATTTAATAAGGCTATTTAATAAGTCTAAGTTGCTGAAATAAACCTATTTAATAAGCCTAAGTTGCTAAAATAAGCCTATTTAATTAGTCTATTTAATAAGTCTATTTAATAAGCCTATTTGATAAGCCTATTTAATAAGCCTATTTAAATCGCCTATTTAATAAACATATTTAATAAGTATTTAATGAGCCTATTTAATACGTCTATTTAATAAGCCTTTTTAAAAAGCCTATTTAATAAGTCTATTTAATAAGCCTATTTAATACGTCTATTTAATAAGTCTATTTAATAAGCCTATTTAATAAGTATTTAATGAGCCTATTTAATAAGCCTATTTATTGAGCCTATTTAATAAGCCTATTTATTGAGCCTATTTAATAAGCCTTTTTATTGAGCCTATTTAATAAGACTATTTATTGAGCCTATTTATTGAGCCTATTTAATACGTCTATTTAATAAGCCTATTTAATAAGCCTATTTAATAAGTATTTAATGAGCCTATTTAATACGTCTATTTAATAAGCCTATTTAATAGGCCTATTTAATAAGTCTAAGTTGCTGAAATAAGCCCATTTAATCAGCCTATTTAATATGCCTATTTAATAAGTCGAAGTTGCTGAAATAAGCCTAATTAATAAGCCCAAGTTGCTGAAATAAGCCTACTTAATTAGGCTATTTAATAAGCCTAAGTTGCTGAAATAAGCCTATTTAATAAGCGTAAGTTGCTGAAAAAGGCTATTTAATAAGTCTAAGTTGCTGAAATAAGCCTATTTAATAAGCCTAAGTTGCTGAAATAAGCCTAATTAATAAGCCTATTTAATAGGCCTATTTAATAAGTCTAATTTGCTGAAATAAGCCTATTTAATAAGCCTATTTAATAGGCCTATGTAATAAGTCTAAGTTGCTGAAATAAGCCTATTTAATAAGCCTAAGTTGCTGAATGAGCCTATTTAATAAGCCTAAGTTGCTGAAATAAGCCTATTTAATAAGCCTAAGTTGCTGAATAAGCCTATTTAATAAGCCTAAGTTGCTGAATAAACCTATTTAATAAGTCTAAGTTGCTGAAATAAGCCTATTTAATAAGGCTATTTAATAAGCCTAAGTTGCTGAATAAGCCTATTTAATAAGTCTAAGTTGCTGAAATAAGGCCATTTAATAAGCCTAAGTTGCTGAAATAAGGCTATTTAATAAGTTTAAGTTGCTGAAATAAGCCTATTTAATAAGCCTAAGTTGCTGAAATAAGCCTATTTAATGAGCCTAAGTTGCTGAAATAAGCCTATTTAATAAGCCTAAGTTTCTGAACTAAGCCTATTTAAAAAGGTATATTTAATAAGTCTAAGTTGCTGAAATAAACCTATTTAAAAATGATATTTAATAAGCCTAAGTTGCTGAAACAAACCTGTTTATTAAGGCTATTTAATAAGCATAAGTTGCTGAAATAAGCTTATTTAATAAGCCTAAGTTGCTGAAATAAGCCTATTTAATAAGGCTATTTAATAAGCCTAAGTTGCTGAAATAAACCTATTTAATAAGCCTAAGTTGCTAAAATAAGCCTATTTAATGAGGCTATTTAATAAGTCTATTTAATAAGCCTATTTAATAAGCCTATTTAATAAGCCTATTTAATACGCCTATTTAATAAACATATTTAATAAGTATTTAATGAGCCTATTTAATAAGTCTATTTAATAAGCCTTTTTAATAAGCCTATTTAATAAGTTTATTTAATAAGCTTATTTAATAAGTCTATTTAATAAGTCTATTTAATAAGCCTATTTAATAAGTATTTAATGAGCCTATTTAATAAGCCTATTTATTGAGCCTATTTAATAAGCCTATTTATTGAGCCTATTCAATAAGCCTATTTATTGAGCCTATTTAATAAGCCTATTTATTGAGCCTATTTAATAAGCCTATTTCATAAGCCTATTTAATAAGCCTATTTAATAAGCCTATTTAATAAGCCTATTTATTGAGCCTATTTAATAAGCCTATTTAATAAGCCTATTTATTTAGCCTATTTAATAAGTCTATTTAATAAGCCTATTTAATAACCCTATTTAATAAGTATTTAATGAGCCTATTTAATAAGTCTATTTAATAAGCCTATTTAATAAGTATTTAATGAGCCTATTTAATACGTCTATTTAATAAGCCTATTTATTGAGCCTATTCAATAAGCCTATTTATTGAGCCTATTTAATAAGCCTATTTATTGAGCCTATTTAATAAGCCTATTTCATAAGCCTATTTAATAAGCCTATTTAATAAGCCTATTTAATAAGCCTATTTAATAAGCCTATTTATTGAGCCTATTTAATAAGCCTATTTATTGAGCCTATTTATTGAGCCTATTTAATAAGTCTATTCAATAAGCCTATTTAATAAGCCTATTTAATAAGTATTTAATGAGCCTATTTAATACGTCTATTTAATAAGCCTATTTAATAGGCCTATTTAATAAGTCTAAGTTGCTGAAATAAGCCTATTTAATAAGCCTAAGTTGCTAAAATAAGCCTATTTAATGAGGCTATTTAATAAGTCTATTTTATAAGCCTATTTAATAAGCCTATTTAATACGCCTATTTAAGAAAACTATTTAATAAGTATTTAATGAGCCTATTTAATAAGTCTATTTAATAAGCCTTTTTAAAAAGCTTATTTAATAAGCCTATTTAATAAGCCTATTTAAAAAGTCTATTTAATAAGCCTATTTAATAAGTATTTAATGAGCCTATTTAATAAGCCTATTTAATAAGCCTATCTATTGAGCCTATTTAATAAGCCTATTTAATAAGCCTATTTATTGAGCCTATTTAATAAGTCTATTTAATAAGCCTATTTAATAAGCCTATTTAATACGTATTTAATGAGCCTATTTAATAAGTCTATTTAATAAGCCTATTTAATAGGCCCATTTAATAAGTCTAAGTTGCTGAATAAGCCTATTTAATAAGCCTAAGTTGCTGAAAAAGCCTATTTAATAAGGCCAAGTTGCTGAAATAAGTATATTTAATAAGCATAAGTTGCTGAAATAAGACTATTTAATGAGTCTAAGTTGCTGAAATAAGGCTATTTAATAAGTCTAAGTTGCTGAAATAAGCCTTTTTAATCAGCGTAAGTTGCTGAAATAAGCCTATTTAATAAGCCCAAGTTGCTGAAATAAGCCTACTTAATTAGGCTATTTAATAAGCCTAAGTTGCTGAAATAAGCCTATTTAATAAGCCTAAGTTGCTGAAATAAGCCTATTTAATAAGCCTATTTAATAAGCCTATTTAATAGGCCTATTTAATAAGTCTAAGTTGCTGAAATAAGCCTATTTAATAAGCCTATTTAATAGGCCTATTTAATAAGTCTAAGTTGCAGAAATAAGCCTATTTGATAAGCCTAAATTGCTGAATGAGCCTATTTAATAAGCCTAAGTTGCTGAAATAAGCCTATTTAATAAGCCTAAGTTGCTGAATAAGCCTATTTAATAAGTCTAAGTTGCTGAAATAAGCCTATTTAATAAGGTTATTTAATAAGTCTAAGTTGCTGAATAAGCCTATTTAATAAGTCAAAGTTGCTGAAATAAGGCTATTTAATAAGACTACGTTGCTGAAATAAGGCTATTTAATAAGTTTAAGTTGCTGAAATAAGCCTAATTAATAAGCCTAAGTTGCTGAAATAAGCCTATTTAATGAGGCTATTTAATGAGCCTAAGTTGCTGAAATAAGCCTATTTAATAAGCCTAAGTTTCTGAACTAAGCCTATTTAAAAAGGTATATTTAATAAGTCTAAGTTGCTGAAATAAACCTATTTAAAAATGCTATTTAATAAGCCTAAGTTGCTGAAATAAACCTGTTTAATAAGGCTATTTAATAAGCATAAGTTGCTGAAGTAAGCTTATTTAATAAGCCTAAGTTGCTGAAATAAGCCTATTTAATAAGGCTATTTAATAAGTCTAAGTTGCTGAAATAAACCTATTTAATAAGCCTAAGTTGCTAAAATAAGCCTATTTAATTAGTCTATTTAATAAGTCTATTTAATAAGCCTATTTAATAAGCCTATTTAATAAGCCTATTTAAATCGCCTATTTAATAAACATATTTAATCAGTATTTAATGAGCCTATTTAATACGTCTATTTAATAAGCCTTATTAAAAAGCCTATTTAATAAGTCTATTTAATAAGCCTATTTAATACGTCTATTTAATAAGTCTATTTAATAAGCCTATTTAATAAGTATTTAATGAGCCTATTTAATAAGCCTATTTATTGAGCCTATTTAATAAGCCTATTTATTGAGCCTATTTAATAAGCCTATTTATTGAGCCTATTTAATAAGACTATTTATTGAGCCTATTTATTGAGCCTATTTAATACGTCTATTTAATAAGCCTATTTAATAAGCCTATTTAATAAGTATTTAATGAGCCTATTTAATACGTCTATTTAATAAGCCTATTTAATAGGCCTATTTAATAAGTCTAAGTTGCTGAAATAAGCCCATTTAATCAGCCTATTTAATACGCCTATTTAATAAGTCGAAGTTGCTGAAATAAGCCTAATTAATAAGCCCAAGTTGCTGAAATAAGCCTACTTAATTAGGCTATTTAATAAGCCTAAGTTGCTGAAATAAGCCTATTTAATAAGCGTAAGTTGCTGAAAAAGGCTATTTAATAAGTCTAAGTTGCTGAAATAAGCCTATTTAATAAGCCTAAGTTGCTGAAATAAGCCTATTTAATAAGCCTATTTAATAGGCCTATTTAATAAGTCTAAGTTGCAGAAATAAGCCTATTTGATAAGCCTAAATTGCTGAATGAGCCTATTTAATAAGCCTAAGTTGCTGAAATAAGCCTATTTAATAAGCCTAAGTTGCTGAATAAGCCTATTTAATAAGTCTAAGTTGCTGAAATAAGCCTATTTAATAAGGTTATTTAATAAGTCTAAGTTGCTGAATAAGCCTATTTAATAAGTCAAAGTTGCTGAAATAAGGCTATTTAATAAGACTACGTTGCTGAAATAAGGCTATTTAATAAGTTTAAGTTGCTGAAATAAGCCTAATTAATAAGCCTAAGTTGCTGAAATAAGCCTATTTAATGAGGCTATTTAATGAGCCTAAGTTGCTGAAATAAGCCTATTTAATAAGCCTAAGTTTCTGAACTAAGCCTATTTAAAAAGGTATATTTAATAAGTCTAAGTTGCTGAAATAAACCTATTTAAAAATGCTATTTAATAAGCCTAAGTTGCTGAAATAAACCTGTTTAATAAGGCTATTTAATAAGCATAAGTTGCTGAAGTAAGCTTATTTAATAAGCCTAAGTTGCTGAAATAAGCCTATTTAATGAGGCTATTTAATAAGTCTAAGTTGCAGAAATAAACCTATTTAATAAGCCTAAGTTGCTAAAATAAGCCTATTTAATTAGTCTATTTAATAAGTCTATTTAATAAGCCTATTTAATAAGCCTATTTAATAAGCCTATTTAAATCGCCTATTTAATAAACATATTTAATAAGTATTTAATGAGCCTATTTAATACGTCTATTTAATAAGCCTTTTTAAAAAGCCTATTTAATAAGTCTATTTAATAAGCCTATTTAATACGTCTATTTAATAAGTCTATTTAATAAGCCTATTTAATAAGTATTTAATGAGCCTATTTAATAAGCCTATTTATTGAGCCTATTTAATAAGCCTATTTATTGAGCCTATTTAATAAGCCTATTTATTGAGCCTATTTAATACGACTATTTATTGAGCCTATTTATTGAGCCTATTTAATACGTCTATTTAATATGCCTATTTAATAAGCCTATTTAATAAGTATTTAATGAGCCTATTTAATACGTCTATTTAATAAGCCTATTTAATAGGCCTATTTAATAAGTCTTAATTGCTGAAATAAGCCCATTTAATCAGCCTATTTAATACGCCTATTTAATAAGTCGAAGTTGCTGAAATAAGCCTAATTAATAAGCCCAAGTTGCTGAAATAAGCCTACTTAATTAGGCTATTTAATAAGCCTAATTTGCTGAAATAAGCCTATTTAATAAGCGTAAGTTGCTGAAAAAGGCTATTTAATAAGTCTAAGTTGCTGAAATAAGCCTATTTAATAAGCCTAAGTTGCTGAAATAAGCCTATTTAATAAGCCTATTTAATAGGCCTATTTAATAAGTCTAATTTGCTGAAATAAGCCTATTTAATAAGCCTATTTAATAGGCCTATTTAATAAGTCTAAGTTGCTGAAATAAGCCTATTTAATAAGCCTAAGTTGCTGAATGAGCCTATTTAATAAGCCTAAGTTGCTGAAATAAGCCTATTTAATAAGCCTAAGTTGCTGAATAAGCCTATTTAATAAGCCTAAGTTGCTGAATAAACCTATTTAATAAGTCTAAGTTGCTGAAATAAGGCCATTTAATAAGCCTAAGTTGCTGAAATAAGGCTATTTAATAAGTTTAAGTTGCTGAAATAAGCCTATTTAATAAGCCTAAGTTGCTGAAATAAGCCTATTTAATGAGGCTATTTAATGAGGCTAAGTTGCTGAAATAAGCCTATTTAATAAGCCTAAGTTTCTGAACTAAGCCTATTTAAAAAGGTATATTTAATAAGTCTAAGTTGCTGAAATAAACCTATTTAAAAATTATATTTAATAAGCCTAAGTTGCTGAAACAAACCTGTTTATTAAGGCTATTTAATAAGCATAAGTTGCTGAAATAAGCTTATTTAATAAGCCTAAGTTGCTGAAATAAGCCTATTTAATAAGGCTATTTAATAAGCCTAAGTTGCTGAAATAAACCTATTTAATAAGCCTAAGTTGCTAAAATAAGCCTATTTAATGAGGCTATTTAATAAGTCTATTTAATACGCCTATTTAATAAGCATATTTAATAAGCCTATTTATTGAGCCTATTTAATAAGCCTATTTATTGAGCCTATTCAATAAGCCTATTTATTGAGCCTATTTAATAAGCCTATTTATTGAGCCTATTTAATAAGCCTATTTCATAAGCCTATTTAATAAGCCTATTTAATAAGCCTATTTAATAAGCCTATTTATTGAGCCTATTTAATAAGTCTATTTAATAAGCCTATTTAATAACCCTATTTAATAAGTATTTAATGAGCCTATTTAATAAGTCTATTTAATAAGCCTATTTAATAAGTATTTAATGAGCCTATTTAATACGTCTATTTAATAAGCCTATTTATTGAGCCTATTCAATAAGCCTATTTATTGAGCCTATTTAATAAGCCTATTTATTGAGCCTATTTAATAAGCCTATTTCATAAGCCTATTTAATAAGCCTATTTAATAAGCCTATTTAATAAGCCTATTTAATAAGCCTATTTATTGAGCCTATTTAATAAGCCTATTTATTGAGCCTATTTATTGAGCCTATTTAATAAGTCTATTTAATAAGCCTATTTAATAAGCCTATTTAATAAGTATTTAATGAGCCTATTTAATACGTCTATTTAATAAGCCTATTTAATAGGCCTATTTAATAAGTCTAAGTTGCTGAAATAAGCCTATTTAATCAGCCTATTTAATACGCCTATTTAATAAGTCTAAGTTGCTGAAATAAGCCTTTTTAATCAGTGTAAGTTGCTGAAATAAGCCTATTTAATAAGCCCAAGTTGCTGAAATAAGCCTACTTAATTAGGCTATTTAATAAGCCTAAGTTGCTGAAATAAGCCTATTTAATAAGCGTAAGTTGCTAAAAAGGCTATTTAATAAGTCTAAGTTGCTGAAATAAGCCTATTTAATAAGCCTAAGTTGCTGAAATAAGCCTATTTAATAAGCCTATTTAATAGGCCTATTTAATAAGTCTAATTTGCTGAAATAAGCCTATTTAATAAGCCTATTTAATAGGCCTATTTAATAAGTCTAAGTTGCTGAAATAAGCCTATTTAATAAGCCTAAGTTGCTGAATGAGCCTATTTAATAAGCCTAAGTTGCTGAAATAAGCCTATTTAATAAGCCTAAGTTGCTGAATAAGCCTATTTAATAAGCCTAAGTTGCTGAATAAACCTATTTAATAAGTCTAAGTTGCTGAAATAAGCCTATTTAATAAGGCTATTTAATAAGCCTAAGTTGCTGAAATAAACCTATTTAATAAGCCTAAGTTGCTAAAATAAGCCTATTTAATGAGGCTATTTAATAAGTCTATTTAATAAGCCTATTTAATAAGCCTATTTAATAAGCCTATTTAATACGCCTATTTAATAAACATATTTAATAAGTATTTAATGAGCCTATTTAATAAGTCTATTTAATAAGCCTTTTTAATAAGACTATTTAATACGTTTATTTAATAAGCCTATTTAATAAGTCTATTTAATAAGTCTATTTAATAAGCCTATTTAATAAGTATTTAATGAGCCTATTTAATAAGCCTATTTATTGAGCCTATTTAATAAGCCTATTTATTGAGCCTATTCAATAAGCCTATTTATTGAGCCTATTTAATAAGCCTATTTATTGAGCCTATTTAATAAGCCTATTTCATAAGCCTATTTAATAAGCCTATTTAATAAGCCTATTTAATAAGCCTATTTATTGAGCCTATTTAATAAGCCTATTTAATAAGCCTATTTATTGAGCCTATTTAATAAGTCTATTTAATAAGCCTATTTAATAAGCCTATTTAATAAGTATTTAATGAGCCTATTTAATAAGTCTATTTAATAAGCCTATTTAATAAGTATTTATTGAGCCTATTTATTGCACCTATTTAATAAGTCTATTTAATAAGCCTATTTAATAAGCCTATTTAATAAGTATTTAATGAGCCTATTTAATACGTCTATTTAATAAGCCTATTTAATAGGCCTATTTAATAAGTCTAAGTTGCTGAAATAAGCCTATTTAATCAGCCTATTTAATACGCCTATTTAATAAGTCTAAGTTGCTGAAATAAGCCTATTTAATAAGCCTAAGTTGCTGAATGAGCCTATTTAATAAGCCTAAGTTGCTGAAATAAGCCTATTTAATAAGCCTAAGTTGCTGAATAAGCCTATTTAATAAGCCTAAGTTGCTGAATAAACCTATTTAATAAGTCTAAGTTGCTGAAATAAGCCTATTTAATAAGGCTATTTAATAAGCCTAAGTTGCTGAAATAAACCTATTTAATAAGCCTAAGTTGCTAAAATAAGCCTATTTAATGAGGCTATTTAATAAGTCTATTTAATAAGCCTATTTAATAAGCCTATTTAATAAGCCTATTTAATACGCCTATTTAATAAACATATTTAATAAGTATTTAATGAGCCTATTTAATAAGTCTATTTAATAAGCCTTTTTAATAAGACTATTTAATACGTTTATTTAATAAGCCTATTTAATAAGTCTATTTAATAAGTCTATTTAATAAGCCTATTTAATAAGTATTTAATGAGCCTATTTAATAAGCCTATTTATTGAGCCTATTTAATAAGCCTATTTATTGAGCCTATTCAATAAGCCTATTTATTGAGCCTATTTAATAAGCCTATTTATTGAGCCTATTTAATAAGCCTATTTCATAAGCCTATTTAATAAGCCTATTTAATAAGCCTATTTAATAAGCCTATTTATTGAGCCTATTTAATAAGCCTATTTAATAAGCCTATTTATTGAGCCTATTTAATAAGTCTATTTAATAAGCCTATTTAATAAGCCTATTTAATAAGTATTTAATGAGCCTATTTAATAAGTCTATTTAATAAGCCTATTTAATAAGTATTTATTGAGCCTATTTATTGCACCTATTTAATAAGTCTATTTAATAAGCCTATTTAATAAGCCTATTTAATAAGTATTTAATGAGCCTATTTAATACGTCTATTTAATAAGCCTATTTAATAGGCCTATTTAATAAGTCTAAGTTGCTGAAATAAACCTATTTAATCAGCCTATTTAATACGCCTATTTAATAAGTCTAAGTTGCTGAAATAAGCCTTTTTAATCAGCGTAAGTTGCTGAAATAAGCCTATTTAATAAGCCCAATTTGCTGAAATAAGCCTACTTAATTAGGCTATTTAATAAGCCTTAGTTGCTGAAATAAGCCTATTTAATAAGCGTAAGTTGCTGAAAAAGGCTATTTAAATAAGTCTAAGTTGCTGAAATAAGCCTATTTAATAAGCCTATTTAATAGGCCTATTTAATAAGTCTAATTTGCTGAAATAAGCCTATTTAATAAGCCTATTTAATAGGCCTATTTAATAAGTCTAAGTTGCTGAAATAAGCCTATTTAATAAGCCTAAGTTGCTGAATGAGCC
Organism: Petromyzon marinus; assembly: GCF_048934315.1. Lineage (NCBI taxonomy): Eukaryota > Metazoa > Chordata > Hyperoartia > Petromyzontiformes > Petromyzontidae > Petromyzon > Petromyzon marinus. The sequence continues at coordinate 5,768,679 of NW_027423002.1, forward strand.
TATTTAATAAGCCTAAGTTGCTGAAATAAGCCTATTTAATAAGCCTAAGTTGCTGAATAAGCCTATTTAATAAGCTTAAGTTGCTGAATAAACCTATTTAATAAGTCTAAGTTGCTGAAATAAGCCTATTTAATAAGGCTATTTAATAAGCCTAAGTTGCTGAATAAGCCTATTTAATAAGTCTAAGTTGCTGAAATAAGGCCATTTAATAAGCCTAAGTTGCTGAAATAAGGCTATTTAATAAGTTTAAGTTGCTGAAATAAGCCTATTTAATAAGCCTAAGTTGCTGAAATAAGCCTATTTAATGAGGCTATTTAATGAGCCTAAGTTGCTGAAATAAGCCTATTTAATAAGCCTAAGTTTCTGAACTAAGCCTATTTAAAAAGGTATATTTAATAAGTCTAAGTTGCTGAAATAAACCTATTTAAAAATGATATTTAATAAGCCTAAGTTGCTGAAATAAACCTGTTTAATAAGGCTATTTAATAAGCCTAAGTTGCTGAATAAGCCTATTTAATAAGTCTAAGTTGCTGAAATAAGGCTATGTAATAAGCCTACGTTGCTGAAATAAGGCTATTTAATAAGTTTAAGTTGCTGAAATAAGCCTAATTAATAAGCCTAAGTTGCTGAAATAAGCCTATTTAATGAGGCTATTTAATGAGCCTAAGTTGCTGAAATAAGCCTATTTAATAAGCCTAAGTTTCTGAACTAAGCCTATTTAAAAAGGTATATTTAATAAGTCTAAGTTGCTGAAATAAACCTATTTAAAAATGCTATTTAATAAGCCTAAGTTGCTGAAATAAACCTGTTTAATAAGGCTATTTAATAAGCATAAGTTGCTGAAATAAGCCTATTTAATAAGCCTAAGTTGCTGAAATAAGCCTATTTAATAAGGCTATTTAATAAGTCTAAGTTGCTGAAATAAACCTATTTAATAAGCCTAAGTTGCTAAAATAAGCCTATTTAATTAGTCTATTTAATACGTCTATTTAATAAGCCTTTTTAAAAAGCCTATTTAATAAGTCTATTTAATAAGCCTATTTAATACGTCTATTTAATAAGTCTATTTAATAAGCCGATTTAATAAGTATTTAATGAGCCTATTTAATAAGCCTATTTATTGAGCCTATTTAATAAGCCTATTTATTGAGCCTATTTAATAAGCCTATTTATTGAGCCTATTTAATAAGACTATTTATTGAGCCTATTTAATAAGACTATTTATTGAGCCTATTTATTGAGCCTATTTAATACGTCTATTTAATAAGCCTATTTAATAAGCCTATTTAATAAGTATTTAATGAACCTATTTAATACGTCTATTTAATAAGCCTATTTAATAGGCCTATTTAATAAGTCTAAGTTGCTGAAATAAGCCCATTTAATCAGCCTATTTAATACGCCTATTTAATAAGTCGAAGTTGCTGAAATAAGCCTAATTAATAAGCCCAAGTTGCTGAAATAAGCCTACTTAATTAGGCTATTTAATAAGCCTAATTTGCTGAAATAAGCCTATTTAATAAGCGTAAGTTGCTGAAAAAGGCTATTTAATAAGTCTAAGTTGCTGAAATAAGCCTATTTAATAAGCCTAAGTTGCTGAAATAAGCCTATTTAATAAGCCTATTTAATAGGCCTATTTAATAAGTCTAATTTGCTGAAATAAGCCTATTTAATAAGCCTATTTAATAGGCCTATTTAATAAGTCTAAGTTGCTGAAATAAGCCTATTTAATAAGCCTAAGTTGCTGAATGAGCCTATTTAATAAGCCTAAGTTGCTGAAATAAGCCTATTTAATAAGCCTAAGTTGCTGAATAAGCCTATTTAATAAGCCTAAGTTGCTGAATATACCTATTTAATAAGTCTAAGTTGCTGAAATAAGCCTATTTAATAAGGCTATTTAATAAGCCTAAGTTGCTGAATAAGCCTATTTAATAAGTCTAAGTTGCTGAAATAAGGCCATTTAATAAGCCTAAGTTTCTGAACTAAGCCTATTTAAAAAGGTATATTTAATAAGTCTAAGTTGCTGAAATAAACCTATTTAAAAATTATATTTAATAAGCCTAAGTTGCTGAAACAAACCTGTTTATTAAGGCTATTTAATAAGCATAAGTTGCTGAAATAAGCTTATTTAATAAGCCTAAGTTGCTGAAATAAGCCTATTTAATAAGGCTATTTAATAAGACTAAGTTGCTGAAATAAACCTATTTAATAAGCCTAAGTTGCTAAATTAAGCCTATTTAATGAGGCTATTTAATAAGTCTATTTAATAAGCCTATTTAATAAGCATATTTAATAAGCCTATTTATTGAGCCTATTTAATAAGCCTATTTATTTAGCCTATTCAATAAGCCTATTTATTGAGCCTATTTAATAAGCCTATTTATTGAGCCTATTTAATAAGCCTATTTCATAAGCCTATTTAATAAGCCTATTTAATAAGCCTATTTAATAAGCCTATTTATTGAGCCTATTTAATAAGTCTATTTAATAAGCCTATTTAATAACCCTATTTAATAAGTATTTAATGAGCCTATTTAATAAGTCTATTTAATAAGCCTATTTAATAAGTATTTAATGAGCCTATTTAATACGTCTATTTAATAAGCCTATTTATTGAGCCTATTCAATAAGCCTATTTATTGAGCCTATTTAATAAGCCTATTTATTGAGCCTATTTAATAAGCCTATTTCATAAGCCTATTTAATAAGCCTATTTAATAAGCCTATTTAATAAGCCTATTTAATAAGCCTATTTATTGAGCCTATTTAATAAGCCTATTTATTGAGCCTATTTATTGAGCCTATTTAATAAGTCTATTTAATAAGCCTATTTAATAAGCCTATTTAATAAGTATTTAATGAGCCTATTTAATACGTCTATTTAATAAGCCTATTTAATAGGCCTATTTAATAAGTCTAAGTTGCTGAAATAAGCCTATTTAATCAGCCTATTTAATACGCCTATTTAATAAGTCTAAGTTGCTGAAATAAGCCTTTTTAATCAGCGTAAGTTGCTGAAATAAGCCTATTTAATAAGCCCAAGTTGATGAAATAAGCCTACTTAATTAGGCTATTTAATAAGCCTAAGTTGCTGAAATAAGCCTATTTAATAAGCGTAAGTTGCTAAAAAGGCTATTTAATAAGTCTAAGTTGCTGAAATAAGCCTATTTAATAAGCCTAAGTTGCTGAAATAAGCCTATTTAATAAGCCTATTTAATAGGCCTATTTAATAAGTCTAATTTGCTGAAATAAGCCTATTTAATAAGCCTATTTAATAGGCCTATTTAATAAGTCTAAGTTGCTGAAATAAGCCTATTTAATAAGCCTAAGTTGCTGAATGAGCCTATTTAATAAGCCTAAGTTGCTGAAATAAGCCTATTTAATAAGCCTAAGTTGCTGAATAAGCCTATTTAATAAGCCTAAGTTGCTGAATAAACCTATTTAATAAGTCTAAGTTGCTGAAATAAGCCTATTTAATAAGGCTATTTAATAAGCCTAAGTTGCTGAAATAAACCTATTTAATAAGCCTAAGTTGCTAAAATAAGCCTATTTAATGAGGCTATTTAATAAGTCTATTTAATAAGCCTATTTAATAAGCCTATTTAATAAGCCTATTTAATACGCCTATTTAATAAACATATTTAATAAGTATTTAATGAGCCTATTTAATAAGTCTATTTAATAAGCCTTTTTAATAAGACTATTTAATACGTTTATTTAATAAGCCTATTTAATAAGTCTATTTAATAAGTCTATTTAATAAGCCTATTTAATAAGTATTTAATGAGCCTATTTAATAAGCCTATTTATTGAGCCTATTTAATAAGCCTATTTATTGAGCCTATTCAATAAGCCTATTTATTGAGCCTATTTAATAAGCCTATTTATTGAGCCTATTTAATAAGCCTATTTCATAAGCCTATTTAATAAGCCTATTTAATAAGCCTATTTAATAAGCCTATTTATTGAGCCTATTTAATAAGCCTATTTAATAAGCCTATTTATTGAGCCTATTTAATAAGTCTATTTAATAATCCTATTTAATAAGCCTATTTAATAAGTATTTAATGAGCCTATTTAATAAGTCTATTTAATAAGCCTATTTAATAAGTATTTATTGAGCCTATTTATTGCACCTATTTAATAAGTCTATTTAATAAGCCTATTTAATAAGCCTATTTAATAAGTATTTAATGAGCCTATTTAATACGTCTATTTAATAAGCCTATTTAATAGGCCTATTTAATAAGTCTAAGTTGCTGAAATAAGCCTATTTAATCAGCCTATTTAATACGCCTATTTAATAAGTCTAAGTTGCTGAAATAAGCCTTTTTAATCAGCGTAAGTTGCTGAAATAAGCCTATTTAATAAGCCCAATTTGCTGAAATAAGCCTACTTAATTAGGCTATTTAATAAGCCTTAGTTGCTGAAATAAGCCTATTTAATAAGCGTAAGTTGCTGAAAAAGGCTATTTAAATAAGTCTAAGTTGCTGAAATAAGCCTATTTAATAAGCCTATTTAATAGGCCTATTTAATAAGTCTAATTTGCTGAAATAAGCCTATTTAATAAGCCTATTTAATAGGCCTATTTAATAAGTCTAAGTTGCTGAAATAAGCCTATTTAATAAGCCTAAGTTGCTGAATGAGCCTATTTAATAAGCCTAAGTTGCTGAAATAAGCCTATTTAATAAGCCTAAGTTGCTGAATAAGCCTATTTAATAAGCTTAAGTTGCTGAATAAACCTATTTAATAAGTCTAAGTTGCTGAAATAAGCCTATTTAATAAGGCTATTTAATAAGCCTAAGTTGCTGAATAAGCCTATTTAATAAGTCTAAGTTGCTGAAATAAGGCCATTTAATAAGCCTAAGTTGCTGAAATAAGGCTATTTAATAAGTTTAAGTTGCTGAAATAAGCCTATTTAATAAGCCTAAGTTGCTGAAATAAGCCTATTTAATGAGGCTATTTAATGAGCCTAAGTTGCTGAAATAAGCCTATTTAATAAGCCTAAGTTTCTGAACTAAGCCTATTTAAAAAGGTATATTTAATAAGTCTAAGTTGCTGAAATAAACCTATTTAAAAATGATATTTAATAAGCCTAAGTTGCTGAAATAAACCTGTTTAATAAGGCTATTTAATAAGCCTAAGTTGCTGAATAAGCCTATTTAATAAGTCTAAGTTGCTGAAATAAGGCTATGTAATAAGCCTACGTTGCTGAAATAAGGCTATTTAATAAGTTTAAGTTGCTGAAATAAGCCTAATTAATAAGCCTAAGTTGCTGAAATAAGCCTATTTAATGAGGCTATTTAATGAGCCTAAGTTGCTGAAATAAGCCTATTTAATAAGCCTAAGTTTCTGAACTAAGCCTATTTAAAAAGGTATATTTAATAAGTCTAAGTTGCTGAAATAAACCTATTTAACAATGCTATTTAATAAGCCTAAGTTGCTGAAATAAACCTGTTTAATAAGGCTATTTAATAAGCATAAGTTGCTGAAATAAGCCTATTTAATAAGCCTAAGTTGCTGAAATAAGCCTATTTAATAAGGCTATTTAATAAGTCTAAGTTGCTGAAATAAACCTATTTAATAAGCCTAAGTTGCTAAAATAAGCCTATTTAATTAGTCTATTTAATACGTCTATTTAATAAGCCTTTTTAAAAAGCCTATTTAATAAGTCTATTTAATAAGCCTATTTAATACGTCTATTTAATAAGTCTATTTAATAAGCCTATTTAATGAGCCTATTTAATAAGCCTATTTATTGAGCCTATTTAATAAGCCTATTTATTGAGCCTATTTAATAAGCCTATTTATTGAGCCTATTTAATAAGACTATTTATTGAGCCTATTTATTGAGCCTATTTAATAAGTATATTTAATAAGCCTATTTAATAAGCCTATTTAATAAGTATTTAATGAGCCTATTTAATACGTCTATTTAATAAGCCTATTTAATAGGCCTATTTAATAAGTCTAAGTTGCTGAAATAAGCCTATTTAATCAGCCTATTTAATACACCTATTTAATAAGTCTAAGTTGCTGAAATAAGCCTAATTAATAAGCCCAAGTTGCTGAAATAAGCCTACTTAATTAGGCTATTTAATAAGCCTAAGTTGCTGAAATAAGCCTATTTAATAAGCGTAAGTTGCTGAAAAAGGCTATTTAATAAGTCTAAGTTGCTGAAATAAGCCTATTTAATAAGCCTAAGTTGCTGAAATAAGCCTATTTAATAAGCCTATTTAATAGGCATATTTAATAAGTCTAATTTGCTGAAATAAGCCTATTTAATAAGCCTATTTAATAGGCCTATTTAATAAGTTTAAGTTGCTGAAATAAGCCTATTTAATAAGCCTAAGTTGCTGAAATAAGCCTATTTAATAAGCCTAAGTTGCTGAATAAACCTATCTAATAAGTCTAAGTTGCTGAATAAACCTATTTAATAAGTCTAAGTTGCTGAAATAAGCCTATTTAATAAGGCTATTTAATAAGCCTAAGTTGCTGAATAAGCCTATTTAATAAGTCTAAGTTGCTGAAATAAGGCCATTTAATAAGCCTAAGTTGCTGAAATAAGGCTATTTAATAAGTTTAAGTTGCTGAAATAAGCCTATTTAATAAGCCTAAGTTGCTGAAATAAGCCTATTTAATGAGGCTATTTAATGAGCCTAAGTTGCTGAAATAAGCCTATTTAATAAGCCTAAGTTTCTGAACTAAGCCTATTTAAAAAGGTATATTTAATAAGTCTAAGTTGCTGAAATAAACCTATTAAAAAATGATATTTAATAAGCCTAAGTTGCTGAAATAAACCTGTTTAATAAGGCTATTTAATAAGCCTAAGTTGCTGAATAAGCCTATTTAATAAGTCTAAGTTGCTGAAATAAGGCTATGTAATAAGCCTACGTTGCTGAAATAAGGCTATTTAATAAGTTTAAGTTGCTGAAATAAGCCTAATTAATAAGCCTAAGTTGCTGAAATAAGCCTATTTAATGAGGCTATTTAATGAGCCTAAGTTGCTGAAATAAGCCTATTTAATAAGCCTAAGTTTCTGAACTAAGCCTATTTAAAAAGGTATATTTAATAAGTCTAAGTTGCTGAAATAAACCTATTTAAAAATGCTATTTAATAAGCCTAAGTTGCTGAAATAAACCTGTTTAATAAGGCTATTTAATAAGCATAAGTTGCTGAAATAAGCTTATTTAATAAGCCTAAGTTGCTGAAATAAGCCTATTTAATAAGGCTATTTAATAAGTCTAAGTTGCTGAAATAACCCTATTTAATAAGCCTAAGTTGCTAAAATAAGCCTATTTAATTAGTCTATTTAATACGTCTATTTAATAAGCCTTTTTAAAAAGCCTATTTAATAAGTCTATTTAATAAGCCTATTTAATACGTCTATTTAATAAGTCTATTTAATAAGCCTATTTAATAAGTATTTAATGAGCCTATTTAATAAGCCTATTTATTGAGCCTATTTAATAAGCCTATTTATTGAGCCTATTTAATAAGCCTATTTATTGAGCCTATTTAATAAGACTATTTATTGAGCCTATTTATTGAGCCTATTTAATAAGTCTATTTAATAAGCCTATTTAATAAGCCTATTTAATAAGTATTTAATGAGCCTATTTAATACGTCTATTTAATAAGCCTATTTAATAGGCCTATTTAATAAGTCTAAGTTGCTGAAATAAGCCTATTTAATCAGCCTATTTAATACGCCTATTTAATAAGTCTAAGTTGCTGAAATAAGCCTAATTAATAAGCCCAAGTTGCTGAAATAAGCCTACTTAATTAGGCTATTTAATAAGCCTAAGTTGCTGAAATAAGCCTATTTAATAAGTGTAAGTTGCTGAAAAAGGCTATTTAATAAGTCTAAGTTGCTGAAATAAGCCTATTTAATAAGTCTAAGTTGCTGAAATAAGCCTATTTAATAAGCCTATTTAATAGGCTTATTTAATAAGTCTAATTTGCTGAAATAAGCCTATTTAATAAGCCTATTTAATAGGCCTATTTAATAAGTCTAAGTTGCTGAAATAAGCCTATTTAATAAGCCTAAGTTGCTGAAATAAGCCTATTTAATAAGCCTAAGTTGATGAATAAACCTATCTAATAAGTCTAAGTTGCTGAATAAACCTATTTAATAAGTCTAAGTTCCTGAAATAAGCCTATTTAATAAGGCTATTTAATAAGCCTAAGTTGCTGAATAAGCCTATTTAATAAGTCTAAGTTGCTGAAATAAGGCCATTTAATAAGCCTAAGTTGCTGAAATAAGGCTATTTAATAAGTTTAAGTTGCTGAAATAAGCCTATTTAATAAGCCTAAGTTGCTGAAATAAGCCTATTTAATGAGGCTATTTAATGAGCCTAAGTTGCTGAAATAAGCCTATTTAATAAGCCTAAGTTTCTGAACTAAGCCTATTTAAAAATGTATATTTAATAAGTCTAAGTTGCTGAAATAAACCTATTTAAAAATGATATTTAATAAGCCTAAGTTGCTGAAACAAACCTGTTTAATAAGGCTATTTAATAAGCATAAGTTTGCTGAAATAAGCTTATTTAATAAGCCTAAGTTGCTGAAATAAGCCTATTTAATAAGGCTATTTAATAAGCCTAAGTTGCTGAAATAAACCTATTTAATAAGCCTAAGTTGCTAAAATAAGCCTATTTAATGAGGCTATTTAATAAGTCTATTTAATAAGCCTATTTAATAAGCCTATTTAATAAACCTATTTAATACGCCTATTTAATAAACATATTTAATAAGTATTTAATGAGCCTATTTAATAAGTCTATTTAATAAGCCTTTTTAATAAGCCTATTTAATAAGTTTATTTAATAAGCCTATTTAATAAGTCTATTTAATAAGTCTATTTAATAAGCCTATTTAATAAGTATTTAATGAGCCTATTTAATAAGCCTATTTATTGAGCCTATTTAATAAGCCTATTTATTGAGCCTATTCAATAAGCCTATTTATTGAGCCTATTTAATAAGCCTATTTATTGAGCCTATTTAATAAGCCTATTTCATAAGCCTATTTAATAAGCCTATTTAATAAGCCTATTTAATAAGCCTATTTATTGAGCCTATTTAATAAGCCTATTTAATACGTCTATTTAATAAGCCTATTTAATAAGCCTATTTAATAAGTATTTAATGAGCCTATTTAATACGTCTATTTAATAAGCCTATTTAATAGGCCTATTTAATAAGTCTAAGTTGCTGAAATAAGCCCATTTAATCAGCCTATTTAATACGCCTATTTAATAAGTCGAAGTTGCTGAAATAAGCCTAATTAATAAGCCCAAGTTGCTGAAATAAGCCTACTTAATTAGGCTATTTAATAAGCCTAAGTTGCTGAAATAAGCCTATTTAATAAGCGTTAGTTGCTGAAAAAGGCTATTTAATAAGTCTAAGTTGCTGAAATAAGCCTATTTAATAAGCCTAAGTTGCTGAAATAAGCCTATTTAATAAGCCTATTTAATAGGCCTATTTAATAAGTCTAATTTGCTGAAATAACCCTATTTAATAAGCCTATTTAATAGGCCTATTTAATAAGTCTAAGTTGCTGAAATAAGCCTATTTAATAAGCCTAAGTTGCTGAATGAGCCTATTTAATAAGCCTAAGTTGCTGAAATAAGCCTATTTAATAAGCCTAAGTTGCTGAATAAGCCTATTTAATAAGCCTAAGTTGCTGAATAAACCTATTTAATAAGTCTAAGTTGCTGAAATAAGCCTATTTAATAAGGCTATTTAATAAGCCTAAGTTGCTGAATAAGCCTATTTAATAAGTCTAAGTTGCTGAAATAAGGCCATTTAATAAGCCTAAGTTGCTGAAATAAGGCTATTTAATAAGTTTAAGTTGCTGAAATAAGCCTATTTAATAAGCCTAAGTTGCTGAAATAAGCCTATTTAATGAGGCTATTTAATGAGCCTAAGTTGCTGAAATAAGCCTATTTAATAAGCCTAAGTTTCTGAACTAAGCCTATTTAAAAATGTATATTTAATAAGTCTAAGTTGCTGAAATAAACCTATTTAAAAATGATATTTAATAAGCCTAAGTTGCTGAAACAAACCTGTTTATTAAGGCTATTTAATAAGCATAAGTTGCTGAAATAAGCCTATTTAATAAGGCTATTTAATAAGCCTAAGTTGCTGAAATAAGCCTATTTAATAAGGCTATTTAATAAGCCTAAGTTGCTGAAATAAACCTATTTAATAAGCCTAAGTTGCTAAAATAAGCCTATTTAATGAGGCTATTTAATAAGTCTATTTAATAAGCCTATTTAATAAGCCTATTTAATAAGCCTATTTAATACGCCTATTTAATAAACATATTTAATAAGTATTTAATGAGCCTATTTAATAAATCTATTTAATAAGCCTTTTTCATAAGCCTATTTAATAAGTTTATTTAATAAGCCTATTTAATAAGTCTATTTAATAAGTCTATTTAATAAGCCTATTTAATAAGTATTTAATGAGCCTATTTAATAAGCCTATTTATTGAGCCTATTTAATAAGCCTATTTATTGAGCCTATTCAATAAGCCTATTTATTGAGCCTATTTAATAAGCCTATTTATTGAGCCTATTTAATAAGCCTATTTCATAAGCCTATTTAATAAGCCTATTTAAGAAGCCTATTTAATAAGCCTATTTATTGAGCCTATTTAATAAGACTATTTATTGAGCCTATTTATTGAGCCTATTTAATGAGCCTATTTAATAAGTCTATTTAATAAGCCTATTTAATAAGTATTTAATGAGCCTATTTAATACGTCTATTTAATAAGCCTATTTATTGAGCCTATTCAATAAGCCTATTTATTGAGCCTATTTAATAAGCCTATTTATTGAGCCTATTTAATAAGCCTATTTCATAAGCCTATTTAATAAGCCTATTTAATAAGCCTATTTAATAAGCCTATTTAATAAGCCTATTTATTGAGCCTATTTAATAAGCCTATTTATTGAGCCTATTTATTGAGCCTATTTAATAAGTCTATTTAATAAGCCTATTTAATAAGCCTATTTAATAAGTATTTAATGAGCCTATTTAATACGTCTATTTAATAAGCCTATTTAATAGGCCTATTTAATAAGTCTAAGTTGCTGAAATAAGCCTATTTAATCAGCCTATTTAATACGCCTATTTAATAAGTCTAAGTTGCTGAAATAAGCCTTTTTAATCAGCGTAAGTTGCTGAAATAAGCCTATTTAATAAGCCCAAGTTGCTGAAATAAGCCTACTTAATTAGGCTATTTAATAAGCCTAAGTTGCTGAAATAAGCCTATTTAATAAGAGTAAGTTGCTAAAAAGGCTATTTAATAAGTCTAAGTTGCTGAAATAAACCTATTTAATAAGCCTAAGTTGCTAAAATAAGCCTATTTAATGAGGCTATTTAATAAGTCTATTTAATAAGCCTATTTAATAAGCCTATTTAATAAGCCTATTTAATACGCCTATTTAATAAACATATTTAATAAGTATTTAATGAGCCTATTTAATAAGTCTATTTAATAAGCCTTTTTCATAAGCCTATTTAATAAGTTTATTTAATAAGCCTATTTAATAAGTCTATTTAATAAGTCTATTTAATAAGCCTATTTAATAAGTATTTAATGAGCCTATTTAATAAGCCTATTTATTGAGCCTATTTAATAAGCCTATTTATTGAGCCTATTCAATAAGCCTATTTATTGAGCCTATTTAATAAGCCTATTTATTGAGCCTATTTAATAAGCCTATTTCATAAGCCTATTTAATAAGCCTATTTAATAAGCCTATTTAATAAGCCTATTTATTGAGCCTATTTAATAAGTCTATTTAATAAGCCTATTTAATAACCCTATTTAATAAGTATTTAATGAGCCTATTTAATAAGTCTATTTAATAAGCCTATTTAATAAGTATTTAATGAGCCTATTTAATACGTCTATTTAATAAGCCTATTTATTGAGCCTATTCAATAAGCCTATTTATTGAGCCTATTTAATAAGCCTATTTATTGAGCCTATTTAATAAGCCTATTTCATAAGCCTATTTAATAAGCCTATTTAATAAGCCTATTTAATAAGCCTATTTAATAAGCCTATTTATTGAGCCTATTTAATAAGCCTATTTATTGAGCCTATTTATTGAGCCTATTTAATAAGTCTATTTAATAAGCCTATTTAATAAGCCTATTTAATAAGTATTTAATGAGCCTATTTAATACGTCTATTTAATAAGCCTATTTAATAGGCCTATTTAATAAGTCTAAGTTGCTGAAATAAGCCTATTTAATCAGCCTATTTAATACGCCTATTTAATAAGTCTAAGTTGCTGAAATAAGCCTTTTTAATCAGCGTAAGTTGCTGAAATAAGCCTATTTAATAAGCCCAAGTTGCTGAAATAAGCCTACTTAATTAGGCTATTTAATAAGCCTAAGTTGCTGAAATAAGCCTATTTAATAAGCGTAAGTTGCTAAAAAGGCTATTTAATAAGTCTAAGTTGCTGAAATAAGCCTATTTAATAAGCCTAAGTTGCTGAAATAAGCCTATTTAATAAGCCTATTTAATAGGCCTATTTAATAAGTCTAATTTGCTGAAATAAGCCTATTTAATAAGCCTATTTAATAGGCCTATTTAATAAGTCTAAGTTGCTGAAATAAGCCTATTTAATAAGCCTAAGTTGCTGAATGAGCCTATTTAATAAGCCTAAGTTGCTGAAATAAGCCTATTTAATAAGCCTAAGTTGCTGAATAAGCCTATTTAATAAGCCTAAGTTGCTGAATAAACCTATTTAATAAGTCTAAGTTGCTGAAATAAGCCTATTTAATAAGGCTATTTAATAAGCCTAAGTTGCTGAAATAAACCTATTTAATAAGCCTAAGTTGCTAAAATAAGCCTATTTAATGAGGCTATTTAATAAGTCTATTTAATAAGCCTATTTAATAAGCCTATTTAATAAGCCTATTTAATACGCCTATTTAATAAACATATTTAATAAGTATTTAATGAGCCTATTTAATAAGTCTATTTAATAAGCCTATTTAATAAGTCTATTTAATAAGTCTATTTAATAAGCCTATTTAATAAGTATTTAATGAGCCTATTTAATAAGCCTATTTATTGAGCCTATTTAATAAGCCTATTTATTGAGCCTATTCAATAAGCCTATTTATTGAGCCTATTTAATAAGCCTATTTATTGAGCCTATTTAATAAGCCTATTTCATAAGCCTATTTAATAAGCCTATTTAATAAGCCTATTTAATAAGCCTATTTATTGAGCCTATTTAATAAGCCTATTTAATAAGCCTATTTATTGAGCCTATTTAATAAGCCTATTTAATAAGCCTATTTATTGAGCCTATTTAATAAGTCTATTTAATAAGCCTATTTAATAAGCCTATTTAATAAGTATTTAATGAGCCTATTTAATAAGTCTATTTAATAAGCCTATTTAATAAGTATTTATTGAGCCTATTTATTGCACCTATTTAATAAGTCTATTTAATAAGCCTATTTAATAAGCCTATTTAATAAGTATTTAATGAGCCTATTTAATACGTCTATTTAATAAGCCTATTTAATAGGCCTATTTAATAAGTCTAAGTTGCTGAAATAAGCCTATTTAATCAGCCTATTTAATACGCTTATTTAATAAGTCTAAGTTGCTGAAATAAGCCTTTTTAATCAGCGTAAGTTGCTGAAATAAGCCTATTTAATAAGCCCAATTTGCTGAAATAAGCCTACTTAATTAGGCTATTTAATAAGCCTTAGTTGCTGAAATAAGCCTATTTAATAAGCGTAAGTTGCTGAAAAAGGCTATTTAATAAGTCTAAGTTGCTGAAATAAGCCTATTTAATAAGCCTATTTAATAGGCCTATTTAATAAGTCTAATTTGCTGAAATAAGCCTATTTAATAAGCCTATTTAATAGGCCTATTTAATAAGTCTAAGTTGCTGAAATAAGCCTATTTAATAAGCCTAAGTTGCTGAATGAGCCTATTTAATAAGCCTAAGTTGCTGAAATAAGCCTATTTAATAAGCCTAAGTTGCTGAATAAGCCTATTTAATAAGCTTAAGTTGCTGAATAAACCTATTTAATAAGTCTAAGTTGCTGAAATAAGCCTATTTAATAAGGCTATTTAATAAGCCTAAGTTGCTGAATAAGCCTATTTAATAAGTCTAAGTTGCTGAAATAAGGCCATTTAATAAGCCTAAGTTGCTGAAATAAGGCTATTTAATAAGTTTAAGTTGCTGAAATAAGCCTATTTAATAAGCCTAAGTTGCTGAAATAAGCCTATTTAATGAGGCTATTTAATGAGCCTAAGTTGCTGAAATAAGCCTATTTAATAAGCCTAAGTTTCTGAACTAAGCCTATTTAAAAAGGTATATTTAATAAGTCTAAGTTGCTGAAATAAACCAATTTAAAAATGATATTTAATAAGCCTAAGTTGCTGAAATAAACCTGTTTAATAAGGCTATTTAATAAGCCTAAGTTGCTGAATAAGCCTATTTAATAAGTCTAAGTTGCTGAAATAAGGCTATGTAATAAGCCTACGTTGCTGAAATAAGGCTATTTAATAAGTTTAAGTTGCTGAAATAAGCCTAATTAATAAGCCTAAGTTGCTGAAATAAGCCTATTTAATGAGGCTATTTAATGAGCCTAAGTTGCTGAAATAAGCCTATTTAATAAGCCTAAGTTTCTGAACTAAGCCTATTTAAAAAGGTATATTTAATAAGTCTAAGTTGCTGAAATAAACCTATTTAAAAATGCTACTTAATAAGCCTAAGTTGCTGAAATAAACCTGTTTAATAAGGCTATTTAATAAGCATAAGTTGCTGAAATAAGCTTATTTAATAAGCCTAAGTTGCTGAAATAAGCCTATTTAATAAGGCTATTTAATAAGTCTAAGTTGCTGAAATAAACCTATTTAATAAGCCTAAGTTGCTAAAATAAGCCTATTTAATTAGTCTATTTAATACGTCTATTTAATAAGCCTTTTTAAAAAGCCTATTTAATAAGTCTATTTAATAAGCCTATTTAATACGTCTATTTAATAAGTCTATTTAATAAGCCTATTTAATAAGTATTTAATGAGCCTATTTAATAAGCCTATTTATTGAGCCTATTTAATAAGCCTATTTATTGAGCCTATTTAATAATCCTATTTATTGAGCCTATTTAATAAGACTATTTATTGAGCCTATTTATTGAGCCTATTTAATAAGTCTATTTAATAAGCCTATTTAATAAGCCTATTTAATAAGTATTTAATGAGCCTATTTAATACGTCTATTTAATAAGCCTATTTAATAGGCCTATTTAATAAGTCTAAGTTGCTGAAATAAGCCTATTTAATCAGCCTATTTAATACGCCTATTTAATAAGTCTAAGTTGCTGAAATAAGCCTAATTAATAAGCCCAAGTTGCTGAAATAAGCCTACTTAATTAGGCTATTTAATAAGCCTAAGTTGCTGAAATAAGCCTATTTAATAAGCGTAAGTTTCTGAAAAAGGCTATTTAATAAGTCTAAGTTGCTGAAATAAGCCTATTTAATAAGCCTAAGTTGCTGAAATAAGCCTATTTAATAAGCCTATTTAATAGGCATATTTAATAAGTCTAATTTGCTGAAATAAGCCTATTTAATAAGCCTATTTAATAGGCCTATTTAATAAGTCTAAGTTGCTGAAATAAGCCTATTTAATAAGCCTAAGTTGCTGAAATAAGCCTATTTAATAAGCCTAAGTTGCTGAATAAACCTATCTAATAAGTCTAAGTTGCTGAATAAACCTATTTAATAAGTCTAAGTTGCTGAAATAAGCCTATTTAATAAGGCTATTTAATAAGCCTAAGTTGCTGAATAAGCCTATTTAATAAGTCTAAGTTGCTGAAATAAGGCCATTTAATAAGCCTAAGTTGCTGAAATAAGGCTATTTAATAAGTTTAAGTTGCTGAAATAAGCCTATTTAATAAGCCTAAGTTGCTGAAATAAGCCTATTTAATGAGGCTATTTAATGAGCCTAAGTTGCTGAAATAAGCCTATTTAATAAGCCTAAGTTTCTGAACTAAGCCTATTTAAAAAGGTATATTTAATAAGTCTAAGTTGCTGAAATAAACCTATTTAAAAATGATATTTAATAAGCCTAAGTTGCTGAAATAAACCTGTTTAATAAGGCTATTTAATAAGCCTAAGTTGCTGAATAAGCCTATTTAATAAGTCTAAGTTGCTGAAATAAGGCTATGTAATAAGCCTACGTTGCTGAAATAAGGCTATTTAATAAGTTTAAGTTGCTGAAATAAGCCTAATTAATAAGCCTAAGTTGCTGAAATAAGCCTATTTAATGAGGCTATTTAATGAGCCTAAGTTGCTGAAATAAGCCTATTTAATAAGCCTAAGTTTCTGAACTAAGCCTATTTAAAAAGGTATATTTAATAAGTCTAAGTTGCTGAAATAAACCTATTTAAAAATGCTATTTAATAAGCCTAAGTTGCTGAAATAAACCTGTTTAATAAGGCTATTTAATAAGCATAAGTTGCTGAAATAAGCTTATTTAATAAGCCTAAGTTGCTGAAATAAGCCTATTTAATAAGGCTATTTAATAAGTCTAAGTTGCTGAAATAAACCTATTTAATAAGCCTAAGTTGCTAAAATAAGCCTATTTAATTAGTCTATTTAATACGTCTATTTAATAAGCCTTTTTAAAAAGCCTATTTAATAAGTCTATTTAATAAGCCTATTTAATACGTCTATTTAATAAGTCTATTTAATAAGCCTATTTAATAAGTATTTAATGAGCCTATTTAATAAGCCTATTTATTGAGCCTATTTAATAAGCCTATTTATTGAGCCTATTTAATAAGCCTATTTATTGAGCCTATTTAATAAGACTATTTATTGAGCCTATTTATTGAGCCTATTTAATAAGTCTATTTAATAAGCCTATTTAATAAGCCTATTTAATAAGTATTTAATGAGCCTATTTAATATGTCTATTTAATAAGCCTATTTAATAGGCCTATTTAATAAGTCTAAGTTGCTTAAATAAGCCTATTTAATCAGCCTATTTAATACGCCTATTTAATAAGTCTAAGTTGCTGAAATAAGCCTAATTAATAAGCCCAAGTTGGTGAAATAAGCCTACTTAATTAGGCTATTTAATAAGCCTAAGTTGCTGAAATAAGCCTATTTAATAAGCGTAAGTTGCTGAAAAAGGCTATTTAATAAGTCTAAGTTGCTGAAATAAGCCTATTTAATAAGCCTAAGTTGCTGAAATAAGCCTATTTAATAAGCCTATTTAATAGGCCTATTTAATAAGTCTAATTTGCTGAAATAAGCCTATTTAATAAGCCTATTTAATAGGCCTATTTAATAAGTCTAAGTTGCTGAAATAAGCCTATTTAATAAGCCTAAGTTGCTGAATGAGCCTATTTAATAAGCCTAAGTTGCTGAATAAGCCTATTTAATAAGCCTAAGTTGCTGAATAAACCTATTTAATAAGTCTAAGTTGCTGAAATAAGCCTATTTAATAAGGCTATTTAATAAGCCTAAGTTGCTGAATAAGCCTATTTAATAAGTCTAAGTTGCTGAAATAAGGCCATTTAATAAGCCTAAGTTGCTGAAATAAGGCTATTTAATAAGTTTAAGTTGCTGAAATAAGCCTATTTAATAAGCCTAAGTTGCTGAAATAAGCCTATTTAATAAGCCTAAGTTTCTGAACTAAGCCTATTTAAAAAGGTATATTTAATAAGTCTAAGTTGCTGAAATAAACCTATTTAAAAATGCTATTTAGTAAGCCTAAGTTGCTGAAATTAACCTGTTTAATAAGGCTATTTAATAAGCATAAGTTGCTGAAATAAGCCTATTTAATGAGGCTATTTAATGAGCCTAAGTTGCTGAAATAAGCCTATTTAATAAGCCTAAGTTTCTGAACTAAGCCTATTTAAAAAGGTATATTTAATAAGTCTAAGTTGCTGAAATAAACCTGTTTAAAAATGATATTTAATAAGCCTAAGTTGCTGAAACAAACCTGTTTAATAAGGCTATTTAATAAGCATAAGTTGCTGAAATAAGCTTATTTAATAAGCCTAAGTTGCTGAAATAAGCCTATTTAATAAGGCTATTTAATAAGCCTAAGTTGCTGAAATAAACCTATTTAACAAGCCTAAGTTGCTAAAATAAGCCTATTTAATGAGGCTATTTAATAAGTCTATTTAATAAGCCTATTTAATAAGCCTATTTAATAAGCCTATTTAATATGCCTATTTAATAAACATATTTAATAAGTATTTAATGAGCCTATTTAATAAGTGTATTTAATAAGCCTTTTTAATAAGCCTATTTAATAAGTTTATTTAATAAGCCTATTTAATAAATCTATTTAATAAGTCTATTTAATAAGCCTATTTAATAAGTATTTAATGAGCCTATTTAATAAGCCTATTTATTGAGCCTATTTAATAAGCCTATTTATTGAGCCTATTCAATAAGCCTATTTATTGAGCCTATTTAATAAGCCTATTTATTGAGCCTATTTAATAAGCCTATTTCATAAGCCTATTTAATAAGCCTATTTAATAAGCCTATTTAATAAGCCTATTTATTGAGCCTATTTAATAAGCCTATTTAATAAGCCTATTTAATAAGTATTTAATGAGCCTATTTAATACGTCTATTTAATAAGCCTATTTATTGAGCCTATTCAATAAGCCTATTTATTGAGCCTATTTAATAAGCCTATTTATTGAGCCTATTTAATAAGCCTATTTCATAAGCCTATTTAATAAGCCTATTTAATAAGCCTATTTAATAAGCCTATTTAATAAGCCTATTTATTGAGCCTATTTAATAAGCCTATTTATTGAGCCTATTTAATAAGTCTATTTAATAAGCCTATTTAATAAGTATTTAATGAGCCTATTTAATACGTCTATTTAATAAGCCTATTTAATAGGCCTATTTAATAAGTCTAAGTTGCTGAAATAAGCCTATTTAATCAGCCTATTTAATACGCCTATTTAATAAGTCTAAGTTGCTGAAATAAGCCTTTTTAATCAGCGTAAGTTGCTGAAATAAGCCTATTTAATAAGCCCAAGTTGCTGAAATAAGCCTACTTAATTAGGCTATTTAATAAGCCTAAGTTGCTGAAATAAGCCTATTTAATAAGCGTAAGTTGCTGAAAAAGTCTATTTAATAAGTCTAAGTTGCTGAAACAAGCCTATTTAATAAGCCTAAGTTGCTGAAATAAGCCTATTTAATAAGCCTATTTAATAGGCCTATTTAATAAGTCTAATTTGCTGAAATAAGCCTATTTAATAAGCCTATTTAATAGGCCTATTTCATAAGTCTAAGTTGCTGAAATAAGCCTATTTAATAAGCCTAAGTTGCTGAATGAGCCTATTTAATAAGGCTAAGTTGCTGAAATAAGCCTATTTAATAAGCCTAAGTTGCTGAATAAACCTATTTAATAAGTCTAAGTTGCTGAAATAAGCCTATTTAATAAGGCTATTTAATAAGCCTAAGTTGCTGAATAAGCCTATTTAATAAGTCTAAGTTGCTGAAATAAGGCCATTTAATAAGCCTAAGTTGCTGAAATAAGGCTATTTAATAAGTTTAAGTTGCTGAAATAAGCCTATTTAATAAGCCTAAGTTGCTGAAATAAGCCTATTTAATGAGGCTATTTAATGAGCCTAAGTTGCTGAAATAAGCCTATTTAATAAGCCTAAGTTTCTGAACTAAGCCTATTTAAAAAGGTATATTTAATAAGTCTAAGTTGCTGAAATAAACCTATTTAAAAATGATATTTAATAAGCCTAAGTTGCTGAAATAAACCTGTTTAATAAGGCTATTTAATAAGCCTAAGTTGTTGAATAAGCCTATTTAATAAGTCTAAGTTGCTGAAATAAGGCTATTTAATAAGCCTACGTTGCTGAAATAAGGCTATTTAATAAGTTTAAGTTGCTGAAATAAGCCTAATTAATAAGCCTAAGTTGCTGAAATAAGCCTATTTAATGAGGCTATTTAATGAGCCTAAGTTGCTGAAATAAGCCTATTTAATAAGCCTAAGTTTCTGAACTAAGCCTATTTAAACAGGTATATTTAATAAGTCTAAGTTGCTGAAATAAACCTATTTAAAAATGCTATTTAATAAGCCTAAGTTGCTGAAATAAACCTGTTTAATAAGGCTATTTAATAAGCATAAGTTGCTGAAATAAGCTTATTTAATAAGCCTAAGTTGCTGAAATAAGCCTATTTAATAAGGCTATTTAATAAGTCTAAGTTGCTGAAATAAACCTATTTAATAAGCCTAAGTTGCTAAAATAAGCCTATTTTATTAGTCTATTTAATAAGTCTATTTAATAAGCCTATTTAATAAGCCTATTTAATAAGCCTATTTAATAAGCCTTTTTAAAAAGCCTATTTAATAAGTCTATTTAATAAGCCTATTTAATACGTCTATTTAATAAGTCTATTTAATAAGCCTATTTAATAAGTATTTAATGAGCCTATTTAATAAGCCTATTTATTGAGCCTATTTAATAAGCCTATTTATTGAGCCTATTTAATAAGCCTATTTATTGAGCCTATTTAATAAGACTATTTATTGAGCCTATTTATTGAGCCTATTTAATAAGTCTATTTAATAAGCCTATTTAATAAGCTTATTTAATAAGTATTTAATGAGCCTATTTAATACGTCTATTTAATAAGCCTATTTAATAGGCCTATTTAATAAGTCTAAGTTGCTGAAATAAGCCTATTTAATCAGCCTATTTAATACGCCTATTTAATAAGTCTAAGTTGCTGAAATAAGCCTAATTAATAAGCCCAAGTTGCTGAAATAAGCCTACTTAATTAGGCTATTTAATAAGCCTAAGTTGCTGAAATAAGCCTATTTAATAAGCGTAAGTTGCTGAAAAAGGCTATTTAATAAGTCTAAGTTGCTGAAATAAGCCTATTTAATAAGCCTAAGTTGCTGAAATAAGCCTATTTAATAAGCCGATTTAATAGGCCTATTTAATAAGTCTAATTTGCTGAAATAAGCCTATTTAATACGCCTATTTAATAGGCCTATTTAATAAGTCTATGTTGCTGAAATAAGCCTATTTAATAAGCCTAAGTTGCTGAATGAGCCTATTTAATAAGCCTAAGTTGCTGAAATAAGCCTATTTAATAAGCCTAAG
Organism: Petromyzon marinus; assembly: GCF_048934315.1. Classification (NCBI taxonomy): domain Eukaryota; kingdom Metazoa; phylum Chordata; class Hyperoartia; order Petromyzontiformes; family Petromyzontidae; genus Petromyzon; species Petromyzon marinus. Next base: position 5,789,846 of record NW_027423002.1, read on the forward strand.
TTGCTGAATAAGCCTATTTAATAAGCCTAAGTTGCTGAATAAACCTATTTAATAAGTCTAAGTTGCTGAAATAAGCCTATTTAATAAGGCTATTTAATGAGCCTAAGTTGCTGAAATAAGCCTATTTAATGAGGCTATTTAATGAGCCTAAGTTGCTGAAATAAGCCTATTTAATAAGCCTAAGTTGCTGAATAAACCTATTTAATAAGTCTAAGTTGCTGAAATAAGCCTATTTAATAAGGCTATTTAATAAGCCTAAGTTGCTGAATAAGCCTATTTAATAAGTCTAAGTTGCTGAAATAAGGCCATTTAATAAGCCTAAGTTGCTGAAATAAGGCTATTTAATAAGTTTAAGTTGCTGAAATAAGCCTATTTAATAAGTCTAAGTTGCTTAAATAAGCCTATTTAATCAGCCTATTTAATACGCCTATTTAATAAGTCTAAGTTGCTGAAATAAGCCTTTTTAATGAGCGTAAGTTGCTGAAATAAGCCTATTTAATAAGTCTAAGTTGCTGAAATAAGCCTATTTAATAAGCCTAAGTTGCTGAAATAAGCCTACTTAATTAGGCTATTTAATAAGTCTAAGTTGCTGAAATAAGCCTATTTAATAAGCCCAAGTTGCTGAAATAAGCCTACTTAATTAGGCTATTTAATAAGCCTAAGTTGCTGAAATAAGCCTATTTAATATGCGTAAGTTGCTGAAAAAGGCTATTTAATAAGTCTAAGTTGCTGAAATAAGCCTATTTAATAAGCCTAAGTTGCTGAAATAAGCCTATTTAATAAGCCTATTTAATAGGCCTATTTAATAAGTCTAATTTGCTGAAATAAGCCTATTTAATAAGCCTATTTAATAGGCCTATTTAATAAGTCTAAGTTGCTGAAATAAGCCTATTTAATAAGCCTAAGTTGCTGAATAAGCCTATTTAATAAGCCTAAGTTGCTGAATAAACCTATTTAATAAGTCTAAGTTGCTGAAATAAGCCTATTTAATAAGGCTATTTAATAAGCCTAAGTTGCTGAATAAGCCTATTTAATAAGTCTAAGTTGCTGAAATAAGGCCATTTAATAAGCCTAAGTTGCTGAAATAAGGCTATTTAATAAGTTTAAGTTGCTGAAATAAGCCTATTTAATAAGCCTAAGTTGCTGAAATAAGCCTATTTAATAAGCCTAAGTTTCTGAACTAAGCCTATTTAAAAAGGTATATTTAATAAGTCTAAGTTGCTGAAATAAACCTATTTAAAAATGATATTTAATAAGCCTAAGTTGCTGAAATAAACCTGTTTAATAAGGCTATTTAATAAGCCTAAGTTGTTGAATAAGCCTATTTAATAAGTCTAAGTTGCTGAAATAAGGCTATTTAATAAGCCTACGTTGCTGAAATAAGGCTATTTAATAAGTTTAAGTTGCTGAAATAAGCCTAATTAATAAGCCTAAGTTGCTGAAATAAGCCTATTTAATGAGGCTATTTAATGAGCCTAAGTTGCTGAAATAAGCCTATTTAATAAGCCTAAGTTTCTGAACTAAGCCTATTTAAAAAGGTATATTTAATAAGTCTAAGTTGCTGAAATAAACCTATTTAAAAATGCTATTTAATAAGCCTAAGTTGCTGAAATAAACCTGTTTAATAAGGCTATTTAATAAGCATAAGTTGCTGAAATAAGCTTATTTAATAAGCCTAAGTTGCTGAAATAAGCCTATTTAATAAGGCTATTTAATAAGTCTAAGTTGCTGAAATAAACCTATTTAATAAGCCTAAGTTGCTAAAATAAGCCTATTTTATTAGTCTATTTAATAAGTCTATTTAATAAGCCTATTTAATAAGCCTATTTAATAAGCCTATTTAATAAGCCTTTTTAAAAAGCCTATTTAATAAGTCTATTTAATAAGCCTATTTAATACGTCTTTTTAATAAGTCTATTTAATAAGCCTATTTAATAAGTATTTAATGAGCCTATTTAATAAGCCTATTTATTGAGCCTATTTAATAAGCCTATTTATTGAGCCTATTTAATAAGCCTATTTATTGAGCCTATTTAATAAGACTATTTATTGAGCCTATTTATTGAGCCTATTTAATAAGTCTATTTAATAAGCCTATTTAATGAGCTTATTTAATAAGTATTTAATGAGCCTATTTAATACGTCTATTTAATAAGCCTATTTAATAGGCCTATTTAATAAGTCTAAGTTGCTGAAATAAGCCTATTTAATCAGCCTATTTAATACGCCTATTTAATAAGTCTAAGTTGCTGAAATAAGCCTAATTAATAAGCCCAAGTTGCTGAAATAAGCCTACTTAATTAGGCTATTTAATAAGCCTAAGTTGCTGAAATAAGCCTATTTAATAAGCGTAAGTTGCTGAAAAAGGCTATTTAATAAGTCTAAGTTGCTGAAATAAGCCTATTTAATAAGCCTAAGTTGCTGAAATAAGCCTATTTAATAAGCCTATTTAATAGGCCTATTTAATAAGTCTAATTTGCTGAAATAAGCCTATTTAATACGCCTATTTAATAGGCCTATTTAATAAGTCTATGTTGCTGAAATAAGCCTATTTAATAAGCCTAAGTTGCTGAATGAGCCTATTTAATAAGCCTAAGTTGCTGAAATAAGCCTATTTAATAAGCCTAAGTTGCTGAATAAGCCTATTTAATAAGCCTAAGTTGCTGAATAAACCTATTTAATAAGTCTAAGTTGCTGAAATAAGCCTATTTAATAAGGCTGTTTAATGAGCCTAAGTTGCTGAAATAAGCCTATTTAATGAGGCTATTTAATGAGCCTAAGTTGCTGAAATAAGCCTATTTAATAAGCCTAAGTTGCTGAATAAACCTATTTAATAAGTCTAAGTTGCTGAAATAAGCCTATTTAATAAGGCTATTTAATAAGCCTAAGTTGCTGAATAAGCCTATTTAATAAGTCTAAGTTGCTGAAATAAGGCCATTTAATAAGCCTAAGTTGCTGAAATAAGGCTATTTAATAAGTTTAAGTTGCTGAAATAAGCCTATTTAATAAGTCTAAGTTGCTGAAATAAGCCTATTTAATCAGCCTATTTAATACGCCTATTTAATAAGTCTAAGTTGCTGAAATAAGCCTTTTTAATGAGCGTAAGTTGCTGAAATAAGCCTATTTAATAAGTCTAAGTTGCTGAAATAAGCCTATTTAATAAGCCTAAGTTGCTGAAATAAGCCTACTTAATTAGGCTATTTAATAAGTCTAAGTTGCTGAAATAAGCCTATTTAATAAGCCTAAGTTGCTGAATAAGCCTATTTAATAAGCCTAAGTTGCTGAATAAACCTATTTAATAAGTCTAAGTTGCTGAAATAAGCCTATTTAATAAGGCTATTTAATAAGCCTAAGTTGCTGAATAAGCCTATTTAATAAGTCTAAGTTGCTGAAATAAGGCCATTTAATAAGCCTAAGTTGCTGAAATAAGGCTATTTAATAAGTTTAAGTTGCTGAAATAAGCCTATTTAATAAGCCTAAGTTGCTGAAATAAGCCTATTTAATAAGCCTAAGTTTCTGAACTAAGCCTATTTAAAAAGGTATATTTAATAAGTCTAAGTTGCTGAAATAAACCTATTTAAAAATGATATTTAATAAGCCTAAGTTGCTGAAATAAACCTGTTTAATAAGGCTATTTAATAAGCCTAAGTTGTTGAATAAGCCTATTTAATAAGTCTAAGTTGCTGAAATAAGGCTATTTAATAAGCCTACGTTGCTGAAATAAGGCTATTTAATAAGTTTAAGTTGCTGAAATAAGCCTAATTAATAAGCCTAAGTTGCTGAAATAAGCCTATTTAATGAGGCTATTTAATGAGCCTAAGTTGCTGAAATAAGCCTATTTAATAAGCCTAAGTTTCTGAACTAAGCCTATTTAAAAAGGTATATTTAATAAGTCTAAGTTGCTGAAATAAACCTATTTAAAAATGCTATTTAATAAGCCTAAGTTGCTGAAATAAACCTGTTTAATAAGGCTATTTAATAAGCATAAGTTGCTGAAATAAGCTTATTTAATAAGCCTAAGTTGCTGAAATAAGCCTATTTAATAAGGCTATTTAATAAGTCTAAGTTGCTGAAATAAACCTATTTAATAAGCCTAAGTTGCTAAAATAAGCCTATTTTATTAGTCTATTTAATAAGTCTATTTAATAAGCCTATTTAATAAGCCTATTTAATAAGCCTATTTAATAAGCCTTTTTAAAAAGCCTATTTAATAAGTCTATTTAATAAGCCTATTTAATACGTCTTTTTAATAAGTCTATTTAATAAGCCTATTTAATAAGTATTTAATGAGCCTATTTAATAAGCCTATTTATTGAGCCTATTTAATAAGCCTATTTATTGAGCCTATTTAATAAGCCTATTTATTGAGCCTATTTAATAAGACTATTTATTGAGCCTATTTATTGAGCCTATTTAATAAGTCTATTTAATAAGCCTATTTAATGAGCTTATTTAATAAGTATTTAATGAGCCTATTTAATACGTCTATTTAATAAGCCTATTTAATAGGCCTATTTAATAAGTCTAAGTTGCTGAAATAAGCCTATTTAATCAGCCTATTTAATACGCCTATTTAATAAGTCTAAGTTGCTGAAATAAGCCTAATTAATAAGCCCAAGTTGCTGAAATAAGCCTACTTAATTAGGCTATTTAATAAGCCTAAGTTGCTGAAATAAGCCTATTTAATAAGCGTAAGTTGCTGAAAAAGGCTATTTAATAAGTCTAAGTTGCTGAAATAAGCCTATTTAATAAGCCTAAGTTGCTGAAATAAGCCTATTTAATAAGCCTATTTAATAGGCCTATTTAATAAGTCTAATTTGCTGAAATAAGCCTATTTAATACGCCTATTTAATAGGCCTATTTAATAAGTCTATGTTGCTGAAATAAGCCTATTTAATAAGCCTAAGTTGCTGAATGAGCCTATTTAATAAGCCTAAGTTGCTGAAATAAGCCTATTTAATAAGCCTAAGTTGCTGAATAAGCCTATTTAATAAGCCTAAGTTGCTGAATAAACCTATTTAATAAGTCTAAGTTGCTGAAATAAGCCTATTTAATAAGGCTGTTTAATGAGCCTAAGTTGCTGAAATAAGCCTATTTAATGAGGCTATTTAATGAGCCTAAGTTGCTGAAATAAGCCTATTTAATAAGCCTAAGTTGCTGAATAAACCTATTTAATAAGTCTAAGTTGCTGAAATAAGCCTATTTAATAAGGCTATTTAATAAGCCTAAGTTGCTGAATAAGCCTATTTAATAAGTCTAAGTTGCTGAAATAAGGCCATTTAATAAGCCTAAGTTGCTGAAATAAGGCTATTTAATAAGTTTAAGTTGCTGAAATAAGCCTATTTAATAAGTCTAAGTTGCTGAAATAAGCCTATTTAATCAGCCTATTTAATACGCCTATTTAATAAGTCTAAGTTGCTGAAATAAGCCTTTTTAATGAGCGTAAGTTGCTGAAATAAGCCTATTTAATAAGTCTAAGTTGCTGAAATAAGCCTATTTAATAAGCCTAAGTTGCTGAAATAAGCCTACTTAATTAGGCTATTTAATAAGTCTAAGTTGCTGAAATAAGCCTATTTAATAAGCCCAAGTTGCTGAAATAAGCCTACTTAATTAGGCTATTTAATAAGCCTAAGTTGCTGAAATAAGCCTATTTAATATGCGTAAGTTGCTGAAAAAGGCTATTTAATAAGTCTAAGTTGCTGAAATAAGCCTATTTAATAAGCCTAAGTTGCTGAAATAAGCCTATTTAATACGCCTATTTAATAGGCCTATTTAATAAGTCTAATTTGCTGAAATAAGCCTATTTAATAAGCCTATTTAATAGGCCTATTTAATAAGTCTAAGTTGCTGAAATAAGCCTATTTAATAAGCCTAAGTTGCTGAATAAGCCTATTTAATAAGCCTAAGTTGCTGAATAAACCTATTTAATAAGTCTAAGTTGCTGAAATAAGCCTATTTAATAAGGCTATTTAATAAGCCTAAGTTGCTGAATAAGCCTATTTAATAAGTCTAAGTTGCTGAAATAAGGCCATTTAATAAGCCTAAGTTGCTGAAATAAGGCTATTTAATAAGTTTAAGTTGCTGAAATAAGCCTATTTAATAAGCCTAAGTTGCTGAAATAAGCCTATTTAATGAGGCTATTTAATGAGCCTAAGTTGTTGAATAAGCCTATTTAATAAGTCTAAGTTGCTGAAATAAGGCTATTTAATAAGCCTACGTTGCTGAAATAAGGCTATTTAATAAGTTTAAGTTGCTGAAATAAGCCTAATTAATAAGCCTAAGTTGCTGAAATAAGCCTATTTAATGAGGCTATTTAATGAGCCTAAGTTGCTGAAATAAGCCTATTTAATAAGCCTAAGTTTCTGAACTAAGCCTATTTAAAAAGGTATATTTAATAAGTCTAAGTTGCTGAAATAAACCTATTAAAAAATGCTATTTAATAAGCCTAAGTTGCTGAAATAAACCTGTTTAATAAGGCTATTTAATAAGCATAAGTTGCTGAAATAAGCTTATTTAATAAGCCTAAGTTGCTGAAATAAGCCTATTTAATAAGGCTATTTAATAAGTCTAAGTTGCTGAAATAAACCTATTTAATAAGCCTAAGTTGCTAAAATAAGCCTATTTTATTAGTCTATTTAATAAGTCTATTTAATAAGCCTATTTAATAAGCCTATTTAATAAGCCTATTTAATAAGCCTTTTTAAAAAGCCTATTTAATAAGTCTATTTAATAAGCCTATTTAATACGTCTTTTTAATAAGTCTATTTAATAAGCCTATTTAATAAGTATTTAATGAGCCTATTTAATAAGCCTATTTATTGAGCCTATTTAATAAGCCTATTTATTGAGCCTATTTAATAAGCCTATTTATTGAGCCTATTTAATAAGACTATTTATTGAGCCTATTTATTGAGCCTATTTAATAAGTCTATTTAATAAGCCTATTTAATGAGCTTATTTAATAAGTATTTAATGAGCCTATTTAATACGTCTATTTAATAAGCCTATTTAATAGGCCTATTTAATAAGTCTAAGTTGCTGAAATAAGCCTATTTAATCAGCCTATTTAATACGCCTATTTAATAAGTCTAAGTTGCTGAAATAAGCCTAATTAATAAGCCCAAGTTGCTGAAATAAGCCTACTTAATTAGGCTATTTAATAAGCCTAAGTTGCTGAAATAAGCCTATTTAATAAGCGTAAGTTGCTGAAAAAGGCTATTTAATAAGTCTAAGTTGCTGAAATAAGCCTATTTAATAAGCCTAAGTTGCTGAAATAAGCCTATTTAATAAGCCTATTTAATAGGCCTATTTAATAAGTCTAATTTGCTGAAATAAGCCTATTTAATACGCCTATTTAATAGGCCTATTTAATAAGTCTATGTTGCTGAAATAAGCCTATTTAATAAGCCTAAGTTGCTGAATGAGCCTATTTAATAAGCCTAAGTTGCTGAAATAAGCCTATTTAATAAGCCTAAGTTGCTGAATAAGCCTATTTAATAAGCCTAAGTTGCTGAATAAACCTATTTAATAAGTCTAAGTTGCTGAAATAAGCCTATTTAATAAGGCTGTTTAATGAGCCTAAGTTGCTGAAATAAGCCTATTTAATGAGGCTATTTAATGAGCCTAAGTTGCTGAAATAAGCCTATTTAATAAGCCTAAGTTGCTGAATAAACCTATTTAATAAGTCTAAGTTGCTGAAATAAGCCTATTTAATAAGGCTATTTAATAAGCCTAAGTTGCTGAATAAGCCTATTTAATAAGTCTAAGTTGCTGAAATAAGGCCATTTAATAAGCCTAAGTTGCTGAAATAAGGCTATTTAATAAGTTTAAGTTGCTGAAATAAGCCTATTTAATAAGTCTAAGTTGCTGAAATAAGCCTATTTAATCAGCCTATTTAATACGCCTATTTAATAAGTCTAAGTTGCTGAAATAAGCCTTTTTAATCAGCGTAAGTTGCTGAAATAAGCCTATTTAATAAGTCTAAGTTGCTGAAATAAGCCTATTTAATAAGCCTAAGTTGCTGAAATAAGCCTACTTAATTAGGCTATTTAATAAGTCTAAGTTGCTGAAATAAGCCTATTTAATAAGCCCAAGTTGCTGAAATAAGCCTACTTAATTAGGCTATTTAATAAGCCTAAGTTGCTGAAATAAGCCTATTTAATATGCGTAAGTTGCTGAAAAAGGCTATTTAATAAGTCTAAGTTGCTGAAATAAGCCTATTTAATAAGCCTAAGTTGCTGAAATAAGCCTATTTAATAAGCCTATTTAATAGGCCTATTTAATAAGTCTAATTTGCTGAAATAAGCCTATTTAATAAGCCTATTTAATAGGCCTATTTAATAAGTCTAAGTTGCTGAAATAAGCCTATTTAATAAGCCTAAGTTGCTGAATAAGCCTATTTAATAAGCCTAAGTTGCTGAATAAACCTATTTAATAAGTCTAAGTTGCTGAAATAAGCCTATTTAATAAGGCTATTTAATAAGCCTAAGTTGCTGAATAAGCCTATTTAATAAGTCTAAGTTGCTGAAATAAGGCCATTTAATAAGCCTAAGTTGCTGAAATAAGGCTATTTAATAAGTTTAAGTTGCTGAAATAAGCCTATTTAATAAGCCTAAGTTGCTGAAATAAGCCTATTTAATAAGCCTAAGTTTCTGAACTAAGCCTATTTAAAAAGGTATATTTAATAAGTCTAAGTTGCTGAAATAAACCTATTTAAAAATGATATTTAATAAGCCTAAGTTGCTGAAATAAACCTGTTTAATAAGGCTATTTAATAAGCCTAAGTTGTTGAATAAGCCTATTTAATAAGTCTAAGTTGATGAAAAAAGGCTATTTAATAAGCCTACGTTGCTGAAATAAGGCTATTTAATAAGTTTAAGTTGCTGAAATAAGCCTAATTAATAAGCCTAAGTTGCTGAAATAAGCCTATTTAATGAGGCTATTTAATGAGCCTAAGTTGCTGAAATAAGCCTATTTAATAAGCCTAAGTTTCTGAACTAAGCCTATTTAAAAAGGTATATTTAATAAGTCTAAGTTGCTGAAATAAACCTATTTAAAAATGCTATTTAATAAGCCTAAGTTGCTGAAATAAACCTGTTTAATAAGGCTATTTAATAAGCATAAGTTGCTGAAATAAGCTTATTTAATAAGCCTAAGTTGCTGAAATAAGCCTATTTAATAAGGCTATTTAATAAGTCTAAGTTGCTGAAATAAACCTATTTAATAAGCCTAAGTTGCTAAAATAAGCCTATTTTATTAGTCTATTTAATAAGTCTATTTAATAAGCCTATTTAATAAGCCTATTTAATAAGCCTATTTAATAAGCCTTTTTAAAAAGCCTATTTAATAAGTCTATTTAATAAGCCTATTTAATACGTCTATTTAATAAGTCTATTTAATAAGCCTATTTAATAAGTATTGAATGAGCCTATTTAATAAGCCTATTTATTGAGCCTATTTAATAAGCCTATTTATTGAGCCTATTTAATAAGCCTATTTATTGAGCCTATTTAATAAGACTATTTATTGAGCCTATTTATTGAGCCTATTTAATAAGTCTATTTAATAAGCCTATTTAATGAGCTTATTTAATAAGTATTTAATGAGCCTATTTAATAGGCCTATTTAATAAGTCTAAGTTGCTGAAATAAGCCTATTTAATCAGCCTATTTAATACGCCTATTTAATAATTCTAAGTTGCTGAAATAAGCCTAATTAATAAGCCCAAGTTGCTGAAATAAGCCTACTTAATTAGGCTATTTAATAAGCCTAAGTTGCTGAAATAAGCCTATTTAATAAGCGTAAGTTGCTGAAAAAGGCTATTTAATAAGTCTAAGTTGCTGAAATAAGCCTATTTAATAAGCCTAAGTTGCTGAAATAAGCCTATTTAATAAGCCTATTTAATAGGCCTATTTAATAAGTCTAATTTGCTGAAATAAGCCTATTTAATACGCCTATTTAATAGGCCTATTTAATAAGTCTATGTTGCTGAAATAAGCCTATTTAATAAGCCTAAGTTGCTGAATGAGCCTATTTAATAAGCTTAAGTTGCTGAAATAAGCCTATTTAATAAGCCTAAGTTGCTGAATAAGCCTATTTAATAAGCCTAAGTTGCTGAATAAACCTATTTAATAAGTCTAAGTTGCTGAAATAAGCCTATTTAATAAGGCTATTTAATGAGCCTAAGTTGCTGAAATAAGCCTATTTAATGAGGCTATTTAAAGAGCCTAAGTTGCTGAAATAAGCCTATTTAATAAGCCTAAGTTGCTGAATAAACCTATTTAATAAGTCTAAGTTGCTGAAATAAGCCTATTTAATAAGACTATTTAATAAGCCTAAGTTGCTGAATAAGCCTATTTAATAAGTCTAAGTTGCTGAAATAAGGCCATTTAATAAGCCTAAGTTGCTGAAATAAGGCTATTTAATAAGTTTAAGTTGCTGAAATAAGCCTATTTAATAAGTCTAAGTTGCTGAAATAAGCCTATTTAATCAGCCTATTTAATACGCCTATTTAATAAGTCTAAGTTGCTGAAATAAGCCTTTTTAATCAGCGTAAGTTGCTGAAATAAGCCTATTTAATAAGTCTAAGTTGCTGAAATAAGCCTATTTAATAAGCCTAAGTTGCTGAAATAAGCCTACTTAATTAGGCTATTTAATAAGTCTAAGTTGCTGAAATAAGCCTATTTAATAAGCCCAAGTTGCTGAAATAAGCCTACTTAATTAGGCTATTTAATAAGCCTAAGTTGCTGAAATAAGCCTATTTAATATGTGTAAGTTGCTGAAAAAGGCTATTTAATAAGTCTAAGTTGCTGAAATAAGCCTATTTAATAAGCCTAAGTTGCTGAAATAAGCCTATTTAATAAGCCTATTTAATAGGCCTATTTAATAAGTCTAATTTGCTGAAATAAGCCTATTTAATAAGCCTATTTAATAGGCCTATTTAATAAGTCTAAGTTGCCGAAATAAGCCTATTTAATAAGCCTAAGTTGCTGAATAAGCCTATTTAATAAGCCTAAGTTGCTGAATAAACCTATTTAATAAGTCTAAGTTGCTGAAATAAGCCTATTTAATAAGGCTATTTAATAAGCCTAAGTTGCTGAATAAGCCTATTTAATAAGTCTAAGTTGCTGAAATAAGGCCATTTAATAAGCCTAAGTTGCTGAAATAAGGCTATTTAATAAGTTTAAGTTGCTGAAATAAGCCTATTTAATAAGCCTAAGATGCTGAAATAAGCCTATTTAATGAGGCTATTTAATGAGCCTAAGTTGCTGAAATAAGCCTATTTAATAAGTCTAAGTTGCTGAAATAAGCCTATTTAATCAGCCTATTTAATACGCCTATTTAATAAGTCTAAGTTGCTGAAATAAGCCTTTTTAATCAGCGTAAGTTGCTGAAATAAGCCTATTTAATAAGTCTAAGTAGCTGAAATAAGCCTATTTAATAAGCCTAAGTTGCTGAAATAAGCCTACTTAATTAGGCTATTTAATAAGTCTAAGTTGCTGAAATAAGCCTATTTAATAAGCCCAAGTTGCTGAAATAAGCCTACTTAATTAGGCTATTTAATAAGCCTAAGTTGCTGAAATAAGCCTATTTAATATGCGTAAGTTGCTGAAAAAGGCTATTTAATAAGTCTAAGTTGCTGAAATAAGCCTATTTAATAAGCCTAAGTTGCTGAAATAAGCCTATTTAATAAGCCTATTTAATAGGCCTATTTAATAAGTCTAATTTGCTGAAATAAGCCTATTTAATAAGCCTATTTAATAGGCCTATTTAATAAGTCTAAGTTGCTGAAATAAGCCTATTTAATAAGCCTAAGTTGCTGAATAAGCCTATTTAATAAGCCTAAGTTGCTGAATAAACCTATTTAATAAGTCTAAGTTGCTGAAATAAGCCTATTTAATAAGGCTATTTAATAAGCCTAAGTTGCTGAATAAGCCTATTTAATAAGTCTAAGTTGCTGAAATAAGGCCATTTAATAAGCCTAAGTTGCTGAAATAAGGCTATTTAATAAGTTTAAGTTGCTGAAATAAGCCTATTTAATAAGCCTAAGTTGCTGAAATAAGCCTATTTAATAAGCCTAAGTTTCTGAACTAAGCCTATTTAAAAAGGTATATTTAATAAGTCTAAGTTGCTGAAATAAACCTATTTAAAAATGATATTTAATAAGCCTAAGTTGCTGAAATAAACCTGTTTAATAAGGCTATTTAATAAGCCTAAGTTGTTGAATAAGCCTATTTAATAAGTCTAAGTTGCTGAAATAAGGCTATTTAATAAGCCTACGTTGCTGAAATAAGGCTATTTAATAAGTTTGAGTTGCTGAAATAAGCATAATTAATAAGCCTAAGTTGCTGAAATAAGCCTATTTAATGAGGCTATTTAATGAGCCTAAGTTGCTGAAATAAGCCTATTTAATAAGCCTAAGTTTCTGAACTAAGCCTATTTAAAAAGGTATATTTAATAAGTCTAAGTTGCTGAAATAAACCTATTTAAAAATGCTATTTAATAAGCCTAAGTTGCTGAAATAAACCTGTTTAATAAGGCTATTTAATAAGCATAAGTTGCTGAAATAAGCTTATTTAATAAGCCTAAGTTGCTGAAATAAGCCTATTTAATAAGGCTATTTAATAAGTCTAACTTGCTGAAATAAACCTATTTAATAAGCCTAAGTTGCTAAAATAAGCCTATTTTATTAGTCTATTTAATAAGTCTATTTAATAAGCCTATTTAATAAGCCTATTTAATAAGCCTATTTAATAAGCCTTTTTAAAAAGCCTATTTAATAAGTCTATTTAATAAGCCTATTTAATACGTCTATTTAATAAGTCTATTTAATAAGCCTATTTAATAAGTATTTAATGAGCCTATTTAATAAGCCTATTTATTGAGCCTATTTAATAAGCCTATTTATTGAGCCTATTTAATAAGCCTATTTATTGAGCCTATTTAATAAGACTATTTATTGAGCCTATTTATTGAGCCTATTTAATAAGTCTATTTAATAAGCCTATTTAATGAGCTTATTTAATAAGTATTTAATGAGCCTATTTAATACGTCTATTTAATAAGCCTATTTAATAGGCCTATTTAATAAGTCTAAGTTGCTGAAATAAGCCTATTTAATCAGCCTATTTAATACGCCTATTTAATAAGTCTAAGTTGCTGAAATAAGCCTAATTAATAAGCCCAAGTTGCTGAAATAAGCCTACTTAATTAGGCTATTTAATAAGCCTAAGTTGCTGAAATAAGCCTATTTAATCAGCCTATTTAATACGCCTATTTAATAAGTCTAAGTTGCTGAAATAAGCCTTTTTAATCAGCGTAAGTTGCTGAAATAAGCCTATTTAATAAGTCTAAGTTGCTGAAATAAGCCTATTTAATAAGCCTAAGTTGCTGAAATAAGCCTACTTAATTAGGCTATTTAATAAGTCTAAGTTGCTGAAATAAGCCTATTTAATAAGCCCAAGTTGCTGAAATAAGCCTACTTAATTAGGCTATTTAATAAGCCTAAGTTGCTGAAATAAGCCTATTTAATATGTGTAAGTTGCTGAAAAAGGCTATTTAATAAGTCTAAGTTGCTGAAATAAGCCTTTTTAATCAGCGTAAGTTGCTGAAATAAGCCTATTTAATAAGTCTAAGTTGCTGAAATAAGCCTATTTAATAAGCCTAAGTTGCTGAAATAAGCCTACTTAATTAGGCTATTTAATAAGTCTAAGTTGCTGAAATAAGCCTATTTAATAATCCAAGTTGCTGAAATAAGCCTACTTAATTAGGCTATTTAATAAGCCTAAGTTGCTGAAATAAGCCTATTTAATATGTGTAAGTTGCTGAAAAAGGCTATTTAATAAGTCTAAGTTGCTGAAATAAGCCTATTTAATAAGCCTAAGTTGCTGAAATAAGCCTATTTAATAAGCCTATTTAATAGGCCTATTTAATAAGTCTAATTTGCTGAAATAAGCCTATTTAATAAGCCTATTTAATAGGCCTATTTAATAAGTCTAAGTTGCTGAAATAAGCCTATTTAATAAGCCTAAGTTGCTGAATAAGCCTATTTAATAAGCCTAAGTTGCTGAATAAACCTATTTAATAAGTCTAAGTTGCTGAAATAAGCCTATTTAATAAGGCTATTTAATAAGCCTAAGTTGCTGAATAAGCCTATTTAATAAGTCTAAGTTGCTGAAATAAGGCCATTTAATAAGCCTAAGTTGCTGAAATAAGGCTATTTAATAAGTTTAAGTTGCTGAAATAAGCCTATTTAATAAGCCTAAGTTGCTGAAATAAGCCTATTTAATGAGGCTATTTAATGAGCCTAAGTTGCTGAAATAAGCCTATTTAATAAGCCTATTTAATAGGCCTATTTAATAAGTCTAATTTGCTGAAATAAGCCTATTTAATAAGCCTATTTAATAGGCCTATTTAATAAGTCTAAGTTGCTGAAATAAGCCTATTTAATAAGCCTAAGTTGCTGAATAAGCCTATTTAATAAGCCTAAGTTGCTGAATAAACCTATTTAATAAGTCTAAGTTGCTGAAATAAGCCTATTTAATAAGGCTATTTAATAAGCCTAAGTTGCTGAATAAGCCTATTTAATAAGTCTAAGTTGCTGAAATAAGGCCATTTAATAAGCCTAAGTTGCTGAAATAAGGCTATTTAATAAGTTTAAGTTGCTGAAATAAGCCTATTTAATAAGCCTAAGTTGCTGAAATAAGCCTATTTAATGAGGCTATTTAATGAGCCTAAGTTGCTGAAATAAGCCTATTTAATAAGTCTAAGTTGCTAAAATAAGCCTATTTAATCAGCCTATTTAATACGCCTATTTAATAAGTCTAAGTTGCTGAAATAAGCCTTTTTAATCAGCGTAAGTTGCTGAAATAAGCCTATTTAATACGTCTAAGTTGCTGAAATAAGCCTATTTAATAAGCCTAAGTTGCTGAAATAAGCCTACTTAATTAGGCTATTTAATAAGTCTAAGTTGCTGAAATAAGCCTATTTAATAAGCCCAAGTTGCTGAAATAAGCCTACTTAATTAGGCTATTTAATAAGCCTAAGTTGCTGAAATAAGCCTATTTAATATGCGTAAGTTGCTGAAAAAGGCTATTTAATAAGTCTAAGTTGCTGAAATAAGCCTATTTAATAAGCCTAAGTTGCTGAAATAAGCCTATTTAATAAGCCTATTTAATAGGCCTATTTAATAAGTCTAATTTGCTGAAATAAGCCTATTTAATAAGCCTATTTAATAGGCCTATTTAATAAGTCTAAGTTGCTGAAATAAGCCTATTTAATAAGCCTAAGTTGCTGAATAAGCCTATTTAATAAGCCTAAGTTGCTGAATAAACCTATTTAATAAGTCTAAGTTGCTGAAATAAGCCTATTTAATAAGGCTATTTAATAAGCCTAAGTTGCTGAATAAGCCTATTTAATAAGTCTAAGTTGCTGAAATAAGGCCATTTAATAAGCCTAAGTTGCTGAAATAAGGCTATTTAATAAGTTTAAGTTGCTGAAATAAGCCTATTTAATAAGCCTAAGTTGCTGAAATAAGCCTATTTAATGAGGCTATTTAATGAGCCTAAGTTGCTGAAATAAGCCTATTTAATAAGTCTAAGTTGCTAAAATAAGCCTATTTAATCAGCCTATTTAATACGCCTATTTAATAAGTCTAAGTTGCTGAAATAAGCCTTTTTAATCAGCGTAAGTTGCTGAAATAAGCCTATTTAATAAGTCTAAGTTGCTGAAATAAGCCTATTTAATAAGCCTAAGTTGCTGAAATAAGCCTACTTAATTAGGCTATTTAATAAGTCTAAGTTGCTGAAATAAGCCTATTTAATAAGCCCAAGTTGCTGAAATAAGCCTACTTAATTAGGCTATTTAATAAGCCTAAGTTGCTGAAATAAGCCTATTTAATATGCGTAAGTTGCTGAAAAAGGCTATTTAATAAGTCTAAGTTGCTGAAATAAGCCTATTTAATAAGCCTAAGTTGCTGAAATAAGCCTATTTAATAAGCCTATTTAATAGGCCTATTTAATAAGTCTAATTTGCTGAAATAAGCCTATTTAATAAGCCTATTTAATAGGCCTATTTAATAAGTCTAAGTTGCTGAAATAAGCCTATTTAATAAGCCTATTTAATAGGCCTATTTAATAAGTCTAATTTGCTGAAATAAGCCTATTTAATAAGCCTATTTAATAGGCCTATTTAATAAGTCTAAGTTGCTGAAATAAGCCTATTTAATAAGCCTAAGTTGCTGAATAAGCCTATTTAATAAGCCTAAGTTGCTGAATAAACCTATTTAATAAGTCTAAGTTGCTGAAATAAGCCTATTTAATAAGGCTATTTAATAAGCCTAAGTTGCTGAATAAGCCTATTTAATAAGTCTAAGTTGCTGAAATAAGGCCATTTAATAAGCCTAAGTTGCTGAAATAAGGCTATTTAATAAGTTTAAGTTGCTGAAATAAGCCTATTTAATAAGCCTAAGTTGCTGAAATAAGCCTATTTAATGAGGCTATTTAATGAGCCTAAGTTGCTGAAATAAGCCTATTTAATAAGTCTAAGTTGCTAAAATAAGCCTATTTAATCAGCCTATTTAATACGCCTATTTAATAAGTCTAAGTTGCTGAAATAAGCCTTTTTAATCAGCGTAAGTTGCTGAAATAAGCCTATTTAATAAGTCTAAGTTGCTGAAATAAGCCTATTTAATAAGCCTAAGTTGCTGAAATAAGCCTACTTAATTAGGCTATTTAATAAGTCTAAGTTGCTGAAATAAGCCTATTTAATAAGCCCAAGTTGCTGAAATAAGCCTACTTAATTAGGCTATTTAATAAGCCTAAGTTGCTGAAATAAGCCTATTTAATATGCGTAAGTTGCTGAAAAAGGCTATTTAATAAGTCTAAGTTGCTGAAATAAGCCTATTTAATAAGCCTAAGTTGCTGAAATAAGCCTATTTAATAAGCCTATTTAATAGGCCTATTTAATAAGTCTAATTTGCTGAAATAAGCCTATTTAATAAGCCTATTTAATAGGCCTATTTAATAAGTCTAAGTTGCTGAAATAAGCCTATGTAATAAGCCTAAGTTGCTGAATAAGCCTATTTAATAAGCTTAAGCTGCTGAATAAACCTATTTAATAAGTCTAAGTTGCTGAAATAAGCCTATTTAATAAGGCTATTTAATAAGCCTAAGTTGCTGAATAAGCCTATTTAATAAGTCTAAGTTGCTGAAATAAGGCCATTTAATAAGCCTAAGTTGCTGAAATAAGGCTATTTAATAAGTTTAAGTTGCTGAAATAAGCCTATTTAATAAGCCTAAGTTGCTGAAATAAGCCTATTTAATAAGCCTAAGTTTCTGAACTAAGCCTATTTAAAAAGGTATATTTAATAAGTCTAAGTTGCTGAAATAAACCTATTTAAAAATGATATTTAATAAGCCTAAGTTGCTGAAATAAACCTGTTTAATAAGGCTATTTAATAAGCCTAAGTTGTTGAATAAGCCTATTTAATAAGTCTAAGTTGCTGAAATAAGGCTATTTAATAAGCCTACGTTGCTGAAATAAGGCTATTTAATAAGTTTAAGTTGCTGAAATAAGCCTAATTAATAAGCCTAAGTTGCTGAAATAAGCCTATTTAATGAGGCTATTTAATGAGCCTAAGTTGCTGAAATAAGCCTATTTAATAAGCCTAAGTTTCTGAACTAAGCCTATTTAAAAAGGTATATTTAATAAGTCTAAGTTGCTGAAATAAACCTATTTAAAAATGCTATTTAATAAGCCTAAGTTGCTGAAATAAACCTGTTTAATAAGGCTATTTAATAAGCATAAGTTGCTGAAATAAGCTTATTTAATAAGCCTAAGTTGCTGAAATAAGCCTATTTAATAAGGCTATTTAATAAGTCTAAGTTGCTGAAATAAACCTATTTAATAAGCCTAAGTTGCTAAAATAAGCCTATTTTATTAGTCTATTTAATAAGTCTATTTAATAAGCCTATTTAATAAGCCTATTTAATAAGCCTATTTAATAAGCCTTTTTAAAAAGCCTATTTAATAAGTCTATTTAATAAGCCTATTTAATACGTCTATTTAATAAGTCTATTTAATAAGCCTATTTAATAAGTATTTAATGAGCCTATTTAATAAGCCTATTTATTGAGCCTATTTAATAAGCCTATTTATTGAGCCTATTTAATAAGCCTATTTATTGAGCCTATTTAATAAGACTATTTATTGAGCCTATTTATTGAGCCTATTTAATAAGTCTATTTAATAAGCCTATTTAATGAGCTTATTTAATAAGTATTTAATGAGCCTATTTAATACGTCTATTTAATAAGCCTATTTAATAGGCCTATTTAATAAGTCTAAGTTGCTGAAATAAGCCTATTTAATCAGCCTATTTAATACGCCTATTTAATAAGTCTAAGTTGCTGAAATAAGCCTAATTAATAAGCCCAAGTTGCTGAAATAAGCCTACTTAATTAGGCTATTTAATAAGCCTAAGTTGCTGAAATAAGCCTATTTAATAAGCGTAAGTTGCTGAAAAAGGCTATTTAATAAGTCTAAGTTGCTGAAATAAGCCTATTTAATAAGCCTAAGTTGCTGAAATAAGCCTATTTAATAAGCCTATTTAATAGGCCTATTTAATAAGTCTAATTTGCTGAAATAAGCCTATTTAATACGCCTATTTAATAGGCCTATTTAATAAGTCTATGTTGCTGAAATAAGCCTATTTAATAAGCCTAAGTTGCTGAATGAGCCTATTTAATAAGCCTAAGTTGCTGAAATAAGCCTATTTAATAAGCCTAAGTTGCTGAATAAGCCTATTTAATATGCCTAAGTTGCTGAATAAACCTATTTAATAAGTCTAAGTTGCTGAAATAAGCCTATTTAATAAGGCTATTTAATGAGCCTAAGTTGCTGAAATAAGCCTATTTAATAAGCCTAAGTTGCTGAAATAAGCCTATTTAATAAGCCTAAGTTTCTGAACTAAGCCTATTTAAAAAGGTATATTTAATAAGTCTAAGTTGCTGAAATAAACCTATTTAAAAATGATATTTAATAAGCCTAAGTTGCTGAAATAAACCTGTTTAATAAGGCTATTTAATAAGCCTAAGTTGTTGAATAAGCCTATTTAATAAGTCTAAGTTGCTGAAATAAGGCTATTTAATAAGCCTACGTTGCTGAAATAAGGCTATTTAATAAGTTTAAGTTGCTGAAATAAGCCTAATTAATAAGCCTAAGTTGCTGAAATAAGCCTATTTAATAAGCCTATTTAATAGGCCTATTTAATAAGTCTAAGTTGCTGAAATAAGCCTATTTAATAAGCCTAAGTTGCTGAATAAGCCTATTTAATAAGCCTAAGTTGCTGAATAAACCTATTTAATAAGTCTAAGTTGCTGAAATAAGCCTATTTAATAAGGCTATTTAATAAGCCTAAGTTGCTGAATAAGCCTATTTAATAAGTCTAAGTTGCTGAAATAAGGCCATTTAATAAGCCTAAGTTGCTGAAATAAGGCTATTTAATAAGTTTAAGTTGCTGAAATAAGCCTATTTAATAAGCCTAAGTTGCTGAAATAAGCCTATTTAATGAGGCTATTTAATGAGCCTAAGTTGCTGAAATAAGCCTATTTAATAAGTCTAAGTTGCTAAAATAAGCCTATTTAATCAGCCTATTTAATACGCCTATTTAATAAGTCTAAGTTGCTGAAATAAGCCTTTTTAATCAGCGTAAGTTGCTGAAATAAGCCTATTTAATAAGTCTAAGTTGCTGAAATAAGCCTATTTAATAAGCCTAAGTTGCTGAAATAAGCCTACTTAATTAGGCTATTTAATAAGTCTAAGTTGCTGAAATAAGCCTATTTAATAAGCCCAAGTTGCTGAAATAAGCCTACTTAATTAGGCTATTTAATAAGCCTAAGTTGCTGAAATAAGCCTATTTAATAAGCGTAAGTTGCTGAAAAAGG
Source organism: Petromyzon marinus (assembly GCF_048934315.1). Taxonomy (NCBI): domain Eukaryota; kingdom Metazoa; phylum Chordata; class Hyperoartia; order Petromyzontiformes; family Petromyzontidae; genus Petromyzon; species Petromyzon marinus. Next base: position 5,809,789 of record NW_027423002.1, read on the forward strand.
CTATTTAATAAGTCTAAATTGCTGAAATAAGCCTATTTAATAAGCCTAAGTTGCTGAAATAAGCCTATTTAATAAGCCTATTTAATAGGCCTATTTAATAAGTCTAATTTGCTGAAATAAGCCTATTTAATACGCCTATTTAATAGGCCTATTTAATAAGTCTATGTTGCTGAAATAAGCCTATTTAATAAGCCTAAGTTGCTGAATGAGCCTATTTAATAAGCCTAAGTTGCTGAAATAAGCCTATTTAATAAGCCTAAGTTGCTGAATAAGCCTATTTAATATGCCTAAGTTGCTGAATAAACCTATTTAATAAGTCTAAGTTGCTGAAATAAGCCTATTTAATAAGGCTATTTAATGAGCCTAAGTTGCTGAAATAAGCCTATTTAATAAGCCTAAGTTGCTGAAATAAGCCTATTTAATAAGCCTAAGTTTCTGAACTAAGCCTATTTAAAAAGGTATATTTAATAAGTCTAAGTTGCTGAAATAAACCTATTTAAAAATGATATTTAATAAGCCTAAGTTGCTGAAATAAACCTGTTTAATAAGGCTATTTAATAAGCCTAAGTTGTTGAATAAGCCTATTTAATAAGTCTAAGTTGCTGAAATAAGGCTATTTAATAAGCCTACGTTGCTGAAATAAGGCTATTTAATAAGTTTAAGTTGCTGAAATAAGCCTAATTAATAAGCCTAAGTTGCTGAAATAAGCCTATTTAATAAGCCTATTTAATAGGCCTATTTAATAAGTCTAATTTGCTGAAATAAGCCTATTTAATAAGCCTATTTAATAGGCCTATTTAATAAGTCTAAGTTGCTGAAATAAGCCTATTTAATAAGCCTAAGTTGCTGAATAAGCCTATTTAATAAGCCTAAGTTGCTGAATAAACCTATTTAATAAGTCTAAGTTGCTGAAATAAGCCTATTTAATAAGGCTATTTAATAAGCCTAAGTTGCTGAATAAGCCTATTTAATAAGTCTAAGTTGCTGAAATAAGGCCATTTAATAAGCCTAAGTTGCTGAAATAAGGCTATTTAATAAGTTTAAGTTGCTGAAATAAGCCTATTTAATAAGCCTAAGTTGCTGAAATAAGCCTATTTAATGAGGCTATTTAATGAGCCTAAGTTGCTGAAATAAGCCTATTTAATAAGTCTAAGTTGCTAAAATAAGCCTATTTAATCAGCCTATTTAATACGCCTATTTAATAAGTCTAAGTTGCTGAAATAAGCCTTTTTAATCAGCGTAAGTTGCTGAAATAAGCCTATTTAATAAGTCTAAGTTGCTGAAATAAGCCTATTTAATAAGCCTAAGTTGCTGAAATAAGCCTACTTAATTAGGCTATTTAATAAGTCTAAGTTGCTGAAATAAGCCTATTTAATAAGCCCAAGTTGCTGAAATAAGCCTACTTAATTAGGCTATTTAATAAGCCTAAGTTGCTGAAATAAGCCTATTTAATATGCGTAAGTTGCTGAAAAAGGCTATTTAATAAGTCTAAGTTGCTGAAATAAGCCTATTTAATAAGCCTAAGTTGCTGAAATAAGCCTATTTAATAAGCCTATTTAATAGGCCTATTTAATAAGTCTAATTTGCTGAAATAAGCCTATTTAATAAGCCTATTTAATAGGCCTATTTAATAAGTCTAAGTTGCTGAAATAAGCCTATGTAATAAGCCTAAGTTGCTGAATAAGCCTATTTAATAAGCTTAAGTTGCTGAATAAACCTATTTAATAAGTCTAAGTTGCTGAAATAAGCCTATTTAATAAGGCTATTTAATAAGCCTAAGTTGCTGAATAAGCCTATTTAATAAGTCTAAGTTGCTGAAATAAGGCCATTTAATAAGCCTAAGTTGCTGAAATAAGGCTATTTAATAAGTTTAAGTTGCTGAAATAAGCCTATTTAATAAGCCTAAGTTGCTGAAATAAGCCTATTTAATAAGCCTAAGTTTCTGAACTAAGCCTATTTAAAAAGGTATATTTAATAAGTCTAAGTTGCTGAAATAAACCTATTTAAAAATGATATTTAATAAGCCTAAGTTGCTGAAATAAACCTGTTTAATAAGGCTATTTAATAAGCCTAAGTTGTTGAATAAGCCTATTTAATAAGTCTAAGTTGCTGAAATAAGGCTATTTAATAAGCCTACGTTGCTGAAATAAGGCTATTTAATAAGTTTAAGTTGCTGAAATAAGCCTAATTAATAAGCCTAAGTTGCTGAAATAAGCCTATTTAATGAGGCTATTTAATGAGCCTAAGTTGCTGAAATAAGCCTATTTAATAAGCCTAAGTTTCTGAACTAAGCCTATTTAAAAAGGTATATTTAATAAGTCTAAGTTGCTGAAATAAACCTATTTAAAAATGCTATTTAATAAGCCTAAGTTGCTGAAATAAACCTGTTTAATAAGGCTATATAATAAGCATAAGTTGCTGAAATAAGCTTATTTAATAAGCCTAAGTTGCTGAAATAAGCCTATTTAATAAGGCTATTTAATAAGTCTAAGTTGCTGAAATAAACCTATTTAATAAGCCTAAGTTGCTAAAATAAGCCTATTTTATTAGTCTATTTAATAAGTCTATTTAATAAGCCTATTTAATAAGCCTATTTAATAAGCCTATTTAATAAGCCTTTTTAAAAAGCCTATTTAATAAGTCTATTTAATAAGCCTATTTAATACGTCTATTTAATAAGTCTATTTAATAAGCCTATTTAATAAGTATTTAATGAGCCTATTTAATAAGCCTATTTATTGAGCCTATTTAATAAGCCTATTTATTGAGCCTATTTAATAAGCCTATTTATTGAGCCTATTTAATAAGACTATTTATTGAGCCTATTTATTGAGCCTATTTAATAAGTCTATTTAATAAGCCTATTTAATGAGCTTATTTAATAAGTATTTAATGAGCCTATTTAATACGTCTATTTAATAAGCCTATTTAATAGGCCTATTTAATAAGTCTAAGTTGCTGAAATAAGCCTATTTAATCAGCCTATTTAATACGCCTATTTAATAAGTCTAAGTTGCTGAAATAAGCCTAATTAATAAGCCCAAGTTGCTGAAATAAGCCTACTTAATTAGGCTATTTAATAAGCCTAAGTTGCTGAAATAAGCCTATTTAATAAGCGTAAGTTGCTGAAAAAGGCTATTTAATAAGTCTAAGTTGCTGAAATAAGCCTATTTAATAAGCCTAAGTTGCTGAAATAAGCCTATTTAATAAGCCTATTTAATAGGCCTATTTAATAAGTCTAATTTGCTGAAATAAGCCTATTTAATACGCCTATTTAATAGGCCTATTTAATAAGTCTATGTTGCTGAAATAAGCCTATTTAATAAGCCTAAGTTGCTGAATGAGCCTATTTAATAAGCCTAAGTTGCTGAAATAAGCCTATTTAATAAGCCTAAGTTGCTGAATAAGCCTATTTAATATGCCTAAGTTGCTGAATAAACCTATTTAATAAGTCTAAGTTGCTGAAATAAGCCTATTTAATAAGGCTATTTAATGAGCCTAAGTTGCTGAAATAAGCCTATTTAATGAGGCTATTTAAAGAGCCTAAGTTGCTGAAATAAGCCTATTTAATAAGCCTAAGTTGCTGAATAAACCTATTTAATAAGTCTAAGTTGCTGAAATAAGCCTATTTAATAAGGCTATTTAATAAGCCTAAGTTGCTGAATAAGCCTATTTAATAAGTCTAAGTTGCTGAAATAAGGCCATTTAATAAGCCTAAGTTGCTGAAATAAGGCTATTTAATAAGTTTAAGTTGCTGAAATAAGCCTATTTAATAAGCCTAAGTTGCTGAAATAAGCCTATTTAATGAGGCTATTTAATGAGCCTAAGTTGCTGAAATAAGCCTATTTAATAAGCCTAAGTTTCTGAACTAAGCCTATTTAAAAAGGTATATTTAATAAGTCTAAGTTGCTGAAATAAACCTATTTAAAAATGATATTTAATAAGCCTAAGTTGCTGAAATAAACCTGTTTAATAAGGCTATTTAATAAGCCTAAGTTGCTGAATAAGCCTATTTAATAAGTCTAAGTTGCTGAAATAAGGCTATTTAATAAGCCTACGTTGCTGAAATAAGGCTATTTAATAAGTTTAAGTTGCTGAAATAAGCCTAATTAATAAGCCTAAGTTGCTGAAATAAGCCTATTTAATGAGGCTATTTAATGAGCCTAAGTTGCTGAAATAAGGCTATTTAATAAGCCTACGTTGCTGAAATAAGGCTATTTAATAAGTTTAAGTTGCTGAAATAAGCCTAATTAATAAGCCTAAGTTGCTGAAATAAGGCTATTTAATAAGTTTAAGTTGCTGAAATAAGCCTATTTAATAAGTCTAAGTTGCTGAAATAAGCCTATTTAATCAGCCTATTTAATACGCCTATTTAATAAGTCTAAGTTGCTGAAATAAGCCTTTTTAATCAGCGTAAGTTGCTGAAATAAGCCTATTTAATAAGTCTAAGTTGCTGAAATAAGCCTATTTAATAAGCCTAAGTTGCTGAAATAAGCCTACTTAATTAGGCTATTTAATAAGTCTAAGTTGCTGAAATAAGCCTATTTAATAAGCCCAAGTTGCTGAAATAAGCCTACTTAATTAGGCTATTTAATAAGCCTAAGTTGCTGAAATAAGCCTATTTAATATGCGTAAGTTTCTGAAAAAGGCTATTTAATAAGTCTAAGTTGCTGAAATAAGCCTATTTAATAAGCCTAAGTTGCTGAAATAAGCCTATTTAATAAGCCTATTTAATAGGCCTATTTAATAAGTCTAATTTGCTGAAATAAGCCTATTTAATAAGCCTATTTAATAGGCCTATTTAATAAGTCTAAGTTGCTGAAATAAGCCTATTTAATAAGCCTAAGTTGCTGAATAAGCCTATTTAATAAGCCTAAGTTGCTGAATAAACCTATTTAATAAGTCTAAGTTGCTGAAATAAGCCTATTTAATAAGGCTATTTAATAAGCCTAAGTTGCTGAATAAGCCTATTTAATAAGTCTAAGTTGCTGAAATAAGGCCATTTAATAAGCCTAAGTTGCTGAAATAAGGCTATTTAATAAGTTTAAGTTGCTGAAATAAGCCTATTTAATAAGCCTAAGTTGCTGAAATAAGCCTATTTAATGAGGCTATTTAATGAGCCTAAGTTGCTGAAATAAGCCTATTTAATAAGCCTAAGTTTCTGAACTAAGCCTATTTAAAAAGGTATATTTAATAAGTCTAAGTTGCTGAAATAAACCTATTTAAAAATGATATTTAATAAGCCTAAGTTGCTGAAATAAACCTGTTTAATAAGGCTATTTAATAAGCCTAAGTTGCTGAATAAGCCTATTTAATAAGTCTAAGTTGCTGAAATAAGGCTATTTAATAAGCCTACGTTGCTGAAATAAGGCTATTTAATAAGTTTAAGTTGCTGAAATAAGCCTAATTAATAAGCCTAAGTTGCTGAAATAAGCCTATTTAATGAGGCTATTTAATGAGCCTAAGTTGCTGAAATAAGCCTATTTAATAAGCCTAAGTTTCTGAACTAAGCCTATTTAAAAAGGTATATTTAATAAGTCTAAGTTGCTGAAATAAACCTATTTAAAAATGCTATTTAATAAGCCTAAGTTGCTGAAATAAACCTGTTTAATAAGGCTATTTAATAAGCATAAGTTGCTGAAATAAGCTTATTTAATAAGCCTAAGTTGCTGAAATAAGCCTATTTAATAAGGCTATTTAATAAGTCTAAGTTGCTGAAATAAACCTATTTAATAAGCCTAAGTTGCTAAAATAAGCCTATTTAATTAGTCTATTTAATAAGTCTATTTAATAAGCCTATTTAATAAGCCTATTTAATAAGCCTATTTAATAAGCCTATTTAAATCACCTATTTAATAAACATATTTAATAAGTATTTAATGAGCCTATTTAATACGTCTATTTAATAAGCCTTTTTAAAAAGCCTATATAATAAGTCTATTTAATAAGCCTATTTAATACGTCTATTTAATAAGTCTATTTAATAAGCCTATTTAATAAGTATTTAATGAGCCTATTTAATAATCCTATTTATTGAGCCTATTTAATAAGCCTATTTATTGAGCCTATTTAATAAGCCTATTTATTGAGCCTATTGAATAAGACTATTTATTGAGCCTATTTATTGAGCCTATTTAATAAGTCTATTTAATAAGCCTATTTAATAAGCCTATTTAATAAGTATTTAATGAGCCTATTTAATATGTCTATTTAATAAGCCTATTTAATAGGCCTATTTAATAAGTCTAAGTTGCTGAAATAAGCCTATTTAATCAGCCTATTTAATACGCCTATTTAATAAGTCTAAGTTGCTGAAATAAGCCTAATGAATAAGCCCAAGTTGCTGAAATAAGCCTACTTAATTAGGCTATTTAATAAGCCTAAGTTGCTGAAATAAGCCTATTTAATAAGCGTAAGTTGCTGAAAAAGGCTATTTAATAAGTCTAAGTTGCTGAAATAAGCCTATTTAATAAGCCTAAGTTGCTGAAATAAGCCTATTTAATAAGCCTATTTAATAGGCCTATTTAATAAGTCTAATTTGCTGAAATAAGCCTATTTAATACGCCTATTTAATAGGCCTATTTAATAAGTCTAAGTTGCTGAAATAAGCCTATTTAATAAGCCTAAGTTGCTGAATGAGCCTATTTAATAAGCCTAAGTTGCTGAATAAGCCTGTTTAATAAGCCTAAGTTGCTGAATAAACCTATTTAATAAGTCTAAGTTGCTGAAATAAGCCTATTTAATAAGGCTATTTAATAAGCCTAAGTTGCTGAATAAGCCTATTTAATAAGTCTAAGTTGCTGAAATAAGGCCATTTAATAAGCCTAAGTTGCTGAAATAAGGCTATTTAATAAGTTTAATTTGCTGAAATAAGCCTATTTAATAAGCCTAAGTTGCTGAAATAAGCCTATTTAATGAGGCTATTTAATGAGCCTAAGTTGCTGAAATAAGCCTATTTAATAAGCCTAAGTTTCTGAACTAAGCCTATTTAAAAAGGTATATTTAATAAGTCTAAGTTGCTGAAATAAACCTGTTTCAAAATGATATTTTATAAGCCTAAGTTGCTGAAACAAACCTGTTTAATAAGGCTATTTAATAAGCATAAGTTGCTGAAATAAGCTTATTTAATAAGCCTAAGTTGCTGAAATAAGCCTATTTAATAAGGCTATTTAATAAGCCTAAGTTGCTGAAATAAACCTATTTAATAAGCCTAAGTTGCTAAAATAAGCCTATTTAATGAGGCTATTTAATAAGTCTATTTAATAAGCCTATTTAATAAGCCTATTTAATAAGCCTATTTAATACGCCTATTTAATAAACATATTTAATAAGTATTTAATGAGCCTATTTAATAAGTCTATTTAATAAGCCTTTTTAATAAGCCTATTTAATAAGTTTATTTAATAAGCCTATTTAATAAATCTATTTAATAAGTCTATTTAATAAGCCTATTTATTGAGCCTATTCAATAAGCCTATTTATTGAGCCTATTTAATAAGCCTATTTATTGAGCCTATTTAATAAGCCTATTTCATAAGCCTATTTAATAAGCCTATTTAATAAGCCTATTTAATAAGCCTATTTATTGAGCCTATTTAATAAGCCTATTTAATAAGCCTATTTATTGAGCCTATTTAATAAGTCTATTTAATAAGCCTATTTAATAAGCCTATTTAATAAGTATTTAATGAGCCTATTTAATAAGTCTATTTAATAAGCCTATTTAATAAGTATTTAATGAGCCTATTTAATACGTCTATTTAATAAGCCTATTTATTGAGCCTATTCAATAAGCCTATTTATTGAGCCTATTTAATAAGCCTATTTATTGAGCCTATTTAATAAGCCTATTTCATAAGCCTATTTAATAAGCCTATTTAATACGCCTATTTAATAAGCCTGTTTAATAAGCCTATTTAATAGGCCTATTTAATAAGTCTAAGTTGCTGAAATAAGCCTATTTAATCAGCCTATTTAATACGCCTATTTAATAAGTCTAAGTTGCTGAAATAAGCCTTTTTAATCAGCGTAAGTTGCCGAAATAAGCCTATTTAATAAGCCCAAGTTGCTGAAATAAGACTACTTAATTAGGCTATTTAATAAGCCTAAGTTGCTGAAATAAGCCTATTTAATAAGCGTAAGTTGCTGAAAAAGGCTATTTAATAAGTCTAAGTTGCTGAAATAAGCCTATTTAATAAGCCTAAGTTGCTGAAATAAGCCTATTTAATAAGCCTATTTAATAGGCCTATTTAATAAGTCTAATTTGCTGAAATAAGCCTATTTAATAAGCCTATTTAATAGGCCTATTTAATAAGTCTAAGTTGCTGAAATAAGCCTATTTAATAAGCCTAAGTTGCTGAATGAGCCTATTTAATAAGCCTAAGTTGCTGAAATAAGCCTATTTAATAAGCCTAAGTTGCTGAATAAGCCTATTTATAAGCCTAAGTTGCTGAATAAACCTATTTAATAAGTCTACGTTGCTGAAATAAGCCTATTTAATAAGGCTATTTAATAAGCCTAAGTTGCTGAATAAGCCTATTTAATAAGTCTAAGTTGCTGAAATAAGGCCATTTAATAAGCTTAAGTTGCTGAAATAAGGCTATTTAATAAGTTTAAGTTGCTGAAATAAGCCTATTTAATGAGCCTAAGTTGCTGAAATAAGCCTATTTAATGAGGCTATTTAATGAGCCTAAGTTGCTGAAATAAGCCTATTTAATAAGCCTAAGTTTCTGAACTAAGCCTATTTAAAAAGGTATATTTAATAAGTCTAAGTTGCTGAAATAAACCTATTTAAAAATGATATTTAATAAGCCTAAGTTGCTGAAATAAACCTGTTTAATAAGGCAATTTAATAAGCATAAGTTGCTGAAATAAGCTTATTTAATAAGCCTAAGTTGCTGAAATAAGCCTATTTAATAAGGCTATTTAATAAGCCTAAGTTGCTGAAATAAACCTATTTAATAAGCCTAAGTTGCTAAAATAAGCCTATTTAATGAGGCTATTTAATAAGTCTATTTAATAAGCCTATTTAATATGCCTATTTAATAAGCCTATTTAATACGCCTATTTAATAAACATATTTAATAAGTATTTAATGAGCCTATTTAATAAGTCTATTTAATAAGCCTTTTTAATAAGCCTATTTAATAAGTCTATTTAATAAGCCTATTTAATAAGTCTATTTAATAAGTCTATTTAATAAGCCTATTTAATAAGTATTTAATGAGCCTATTTAATAAGCCTATTTATTGAGCCTATTTAATAAGCCTATTTATGAGCCTATTCAATAAGCCTATTTATTGAGCCTATTTAATAAGCCTATTTATTGAGCCTATTTAATAAGCCTATTTCATAAGCCTATTTAATAAGCCTATTTAATAAGCCTATTTAATAAGCCTATTTATTGAGCCTATTTAATAAGCCTATTTAATAAGCCTATTTATTGAGCCTATTTAATAAGTCTATTTAATAAGCCTATTTAATAAGCCTATTTAATAAGTATTTAATGAGCCTATTTAATAAGTCTATTTAATAAGCCTATGTAATAGGCCTATTTAAAAAGTCTAAGTTGCTGAAATAAGCCTATTTAATAAGCCTATTTAATAGGCCTATTTAATAAGTCTAAGTTGCTGAAATAAGCCTATTTAATAAGCCTAAGTTTCTGAATGATCCTATTTAATAAGCCTAAGTTGCTGAAATAAACCTATTTAATAAGCCTAAGTTGCTGAATACGCCTATTTAATAAGCCTAAGTTGCTGAACAAACCTATTTAATAAGTCTAAGTTGCTGAAATAAGCCTATTTAATAAGGCTATTTAATATTTCTAAGTTGCTGAAATAAGCCTATTTAATAAGCCTATTTAATAGGCCTATTTAATAAGTATTTAATGAGGCTATTTAATAAGCCTATTTAATACGCCTGTTTAATAAGCCTATTTAATAAGTCTAAGTTGCTGGAATAAGCCTATTTAATCAGCCTATTTAATATGCCTATTTAATAAGTCTAAGTTGCTGAAATAAGCCTTTTTAATCAGCGTAAGTTGCTGAAATAAGCCTATTTAATAAGCCCAAGTTGCTGAAATAAGCCTACTTAATTAGGCTATTTAATAAGCCTAAGTTGCTGAAATAAGCCTATTTAATAAGCGTAAGTTGCTGAAAAAGGCTATTTAATAAGTCTAAGTTGCTGAAATAAGCCTATTTAATAAGCCTAAGTTGCTGAAATAAGCCTATTTAATAAGCCAATTTAATAGGCCTATTTAATAAGTCTAATTTGGTGAAATAAGCCTATTTAATAAGCCTATTTAATAGGCCTATTTAATAAGTCTAAGTTGCTGAAATAAGCCTATTTAATAAGCCTAAGTTGCTGAATGAGCCTATTTAATAAGCCTAAGTTGCTGAAATAAGCCTATTTAATAAGCCTAAGTTGCTGAATAAGCCTATTTAATAAGCCTAAGTTGCTGAATAAACCTATTTAATAAGTCTAAGTTGCTGAAATAAGCCTATTTAATAAGGCTATTTAATAAGCCTAAGTTGCTGAATAAGCCTATTTAATAAGTCTAAGTTGCTGAAATAAGGCCATTTAATAAGCCTAAGTTGCTGAAATAAGGCTATTTAATAAGTTCAAGTTGCTGAAATAAGCCTATTTAATAAGCCTAAGTTGCTGAAATAAGCCTATTTAATGAGGCTATTTAATGAGCCTAAGTTGCTGAAATAAGCCTATTTAATAAGCCTAAGTTTCTGAACTAAGCCTATTTAAAAAGGTATATTTAATAAGTCTAAGTTCCTGAAATAAACCTATTTAAAAATGATATTTAATAAGCCTAAGTTGCTGAAATAAACCTGTTTAATAAGGCTATTTAATAAGCATAAGTTGCTGAAATAAGCTTATTTAATAAGCCTAAGTTGCTGAAATAAGCCTATTTAATAAGGCTATTTAATAACCCTAATTTGCTGAAATAAACCTATTTAATAAGCCTAAGTTGCTAAAATAAGCCTATTTAATGAGGCTATTTAATAAGTCTATTTAATAAGCCTATTTAATAAGCCTATTTAATAAGCCTATTTAATACGCCTATTTAATAAACATATTTAATAAGTATTTAATGAGCCTATTTAATAAGTCTATTTAATGAGCCTTTTTAATAAGCCTATTTAATAAGTCTATTTAATAAGCCTATTTAATAAGTCTATTTAATAAGTCTATTTAATAAGCCTATTTAATAAGTATTTAATGAGCCTATTTAATAAGCCTATTTATTGAGCCTATTTAATAAGCCTATTTATGAGCCTATTCAATAAGCCTATTTATTGAGCCTATTTAATAAGCCTATTTATTGAGCCTATTTAATAAGCCTATTTAATAAGCCTATTTAATAAGCCTATTTAATAAGCCTATTTATTGAGCCTATTTAATAAGCCTATTTAATAAGCCTATTTATTGAGCCTATTTAATAAGTCTATTTAATAAGCCTATTTAATAAGCCTATTTAATAAGTATTTAATGAGCCTATTTAATAAGTCTATTTAATAAGCCTATGTAATAGGCCTATTTAAAAAGTCTAAGTTGCTGAAATAAGCCTATTTAATAAGCCTATTTAATAGGCCTATTTAATAAGTCTAAGTTGCTGAAATAAGCCTATTTAATAAGCCTAAGTTTCTGAATGATCCTATTTAATAAGCCTAAGTTGCTGAAATAAACCTATTTAATAAGCCTAAGTTGCTGAATACGCCTATTTAATAAGCCTAAGTTGCTGAACAAACCTATTTAATAAGTCTAAGTTGCTGAAATAAGCCTATTTAATAAGGCTATTTAATATTTCTAAGTTGCTGAAATAAGCCTATTTAATAAGCCTATTTAATAGGCCTATTTAATAAGTATTTAATGAGGCTATTTAATAAGCCTATTTAATAAGCCTGTTTAATAAGCCTATTTAATAAGTCTAAGTTGCTGGAATAAGCCTATTTAATCAGCCTATTTAATATGCCTATTTAATAAGTCTAAGTTGCTGAAATAAGCCTTTTTAATCAACGTAAGTTGCTGAAATAAGCCTATTTAATAAGCCCAAGTTGCTGAAATAAGCCTACTTAATTAGGCTATTTAATAAGCCTAAGTTGCTGAAATAAGCCTATTTAATAAGCGTAAGTTGCTGAAAAAGGCTATTTAATAAGTCTAAGTTGCTGAAATAAGCCTATTTAATAAGCCTAAGTTGCTGAAATAAGCCTATTTAATAAGCCTATTTAATAGGCCTATTTAATAAGTCTAATTTGGTGAAATAAGCCTATTTAATAAGCCTATTTAATAGGCCTATTTAATAAGTCTAAGTTGCTGAAATAAGCCTATTTAATAAGCCTAAGTTGCTGAATGAGCCTATTTAATAAGCCTAAGTTGCTGAAATAAGCCTATTTAATAAGCCTAAGTTGCTGAATAAGCCTATTTAATAAGCCTAAGTTGCTGAAATAAGCCTATTTAATAAGGCTATTTAATAAGCCTAAGTTGCTGAATAAGCCTATTTAATAAGTCTAAGTTGCTGAAATAAGGCCATTTAATAAGCCTAAGTTGCTGAAATAAGGCTATTTAATAAGTTTAAGTTGCTGAAATAAGCCTATTTAATAAGCCTAAGTTGCTGAAATAAGCCTATTTAATGAGGCTATTTAATGAGCCTAAGTTGCTGAAATAAGCCTATTTAATAAGCCTAAGTTTCTGAACTAAGCCTATTTAAAAAGGTATATTTAATAAGTCTAAGTTCCTGAAATAAACCTATTTAAAAATGATATTTAATAAGCCTAAGTTGCTGAAATAAACCTGTTTAATAAGGCTATTTAATAAGCATAAGTTGCTGAAATAAGCTTATTTAATAAGCCTAAGTTGCTGAAATAAGCCTATTTAATAAGGCTATTTAATAAGCCTAAGTTGCTGAAATAAACCTATTTAATAAGCCTAAGTTGCTAAAATAAGCCTATTTAATGAGGCTATTTAATAAGTCTATTTAATAAGCCTATTTAATAAGCCTATTTAATAAGCCTATTTAATACGCCTATTTAATAAACATATTTAATAAGTATTTAATGAGCCTATTTAATAAGTCTATTTAATAAGCCTTTTTAATAAGCCTATTTAATAAGTCTATTTAATAAGCCTATTTAATAAGTCTATTTAATAAGTCTATTTAATAAGTCTATTTAATAAGTATTTAATGAGCCTATTTAATAAGCCTATTTATTGAGCCTATTTAATAAGCCTATTTATTGAGCCTATTCAATAAGCCTATTTATTGAGCCTATTTAATAAGCCTATTTATTGAGCCTATTTAATAAGCCTATTTCATACGCCTATTTAATAAGCCTATTTAATAAGCCTATTTAATAAGCCTATTTATTGAGCCTATTTAATAAGACTATTTAATAAGCCTATTTATTGAGCCTATTTAATAAGTCTATTTAATAAGCCTATTTAATAAGCCTATTTAAAAGTATTTAATGAGCCTATTTAATAAGTCTATTTAATAAGCCTATGTAATAGGCCTATTTAAAAAGTCTAAGTTGCTGAAATAAGCCTATTTAATAAGCCTATTTAATAGGCCTATTTAATAAGTCTAAGTTGCTGAAATAAGCCTATTTAATAAGCCTAAGTTTCTGAATGATCCTATTTAATAAGCCTAAGTTGCTGAAATAAGCCTATTTAATAAGCCTAAGTTGCTGAATACGCCTATTTAATAAGCCTAAGTTGCTGAACAAACCTATTTAATAAGTCTAAGTTGCTGAAATAAGCCTATTTAATAAGGCTATTTAATAAGCCTAAGTTGCTGAAATAAGCCTATTTAATAAGCCTATTTAATAGGCCTATTTAATAAGTATTTAATGAGGCTATTTAATAAGCCTATTTAATAAGCCTATTTAATAAGCCTATTAAATAAGCCTATTTAATACACCTATTTAATAAACATATTTAATAAGTATTTAATGAGCCTATTTAATAAGTCTATTTAATAAGCCTGTTTAATAAGCCTATTTAATAAGTCTATTTAATAAGCCTATTTAATAAGTCTATTTAATAAGTCTATTTAATAAGCCTATTTAATAAGTATTTAATGAGCCTATTTAATAAGCCTATTTATTGAGCCTATTTAAAGAGCCTATTTATTGAGCCTATTTAATAAGGCTATTTATTGATCCTATTTAATAAGCCTATTTATTGAGCCTATTTAATAAGCCTATTTAATAAGTCTATTTAATAAGCCTATTTAATAAACCTATTTAATAAGCCTATTTATGGAGCCTATTTAATAAGCCAATTTAATAAGCCTATTTATTGAGCCTATTTAATAAGCCTATTTATTGAGCCTATTTAATAAGCCTATTTAATAAGTCTATTTAATAAGTCTATTTAATAAGCCTATTTAATAAGTATTTAATGAGCCTATTTAATAAGCCTATTTATTGAGCCTATTTTATAAGCCTATTTATTGAGCCTATTTAATAAGCCTATTTATTGAGCCTATTTAATGAGCCTATTTATTGAGCATATTTAATAAGCCTATTTAATAAGTCCATTTAATAAGCCTATTTAATAAGCCTATTTAATAAGCCTATTTATTGAGCCTATTTAATAAGCCTATTAATTATGCCTATTTATTGAGCCTATTTAATAAGTCTATTTAATAAGCCTATTTAATAAGCCTATTTAATAAGTATTTAATGAGCCTATTTAATAAGTCTATTTAATACGCCTATTTAATAGGCCTATTTAATAAGTCTAAGTTGCTGAAATAAGCCTATTTAATAAGCCTATTTAATAGGCCTATTTAATAAGTCTAAGTTGCTGAAATAAGCCTATTTAATAAGCCTAAGTTTCTGAATGAGCCTATTTAATAAGCCTAAGTTGCTGAAATAAGCCTATTTAATAAGCCTAAGTTGCTGAATAAGCCTATTTAATAAGCATAAGTTGCTGAAATTAGCCTATTTAATAAGTCTAAGTTGCTGAAATAATGCTATTTAATAAGCCTACGTTGCTGAAATAAGCCTATTTAATAAGCCTAAGTTGCTGAAATAAGGCTAATTAATGAGGCTATTTAATAAGTCTATTTAATAAGCCTATTTAATAAGCCTATTTAATAAGCCTATTTAATACACCTATTTAATAAACCTATTTAATAAGTATTTAATGAGCCTATTTAATAAGTCTATTTAATAAGCCTTTTTAATAAGCCTATTTAATAAGTATTTAATGAGCCTATTTAATAAGCCTATTTATTGAGCCTATTTAATAAGCCTATTTATTGAGCCTATTTAATAAGCCTATTTATTGAGCCTATTTAATTAGCCTATTTATTGAGCCTATTTAATAAGCCTATTTAATAAGTCTATTTAATAAGCCTATTTAATAAGCCTATTTAATAAGCCTATTTATTGAGCCTATTTAATAAGCCCATTTAATAAGCTTATTTATTGAGCCTATTTAATAAGTCTATTTAATAAGCCTATTTAATAAGCCTATTTAATAAGTATTTAATGAGCCTATTTAATAAGTCTATTTAATAAGCCTATTTAATAGGCCTATTTAATAAGTCTAAGTTGCTGAAATAAGCCTATTTAATAAGCCTATTTAATGGGCCTATTTAATAAGTCTAAGTTGCTGAATAAGCCTATTTAATAAGCCTAAGTTTCTGAATGAGCCTATTTAATAAGCCTAAGTTGCTGAAATAAGCCTATTTAATAAGCCTAAGTTGCTGAATAAGCCTATTTAATAAGCCTAAGTTGCTGAAATAAGCCTATTTAATAAGTCTAAGTTGCTGAAATAGGGCTATTTAATAAGCCTAAGTTGCTGAAATAAGCCTATTTAATAAGCCTATTTAATAGGCCTATTTAATAAGTCTAAGTTGCTGAATAAGCCTATTTAATAAGCCTAAGTTGCTGAAATAAGCCTATTTAATAAGTCTAAGTTGCTGAAATAAGGCTAATTAATAAGCCTAAGTTGCTGAAATAAGCCTATTTAATAAGCCTAAGTTGCTGAAATAAGTCTATTTAATAAGTCTAAGTTGCTGAAATAAGCCTATTTAATAAGCCTAAGTTGCTAAAATAAGCCTATTTAATGAGGCTATTTAATAAGTATATTTAATAAGCCTATTTAATAAGCCTATTTAATAAGCCTATTTAATACACCTATTTAATAAACCTATTTAATAAGTATTTAATGGGCCTATTTAATAAGTCTATTTAATAAGCCTTTTTAATAAGCCTATTTAATAAGTCTATTTAATAAGCCTATTTAATAAGTCTATTTAATAAGTCTATTTAATAAGTCTATTTAATAAGTATTTAATGAGCCTATTTAATAAGCCTATTTATTGAGCCTATTTAATAAGCCTATTTATTGAGCCTATTTAATAAGCCTATTTATTGAGCCTATTTAATAAGCCTATTTATTGAGCCTATTTAATAAGCCTATTTAATAAGTCTATTTAATAAGCCTATTTAATAAGTATTTAATGAGCCTATTTAATGCATCTATTTAATAAGCCTATTTAATAAGGCTATTTAATGAGCCTAAGTTGCTGAAATAAGCCTATTTAATAAGCCTATTTGATAGGCCTATTTAATAAGTCTAAGTTGCTGAAATAAGCCTATTTAATAAGCCTAAGTTTCTGAATGAGCCTATTTAATAAGCCTAAGTTGCTGAAATAAGCCTATTTAATAAGCCTAAGTTGCTGAATAAGCCTAGTTAATAAGCCTAAGTTGCTGAATAAACCTATTTAATAAGTCTAAGTTGCTGAATAAGCCTATTTAATAAGCCTAAGTTGCTGAAATAAGCCTATTTAATAAGTCTAAGTTGCTGAAATAAGGCTATTTAATAAGCCTAAGTTGCTGAAATAAGCCTATTTAATAAGCCTAAGTTGCTGAAATAAGGCTATTTAATAAGTCTAAGTTGCTGAAATAAGCCTATTTAATAAGCCTAAGTTGCTAAAATAAGCCTATTTAATGAGGCTATTTAATAAGTCTATTTTATAAGCCTATTTAATAAGCCTATTTAATAAGCCTATTTAATACGCCTATTTAAGCAAACTATTTAATACGTATTTAATGAGCCTATTTAATAAGTCTATTTAATAAGCATTTTTAATAAGCTTATTTAATAAGCCTATTTAATAAGCCTATTTAATAAGTCTATTTAATAAGCCTATTTAATAAGTATTTAATGAACCTATTTAATAAGCCTATTTATTGAGCCTATTTAATTAGCCTATTTATTGAGCCTATTTAATAAGCCCATTTAATAAGTCTATTTAATAAGCCTATTTAATAAGCCTATTTAATAAGCCTATTTATTGAGCCTATTTAATAAGCCCATTTAATAAGCTTATTTATTGAGCCTATTTAATGAGTCTATTTAATAAGCCTATTTAATAGGCCTATTTAATAAGTCTAAGTTGCTGAAATAAGCCTATTTAATAAGCCTATTTAATAGGCCAATTTAATAAGTCTAAGTTGCTGAATAAGCCTATTTAATAAGCCTAAGTTTCTGAATGAGCCTATTTAATAAGCCTAAGTTGCTGAAATAAGCCTATTTAATAAGCCTAAGTTGCTGAATAAGCCTATTTAATAAGCCTAAGTTGCTGAAATAAGCCTATTTAATAAGTCTAAGTTGCTGAAATAAGGCTATTTAATAAGCCTAAGTTGCTGAAATAAGCCTATTTAATAAGCCTATTTAATAGGCCTATTTAATAAGTCTAAGTTGCTGAATAAGCCTATTTAATAAGCCTAAGTTTCTGAATGAGCCTATTTAATAAGCCTAAGTTGCTGAAATAAGCCTATTTAATAAGCCTAAGTTGCTGAATAAGCCTATTTAATAAGCCTAAGTTGCTGAAATAAGCCTATTTAATAAGTCTAAGTTGCTGAAATAAGGCTATTTAATAAGCCTAAGTTGCTGAAATAAGGCTATTTAATATGTCTAAGTTGCTGAAATAAGCCTATTAAATAAGCCTAAGTTGCTAAAATAAGCCTATTTAATGAGGCTATTTAATGAGTATATTTAATAAGCCTATTTAATAAGCCTATTTAATAAGCCTATTTAATACGCCTATTTAATAAACCTATTTAATAAGTATTTAATGGGCATATTTAATGAGTCTATTTAATAAAGCCTTTTTAATAAGCCTATTTAATAAGCCTATTTAATAAGCCTATTTAATAAGTCTATTTAATAAGTCTATTTAATAAGCCTATTTAATAAGTATTTAATGAGCCTATTTAATGCATCTATTTAATAAGCCTATTTAATAAGGCTATTTAATGAGCCTAAGTTGCTGAAATAAGCCTATTTAATAAGCCTATTTGATAGGCCTATTTAATAAGTCTAAGTTGCTGAAAACAGCCTATTTAATAAGCCTAAGTTTCTGAATGAGCCTATTTAATAAGCCTAAGTTGCTGAAATAAGCCTATTTAATAAGTCTAAGTTGCTGAAATAAGGCTATTTAATAAGCCTAAGTTGCTGAAATAAGGCTATTTAATATGTCTAAGTTGCTGAAATAAGCCTATTAAATAAGCCTAAGTTGCTAAAATAAGCCTATTTAATGAGGCTATTTAATGAGTATATTTAATAAGCCTATTTAATAAGCCTATTTAATAAGCCTATTTAATACGCCTATTTAATAAACCTATTTAATAAGTATTTAATGGGCATATTTAATGAGTCTATTTAATAAAGCCTTTTTAATAAGCCTATTTAATAAGTCTATTTAATAAGCCTATTTAATAAGTCTATTTAATAAGTCTATTTAATAAGCCTATTTAATAAGTATTTAATGAGCCTATTTAATGCATCTATTTAATAAGCCTATTTAATAAGGCTATTTAATGAGCCTAAGTTGCTGAAATAAGCCTATTTAATAAGCCTATTTGATAGGCCTATTTAATAAGTCTAAGTTGCTGAAAACAGCCTATTTAATAAGCCTAAGTTTCTGAATGAGCCTATTTAATAAGCCTAAGTTGCTGAAATAAGCCTATTTAATAAGCCTAAGTTGCTGAATATGCCTAGTTAATAAGCCTAAGTTGCTGAATAAACCTATTTAATACGTCTAAGTTGCTGAATAAGCCTATTTAATAAGCCTAAGTTGCTGAAATAAGCCTATTTAATAAGTCTAAGTTGCTGAAATAAGGCTATTTAATAAGCCTAAGTTGCTGAAATAAGCCTATTTAATAAGCCTAAGTTGCTGAAATAAGGCTATTTAATAAGTCTAAGTTGCTGAAATAAGCCTATTTAATAAGCCTAAGTTGCTAAAATAAGCCTATTTAATGAGGATATTTAATAAGTCTATTTTATAAGCCTATTTAATAAGCCTATTTAATAAGCCTATTTAATACGCCTATTTAAGAAAACTATTTAATACGTATTTAATGAGCCTATTTAATACGTCTATTTAATAAGCATTTTTAATAAGCTTATTTAATAAGCCTATTTAATAAGCCTATTTAATAAGTCTATTTAATAAGCCTATTTAATAAGTATTTAATGAGCCTATTTAATAAGCCTATTTATTGAGCCTATTTAATTAGCCTATTTATTGAGCCTATTTAATAAGCCCATTTAATAAGTCTATTTAATAAGCCTATTTAATAAGCCTATTTAATAAGCCTATTTATTGAGCCTATTTAATAAGCCCATTTAATAAGCTTATTTATTGAGCCTATTTAATAAGTCTATTTAATAAGCCTATTTAATAAGCCTATTTAATAAGTATTTAATGAGCCAATTTAATAAGTCTATTTAATAAGCCTATTTAATAGGCCTATTTAATAAGTCTAAGTTGCTGAAATAAGCCTATTTAATAAGCCTATTTAATAGGCCAATTTAATAAGTCTAAGTTGCTGAATAAGCCTATTTAATAAGCCTAAGTTTCTGAATGAGCCTATTTAAAAAGCCTAAGTTGCTGAAATAAGCCTATTTAATAAGCCTAAGTTGCTGAATAAGCCTATTTAATAAGCCTAAGTTGCTGAAATAAGCCTATTTAATAAGTCTAAGTTGCTGAAATAAGGCTATTTAATAAGCCTAAGTTGCTGAAATAAGCCTATTTAATAAGCCTATTTAATAGGCCTATTTAATAAGTCTAAGTTGCTGAATAAGCCTATTTAATAAGCCTAAGTTTCTGAATGAGCCTATTTAATAAGCCTAAGTTGCTGAAATAAGCCTATTTAATAAGCCTAAGTTGCTGAATAAGCCTATTTAATAAGCCTAAGTTGCTGAAATAAGCCTATTTAATAAGTCTAAGTTGCTGAAATAAGGCTATTTAATAAGCCTAAGTTGCTGAAATAAGCCTATTTAATAAGCCTAAGTTGCTGAAATAAGGCTATTTAATAAGTCTAAGTTGCTGAAATAAGCCTATTTAATAAGCCTAAGTTGCTAAAATAAGCCTATTTAATGAGGCTATTTAATAAGTATATTTAATAAGCCTATTTAATAAGCCTATTTAATAAGCCTATTTAATACGCCTATTTAATAAACCTATTTAATAAGTATTTAATGGGCCTATTTATTAAGTCTATTTAATAAGCCTTTTTAATAAGCCTATTTAATAAGTCTATTTAATAAGCCTATTTAATAAGTCTATTTAATAAGTCTATTTAATAAGCCTATTTAATAAGTCTATTTAATAAGCCTATTTAATAAGCCTATTTAATATGCCTATTTATTGAGCCTATTTAATAAGCCTATTTAATAAGCCTATTTATTGAGCCTATTTAATAAGTCTATTTAATGAGCCTATTTAATAAGGCTATTTAATAAGCCTAAGTTGCTGAAATAAGCCTATTTAATAAGCCTAAGTTGCTGAATAAGCCTATTTAATAAGCCTAAGTTGCTGAAATAAGCATATTTAATAAGTCTAAGTTGCTGAAATAAGGCTATTTAATAAGCCTAAGTTGCTGAAATAAGCCTATTTAATAAGCCTATTTAATAGGCCTATTTAATAAGTCTAAGTTGCTGAATAAGCCTATTTAATAAGCCTAAATTTCTGAATGAGCCTATTTAATAAGCCTAAGTTGCTGAAATAAGCCTATTTAATAAGCCTAAGTTGCTGAATAAGCCTATTTAATAAGCCTAAGTTGCTGAAATAAGCCTATTTAATAAGTCTAAGTTGCTGAAATAAGGATATTTAATAAGCCTAAGTTGCTGAAATAAGCCTATTTAATAAGCCTAAGTTGCTGAAATAAGGCTATTTAATAAGTCTAAGTTGCTAAAATAAGCCTATTTAATGAGACTATTTAATAAGTATATTTAATAAGCCTATTTAATAAGCCTATTTAATAAGCCTATTTAATACGCCTATTTAATAAACCTATTTAATAAGTATTTAATGGGCCTATTTAATAAGTCTATTTAATAAGCCTTTTTAATAAGCCTATTTAATAAGTCTATTTAATAAGCCTATTTAATAAGTCTATTTAATAAGTCTATTTAATAAGCCTATTTAATAAGTATTTAATGAGCCTATTTAATAAGCCTATTTATTGAGCCTATTTAATAAGCCTATTTATTGAGCCTATTTAATAAGCCTATTTATTGAGCCTATTTAATAAGCCTATTTATTGAGCCTATTTAATAAGCCTATTTAATGAGTCTATTTAATAAGCCTATTTAATAAGCCTATTTAATACGCCTATTTATTGAGCCTATTTAATAAGCCTATTTAATAAGCCTATTTATTGAGCCTATTTAATAAGTCTATTTAATAATCCTATTTAATAAGTATTTAATGAGCCTATTTAATGAGCCTAAGTTGCTGAAATAAGCCTATTTAATAAGCCTATTTGATAGGCCTATTTAATAAGTCTAAGTTGCTTAAATAAGCCTATTTAATAAGCCTAAGTTTCTGAATGAGCCTATTTAACAAGCCTAAGTTGCTGAAATAAGCCTATTTAATAAGCCTAAGTTGCTGAATAAGCCTAGTTAATAAGCCTAAGTTGCTGAATAAACCTATTTAATAAGTCTAAGTTGCTGAAATAAGCCTATTTAATAAGTCTAAGTTGCTGAAATAAGGCTATTTAATAAGCCTAAGTTGCTGAAATAAGCCTATTTAATAAGCCTAAGTTGCTGAAATAAGGCTATTTATTAAGTCTAAGTTGCTGAAATAAGCCTATTTAATAAGCCTAAGTTGCTAAAATAAGCCTATTTAATGAAGCTATTTAATAAGTCTATTTTATAAGCCTATTTAATAAGCCTATTTAAAAAGGCCTATTTAATACGCCTATTTAAGAAAACTATTTAATAAGTATTTAATGAGCCTATTTTATAAGTCTATTTAATAAGCATTTTTAATAAGCTTATTTAATAAGCCTATTTAATAAGCCTATTTAATAATTCTATTTAATAAGCCTATTTAATAAGTATTTAATGAGCCTATTTAATAAGCCTATTTATTGAGCCTATTTAATAAGCCTATTTATTGAGCCTATTTAATAAGCCTATTTATTGAGCCTATTTAATAAGCCTATTTATTGAGCCTATTTAATAAGCCTATTTAATAAGTCTATTTAATAAGCCTATTTAATAAGCCTATTTAATAAGCATATCTATTGAGCCTATTTAATAAGCCTATTTAATAAGCGTATTTATTGAGCCTATTTAATAAGTCTATTTAATAAGCCTATTTAATAAGCCTATTTAATAAGTATTTAATGAGCCTATTTAATAAGTCGATTTAATAAGCCTATTTAATAGGCCTATTTAATAAGCCTAAGTTGCTGAAATAAGCCTATTTAATAAGCCTAAGTTGCTGAATAAGCCTATTTAATAAGCCTAAGTTGCTGAAATAAGCCTATTTAATAAGTCTAAGTTGCTGAAATGAGGCAATTTAATAAGCCTAAGTTGCTGAAATAAGCCTATTTAATAAGCCTAAGTTGCTGAAATAAGGCTATTTAATAAGTCTAAGTTCCTGAAATAAGCCTATTTAATAAGCCTAAGTTGCTGAAATAAGTATATTTAATAAGCATAAGTTGCTGAAATAAGCCTTTTTAATCAGCGTAAGTTGCTGAAATAAGCCTATTTAATAAGCCTAAGTTGCTGAAATAAGTATATTTAATAAGCCCAAGTTGCTGAAATGAGCCTACTTAATTAGGCTATTTAATAAGCCTAAGTTGCTGAAATAAGCCTATTTAATAAGCGTAAGTTGCTGAAATAAGGCTATTTAATAAGTCTAAGTTGCTGAAATAAGCCTATTTAATAAGCCTAAGTTGCTGAAATAAGCCTATTTAATAAGCCTATTTACTAAGCCTAAGTTGCTGAAATAAGCCTATTTAATAAGCCTATTTAATAAGCCTATTTAATAGGCCTATTTAATAAGTCTAAGTTGCTGAAATAAGCCTATTTAATAAGCCTATTTAATAGGCCTATTTAATAAGTCTAAGTTGCTGAAATAAGCCTATTTAATAAGCCTAAGTTGCTGAATGAGCCTATTTAATAAACCTAAGTTGCTGAAATATACCTATTTAATAAGCCTAAGTTGCTGAATAAGCCTATTTAATAAGTCTAAGTTGCTGAAATAAGCCTATTTAATAAGGCTATTTAATAAGCCTAAGTTGCTGAATAAGCCTATTTAATAAGTCTAAGTTGCTGAAATAAGGCTTTTTAATAAGCCTACGTTGCTGAAATAAGGCTATTTAATAAGTTTAAGTTGCTGAAATAAGCCTATTTAATAAGCCTAAGTTGCTGAAATAAGCCTATTTAATGAGGCTATTTAATGAGCCTAAGTTGCTGAAATAAGCCTATTTAATAAGCCTATGTTTCTGAACTAAGACTATTTAAAAAGGTATATTTAATAAGTCTAAGTTGCTGAAATAAACCTATTTAAAAATGCTATTTAATAAGCCTAAGTTGCTGAAATAAACCTGTTTAATAAGGCTATTTAATAAGCATAAGTTGCTGAAATAAGCTTATTTAATAAGCCTAAGTTGCTGAAATAAGCCTATTTAATAAGGCTATTTAATAAGTCTAAGTTGCTGAAATAAACCTATTTAATAAGCCTAAGTTGCTAAAATAAGCCTATTTAATTAGTCTATTTAATAAGTCTATTTAATAAGCCTATTTAATAAGCCTATTTAATAAGCCTATTTAATAAGCCTATTTAATAGGCCAATTTAATAAGTCTAAGTTGCTGAATAAGCCTATTTAATAAGCCTAAGTTTCTGAATGAGCCTATTTAAAAAGCCTAAGTTGCTGAAATAAGCCTATTTAATAAGCCTAAGTTGCTGAATAAGCCTATTTAATAAGCCTAAGTTGCTGAAATAAGCCTATTTAATAAGTCTAAGTTGCTGAAATAAGGCTATTTAATAAGCCTAAGTTGCTGAAATAAGCCTATTTAATAAGCCTATTTAATAGGCCTATTTAATAAGTCTAAGTTGCTGAATAAGCCTATTTAATAAGCCTAAGTTTCTGAATGAGCCTATTTAATAAGCCTAAGTTGCTGAAATAAGCCTATTTAATAAGCCTAAGTTGCTGAATAAGCCTATTTAATAAGCCTAAGTTGCTGAAATAAGCCTATTTAATAAGTCTAAGTTGCTGAAATAAGGCTATTTAATAAGCCTAAGTTGCTGAAATAAGCCTATTTAATAAGCCTAAGTTGCTGAAATAAGGCTATTTAATAAGTCTAAGTTGCTGAAATAAGCCTATTTAATAAGCCTAAGTTGCTAAAATAAGCCTATTTAATGAGGCTATTTAATAAGTATATTTAATAAGCCTATTTAATAAGCCTATTTAATAAGCCTATTTAATACGCCTATTTAATAAACCTATTTAATAAGTATTTAATGGGCCTATTTATTAAGTCTATTTAATAAGCCTTTTTAATAAGCCTATTTAATAAGTCTATTTAATAAGCCTATTTAATAAGTCTATTTAATAAGTCTATTTAATAAGCCTATTTAATAAGTCTATTTAATAAGCCTATTTAATAAGCCTATTTAATATGCCTATTTATTGAGCCTATTTAATAAGCCTATTTAATAAGCCTATTTATTGAGCCTATTTAATAAGTCTATTTAATAAGCCTATTTAATAAGGCTATTTAATAAGCCTAAGTTGCTGAAATAAGCCTATTTAATAAGCCTAAGTTGCTGAATAAGCCTATTTAATAAGCCTAAGTTGCTGAAATAAGCATATTTAATAAGTCTAAGTTGCTGAAATAAGGCTATTTAATAAGCCTAAGTTGCTGAAATAAGCCTATTTAATAAGCCTATTTAATAGGCCTATTTAATAAGTCTAAGTTGCTGAATAAGCCTATTTAATAAGCCTAAATTTCTGAATGAGCCTATTTAATAAGCCTAAGTTGCTGAAATAAGCCTATTTAATAAGCCTAAGTTGCTGAATAAGCCTATTTAATAAGCCTAAGTTGCTGAAATAAGCCTATTTAATAAGTCTAAGTTGCTGAAATAAGGCTATTTAATAAGCCTAAGTTGCTGAAATAAGCCTATTTAATAAGCCTAAGTTGCTGAAATAAGGCTTTTTAATAAGTCTAAGTTGCTAAAATAAGCCTATTTAATGAGACTATTTAATAAGTATATTTAATAAGCCTATTTAATAAGCCTATTTAATAAGCCTATTTAATACGCCTATTTAATAAACCTATTTAATAAGTATTTAATGGGCCTATTTAATAAGTCTATTTAATAAGCCTTTTTAATAAGCCTATTTAATAAGTCTATTTAATAAGCCTATTTAATAAGTCTATTTAATAAGTCTATTTAATAAGCCTATTTAATAAGTATTTAATGAGCCTATTTAATAAGCCTATTTATTGAGCCTATTTAATAAGCCTATTTATTGAGCCTATTTAATAAGCCTATTTATTGAGCCTATTTAATAAGCCTATTTATTGAGCCTATTTAATAAGCCTATTTAATAAGTCTATTTAATAAGCCTATTTAATAAGCCTATTTAATACGCCTATTTATTGAGCCTATTTAATAAGCCTATTTAATAAGCCTATTTATTGAGCCTATTTAATAAGTCTATTTAATAATCCTATTTAATAAGTATTTAATGAGCCTATTTAATGAGCCTAAGTTGCTGAAATAAGCCTATTTAATAAGCCTATTTGATAGGCCTATTTAATAAGTCTAAGTTGCTTAAATAAGCCTATTTAATAAGCCTAAGTTTCTGAATGAGCCTATTTAACAAGCCTAAGTTGCTGAAATAAGCCTATTTAATAAGCCTAAGTTGCTGAATAAGCCTAGTTAATAAGCCTAAGTTGCTGAATAAACCTATTTAATAAGTCTAAGTTGCTGAAATAAGCCTATTTAATAAGTCTAAGTTGCTGAAATAAGGCTATTTAATAAGCCTAAGTTGCTGAAATAAGCCTATTTAATAAGCCTAAGTTGCTGAAATAAGGCTATTTAATAAGTCTAAGTTGCTGAAATAAGCCTATTTAATAAGCCTAAGTTGCTAAAATAAGCCTATTTAATGAAGCTATTTAATAAGTCTATTTTATAAGCCTATTTAATAAGCCTATTTAAAAAGGCCTATTTAATACGCCTATTTAAGAAAACTATTTAATAAGTATTTAATGAGCCTATTTTATAAGTCTATTTAATAAGCATTTTTAATAAGCTTATTTAATAAGCCTATTTAATAAGCCTATTTAATAAGTCTATTTAATAAGCCTATTTAATAAGTATTTAATGAGCCTATTTAATAAGCCTATTTATTGAGCCTATTTAATAAGCCTATTTATTGAGCCTATTTAATAAGCCTATTTATTGAGCCTATTTAATAAGCCTATTTATTGAGCCTATTTAATAAGCCTATTTAATAAGTCTATTTAATAAGCCTATTTAATAAGCCTATTTAATAAGCCTATCTATTGAGCCTATTTAATAAGCCTATTTAATAAGCGTATTTATTGAGCCTATTTAATAAGTCTATTTAATAAGCCTATTTAATAAGCCTATTTAATAAGTATTTAATGAGCCTATTTAATAAGTCGATTTAATAAGCCTATTTAATAGGCCTATTTAATAAGCCTAAGTTGCTGAAATAAGCCTATTTAATAAGCCTAAGTTGCTGAATAAGCCTATTTAATAAGCCTAAGTTGCTGAAATAAGCCTATTTAATAAGTCTAAGTTGCTGAAATGAGGCAATTTAATAAGCATAAGTTGCTGAAATAAGCCTATTTAATAAGCCTAAGTTGCTGAAATAAGGCTATTTAATAAGTCTAAGTTCCTGAAATAAGCCAATTTAATAAGCCTAAGTTGCTGAAATAAGTATATTTAATAAGCATAAGTTGCTGAAATAAGCCTTTTTAATCAGCGTAAGTTGCTGAAATAAGCCTATTTAATAAGCCCAAGTTGCTGAAATGAGCCTACTTAATTAGGCTATTTAATAAGCCTAAGTTGCTGAAATAAGCCTATTTAATAAGCGTAAGTTGCTGAAATAAGGCTATTTAATAAGTCTAAGTTGCTGAAATAAGCCTATTTAATAAGCCTAAGTTGCTGAAATAAGCCTATTTAATAAGCCTATTTACTAAGCCTCAGTTGCTGAAATAAGCCTATTTAATAAGCCTATTTAATAAGCCTATTTAATAGGCCTATTTAATAAGTCTAAGTTGCTGAAATAAGCCTATTTAATAAGCCTATTTAATAGGCCTATTTAATAAGTCTAAGTTGCTGAAATAAGCCTATTTAATAAGCCTAAGTTGCTGAATGAGCCTATTTAATAAACCTAAGTTGCTGAAATATACCTATTTAATAAGCCTAAGTTGCTGAATAAGCCTATTTAATAAGTCTAAGTTGCTGAAATAAGCCTATTTAATAAGGCTATTTAATAAGCCTAAGTTGCTGAATAAGCCTATTTAATAAGTCTAAGTTGCTGAAATAAGGCTTTTTAATAAGCCTACGTTGCTGAAATAAGGCTATTTAATAAGTTTAAGTTGCTGAAATAAGCCTATTTAATAAGCCTAAGTTGCTGAAATAAGCCTATTTAATGAGGCTATTTAATGAGCCTAAGTTGCTGAAATAAGCCTATTTAATAAGCCTATGTTTCTGAACTAAGACTATTTAAAAAGGTATATTTAATAAGTCTAAGTTGCTGAAATAAACCTATTTAAAAATGCTATTTAATAAGCCTAAGTTGCTGAAATAAACCTGTTTAATAAGGCTATTTAATAAGCATAAGTTGCTGAAATAAGCTTATTTAATAAGCCTAAGTTGCTGAAATAAGCCTATTTAATAAGGCTATTTAATAAGTCTAAGTTGCTGAAATAAACCTATTTAATAAGCCTAAGTTGCTAAAATAAGCCTATTTAATTAGTCTATTTAATAAGTCTATTTAATAAGCCTATTTAATAAGCCTATTTAATAAGCCTATTTAATAAGCCTATTTAAATCGCCCATTTAATAAACATATTTAATAAGTATTTAATGAGCCTATTTAATACGTCTATTTAATAAGCCTTTTTAAAAAGCCTATTTAATAAGTCGATTTAATAAGCCTATTTAATACGTCTATTTAATAAGTCTATTTAATAAGCCTATTTAATAAGTATTTAATGAGCCTATTTAATAAGCCTATTTATTGAGCCTATTTAATAAGCCTATTTATTGAGCCTATTTAATGAGCCTATTTATTGAGCCTATTTAATAAGCCTATTTAATACGTCTTTTTAATAAGCCTATTTAATAAGCCTATTTAATAAGCCTATTTATTGAGCCTATTTAATAAGCCTATTTAATATGCCTATTTATTGAGCCTATTTAATAAGTCTATTTAATAAGCCTGTTTAATAAGCCTATTTAATAAATATTTAATGAGCCTATTTAATAAGTCTATTTAATAAGCCTATTTAATAGGCCTATTTAATAAGTCTAAGTTGCTGAAATAAGCCTATTTAATAAGCCTAAGTTGCTGAAATAAGTATATTTAATAAGCATAAGTTGCTGAAATAAGCCTTTTTAATCAGCGTAAGTTGCTGAAATAAGCCTATTTAATAAGCCCAAGTTGCTGAAATGAGCCTACTTAATTAGGCTATTTAATAAGCCTAAGTTGCTGAAATAAGCCTATTTAATAAGCGTAAGTTGCTGAAATAAGGCTATTTAATAAGTCTAAGTTGCTGAAATAAGCCTATTTAATAAGCCTAAGTTGCTGAAATAAGCCTATTTAATAAGCCTATTTACTAAGCCTAAGTTGCTGAAATAAGCCTATTTAATAAGCCTATTTAATAAGCCTATTTAATAGGCCTATTTAATAAGTCTAAGTTGCTGAAATAAGCCTATTTAATAAGCCTATTTAATAGGCCTATTTAATAAGTCTAAGTTGCTGAAATAAGCCTATTTAATAAGTCTAAGTTGCTGAAATAAGGCTATTTAATAAGCCTACGTTGCTGAAATAAGGCTATTTAATAAGTTTAAGTTGCTGAAATAAGCCTATTTAATAAGTCTAAGTTGCTGAAATAAGCCTATTTAATAAGGCTATTTAATGAGCCTAAGTTGCTGAAATAAGCCTATTTAATAAGCCTAAGTTTCTGAACTAAGACTATTTAAAAAGGTATATTTAATAAGTCTAAGTTGCTGAAATAAACCTATTTAAAAATGCTATTTAATAAGCCTAAGTTGCTGAAATAAACCTGTTTAATAAGGCTATTTAATAAGCATAAGTTGCTGAAATAAGCTTATTTAATAAGCCTAAGTTGCTGAAATAAGCCTATTTAATAAGGCTATTTAATAAGTCTAAGTTGCTGAAATAAACCTATTTAATAAGCCTAAGTTGCTAAAATAAGCCTATTTAATTAGTCTATTTAATAAGTCTATTTAATAAGCCTATTTAATAAGCCTATTTAATAAGACTATTTAATAAGCCTATTTAAATCGCCTATTTAATAAACATATTTAATAAGTATTTAATGAGCCTATTTAATAAGCCTATTTATTGAGCCTATTTAATAAGCCTATTTATTGAGCCTATTTAATAAGCCTATTTATTGAGCCTATTTAATAAGCCTATTTATTGAGCCTATTTAATAAGCCTATTTAATACGTCTTTTTAATAAGCCTATTTAATAAGCCTATTTAATAAGCCTATTTATTGAGCCTATTTAATAAGCCTATTTAATATGCCTATTTATTGAGCCTATTTAATAAGTCTATTTAATAAGCCTGTTTAATAAGCCTATTTAATAAATATTTAATGAGCCTATTTAATAAGTCTATTTAATAAGCCTATTTAATAGGCCTATTTAATAAGTCTAAGTTGCTGAAATAAGCCTATTTAATCAGCCTATTTAATATGCCTATTTAATAAGTCTAAGTTGCTGAAATAAGCCTTTTTAATCAGCGTAAGTTGCTGAAATAAGCCTATTTAATAAGCCCAAGTTGCTGAAATAAGCCTACTTAATTAGGCTATTTAATAAGCCTAAGTTGCTGAAATAAGCCTATTTAATAAGCGTAAGTTGCTGAAATAAGGCTATTTAATAAGTCTAAGTTGCTGAAATAAGCCTATTTAATAAGCCTAAGTTGCTGAAATAAGCCTATTTAATAAGCCTATTTAATAAGCCTAAGTTTCTGAAATAAGCCTATTTAATAAGCCTATTTAATAGGCCTATTTAATAAGTCTAATTTGCTGAAATAAGCCTATTTAATAAGCCTATTTAATAGGCCTATTTAATAAGTCTATATTGCTGAAATAAGCCTATTTAATAAGCCTAAGGTGCTGAATGAGCCTAATTAATAAGCCTAAGTTGCTGAAATAAGCCTATTTAATAAGCCTAAGTTGCTGAATAAGCCTATTTAATAAGCCTAAGTTGCTGAATAAACCTATTTAATAAGTCTAAGTTGCTGAAATAAGCCTATTTAATAAGGCTATTTAATAAGCCTAAGTTGCTGAATAAGCCTATTTAATAAGTCTAAGTTGCTGAAATAAGGCTATTTAATAAGCCTAAGTTGCTGAAATAAGGCTATTTAATAAGTTTAAGTTGCTAAAATAAGCCTATTTAATAAGCCTAAGTTGCTGAAATAAGCCTATTTAATAAGGCTATTTAATGAGCCTAAGTTGCTGAAATAAGCCTATTTAATAAGCCTAAGTTTCTGAACTAAGCCTATTTAAAAAGGTATATTTAATAAGTCTAAGTTGCTGAAATAAACCTGTTTAATAAGTATATTTAATAAGCATAAGTTGCTGAAATAAGCTTATTTAATAAGCCTAAGTTGCTGAAATAAGCCTATTTAATAAGGCTATTTAATAAGTCTAAGTTGCTGAAATAAACCTATTTAATAAGCCTAAGTTGCTAAAATAAGCCTATTTAATGAGGCTATTTAATAAGTCTATTTAATAAGCCTATTTAATAAGCCTATTTAATAAGCCTATTTAATAAGCCTATTTAAATCGCCTATTTAATAAACATATTTAATAAGTATTTAATGAGCCTATTTAATACGTCTATTTAATAAGCCTTTTTAAAAAGCCGATTTAATAAGTCTATTTAATAAGCCTATTTAATACGTCTATTTAATAAGTCTATTTAATAAGCCTATTTAATAAGTATTTAATGAGCCTATTTAATAAGCCTATTTATTGAGCCTATTTAATAAGCCTATTTATTGAGCCTATTTAATAAGCCTATTTATTGAGCCTATTTAATAAGCCTATTTATTTAGCCTATTTAATAAGCCTATTTATTGAGCCTATTTAATAAGCCTATTTAATACGTCTTTTTAATAAGCCTATTTAATAAGCCTATTTAATAAGCCTATTTATTGAGCCTATTTAATAAGCCTATTTAATATGCCTATTTATTGAGCCTATTTAATAAGTCTATTTAATAAGCCTGTTTAATAAGCCTATTTAATAAATATTTAATGAGCCTATTTAATAAGTCTATTTAATAAGCCTATTTAATAGGCCTATTTAATAAGTCTAAGTTGCTGAAATAAGCCTATTTAATCAGCCTATTTAATACGCCTATTTAATAAGTCTAAGTTGCTGAAATAAGCCTTTTTAATCAGCGTAAGTTGCTGAAATAAGCCTATTTAATAAGCCCAAGTTGCTGAAATAAGCCTACTTAATTAGGCTATTTAATAAGCCTAAGTTGCTGAAATAAGCCTATTTAATAAGCGTAAGTTGCTGAAATAAGGCTATTTAATAAGTCTAAGTTGCTGAAATAAGCCTATTTAATAAGCCTAAGTTGCTGAAATAAGCCTATTTAATAAGCCTATTTAATAAGCCTAAGTTTCTGAAATAAGCCTATTTAATAAGCCTATTTAATAGGCCTATTTAATAAGTGTAATTTGCTGAAATAAGCCTATTTAATAAGCCTATTTAATAGGCCTATTTAATAAGTCTATATTGCTGAAATAAGCCTATTTAATAAGCCTAAGGTGCTGAATGAGCCTAATTAATAAGCCTAAGTTGCTGAAATAAGCCTATTTAATAAGCCTAAGTTGCTGAATAAGCCTATTTAATAAGCCTAAGTTGCTGAATAAACCTATTTAATAAGTCTAAGTTGCTGAAATAAGCCTATTTAATAAGGCTATTTAATAAGCCTAAGTTGCTGAATAAGCCTATTTAATAAGTCTAAGTTGCTGAAATAAGGCTATTTAATAAGCCTAAGTTGCTGAAATAAGGCTATTTAATAAGTTTAAGTTGCTAAAATAAGCCTATTTAATAAGCCTAAGTTGCTGAAATAAGCCTATTTAATAAGGCTATTTAATGAGCCTAAGTTGCTGAAATAAGCCTATTTAATAAGCCTAAGTTTCTGAACTAAGCCTATTTAAAAAGGTATATTTAATAAGTCTAAGTTGCTGAAATAAACCTGTTTAATAAGTATATTTAATAAGCATAAGTTGCTGAAATAAGCTTATTTAATAAGCCTAAGTTGCTGAAATAAGCCTATTTAATAAGGCTATTTAAAAAGTCTAAGTTGCTGAAATAAACCTATTTAATAAGCCTAAGTTGCTAAAATAAGCCTATTTAATGAGGCTATTTAATAAGTCTATTTAATAAGCCTATTTAATAAGCCTATTTAATAAGCCTATTTAATAAGCCTATTTAAATCGCCTATTTAATAAACATATTTAATAAGTATTTAATGAGCCTATTTAATACGTCTATTTAATAAGCCTTTTTAAAAAGCCGATTTGATAAGTCTATTTAATAAGCCTATTTAATACGTCTATTTAATAAGTCTATTTAATAAGCCTATTTAATAAGTATTTAATGAGCCTATTTAATAAGCCTATTTATTGAGCCTATTTAATAAGCCTATTTATTGAGCCTATTTAATAAGCCTATTTATTGAGCCTATTTAATAAGCCTATTTATTGAGCCTATTTAATAAGCCTATTTAATACGTCTTTTTAATAAGCCTATTTAATAAGCCTATTTAATAAGCCTATTTATTGAGCCTATTTAATAAGCCTATTTAATATGCCTATTTATTGAGCCTATTTAATAAGTCTATTTAATAAGCCTGTTTAATAAGCCTATTTAATAAATATTTAATGAGCCTATTTAATAAGTCTATTTAATAAGCCTATTTAATAGGCCTATTTAATAAGTCTAAGTTGCTGAAATAAGCCTATTTAATCAGCCTATTTAATACGTCTATTTAATAAGTCTAAGTTGCTGAAATAAGCCTTTTTAATCAGCGTAAGTTGCTGAAATAAGCCTATTTAATAAGCCCAAGTTGCTGAAATAAGCCTACTTAATTAGGCTATTTAATAAGCCTAAGTTGCTGAAATAAGCCTATTTAATAAGCATAAGTTGCTGAAATAAGGCTATTTAATAAGTCTAAGTTGCTGAAATAAGCCTATTTAATAAGCCTAAGTTGCTGAAATAAGCCTATTTAATAAGCCTAAGTTGCTGAAATAAGCCTATTTAATAAGCCTATTTAATAGGCCTATTTAATAAGTCTAATTTGCTGAAATAAGCCTATTTAATAAGCCTATTTAATAGGCCTATTTAATAAGTCTAAGTTGCTGAAATAAGCCTATTTAATAAGCCTAAGGTGCTGAATGAGCCTAATTAATAAGCCTAAGTTGCTGAAATAAGCCTATTTAATAAGCCTAAGTTGCTGAATAAGCCTATTTAATAAGCCTAAGTTGCTGAATAAACCTATTTAATAAGTCTAAGTTGCTGAAATAACCCTATTTAATAAGGCTATTTAATAAGCCTAAGTTGCTGAATAAGCCTATTTAATAAGTCTAAGTTGCTGAAATAAGGCTATTTAATAAGCCTAAGTTGCTGAAATAAGGTTATTTAATAAGTTTAAGTTGCTGAAATAAGCCTATTTAATAAGCCTAAGTTGCTGAAATAAGCCTATTTAATAAGGCTATTTAATGAGCCTAAGTTGCTGAAATAAGCCTATTTAATAAGCCTAAGTTTCTGAACTAAGCCTATTTAAAAAGGTATATTTAATAAGTCTAAGTTGCTGAAATAAACCTGTTTAATAAGTATATTTAATAAGCATAAGTTGCTGAAATAAGCTTATTTAATAAGCCTCAGTTGCTGAAATAAGCCTATTTAATAAGGCTATTTAATAAGTCTAAGTTGCTGAAATAAACCTATTTAATAAGCCTAAGTTGCTAAAATAAGCCTATTAAATGAGGCTATTTAATAAGTCTATTTAATAAGCCTATTTAATAAGCCTATTTAATAAGCCTATTTAATAAGCCTATTTAAATCGCCTATTTAATAAACATATTTAATAAGTATTTAATGAGCCTATTTAATACGTCTATTTAATAAGCCTTTTTAAAAAGCCTATTTAATAAGTCTATTTAATAAGCCTATTTAATACGTCTATTTAATAAGTCTATTTAATAAGCCTATTTAATAAGTATTTAATGAGCCTATTTAATAAGCCTATTTATTGAGCCTATTTAATAAGCCTATTTATTGAGCCTATTTAATAAGCCTATTTATTGAGCCTATTTAATAAGCCTATTTATTGAGCCTATTTAATAAGCCTATTTAATACGTCTTTTTAATAAGCCTATTTAATAAGCCTATTAAATAAGCCTATTTATTGAGCCTATTTAATAATCCTATTTAATATGCCTATTTATTGAGCCTATTTAATAAGTCTATTTAATAAGCCTGTTTAATAAGCCTATTTAATAAATATTTAATGAGCCTATTTAATAAGTCTATTTAATAAGCCTATTTAATATGCCTATTTAATAAGTCTAAGTTGCTGAAATAAGCCTATTTAATCAGCCTATTTAATACGCCTATTTAATAAGTCTAAGTTGCTGAAATAAGCCTTTTTAATCAGCGTAAGTTGCTGAAATAAGCCTATTTAATAAGCCCAAGTTGCTGAAATAAGCCTACTTAATTAGGCTATTTAATAAGCCTAAGTTGCTGAAATAAGCCTATTTAATAAGCGTAAGTTGCTGAAATAAGGCTATTTAATAAGTCTAAGTTGCTGAAATAAGCCTATTTAATAAGCCTAAGTTGCTGAAATAAGCCTATTTAATAAGCCTATTTAATAAGCCTAAGTTGCTGAAATAAGCCTATTTAATAAGCCTATTTAATAGGCCTATTTAATAAGTCTAATTTGCTGAAATAAGCCTATTTAATAAGCCTATTTAATAGGCCTATTTAATAAGTCTAAGTTGCTGAAATAAGCCTATTTAATAAGCCTAAGGTGCTGAATGAGCCTAATTAATAAGCCTAAGTTGCTGAAATAAGCCTATTTAATAAGCCTAAGTTGCTGAATAAGCCTATTTAATAAGCCTAAGTTGCTGAATAAACCTATTTAATAAGTCTAAGTTGCTGAAATAAGCCTATTTAATAAGGCTATTTAATAAGCCTAAGTTGCTGAATAAGCCTATTTAATAAATCTAAGTTGCTGAAATAAGGCTATTTAATAAGCCTAAGTTGCTGAAATAAGGCTATTTAATAAGTTTAAGTTGCTGAAATAAGCCTATTTAATAAGCCTAAGTTGCTGAAATAAGCCTATTTAATAAGGCTATTTAATGAGCCTAAGTTGCTGAAATAAGCCTATTTAATAAGCCTAAGTTTCTGAACTAAGCCTATTTAAAAAGGTATATTTAATAAGTCTAAGTTGCTGAAATAAACCTGTTTAATAAGTATATTTAATAAGCATAAGTTGCTCAAATAAGCTTATTTAATAAGCCTAAGTTGCTGAAATAAGCCTATTTAATAAGGCTATTTAATAAGTCTAAGTTGCTGAAATAAACCTATTTAATAAGCCTAAGTTGCTAAAATAAGCCTATTTAATGAGGCTATTTAATAAGTCTACTTAATAAGCCTATTTAATAAGCCTATTTAATAAGCCTATTTAATAAGCCTATTTAATAAGTCTATTTAATAAGTCTATTTAATAAGCCTATTTAATAAGTATTTAATGAGCCTATTTAATAAGCCTATTTATTGAGCCTATTTAATAAGCCTATTTATTGAGCCTATTTAATAAGCCTATTTATTGAGCCTATTTAATAAGCCTATTTATTGAGCCTATTTAATAAGCCTATTTAATAAGTCTATTTAATAAGCCTATTTAATAAGCCTATTTAATAAGCCTATTTATTGAGCCTATTTAATAAGCCTATTTAATAAGCCTATTTATTGAGCCTATTTAATAAGTCTATTTAATAAGCCTATTTAATAAGCCTATTTAATAAGTATTTAATGAGCCTATTTAATAAGTCTATTTAATAAGCCTATTTAATAAGCTATTTAATGAGCCTAAGTTGCTGAAATAAGCCTATTTAATAAGCCTATTTAATAGGCCTATTTAATAAGTCTAAGTTGCTGAAATAAGCCTAAGTTTCTGAATGAGCCTATTTAATAAGCCTAAGTTGCTGAAATAAGCCTATTTAATAAGCCTAATTTGCTGAATAAGCCTATTTAATAAGCCTAAGTTGCTGAATAAACCTATATAATAAGTCTAAGTTGCTGAAATAAGCCTATTTAATAAGGCTATTTAATAAGCCTAAGTTGCTGAATAAGCCTATTTAATAAGGCTATTTAATGAGCCTAAGTTGCTGAAATAAGACTATTTAATAAGCCTAAGTTTCTGAACTAAGCCTATTTAAAAAGGTATAATTAATAAGTCTAAGTTGCTGAAATAAACCTATTTAAAAATGCTATTTAATAAGTCTAAGTTGCTGAAATAAACCTATTTAATAAGCCTAAGTTGCTAAAATAAGCCTATTTAATGAGGCTATTTAATAAGTCTATTTAATGAGCCTATTTAATAAGCCTATTTATTGAGCCTATTTAATAAGCCTATTTATTGAACCTATTTAATAAGCCTATTTATTGAGCCTATTTAATAAGCCTATTTATTGAGCCTATTTAATAAGTCTATTTAATAAGCCTATTTAATAAGCCTATTTAATAAGTATTTAATGAGCCTATTTAATAAGTCTATTTAATAAGCCTATTTAATAGGCCTATTTAATAAGTCTAAGTTGCTGAAATAAGCCTATTTATTAAGCCTATTTAATAGGCCTATTTAATAAGTCTAAATTGCTGAAATAAGCCTTTTTAATCAGCGTAAGTTGCTGAAATAGGCCTATTTAATAAGCGTAAGTTGCTGAAATAAGGCTATTTAATAAGTCTAAGTTGCTGAAATAAGCCTACTTAATTAGGCTATTTAATAAGCCTAAGTTGCTGAAATAAGCCTATTTAATAAGCGTAAGTTGCTGAAATAAGGCTATTTAATAAGTCTAAGTTGCTGAAATAAGCCTATTTAATAAGCCTAAATTGCTGAAATAAGCCTATTTAATAAGCCTATTTAATAAGCCTAACTTGCTGAAATAAGCCTATTTAATAAGCCTATTTAATAGGCCTATTTAATAAGTCTAAGTTGCTGAAATAAGCCTATTTAATAAGCCTATTTAATAGGCCTATTTCATAAGTCTAAGTTGCTGAAATAAGCCTATTTAATAAGCCTACGTTGCTGAATGAGCCTATTTAATAAGCCTAAGTTGCTGAAATATGCCTATTTAATAAGCCTAAGTTGCTGAATAAGCCTATTTAATAAGCCTAAGTTGCTGAAATAAGCCTATTTAATAAGTCTAAGTTGCTGAAACAAGGCTATTTAATAAGTTTAAGTTGCTGAAATAAGCCTATTTAATAAGCCTAAGTTGCTGAAATAAGCCTATTTAATAAGGCTACTTAATGAGCCTAAGTTGCTGAAATAAGCCTATTTAATAAGCATAAGTTTCTGAACTAAGCCTATTTAAAAAGGTATATTTAATAAGTCTAAGTCGTTGAAATAAACCTATTTAAAAATGCTATTTAATAAGCCTAAGTTGCTGAAATAAACCTGTTTAATTAGGCTATTTAATAAGCATAAGTTGCTGAAATAAGCTTATTTAATAAGCCTAAGTTGCTGAAATAAGCCTATTTAATAAGGCTATTTAATAAGTCTAAGTTGCTGAAATAAACCTATTTAATAAGCCTAAGTTGCTAAAATAAGCCTATTTAATGAGGCTATTTAATCAGTCTATTTAATAAGCCTATTTATTAAGCCTATTTAATAAGCCTATTTAATAAGCCTATTTAATACGCCTATTTAATAAACATATTTAATAAGTATTTAATGAGCCTATTTAATAAGTCTATTTAATAAGCCTTTTTAATAAGCCTATTTAATATGCCTATTTAATAAGCCTATTTAATAAGTCTATTTAATAAGTCTATTTAATAAGCCTATTTAATAAGTATTTAATGAGCCTATTTAATAAGCCTATTTATTGAGCCTATTTAATAAGCCTACTTATTGAGCCTATTTAATAAGCCTATTTATTGAGCCTATTTAATAAGCCTATTTATTGAGCCTATTTAATAAGCCTATGTAATAAGTCTATTTAATAAGCCTATTTAATAAGCCTCTTTAATACGCCTATTTATTGAGCCTATTTAATAAGCCTATTTAATAAGCCTATTTATTGAGCCTATTTAATAAGTCTATTTAATAAGCCTATTTAATAAGTATTTAATGAGCCTATTTAATAAGTTTATTTAATAAGCCTATTTAATAAAGCTATTTAATGAGCCTAAGTTGCTGAAATAAGCCTATTTAATAAGCCTATTTGATAGGCCTATTTAATAAGTCTAAGTTGCTGAAATAAGCCTATTTAATAAGCCTAAGTTTCTGAATGAGCCAATTTAATAAGCCTAAGTTGCTGAAATAAGCCTATTTAATAAGCCTAAGTTGCTGAATAAGCCTATTTAATAAGCCTAAGTTCCTGAATAAACCTATTTAATAAGACTAAGTTGCTGAATAAGCCTATTTAATAAGCCTAAGTTGCTGAAATAAGGCTATTTAATAAGTCTAAGTTGCTGAAATAAGCCTATTTAATAAGCCTAAGTTGCTAAAATAAGCCTATTTAATGAGGCTATTTAATAAGTTTATTTTATAAGCCTATTTATTAAGCCTATTTAATAAGCCTATTTAATACGCCTATTTAAGAAAACTATTTAATAAGTATTTAATGAGCCTATTTAATAAGTCTATTTAATAAGCCTTTTTAATAAGCTTATTTAATAAGCCTATTTAATAAGCCTATTTAATAAGTCTATTTAATAAGCCTATTTAATAAGTATTTAATGAGCCTATTTAATAAGCCTATTTATTGAGCCTATTTAATAATCCTATTTATTGAGCCTATTTAATAAGCCTATTTATTGAGCCTATTTAATAAGCCTATTTATTGAGCCTATTTAATAAGTCTATTTAATAAGCCTATTTAATAAGCCTATTTAATAAGCCTATCTATTGAGCCTATTTAATAAGCCTACTTAATAAGCCTATTTATTGAGCCTATTTAATAAGTCTATTTAATAAGCCTATTTAATAAGCCTATTTAATAAGTATTTAATGAGCCTATTTAATAAGTCTATTTAATAAGCTTATTTAATAGGCCTATTTAATAAGTCTAAGTTGCTGAAATAAGCCTATTTAATAAGCCTAAGTTTCTGAATGAGCCTATTTAATAAGCCTAAGTTGCTGAAATAAGCATATTTAATAAGCCTAAGTTGCTGAATAAGCCTATTTAATAAGCCTAAGTTGCTGAAATAAGCCTATTTAATAAGTCTAAGTTGCTGAAATGAGGCTATTTAATAAGCCTAAGTTGCTGAAATAAGCCTATTTAATAAGCCTAAGTTGCTGAAATAAGGCTATTTAATAAGTCTAAGTTCCTGAAATAAGCCTATTTAATAAGCCTAAGTTGCTGAAATAAGCCTATTTAATGAGTCTAAGTTGCTGAAATAAGGCTATTTAATAAGTCTAAGTTGCTGAAATAAGCCTTTTTAATCAGCGTAAGTTGCTGAAATAAGCCTATTTAATAAGCCCAAGTTGCTGAAATAAGCCTACTTAATTAGGCTATTTAATAAGCCTAAGTGGCTGAAATAAGCCTATTTAATAAGCGTAATTTGATGAAATAAGGCTATTTAATAAGTCTAAGTTGCTGAAATAAGCCTATTTAATAAGCCTAAGTTGCTGAAATAAGCCTATTTAATAAGCCTATTTACTAAGCCTAAGTTGCTGAAATAAGCCTATTTAATAAGCCTATTTAATAAGCCTATTTAATAGGCCTATTTAATAAGTCTAAGTTGCTGAAATAAGCCTATTTAATAAGCCTATTTAATAGGCCTATTTAATAAGTCTAAGTTGCTGAAATAAGCCTATTTAATAAGCCTAAGTTGCTAAATGAGCCTATTTAATAAGCCTAAGTTGCTGAATAAACCTATTTAATAAGTCTAAGTTGCTGAAATAAGCCGATTTAATAAGCCTAAGTTGCTGAAATAAGGCTATTTAATAAGTCTAAGTTCCTGAAATAAGCCTATTTAATAAGCACAAGTTGCTGAAATAAGCCTATTTAATGAGTCTAAGTTGCTGAAATAAGGCTATTTAATAAGTCTAAGTTGCTGAAATAAGCCTTTTTAATCAGCGTAAGTTGCTGAAATTAGCCTATTTAATAAGCCCAAGTTGCTGAAATAAGCCTACTTAATTAGGCTATTTAATAAGCCTAAGTTGCTGAAATAAGCCTATTTAATAAGCGTAATTTGCTGAAATAAGGCTATTTAATAAGTCTAAGTTGCTGAAATAAGCCTATTTAATAAGCCTAAGTTGCTGAAATAAGCCTATTTAATAAGCCTAATTACTAAGCCTAAGTTGCTGAAATAAGCCTATTTAATAAGCCTATTTAATAAGCCTATTTAATAGGCCTATTTAATAAGTCTAAGTTGCTGAAATAAGCCTATTTAATAAGCCTATTTAATAGGCCTATTTAATAAGTCGAAATTGCTGAAATAAGCCTATTTAATAAGCCTAAGTTGCTAAATGAGCCTATTTAATAAGCCTAAGTTGCTGAATAAACCTATTTAATAAGTCTAAGTTGCTGAAATAAGCCTATTTAATAAGGCTATTTAATAAGCCTAAGTTGCTGAAGAAGCCTATTTAATAAGTCTAAGTTGCTGAAATAAGGCTATTTAATAAGCCTAAGTTGCTGAAATAAGGCTATTTAATAAGTTTAAGTTGCTGAAATAAGCCTATTTAATAAGCCTAAGTTGCTGAAATAAGCCTATTTAATAAGGCTACTTATTGAGCCTAAGTTGCTGAAATAAGCCTATTTAATAAGCATAAGTTTCTGAACTAAGCCTATTTAAAAAGGTATATTTAATAAGTCTAAGTCGCTGAAATAAACCTATTTAAAAATGCTATTTAATAAGCCTAAGTTGCTGAAATAAACCTGTTTAATAAGGCAAATTAATAAGCATAAGTTGCTGCAATAAGCTTATTTAATAAGCCTAAGTTGCTGAAATAAGCCTATTTAATGAGTCTATTTATTAAGTCTATTTAATAAGCCTATTTATTAAGCCTATTTAATAAGCCTATTTAATAAGCCTATTTAATACGCCTATTTAATAAACATATTTAATAAGTATTTAATGAGCCTATTTAATAAGTCTATTTAATAAGCCTTTTTAATAAGCCTATTTAATATGCCTATTTAATAAGCCTATTTAATAAGTCTATTTAATAAGTCTATTTAATAAGCCTATTTAATAAGTATTTAATGAGCCTATTTAATAAGCCTATTTATTGAGCCTATTTAATAAGCCTACTTATTGAGCCTATTTAATAAGCCTATTTATTGAGCCTATTTAATAAGCCTATTTATTGAGCCTATTTAATAAGCCTATGTAATAAGTCTATTTAATAAGCCTATTTAATAAGCCTCTTTAATACGCCTATTTATTGAGCCTATTTAATAAGCCTATTTAATAAGCCTATTTATTGAGCCTATTTAATAAGTCTATTTAATAAGCCTATTTAATAAGTATTTAATGAGCCTATTTAATAAGTTTATTTAATAAGCCTATTTAATAAAGCTATTTAATGAGCCTAAGTTGCTGAAATAAGCCTATTTAATAAGCCTATTTGATAGGCCTATTTAATAAGTCTAAGTTGCTGAAATAAGCCTATTTAATAAGCCTAAGTTTCTGAATGAGCCAATTTAATAAGCCTAAGTTGCTGAAATAAGCCTATTTAATAAGCCTAAGTTGCTGAATAAGCCTATTTAATAAGCCTAAGTTCCTGAATAAACCTATTTAATAAGACTAAGTTGCTGAATAAGCCTATTTAATAAGCCTAAGTTGCTGAAATAAGGCTATTTAATAAGTCTAAGTTGCTGAAATAAGCCTATTTAATAAGCCTAAGTTGCTAAAATAAGCCTATTTAATGAGGCTATTTAATAAGTTTATTTTATAAGCCTATTTAATAAGCCTATTTAATAAGCCTATTTAATACGCCTATTTAAGAAAACTATTTAATAAGTATTTAATGAGCCTATTTAATAAGTCTATTTAATAAGCCTTTTTAATAAGCTTATTTAATAAGCCTATTTAATAAGCCTATTTAATAAGTCTATTTAATAAGCCTATTTAATAAGTATTTAATGAGCCTATTTAATAAGCCTATTTATTGAGCCTATTTAATAATCCTATTTATTGAGCCTATTTAATAAGCCTATTTATTGAGCCTATTTAATAAGCCTATTTATTGAGCCTATTTAATAAGTCTATTTAATAAGCCTATTTAATAAGCCTATTTAATAAGCCTATCTATTGAGCCTATTTAATAAGCCTACTTATTAAGCCTATTTATTGAGCCTATTTAATAAGTCTATTTAATAAGCCTATTTAATAAGCCTATTTAATAAGTATTTAATGAGCCTATTTAATAAGTCTATTTAATAAGCCTATTTAATAGGCCTATTTAATAAGTCTAAGTTGCTGAAATAAGCCTATTTAATAAGCCTAAGTTTCTGAATGAGCCTATTTAATAAGCCTACGTTGCTGAAATAAGCATATTTAATAAGCCTAAGTTGCTGAATAAGCCTATTTAATAAGCCTAAGTTGCTGAAATAAGCCTATTTAATAAGTCTAAGTTGCTGAAATGAGGCTATTTAATAAGCCTAAGTTGCTGAAATAAGCCTATTTAATAAGCCTAAGTTGCTGAAATAAGGCTATTTAA
This sequence comes from Petromyzon marinus, assembly GCF_048934315.1. Classification (NCBI taxonomy): domain Eukaryota; kingdom Metazoa; phylum Chordata; class Hyperoartia; order Petromyzontiformes; family Petromyzontidae; genus Petromyzon; species Petromyzon marinus. Next base: position 5,853,272 of record NW_027423002.1, read on the forward strand.
TAAGTCTAAGTTCCTGAAATAAGCCTATTTAATAAGCCTAAGTTGCTGAAATAAGCCTATTTAATGAGTCTAAGTTGCTGAAATAAGGCTATTTAATAAGTCTAAGTTGCTGAAATAAGCCTTTTTAATCAGCGTAAGTTGCTGAAATAAGCCTATTTAATAAGCCCAAGTTGCTGAAATAAGCCTACTTAATTAGGCTATTTAATAAGCCTAAGTTGCTGAAATAAGCCTATTTAATAAGCGTAATTTGATGAAATAAGGCTATTTAATAAGTCTAAGTTGCTGAAATAAGCCTATTTAATAAGCCTAAGTTGCTGAAATAAGCCTATTTAATAAGCCTATTTACTAAGCCTAAGTTGCTGAAATAAGCCTATTTAATAAGCCTATTTAATAAGCCTATTTAATAGGCCTATTTAATAAGTCTAAGTTGCTGAAATAAGCCTATTTAATAAGCCTATTTAATAGGCCTATTTAATAAGTCTAAGTTGCTGAAATAAGCCTATTTAATAAGCCTAAGTTGCTAAATGAGCCTATTTAATAAGCCTAAGTTGCTGAATAAACCTATTTAATAAGTCTAAGTTGCTGAAATAAGCCGATTTAATAAGCCTAAGTTGCTGAAATAAGGCTATTTAATAAGTCTAAGTTCCTGAAATAAGCCTATTTAATAAGCACAAGTTGCTGAAATAAGCCTATTTAATGAGTCTAAGTTGCTGAAATAAGGCTATTTAATAAGTCTAAGTTGCTGAAATAAGCCTTTTTAATCAGCGTAAGTTGCTGAAATTAGCCTATTTAATAAGCCCAAGTTGCTGAAATAAGCCTACTTAATTAGGCTATTTAATAAGCCTAAGTTGCTGAAATAAGCCTATTTAATAAGCGTAATTTGCTGAAATAAGGCTATTTAATAAGTCTAAGTTGCTGAAATAAGCCTATTTAATAAGCCTAAGTTGCTGAAATAAGCCTATTTAATAAGCCTAATTACTAAGCCTAAGTTGCTGAAATAAGCCTATTTAATAAGCCTATTTAATAAGCCTATTTAATAGGCCTATTTAATAAGTCTAAGTTGCTGAAATAAGCCTATTTAATAAGCCTATTTAATAGGCCTATTTAATAAGTCGAAATTGCTGAAATAAGCCTATTTAATAAGCCTAAGTTGCTAAATGAGCCTATTTAATAAGCCTAAGTTGCTGAATAAACCTATTTAATAAGTCTAAGTTGCTGAAATAAGCCTATTTAATAAGGCTATTTAATAAGCCTAAGTTGCTGAAGAAGCCTATTTAATAAGTCTAAGTTGCTGAAATAAGGCTATTTAATAAGCCTAAGTTGCTGAAATAAGGCTATTTAATAAGTTTAAGTTGCTGAAATAAGCCTATTTAATAAGCCTAAGTTGCTGAAATAAGCCTATTTAATAAGGCTACTTATTGAGCCTAAGTTGCTGAAATAAGCCTATTTAATAAGCATAAGTTTCTGAACTAAGCCTATTTAAAAAGGTATATTTAATAAGTCTAAGTCGCTGAAATAAACCTATTTAAAAATGCTATTTAATAAGCCTAAGTTGCTGAAATAAACCTGTTTAATAAGGCAAATTAATAAGCATAAGTTGCTGCAATAAGCTTATTTAATAAGCCTAAGTTGCTGAAATAAGCCTATTTAATGAGTCTATTTATTAAGTCTATTTAATAAGCCTATTTATTAAGCCTATTTAATAAGCCTATTTAATAAGCCTATTTAATACGCCTATTTAATAAACATATTTAATAAGTATTTAATGAGCCTATTTAATAAGTCTATTTAATAAGCCTTTTTAATAAGCCTATTTAATATGCCTATTTAATAAGCCTATTTAATAAGTCTATTTAATAAGTCTATTTAATAAGCCTATTTAATAAGTATTTAATGAGCCTATTTAATAAGCCTATTTATTGAGCCTATTTAATAAGCCTACTTATTGAGCCTATTTAATAAGCCTATTTATTGAGCCTATTTAATAAGCCTATTTATTGAGCCTATTTAATAAGCCTATGTAATAAGTCTATTTAATAAGCCTATTTAATAAGCCTCTTTAATACGCCTATTTATTGAGCCTATTTAATAAGCCTATTTAATAAGCCTATTTATTGAGCCTATTTAATAAGTCTATTTAATAAGCCTATTTAATAAGTATTTAATGAGCCTATTTAATAAGTTTATTTAATAAGCCTATTTAATAAAGCTATTTAATGAGCCTAAGTTGCTGAAATAAGCCTATTTAATAAGCCTATTTGATAGGCCTATTTAATAAGTCTAAGTTGCTGAAATAAGCCTATTTAATAAGCCTAAGTTTCTGAATGAGCCAATTTAATAAGCCTAAGTTGCTGAAATAAGCCTATTTAATAAGCCTAAGTTGCTGAATAAGCCTATTTAATAAGCCTAAGTTCCTGAATAAACCTATTTAATAAGACTAAGTTGCTGAATAAGCCTATTTAATAAGCCTAAGTTGCTGAAATAAGGCTATTTAATAAGTCTAAGTTGCTGAAATAAGCCTATTTAATAAGCCTAAGTTGCTAAAATAAGCCTATTTAATGAGGCTATTTAATAAGTTTATTTTATAAGCCTATTTAATAAGCCTATTTAATAAGCCTATTTAATACGCCTATTTAAGAAAACTATTTAATAAGTATTTAATGAGCCTATTTAATAAGTCTATTTAATAAGCCTTTTTAATAAGCTTATTTAATAAGCCTATTTAATAAGCCTATTTAATAAGTCTATTTAATAAGCCTATTTAATAAGTATTTAATGAGCCTATTTAATAAGCCTATTTATTGAGCCTATTTAATAATCCTATTTATTGAGCCTATTTAATAAGCCTATTTATTGAGCCTATTTAATAAGCCTATTTATTGAGCCTATTTAATAAGTCTATTTAATAAGCCTATTTAATAAGCCTATTTAATAAGCCTATCTATTGAGCCTATTTAATAAGCCTACTTATTAAGCCTATTTATTGAGCCTATTTAATAAGTCTATTTAATAAGCCTATTTAATAAGCCTATTTAATAAGTATTTAATGAGCCTATTTAATAAGTCTATTTAATAAGCCTATTTAATAGGCCTATTTAATAAGTCTAAGTTGCTGAAATAAGCCTATTTAATAAGCCTAAGTTTCTGAATGAGCCTATTTAATAAGCCTACGTTGCTGAAATAAGCATATTTAATAAGCCTAAGTTGCTGAATAAGCCTATTTAATAAGCCTAAGTTGCTGAAATAAGCCTATTTAATAAGTCTAAGTTGCTGAAATGAGGCTATTTAATAAGCCTAAGTTGCTGAAATAAGCCTATTTAATAAGCCTAAGTTGCTGAAATAAGGCTATTTAATAAGTCTAAGTTCCTGAAATAAGCCTATTTAATAAGCCTAAGTTGCTGAAATAAGCCTATTTAATGAGTCTAAGTTGCTGAAATAAGGCTATTTAATAAGTCTAAGTTGCTGAAATAAGCCTTTTTAATCAGCGTAAGTTGCTGAAATAAGCCTATTTAATAAGCCCAAGTTGCTGAAATAAGCCTACTTAATTAGGCTATTTAATAAGCCTAAGTTGCTGAAATAAGCCTATTTAATAAGCGTAATTTGATGAAATAAGGCTATTTAATAAGTCTAAGTTGCTGAAATAAGCCTATTTAATAAGCCTAAGTTGCTGAAATAAGCCTATTTAATAAGCCTATTTACTAAGCCTAAGTTGCTGAAATAAGCCTATTTAATAAGCCTATTTAATAAGCCTATTTAATAGGCCTATTTAATAAGTCTAAGTTGCTGAAATAAGCCTATTTAATAAGCCTATTTAATAGGCCTATTTAATAAGTCTAAGTTGCTGAAATAAGCCTATTTAATAAGCCTAAGTTGCTAAATGAGCCTATTTAATAAGCCTAAGTTGCTGAATAAACCTATTTAATAAGTCTAAGTTGCTGAAATAAGCCGATTTAATAAGCCTAAGTTGCTGAAATAAGGCTATTTAATAAGTCTAAGTTCCTGAAATAAGCCTATTTAATAAGCACAAGTTGCTGAAATAAGCCTATTTAATGAGTCTAAGTTGCTGAAATAAGGCTATTTAATAAGTCTAAGTTGCTGAAATAAGCCTTTTTAATCAGCGTAAGTTGCTGAAATTAGCCTATTTAATAAGCCCAAGTTGCTGAAATAAGCCTACTTAATTAGGCTATTTAATAAGCCTAAGTTGCTGAAATAAGCCTATTTAATAAGCGTAATTTGCTGAAATAAGGCTATTTAATAAGTCTAAGTTGCTGAAATAAGCCTATTTAATAAGCCTAAGTTGCTGAAATAAGCCTATTTAATAAGCCTAATTACTAAGCCTAAGTTGCTGAAATAAGCCTATTTAATAAGCCTATTTAATAAGCCTATTTAATAGGCCTATTTAATAAGTCTAAGTTGCTGAAATAAGCCTATTTAATAAGCCTATTTAATAGGCCTATTTAATAAGTCGAAATTGCTGAAATAAGCCTATTTAATAAGCCTAAGTTGCTAAATGAGCCTATTTAATAAGCCTAAGTTGCTGAATAAACCTATTTAATAAGTCTAAGTTGCTGAAATAAGCCTATTTAATAAGGCTATTTAATAAGCCTAAGTTGCTGAAGAAGCCTATTTAATAAGTCTAAGTTGCTGAAATAAGGCTATTTAATAAGCCTAAGTTGCTGAAATAAGGCTATTTAATAAGTTTAAGTTGCTGAAATAAGCCTATTTAATAAGCCTAAGTTGCTGAAATAAGCCTATTTAATAAGGCTACTTATTGAGCCTAAGTTGCTGAAATAAGCCTATTTAATAAGCATAAGTTTCTGAACTAAGCCTATTTAAAAAGGTATATTTAATAAGTCTAAGTCGCTGAAATAAACCTATTTAAAAATGCTATTTAATAAGCCTAAGTTGCTGAAATAAACCTGTTTAATAAGGCAAATTAATAAGCATAAGTTGCTGAAATAAGCTTATTTAATAAGCCTAAGTTGCTGAAATAAGCCTATTTAATGAGTCTATTTATTAAGTCTATTTAATAAGCCTATTTATTAAGCCTATTTAATAAGCCTATTTAATAAGCCTATTTAATACGCCTATTTAATAAACATATTTAATAAGTATTTAATGAGCCTATTTAATAAGTCTATTTAATAAGCCTTTTTAATAAGCCTATTTAATAAGCCTATTTAATAAGCCTATTTAATAAGTCTATTTAATAAGTCTATTTAATAAGCCTATTTAATAAGTATTTAATGAGCCTATTTAATAAGCCTATTTATTGAGCCTATTTAATAAGCCTATTTATTGAGATAATTTAATAAGCCTATTTATTGAGCCTATTTAATAAGCCTATTTATTGAGCCTATTTAATAAGCCTATTTAATAAGTCTATTTAATAAGCCTATTTAATAAGCCTATTTAATACGCCTATTTATTGAGCCTATTTAATAAGCCTATTTAATAAGCCTATTTATTGAGCCTATTTAATAAGTCTATTTAATAAGCCTATTTAATAAGTATTTAATTAGCCTATTTAATAAGTCTATTTAATAAGCCTATTTAATAAGGCTATTTAATGAGCCTAAGTTGCTGAAATAAGCCTATTTAATAAGCCTATTTGATAGGCCTATTTAATAAGTCTAAGTTGCTGAAATAAGCATATTTAATAAGCCTTTTTAATAGGCCTATTTAATAAGCCTAAGTTGCTGAAATAAGCCAATTTAATAAGCGTAAGTTGCTGAAATAAGGCTATTTAATAAGTCTAAGTTGCTGAAATAAGCCTATTTAATAAGCCTAAGTTGCTGAAATAATCCTATTTAATAAGCCTATTTAATAAGCCTAACTTGCTTAAAGAAGCCTATTTAATAAGCCTATTTAATATGCCTATTTCATAAGTCTAAGTTGCTGAAATAAGCCTATTTAATAAGCCTAAGTTGATGAATGAGCCTTTTTAATAAGCCTAAGTTGCTGAAATAAGCCTATTTAATAAGCCTAAGTTGATGAATGAGCCTTTTTAATAAGCCTAAGTTGCTGAAATAAGCCTATTTAATAAGCCTAAGTTGCTAAATAAGCCTATTTAATAAGCCTAAGTTGCTGAATAAACCTATTTAATAAGTCTAAGTTGCTGAAATAAGCCTATTTAATAAGGCTATTTAATAAGCCTAAGTTGCTGAAGAAGCCTATTTAATAAGTCTAAGTTGCTGAAATAAGGCTATTTAATAAGCCTAAGTTGCTGAAATAAGGGTATTTAATAAGTTTAAGTTGCTGAAATAAGCCTATTTAATAAGGCTAAGTTGCTGAAATAAGCCTATTTAATAAGGCTACTTAATGAGCCTAAGTTGCTGAAATAAGCCTATTTAATAAGCATAAGTTTCTGAACTAAGCCTATTTAAAAAGGTATATTTAATAAGTCTAAGTCGCTGAAATAAACCTATTTAAAAATGCTATTTAATAAGCCTAAGTTGCTGAAATAAACCTGTTAAATTAGGCTATTTAATAAGCATAAGTTGCTGAAATAAGCTTATTTAATAAGCCTAAGTTGCTGAAATAAGCCTATTTAATAAGGCTATTTAATAAGTCTAAGTTGCTGAAATAAACCTATTTAATAAGCCTAAGTTGCTCAAATAAGCCTATTTAATGAGGCTATTTAATAAGTCTATTTAATAAGCCTATTTATTAAGCCTATTTAATAAGCCTATTTAATAATCCTATTTAATACGCCTATTTAATAAACATATTTAATAAGTATTTAATGAGCCTATTTAATAAGTCTATTTAATAAGCCTTTTTAATAAGCCTATTTAATAAGCCTATTTAATAAGCCTATTTAATAAGTCTATTTAATAAGTCTATTTAATAAGCCTATTTAATAAGTATTTAATGAGCCTATTTAATAAGCCTATTTATTGAGCCTATTTAATAAGCCTATTTATTGAGCCTATTTAATAAGCCTATTTATTGAGCCTATTTAATAAGCCTATTTATTGAGCCTATTTAATAAGCCTATTTAATAAGCCTATTTAATACGCCTATTTATTGAGCCTATTTAATAAGCCTATTTAATAAGCCTATTTATTGAGCCAATTTAATAAGTCTATTTAATAAGCCTATTTAATAAGTATTTAATGAGCCTATTTAATAAGTCTATTTAATAAGCCTATTTAATAAAGCTATTTAATGAGCCTAAGTTGCTGAAATAAGCCTATTTAATAAGCCTATTTGATAGGCCTATTTAATAAGTCTAAGTTGCTGAAATAAGCCTATTTAATAAGCCTAAGTTTCTGAATGAGCCTATTTAATAAGCCTAAGTTGCTGAAATAAGCCTATTTAATAAGCCTAAGTTGCTGAATAAGCCTATTTAATAAGCCTAAGTTGCTGAATGAACCTATTTAATAAGACTAAGTTACTGAATAAGCCTATTTAATAAGCCTAAGTTGCTGAAATAAGGCTATTTAATAAGTCTAAGTTGCTGAAATAAGCCTATTTAATAAGCCTAAGTTGCTAAAATAAGCCTATTTAATGAGGCTATTTAATAAGTCTATTTTATAAGCCTATTTAATAAGCCTATTTAATAAGCCTATTTAATATGCCTATTTAAGAAAACTATTTAATAAGTATTTAATGAGCCTATTTAATAAGTCTATTTAATAAGCCTTTTTAATAAGCTTATTTAATAAGCCTATTTAATAAGCCTATTTAATAAGTCTATTTAATAAGCCTATTTAATAAGTATTTAATGAGCCTATTTAATGAGCCTTTTTATTGAGCCTATTTAATAAGCCTATTTATTGAGCCTATTTAATAAGCCTATTTATTGAGCCTATTTAATAAGCCTATTTATTGAGCCTATTTAATAAGTCTATTTAATAAGCCTATTTAATAAGCCTATTTAATAAGCCTATCTATTGAGCCTATTTAATAAACCTATGTAATAAGCCTATTTATTGAGCCTATTTAATAAGTCTATTTAATAAGCCTATTTAATAAGCCTATTTAATAAGTATTTAATGAGCCTATTTAATAAGTCTATTTAATAAGCCTATTTAATAGGCCTATTTAATAAGTCTAAGTTGCTGAAATAAGCCTATTTAATAAGCCCAAGTTGCTGAAATAGGCCTATTTAATAAGCCCAAGTTGCTGAAATAAGCCTACTTAATTAGGCTATTTAATAAGCCTAAGTTGCTGAAATAAGCCTATTTAATAAGCGTAAGTTGCTGAAATAAGGCTATTTAATAAGTATAAGTTGCTGAAATAAGCCTATTTAATAAGCCTAAGTTGCTGAAATAAGCCTATTTAATAAGCCTATTTAATAAGCCTAACTTGCTGAAATAAGCCTATTTAATAAGCCTATTTAATAGGCCTATTTCATAAGTCTAAGTTGCTGAAATAAGCCTATTTAATAGGCCTAAGTTGCTGAATGAGCCTATTTAATAAGCCTAAGTTGCTGAAATAAGCCTATTTAATAAGCCTAAGTTGCTGAATAAGCCTATTTAATAAGCCTAAGTTGCTGAATAAACCTATTTAATAAGTCTAAGTTGCTGAAATAAGCCTATTTAATAAGCCTATTTAATAAGCCTAAGTTGCTGAAGAAGCCTATTTAATAAGTCTAAGTTGCTGAAACAAGGCTATTTAATAAGCCTAAGTTGCTGAAATAAGGCTATTTAATAAGTTTAAGTTGCTGAAATAAGCATATTTAATAAGCCTAAGTTGCTGAAATAAGCCTATTTAATAAGGCTACTTAATGAGCCTAAGTTGCTGAAATAAGCCTATTTAATAAGCATAAGTTTCTGAACTAAGCCTATTTTAAAAGGTATATTTAATAAGTCTAAGTCGCTGAAATAAACCTATTTAAAAATGCTATTTAATAATAGGAGTGAATTATCTTACATTTCGGAATCGCTAAAGCAGTTACACTTAGATATAAGCAATAGTGTATCTATGCATTATTGGAATATAATCGATAACATAACACAACAATCGGCTGATAATGTGTTTAAACTAACAAAAACTAACCAAATTAATACATTTTCTAGACTACATAATAAACAAATCCCTACTGAAAACCAAAAATGTAAAAACAAAACTGTACTGAACTTGACCAACACTGTATTAACCGGTGACATGGTCTCTATCCTTTCTAAAGGCCTTAACTTTGCCGTTACCCCACGCACAATTCCAGTGGATGAGATAATTGCTGAGGTAGAATCAGCAGTTAGACTCCTTCCACATAATGAGGCAGAGATGACTAGACATGAGGTTGCTAAAATAATTGAGAATAGCAAAGTTCCAAAAGTAAATATTAGCTCTAACGAGGCAAAAGCCTTAAGAGAGCTGCGTGTAAATAAGGATATCCAAATCCTAGCAGCTGATAAAGGCCGCACTACTGTAGTGATGTCACGAGCCGATTATGATAATAAAATTAGAAATTTACTAGAGGAAAGTACCTACATTAAAATTAAACGAGATCCAACTAATACTTTAGAACGTAAGACCACTGCAATAATTGCAAATTCATTAATCCCTAAAAATGAGCAATACCTAATTAAGCCAAGGGCCTCAAAACCACCTAGACTCTATGGGCTACCAAATATTCATAAAATCGGCATCCCATTACGACCCATAGTCAGTACAATTGGCTCTGCCACATATCAATTAGCAAAATATATAACCAAACAAATACAGCCCTACATCGGTAAGACATCTTCATTCATAAAAAATTCAGAACATCTTGTGAATGTGATTAAAGATATTAAACTTACTCCTGATGATATTCTGGTAAGTTTTGATGTGATTTCTCTATTCACTAAGGTTCCAGTGGACGAATTGCTTAAATTACTTGATACACTAGTAAAGAATACCGGTTTACAAAAAGATATTCCGAAACTTGCTGGCCATTGTTTAAATAACACTTACTTCTTATGGAGAGGGGATTTCTTTAAACAAAAGGAAGGAGCAGCAATGGGTTCTCCTTTATCCCCTGCTATAGCAAATTTGTACATGGAAAACTTTGAAATAAGAGCACTTGCCTCGAGCACATTAAAACCATCCTTTTGGTTTAGGTATGTGGATGACACTTTGGTTGTCTGGCCACATGGTAAAGATACACTTAATGATTTTCTAAATCATCTCAATGCACAAAACCCGGCCATCCAGTTCACCATGGAAATGGAGGTGAATAACACACTCCCATTCCTAGATATTTTGCTTGGACATGGCCTAAACGGTAAAATAACACACAGCGTTTACAGAAAGCAAACGCACACTGATGGCTATCTGAATGCAGAATCACATCATCATCCAGCTCAAAAATCCTCTCTTATCAAGACGCTCGTACATCGGGCGAAAACAGTGTCAGATGGTGAGAGTCTAGTGAGAGAGATTAAACACATTAAAGACGCACTACGACAGAATGGCTACAATAATGCTCAAATTAACAGAGCACTGAATGCCAAATCACGATCGCAAAGCAATACTACTGAAAGCGACCAGATTGTTAAAACAATAAAAATTCCATATATCTCAGGAGTAACTGACAAATTAGCCTGCGTTTTGCAAAAGCAAAACATTACAGTAAGATTTGGTACAGTACACAAAATTCAAAAACTAGTATCTTGCACTAAAGACGCATTACCTAAACTATCAACAGAAGGTGTATATCGGATTAATTGTTCATGTGGCAGCTGCTACATTGGGCAGACGGGACGTAACATCAGCGTAAGACTAAAAGAACATCAGAGAAATATTAAATTATCTCAAACACAACTGTCGGCAGTGGCAGAACATGCTTGTCAACAAGGACACTCAATTGATTTTGACAATGTTGCAGTGGTGTGTAAAACTAATTATTACTGGCAAAGACTCATTAGAGAATCCATTGAAATTAAGAGGAACAAGAATAACTTTAATTGCTCTGACAGCTACCGGCTTAGTGCGGCCTGGAAGCGTATTATTAAATAATACACATTACATTTTGATTTAAAGAATTACTAATCTACAACTCATTACTAATCATAACCAATGACTGATTACTAATCGATTATATAATTACATTACCCCCCCCCCCCTCCGCCTCTAATCACTGCACCTGATGAGTTAAGTGATGACGTCACCCTGCTGCTCTATATAAAACCGGGAGCAAGCGAGGGCTTTACCATTCTGGCGAATTGCCCGATGATGCTGGAAGTATTTACCAGCGAAACGTCGTACTCAAACTGTAAATGTGGATTGGCTCTTCAACACACCGGTGGGCTGAGGTGGTGAATTGTTTGTCTTTTGTCGGCGTGACACTTTTTTTGCTGATTGGCCGTGTCGGGTGGTGGAGAGTTGCGACACATTTGTAGATGGGCGCGATCTAACCCAGGGACCTTTATTATGAATGGTATTGGTCGCGAAAGCCTACGTGTTAAACTGGCTATTTAATAAGCCTAAGTTGCTGAAATAAACCTGTTTAATTAGGCTATTTAATAAGCATAAGTTGCTGAAATAAGCTTATTTAATAAGCCTAAGTTGCTGAAATAAGCCTATTTAATAAGGCTATTTAATAAGTCTAAGTTGCTGAAATAAACCTATTTAATAAGCCTAAGTTGCTAAAATAAGCCTATTTAATGAGGCTATTTAATAAGTCTATTTAATAAGCCTATTTATTAAGCCTATTTAATAAGCCTATTTAATACGCCTATTTAATAAACATATTTAATAAGTATTTAATGAGCCTATTTAATAAGTCTATTTAATAAGCCTTTTTAATAAGCCTATTTAATAAGCCTATTTAATGAGCCTATTTAATAAGTCTATTTAATAAGTCTATTTAATAAGCCTATTTAATAAGTATTTAATGTGCCTATTTAATAAGCCTATTTATTGAGCCTATTTAATAAGCCTATTTATTGAGCCTATTTAATAAGCCTATTTATTGAGCCTATTTAATAAGCCTATTTATTGAGCCTATTTAATAAGCCTATTTAATAAGTCTATTTAATAAGCCTATTTAATAAGCCTATTTAATAAGCCTATTTATTGAGCCTATTTAATAAGCCTATTTAATAAGCCTATTTATTGAGCCTATTTAATAAGTCTATTTAATAAGCCTATTTAATAAGTATTTAATGAGCCTATTTAATAAGTCTATTTAATAAGCCTATTTAATAAAGCTATTTAATGAGCCTAAGTTGCTGAAATAAGCCTATTTAATAAGCCTATTTGATAGGCCTATTTAATAAGTCTAAGTTGCTGAAATAAGCCTATTTAATAAGCCTAAGTTTCTGAATGAGCCTATTTAATAAGCCTAAGTTGCTGAAATAAGCCTATTTAATAAGCCTAAGTTGCTGAATAAGCCTATTTAATAAGCCTAGGTTGCTGAATAAACCTATTTCATAAGACTAAGTTGCTGAATAAGCCTATTTAATAAGCCTAAGTTGCTGAAATAAGGCTATTTAATAAGTCTAAGTTGCTGAAATAAGCCTATTTAATAAGCCTAAGTTGCTAAAATAAGCCTATTTAATGAGGTTATTTAATAAGTCTATTTTATAAGCCTATTTAATAAGCCTATTTAATAAACCTATTTAATAAGCCTATTTAATAAGTCTATTTAATAAGCCTATTTAATAAGTATTTAATGAGCCTATTTAATAAGCCTATTTATTGAGCCTATTTAATAAGCCTATTTATTGAGCCTATTTAATAAGCCTATTTATTGAGCCTATTTAATAAGCCTATTTATTGAGCCTATTTAATAAGCCTATGTAATAAGCCTATTTATTGAGCCTATTTAATAAGTCTATTTAATAAGCCTATTTAATAAGCCTATTTAATAAGTATTTAATGAGCCTATTTAATAAGTCTATTTAATAAGCCTATTTAATAGGCCTATTTAATAAGTCTAAGTTGCTGAAATAAGCCTATTTAATAAGCCCAAGTTGCTGAAATAGGCCTATTTAATAAGCCCAAGTTGTTGAAATAAGCCTACTTAATTAGGCTATTTAATAAGCCTAAGTTGCTGAAATAAGCCTATTTAATAAGCGTAAGTTGCTGAAATAAGGCTATTTAATAAGTCTAAGTTGCTGAAATAAGCCTATTTAATAAGCCTAAGTTGCTGAAATAAGCCTATTTAATAAGCCTATTTAATAAGCCTAACTTGCTGAAATAAGCCTATTTAATAAGCCTATTTAATAGGCCTATTTAATAAGTCTAAGTTGCTGAAATAAGCCTATTTAATAAGCCTATTTAATAGGCCTATTTCATAAGTCTAAGTTGCTGAAATAAGCCTATTTAAAAAGCCTAAGTTGCTGAATGAGCCTATTTAATAAGCCTAAGTTGCTGAAATAAGCCTATTTAATAAGCCTAAGTTGCTGAATAAGCCTATTTAATAAGCCTAAGTTGCTGAATAAACCTATTTAATAAGTCTAAGTTGCTGAAATAAGCCTATTTAATAAGGCTATTTAATAAGCCTAAGTTGCTGAAGAAGCCTATTTAATAAGTCTAAGTTGCTGAAACAAGGCTATTTAATAAGCCTAAGTTGCTGAAATAAGGCTATTTAATAAGTTTAAGTTGCTGAAATAAGCCTATTTAATAAGCCTAAGTTGCTGAAATAAGACTATTTAATAAGGCTGCTTAATGAGCCTAAGTTGCTGAAATAAGCCTATTTAATAAGCATAAGTTTCTGAACTAAGCCTATTTAAAAAGGTATATTTAATAAGTCTAAGTCGCTGAAATAAACCTATTTAAAAATGCTATTTAATAAGCCTAAGTTGCTGAAATAAACCTGTTTAATTAGGCTATTTAATAAGCATAAGTTGCTGAAATAAGCTTATTTAATAAGCCTAAGTTGCTGAATGAGCCTATTTAATAAGCCTAAGTTGCTGAAATAAGCCTATTTAATAAGCCTAAGTTGCTGAATAAGCCTATTTAATAAGTCTAAGTTGCTGAAACAAGGCTATTTAATAAGCCTAAGTTGCTGAAATAAGGCTATTTAATAAGTTTAAGTTGCTTAAATAAGCCTATTTAATAAGCCTAAGTTGCTGAAATAAGCCTATTTAATAAGGCTACTTAATGAGCCTAAGTTGCTGAAATAAGCCTATTTAATAAGCATAAGTTTCTGAACTAAGCCTATTTAAAAAGGTATATTTAATAAGTATAAGTCGCTGAAATAAACCTATTTAAAAATGCTATTTAATAAGCCTAAGTTGCTGAAATAAACCTGTTTAATTAGGCTATTTACAAAAGCATAAGTTGCTGAAATAAGCTTATTTAATAAGCCTAAGTTGCTGAAATAAGCCTATTTAATAAGGCTATTTAATAAGTCTAAGTTGCTGAAATAAACCTATTTAATAAGCCTAAGTTGCTAAAATAAGCCTATTTAATGAGGCTATTTAATAAGTCTATTTAATAAGCCTATTTATTAAGCCTATTTAATAAGCCTATTTAATAAGCCTATTTAATACGCCTATTTAATAAACATATTTAATAAGTATTTAATGAGCCTATTTAATAAGTCTATTTAATAAGCCTTTTTAATAAGCCTATTTAATAAGCCTATTTAATTAAGCCTATTTAATAAGTCTATTTAATAAGTCTATTTAATAAGCCTATTTAATAAGTATTTAATGAGCCTATTTAATAAGCCTATTTATTGAGCCTATTTAATAAGCCTATTTATTGAGCCTATTTAATAAGCCTATTTAATATGTCTATTTAATAAGCCTATTTAATAAGCCTATTTAATAAGCCTATTTATTGAGCCCATTTAATAAGCCTATTTAATAAGCCTATTTATTGAGCCTATTTAATAAGTCTATTTAATAAGCCTATTTAATAAGTATTTAATGAGCCTATTTAATAAGTCTATTTAATAAGCCTATTTAATAAAGCTATTTAATGAGCCTAAGTTGCTGAAATAAGCCTATTTAATAAGCCTATTTGATAGGCCTATTTAATAAGTCTAAGTTGCTGAAATAAGCCTATTTAATAAGCCTAAGTTGCTGAATAAGCCTATTTAATAAGCCTAAGTTGCTGAATAAACCTATTTAATAAGACTAAGTTGCTGAATAAGCCTATTTAATAAGCCTAAGTTGCTGAAATAAGGCTATTTAATAAGTCTAAGTTGCTGAAATAAGCCTATTTAATAAGCCTAAGTTGCTAAAATAAGCCTATTTAATGAGGTTATTTAATAAGTCTATTTTATAAGCCTATTTAATAAGCCTATTTAATAAGCCTATTTAATACGCCTATTTAAGAAAACTATTTAATAAGTATTTAATGAGCCTATTTAATAAGTCTATTTAATAAGCCTTTTTAATAAGCTTTTTTAATAAGCCTATTTAATAAGCCTATTTAATAAGTCTATTTAATAAGCCTATTTAATAAGTATTTAATGAGCCTATTTAATAAGCCTATTTATTGAGCCTATTTAATAAGCCTATTTATTGAGCCTATTTAATAAGCCTATTTATTGAGCCTATTTAATAAGCCTATTTATTGAGCCTATTTAATAAGTCTATTTAATAAGCCTATTTAATAAGCCTATTTAATAAGCCTATCTATTGAGCCTATTTAATAAGCCTATTTAATAAGCCTATTTATTGAGCCTATTTAATAAGTCTATTTAATAAGCCTATTTAATAAGCCTATTTAATAAGTATTTAATGAGCCTATTTAATAAGTCTATTTAATAAGCCTATTTAATAGGCCTATTTAATAAGTCTAAGTTGCTGAAATAAGCCTATTTAATAAGCCTAAGTTGCTGAATAATCCTATTTAATAAGCCTAAGTTGCTGAAATAAGCCTATTTAATAAGCCTAAGTTGCTGAAATAAGGCAATTTAATAAGTCTAAGTTCCTGAAATAAGCCTATTTAATAAGCCTAAGTTGCTGAAATAAGTATATTTAATAAGCATAAGTTGCTGAAAAAAGCCTATTTAATGAGTCTAAGTTGCTGAAATAAGGCTATTTAATAAGTCTAAGTTGCTGAAATAAGCTTTTTTAATCAGCATAAGATGCTGAAATAAGCCTATTTAATAAGCCCAAGTTGCTGAAATAAGCATACTTAATTAGGCTATTTAATAAGCCTAAGTTGCTGAAATAAGCCTATTTAATAAGCGTAAGTTGCTGAAATAAGGCTATTTAATAAGTCTAAGTTGCTGAAATAAGCCTATTTAATAAGCCTAAGTTGCTGAAATAAGCCTATTTAATAAGCCTATTTACTAAGCCTAAGTTGCTGAAATAAGCCTATTTAATAAGCCTATTTAATAAGCCTATTTAATATGCCTATTTAATAAGTCTAAGTTGCTGAAATAAGCCTATTTAATAAGCCTATTTAATAGGCCTATTTAATAAGTCTAAGTTGCTGAAATAAGCCTATTTAATAAGCCTAAGTTGCTGAATGAGCCTATTTAATAAGCCTAAGTTGCTGAATAAACCTATTTAATAAGTCTAAGTTGCTGAAATAAGCCTATTTAATAAGGCTATTTAATAAGCCTAAGTTGCTGAAGAAGCCTATTTAATAAGTTTAAGTTGCTGAAATAAGGCTATTTAATAAGCCTAAGTTGCTGAAATAAGGCTATTTAATAAGTTTAAGTTGCTGAAATAAGCCTATTTAATAAGCCTAAGTTGCTGAAATAAGCCTATTTAATAAGGCTACTTAATGAGCCTAAGTTGCTGAAATAAGCCTATTTAATAAGCATAAGTTTCTGAACTAAGCCTATTTAAAAAGGTATATTTAATAAGTCTAAGTCGCTGAAATAAACCTATTTAAAAATGCTATTTAATAAGCCTAAGTTGCTGAAATAAACCTGTATAATAAGGCAAATTAATAAGCATAAGTTGCTGAAATAAGCTTATTTAATAAGCCTAAGTTGCTGAAATAAGCCTATTTAATAAGGCTATTTAATAAGTCTAAGTTGCTGAAATAAACCTATTTAATAAGCCTAAGTTGCTAAAATAAGCCTATTTAATGAGGCTATTTAATAAGTCTATTTAATAAGCCTATTTATTAAGCCTATTTAATAAGCCTATTTAATAAGTATTTAATGAGCCTATTTAATAAGTCTATTTAATAAGCCTTTTTAATAAGCCTATTTAATAAGCCTATTTAATAAGCCTATTTAATAAGTCTATTTAATAAGTCTATTTAATAAGCCTATTTAATAAGCCTATTTAATACGCCTATTTATTGAGCCTATTTAATAAGCCTATTTAATAAGCCTATTTATTGAGCCAATTTAATGAGTCTATTTAATAAGCCTATTTAATAAGTATTTAATGAGCCCATTTAATAAGTCTATTTAATAAGCCTATTTAATAAGGCTATTTAATGAGCCTAAGTTGCTGAAATAAGCCTATTTAATAAGCCTATTTGATAGGCCTATTTAATAAGTCTAAGTTGCTGAAATAAGCCTATTAAATAAGCCTATTTAATAGGCCTATTTAATAAGTCTAAGTTGCTGAAATAAGCCTTTTAAATCAGCGTAAGTTGCTGAAATAGGCATATTTAATAAGCCCAAGTTGCTGAAATAAGCCTACTTAATTAGGCTATTTAATAAGCCTAAATTGCTGAAATAAGCCTATTTAATAAGCGTAAGTTGCTGAAATAAGGCTATTTAATAAGTCTAAGTTGCTGAAATAAGCCTATTTAATAAGCCTAAGTTGCTGAAATAAGCCTATTTAATAAGCCTATTTAATAAGCCTAACTTGCTGAAATAAGCCTATTTAATATGCCTATTTAATAGGCCTATTTAATAAGTCTAAGTTGCTGAAATAAGCCTATTTAATAAGCCTATTTAATAGGCCTATTTCATAAGTCTAAGTTGCTGAAATAAGCCTATTTAATAAGCCTAAGTTGCTGAATGAGCCTATTTAATAAGCCTAAGTTGCTGAAATAAGCCTATTTAATAAGCCTAAGTTGCTGAATAAGCCTATTTAATAAGCCTAAGTTGCTGAATAAACCTATTTAATAAGTCTAAGTTGCTGAAATAAGCCTATTTAATAAGGCTATTTAATAAGCCTAAGTTGCTGAAGAAGCCTATTTAATAAGTCTAAGTTGCTGAAACAGGCTACTTAATAAGCCTAAGTTGCTGAAATAAGGCTATTTAATAAGTTTAAGTTGCTGAAATAAGCCTATTTAATAAGCCTAAGTTGCTGAAATAAGCCTATTTAATAAGGCTACTTAATGAGCCTAAGTTGCTGAAATAAGCCTATTTAATAAGCATAAGTTTCTGAACTAAGCCTATTTAAAAAGGTATATTTAATAAGTCTAAGTCGCTGAAATAAACCTATTTAAAAATGCTATTTAATAAGCCTAAGTTGCTGAAATAAACCTGTTTAATTAGGCTATTTAATAAGCATAAGTTGCTGAAATAAGCTTATTTAATAAGCCTAAGTTGCTGAAATAAGCCTATTTAATAAGGATATTTAATAAGTCTAAGTTGCTGAAATAAACCTATTTAATAAGCCTAAGTTGCTAAAATAAGCCTATTTAATGAGGCTATTTAATAAGTCTATTTAATAAGCCTATTTATTAAGCCTATTTAATAAGCCTATTTAATAAGCCTATTTAATACGCCTATTTAATAAACATATTTAATAAGTATTTAATGAGCCTATTTAATAAGCCTATTTAATAAGCCTTTTTAATAAGCCTATTTAATAAGCCTATTTAATAAGCCTAAGTTGCTGAAATAAGCCTATTTAATAAGGCTACTTAATGAGCCTAAGTTGCTGAAATAAGCCTATTTAATAAGCATAAGTTTCTGAACTAAGCCTATTTAAAAAGGTATATTTAATAAGTCTAAGTCGCTGAAATAAACCTATTTAAAAATGCTATTTAATAAGCCTAAGTTGCTGAAATAAACCTGTTTAATTAGGCTATTTAATAAGCATAAGTTGCTGAAATAAGCTTATTTAATAAGCCTAAGTTGCTGAAATAAGCCTATTTAATAAGGATATTTAATAAGTCTAAGTTGCTGAAATAAACCTATTTAATAAGCCTAAGTTGCTAAAATAAGCCTATTTAATGAGGCTATTTAATAAGTCTATTTAATAAGCCTATTTATTAAGCCTATTTAATAAGCCTATTTAATAAGCCTATTTAATAAACATATTTAATAAGTATTTAATGAGCCTATTTAATAAGCCTATTTAATAAGCCTTTTTAATAAGCCTATTTAATAAGCCTATTTAATAAGCCTATTTAATAAGTCTATTTAATAAGTCTATTTAATAAGCCTATTTAATAAGTATTTAATGAGCCTATTTAATAAGCCTATTTATTGAGCCTATTTAATAAGCCTATTTATTGAGCCTATTTAATAAGCCTATTTATTGAGCCTATTTAATAAGCCTATTTATTGAGCCTATTTAATAAGCCTATTTATTGAGCCTATTTAATAAGCCTATTTAATAAGTCTATTTAATAAGCCCATTTAATAAGCCTATTTAATACGCCTATTTATTGAGCCTTTTTAATAAGCCTATTTAATAAGCCTATTTATTGAGCCTATTTAATAAGTCTATTTAATAAGCCTATTTAATAAGTATTTAATGAGCCTATTTAATAAGTCTATTTAATAAGCCTATTTAATAAAGCTATTTAATGAGCCTAAGTTGCTGAAATAAGCCTATTTAATAAGCCTATTTGATAGGCCTATTTAATAAGTCTAAGTTGCTGAAATAAGCCTATTTAATAAGCCTAAGTTGCTGAAAAAAGCCTATTTAATAAGCCTAAGTTGCTGAATAAGCCTATTTAATAAGCCTAAGTTGCTGAATAAACCTATTTAATAAGACTAAGTTGCTGAATAAGCCTATTTAATAAGCCTAAGTTGCTGAAATAAGGCTATTTAATAAGTCTAAGTTGCTGAAATAAGCCTATTTAATAAGCCTAAGTTGCTAAAATAAGCCTATTTAATGAGGCTATTTAATAAGTCTATTTTATAAACCTATTTAATAAGCCTATTTAATACGCCTATTTAAGAAAACTATTTAATAAGTATTTAATGAGCCTATTTAATAAGTCTATTTAATAAGCCTTTTTAATAAGCTTATTTAATAAGCCTATTTAATAAGCCTATTTATTGAGCCTATTTAATAAGTCTATTCAATAAGCCTATTTAATAAGCCTATTTAATAAGCCTATCTATTGAGCCTATTTAATAAGCCTATTTAATAAGCCTATTTATTGAGCCTATTTAATAAGTCTATTTAATAAGCCTATTTAATAAGCCTATTTAATAAGTATTTAATGAGCCTATTTAATAAGTCTATTTAATAAGCCTATTTAATAGGCCTATTTAATAAGTCTAAGTTGCTGAAATAGGCCTATTTAATAAGCCCAAGTTGCTGAAATAAGCCTACTTAATTAGGCTATTTAATAAGCCTATGTTGTTGAAATAAGCCTATTTAATAAGAGTAAGTTGCTGAAATAAGGCTATTTAATAAGTCTAAGTTGCTGAAATAAGCCTATTTAATAAGCCTAAGTTGCTGAAATAGGCCTATTTAATAAGCCTATTTAATAAGCCTAACTTGCTGAAATAAGCCTATTTAATAAGCCTATTTAATAGGCCTATTTAATAAGTCTAAGTTGCTGAAATAAGCCTATTTAATAAGCCTATTTAATAGGCCTATTTCATGAGTCTAAGTTGCTGAAATAAGCCTATTTAATGAGCCTAAGTTGCTGAATGAGCCTATTTAATAAGCCTAAGTTGCTGAAATAAGCCTATTTAATAAGCCTATTTATTGAGCCTATTTAATAAGTCTATTTAATAAGCCTATTTAATAAGTATTTAATGAGCCTATTTAATAAGTCTATTTAATAAGCCTATTTAATAAAGCTATTTAATGAGCCTAAGTTGCTGAAATAAGCCTATTTAATAAGCCTATTTGATAGGCCTATTTAATAAGTCTAAGTTGCTGAAATAAGCCTATTTAATAAGCCTAAGTTTCTGAATGAGCCTATTTAATAAGCCTAAGTTGCTGAAAAAAGCCTATTTAATAAGCCTAAGTTGCTGAATAAGCCTATTTAATAAGCCTAAGTTGCTGAATAAACCTATTTAATAAGACTAAGTTGCTGAATAAGCCTATTTAATAAGCCTAAGTTGCTGAAATAAGGCTATTTAATAAGTCTAAGTTGCTGAAATAAGCCTATTTAATAAGCCTAAGTTGCTAAAATAAGCCTATTTAATGAGGCTATTTAATAAGTCTATTTTATAAACCTATTTAATAAGCCTATTTAATACGCCTATTTAAGAAAACTATTTAATAAGTATGTAATGAGCCTATTTAATAAGTCTATTTAATAAGCCTTTTTAATAAGCTTATTTAATAAGCCTATTTAATAAGCCTATTTATTGAGCCTATTTAATAAGTCTATTCAATAAGCCTATTTAATAAGCCTATTTAATAAGCCTATCTATTGAGCCTATTTAATAAGCCTATTTAATAAGCCTATTTATTGAGCCTATTTAATAAGTCTATTTAATAAGCCTATTTAATAAGCCTATTTAATAAGTATTTAATGAGCCTATTTAATAAGTCTATTTAATAAGCCTATTTAATAGGCCTATTTAATAAGTCTAAGTTGCTGAAATAGGCCTATTTAATAAGCCCAAGTTGCTGAAATAAGCCTACTTAATTAGGCTATTTAATAAGCCTATGTTGTTGAAATAAGCCTATTTAATAAGAGTAAGTTGCTGAAATAAGGCTATTTAATAAGTCTAAGTTGCTGAAATAAGCCTATTTAATAAGCCTAAGTTGCTGAAATAGGCCTATTTAATAAGCCTATTTAATAAGCCTAACTTGCTGAAATAAGCCTATTTAATAAGCCTATTTAATAGGCCTATTTAATAAGTCTAAGTTGCTGAAATAAGCCTATTTAATAAGCCTATTTAATAGGCCTATTTCATGAGTCTAAGTTGCTGAAATAAGCCTATTTAATGAGCCTAAGTTGCTGAATGAGCCTATTTAATAAGCCTAAGTTGCTGAAATAAGCCT
The DNA here is from genome assembly GCF_048934315.1 of Petromyzon marinus. Lineage (NCBI taxonomy): Eukaryota > Metazoa > Chordata > Hyperoartia > Petromyzontiformes > Petromyzontidae > Petromyzon > Petromyzon marinus. The sequence goes on from NW_027423002.1 coordinate 5,875,240, forward strand.
ATTTAATAAGCCTAAGTTGCTGAATGAGCCTATTTAATAAGCCTAAGTTGCTGAATAAACCTATTTAATAAGTCTAAGTTGCTGAAATAAGCCTATTTAATAAGGCTATTTAATAAGCCTAAGTTGCTGAAGAAGCCTATTTAATAAGTCTAAGTTGCTGAAACAAGGCTATTTAATAAGCCTAAGTTGCTGAAATAAGGCTATTTAATAAGTTTAAGTTGCTGAAATAAGCCTATTTAATAAGTCTAAGTCGCTGAAATAAACCTATTTAAAAATGCTATTTAATAAGCCTAAGTTGCTGAAATAAACCTGTTTAATAAGGCTATTTAATAAGCATAAGTTGCTGAAATAAGCTTATTTAATAAGCCTAAGTTGCTGAAATAAGACTATTTAATAAGGCTATTTAATAAGTCTAAGTTGCTGAAATAAACCTATTTAATAAGCCTAAGTTGCTAAAATAAGCCTATTTAATGAGTCTATTTAATAAGTCTATTTAATAAGCCTATTTATTAAGCCTATTTAATAAGCCTATTTAATAAGCCTATTTAATACGCCTATTTAATAAACATATTTAATAAGTATTTAATGAGCCTATTTAATAAGCCTATTTAATAAGCCTTTTTAATAAGCCTATTTAATAAGCCTATTTAATAAGTATTTAATGAGCCTATTTAATAAGCCTATTTATTGAGCCTATTTACTAAGCCTATTTATTGAGCCTATTTAATAAGCCTATTTATTGAGCCTATTTAATAAGCCTATTTATTGAGCCTATTTAATAAGCCTATTTAATAAGTCTATTTAATAAGCCTATTTAATAAGCCTATTTAATACGCCTATTTATTGAGCCTATTTAATAAGCCTATTTAATAAGCCTATTTAATAAGCCTATTTAATACGCCTATTTAATAAACATATTTAATAAGTATTTAATGAGCCTATTTAATACGTCTATTTAATAAGCCTTTTTTAATAAGCCTATTTAATAAGCCTATTTAATAAGCCTATTTAATACGCCTATTTAAGAAAACTATTTAATAAGTATTTAATGAGCCTATTTAATAAGTCTATTTAATAAGCCTTTTTAATAAGCTTATTTAATTAGCCTATTTAATAAGCCTATTTAATAAGTATTTAATGAGCCTATTTAATAAGCCTATTTTTTTGCCTATTTAATAAGCCTATTTATTGAGCCTATTTAATAAGTCTATTTAATAAGTCTATTTAATGAGCCTATTTAATAAGCCTATTTATTGAACCTATTTAATAAGCCTATTTTTTGAGCCTATTTAATAAGCCTATTTATTGAGCCTATTTAATAAGCCTATTTATTGAGCCTATTTAATAAGTCTATTTAAAAAGCCTATTTAATAAGCCTATTTAATAAGCCTATTTAATAAGTATTTAATGAGCCTATTTAATAAATCTATTTAATAAGCCTATTTAATAGGCCTATTTAATAAGTCTAAGTTGCTGAAATAAGCCTATTTGATAAGCCTAAGTTTCTGAATGAGCCTATTTAATAAGCCAAGGTTGCTGAAATAAGCCTATTTAATAAGCCTAATTTGCTGAATAAGCCTATTTAATAAGCCTAAGTTGCTGAAATAAGCCTATTTAATAAGTCTAAGTTGCTGAAATGAGGCTATTTAATAAGCCTAAGTTGCTGAAATATGCCTATTTAATAAGCCTAAGTTGCTGAAATAAGGCTATTTAATAAGTCTAAGTTCCTGAAATAAGCCTATTTAATAAGCCTAAGTTGCTGAAATAAGTATATTTAATAAGCATAAGTTGCTGAAATAAGCCTATTTAATGAGTCTAAGTTGCTGAAATAAGGCTATTTAATAAGTCTAAGTTGCTGAAATAAGCCTTTTTAATCAGCGTAAGTTGCTGAAATAAGCCTATTTAATAAGCCCAAGTTGCTGAAATAAGCCTACTTAATTAGGCTATTTAATAAGCCTAAGTTGCTGAAATAAGCCTATTTAATAAGCGTAAGTTGCTGAAATAAGGCTATTTAATAAGTCTAAGTTGCTGAAATAAGCCTATTTAATAAGCCTAAGTTGCTGAAATAAGTCTATTTAATAAGCCTATTTACTAAGCCTAAGTTGCTGAAATAAGCCTATTTAATAAGCCTATTTAATAAGCCTATTTAATAGGCCTATTTAATAAGTCTAAGTTGCTGAAATAAGCCTATTTAATAAGCCTATTTAATAGGCCTATTTAATAAGTCTAAGTTGCTGAAATAAGCCTATTTAATAAGCCTAAGTTGCTGAATGAGCCTATTTAATAAGCCTAAGTTGCTGAATAAACCTATTTAATAAGTCTAAGTTGCTGAAATAAGCCTATTTAATAAGGCCATTTAATAAGCCTAAGTTGCTGAAGAAGCCTATTTAATAAGTCTAAGTTGCTGAAATAAGGCTATTTAATAAGCCTAAGTTGCTGAAATAAGGCTATTTAATAAGTTTAAGTTGCTGAAATAAGCCTATTTAATAAGCCTAAGCTGCTGAAATAAGCCTATTTAATAAGGCTACTTAATGAGCCTAAGTTGCTGAAATAAGCCTATTTAATAAGCATAAGTTTCTGAACTAAGCCTATTTAAAAAGGTATATTTAATAAGTCTAAGTCGCTGAAATAAACCTATTTAAAAATGCTATTTAATTAGCCTAAGTTGCTGAAATAAACCTGTTTAATTAGGCTATTTAATAAGCATAAGTTGCTGAAATAAGCTTATTTAATAAGCCTAAGTTGCTGAAATAAGCCTATTTAATAAGGCTATTTAATAAGTCTAAGTTGCTGAAATAAACCTATTTAATAAGCCTAAGTTGCTAAAATAAGCCTATTTAATGAGGCTATTTAATAAGTCTATTTAATAAGCCTATTTATTAAGCCTATTTAATAAGCCTATTTAATAAGCCTATTTAATATGCCTATTTAATAAACATATTTAATAAGTATTTAATGAGCCTATTTAATAAGTCTATTTAATAAGCCTTTTTAATAAGCCTATTTAATAAGCCTATTTAATAAGTATTTAATGAGCCTATTTAATAAGCCTATTTATTGAGCCTATTTACTAAGCCTATTTATTGAGCCTATTTAATAAGCCTATTTATTGAGCCTATTTAATAAGCCTATTTATTGAGCCTATTTAATAAGCCTATTTAATAAGTCTATTTAATAAGCCTATTTAATAAGCCTATTTAATACACCTATTTATTGAGCCTATTTAATAAGCCTATTTAATAAGCCTATTTAATAAGCCTATTTAATACGCCTATTTAATAAACATATTTAATAAGTATTTAATGAGCCTATTTAATACGTCTATTTAATAAGCCTTTTTTAATAAGCCTATTTAATAAGCCTATTTAATAAGCCTATTTAATACGCCTATTTAAGAAAACTATTTAATAAGTATTTAATGAGCCTATTTAATAAGTCTATTTAATAAGCCTTTTTAATAAGCTCATTTAATTAGCCTATTTAATAAGCCTATTTAATAAGTCTATTTAATAAGCCTATTTAATAAGTATTTAATGAGCCTATTTAATAATCCTATTTTTTTTGCCTATTTAATAAGCCTATTTATTGAGCCTATTTAATAAGCCTATTTATTGAGCCTATTTAATAAGCCTATTTATTGAGCCTATTTAATAAGTCTATTTAATAAGCTTATTTAATAAGCCTATTTAATAAGCCTATCTATTGAGCCTATTTAATAAGCCTATTTAATAAGCCTGTTTATTGAGCCTATTTAATAAGTCTATTTAATAAGCCTATTTAATAAGCCTATTTAATAGGTATTTAATGAGCCTATTTAATAAGTCTATTTAATAAGCCTATTTAATAGGCCTATTTAATAAGTCTAAGTTGCTGAAATAAGCCTATTTAATAAGCCTAAGTTTCTGAATGAGCCTATTTAATAAGCCTAAGTTGCTGAAATAAGCCTATTTAATAAGCCTAAGTTGCTGAATAAGCCTATTTAATAAGCCTAAGTTTCTGAAATAAGCCTATTTAATAAGTCTAAGTTGCTGAAATGAGGCTATTTAATAAGCCTAAGTTGCTGAAATAAGCCTATTTAATAAGCCTAAGTTGCTGAAATAAGGCTATTTAATAAGTCTAAGTTCCTGAAATAAGCCTATTTAATAAGCCGAAGTTGCTGAAATAAGTTGCTGAAATAAGCCTATTTAATGAGTCTAAGTTGCTGAAATAAGGCTATTTAATAAGTCTAAGTTGCTGAAATAAGCCTTTTTAATCAGAGTAATTTGCTGAAATAAGCCTATTTAATAAGCCCAAGTTGCTGAAATAATCCTACTTAATTAGGCTATTTAATAAGCCTAAGTTGCTGAAATAAGCCTATTTAATAAGCCCAAGTTGCTGAAATAATCCTACTTAATTAGGCTATTTAATAAGCCTAAGCTGCTGAAATAAGCCTATTTAATAAGGCTACTTAATGAGCCTAAGTTGCTGAAATAAGCCTATTTAATAAGTCTAAGTTGCTGAAATAAACCTATTTAAAAATGCTATTTAATAAGCCTAAGTTGCTGAAATAAACCTGTTTAATAAGGCTATTTAATAAGCATAAGTTGCTGAAATAAGCTTATTTAATAAGCCTAAGTTGCTGAAATAAGCCTATTTAATAAGGCTATTTAATAAGTCTAAGTTGCTGAAATAAACCTATTTAATAAGCCTAAGTTGCTAAAATAAGCCTATTTAATGAGGCTATTTAATAAGTCTATTTAATAAGCCTATTTATTAAGCCTATTTAATAAGCCTATTTAATAAGCCTATTTAATACGCCTGTTTAATAAACATATTTAATAAGTATTTAATGAGCCTATTTAATAAGTCTATTTAATAAGCCTTTTTAATAAGCCTATTTAATAAGCCTATTTAATAAGCCTATTTAATATGTCTATTTAATAAGTCTATTTAATAAGCCTATTTAATAAGTATTTAATGAGCCTATTTAATAAGCCTATTTATTGAGCCTATTTAATAAGCCTATTTATTGAGCCTATTTAATAAGCCTATTTATTGAGCCTATTTAATAAGCCTATTTATTGAGCCTATTTAATAAGCCTATTTAATAAGTCTATTTGATAAGCCTATTTAATAAGCCTATTTAATAAGCCTATTTAATAAGCCTATTTAATACGCCTATTTAATAAACATATTTAATAAGTATTTAATGAGCCTATTTAATACGTCTATTTAATAAGCCTTTTTTTAATAAGCCTATTTAATAAGCCTATTTAATAAGCCTATTTAATACGCCTATTTAAGAAAACTATTTAATAAGTATTTAATGAGCCTATTTAATAAGTCTATTTAATAAGCCTTTTTAATAAGCTTATTTAATAAGCCTATTTAATAAGCCTATTTAATAAGTCTATTTAATAAGCCTATTTAATAAGTATTTAATGAGCCTATTTAATAAGCCTATTTTTTGAGCCTATTTAATAAGCCTATTTATTGAGCCTATTTAATAAGCCTATTTATTGAGCCTATTTAATAAGCCTATTTATTGAGCCTATTTAATAAGTCTATTTAATAGGCCTATTTAATAAGCCTATTTAATAAGCCTATCTATTGAGCCTATTTAATAAGCCTATTTAGTAAGCCTATTTATTGAGCCTATTTAATAAGTCTATTTAATAAGCCTATTTAATAAGCCTATTTAATAGGTATTTAATGAGCCTATTTAATAAGTCTATTTAATAAACCTATTTAATAGGCCTATTTAATAAGTCTAAGTTGCTGAAATAAGCCTATTTAATAAGCCTAAGTTTCTGAATGAGCCTATTTAATAAGCCTAAGTTGCTGAAATAAGCCTATTTAATAAGCCTAAGTTGCTGAAATAAGCCTATTTAATAAGCCTAAGTTGCTGAAATAAGGCTATTTAATAAGTCTAAGTTCCTGAAATAAGCCTATTTAATAAGCCTAAGTTGCTGAAATAAGTATATTTAATAAGCATAAGTTGCTGAAATAAGCCTATTTAATGAGTCTAAGTTGCTGAAATAAGGCTATTTAATAAGTCTAAGTTGCTGAAATAAGCCTTTTTAATCAGGGTAATTTGCTGAAATAAGCCTATTTAATAAGCCCAAGTTGCTGAAATAATCCAACTTAATTAGGCTATTTAATAAGTCTAAGTTCCTGAAATAAGCCTATTTAATAAGCCTAAGTTGCTGAAATAAGTATATTTAATAAGCATAAGTTGCTGAAATAAGCCTATTTAATGAGTCTAAGTTGCTGAAATAAGGCTATTTAATAAGTCTAAGTTGCTGAAATAAGCCTTTTTAATCAGGGTAATTTGCTGAAATAAGCCTATTTAATAAGCCCAAGTTGCTGAAATAATCCAACTTAATTAGGCTATTTAATAAGCCTAAGTTGCTGAAATAAGCCTATTTAATAAGCATAAGTTGCTTAAATAAGGCTATTTAATAAGTCTAAGTTGCTGAAATAAGCCTATTTAATAAGCCTAAGTTGCTAAAATAAGCCTATTTAATGAGGCTATTTAATAAGTCTATTTAATAAGCCTATTTATTAAGCCTATTTAATAAGCCTATTTAATAAGCCTATTTAATACGCCTGTTTAATAAACATATTTAATAAGTATTTAATGAGCCTATTTAATAAGTCTATTTAATAAGCCTTTTTAATAAGCCTATTTAATAAGCCTATTTAATAAGCCTATTTAATATGTCTATTTAATAAGTCTATTTAATAAGCCTATTTAATAAGTATTTAATGAGCCTATTTAATAAGCCTATTTATTGAGCCTATTTAATAAGCCTATTTATTGAGCCTATTTAATAAGCCTATTTATTGAGCCTATTTAATAAGCCTATTTATTGAGCCTATTTAATAAGCCTATTTAATAAGTCTATTTGTTTAGCCTATTTAATAAGCCTATTTAATACGCCTATTTATTGAGCCTATTTAATAAGCCTATTTAATAAGCCTATTTAATAAGCCTATTTAATACGCCTATTTAATAAACATATTTAATAAGTATTTAATGAGCCTATTTAATACGTCTATTTAATAAGCCTTTTTTTAATAAGCCTATTTAATAAGCCTATTTAATAAGCCTATTTAATACGCCTATTTAAGAAAACTATTTAATAAGTATTTAATGAGCCTATTTAATAAGTCTATTTAATAAGTCTTTTTAATAAGCTTATTTAATAAGCCTATTTAATAAGCCTATTTAATAAGTCTATTTAATAAGCCTATTTAATAAGTATTTAATGAGCCTATTTAATAAGCCTATTTTTTGAGCCTATTTAATAAGCCTATTTATTGAGCCTATTTAATAAGCCTATTTATTGAGCCTATTTAATAAGCCTATTTATTGAGCCTATTTAATAAGTCTATTTAATAGGCCTATTTAATAAGCCTATTTAATAAGCCTATCTATTGAGCCTATTTAATAAGCCTATTTAGTAAGCCTATTTATTGAGCCTATTTAATAAGTCTATTTAATAAGCCTATTTAATAAGCCTATTTAATAGGTATTTAATGAGCCTATTTAATAAGTCTATTTAATAAACCTATTTAATAGGCCTATTTAATAAGTCTAAGTTGCTGAAATAAGCCTATTTAATAAGCCTAAGTTTCTGAATGAGCCTATTTAATAAGCCTAAGTTGCTGAAATAAGCCTATTTAATAAGCCTAAGTTGCTGAAATAAGCCTATTTAATAAGCCTAAGTTGCTGAAATAAGGCTATTTAATAAGTCTAAGTTCCTGAAATAAGCCTATTTAATAAGCCTAAGTTGCTGAAATAAGTATATTTAATAAGCATAAGTTGCTGAAATAAGCCTATTTAATGAGTCTAAGTTGCTGAAATAAGGCTATTTAATAAGTCTAAGTTGCTGAAATAAGCCTTTTTAATCAGGGTAATTTGCTGAAATAAGCCTATTTAATAAGCCCAAGTTGCTGAAATAATCCAACTTAATTAGGCTATTTAATAAGTCTAAGTTCCTGAAATAAGCCTATTTAATAAGCCTAAGTTGCTGAAATAAGTATATTTAATAAGCATAAGTTGCTGAAATAAGCCTATTTAATGAGTCTAAGTTGCTGAAATAAGGCTATTTAATAAGTCTAAGTTGCTGAAATAAGCCTTTTTAATCAGGGTAATTTGCTGAAATAAGCCTATTTAATAAGCCCAAGTTGCTGAAATAATCCAACTTAATTAGGCTATTTAATAAGCCTAAGTTGCTGAAATAAGCCTATTTAATAAGCATAAGTTGCTTAAATAAGGCTATTTAATAAGTCTAAGTTGCTGAAATAAGCCTATTTAATAAGCCTAAGTTGCTGAAATAAGCCCATTTAATAAGCCTATTTACTAAGCCTAAGTTGCTGAAATAAGCCTATTTAATAAGCCTATTTAATAAGCCTATTTAATAGGCCTATTTAATAAGTCTAAGTTGCTGAAATAAGCCTATTTAATAAGCCTATTTAATAGGCCTATTTAATAAGTCTAAGTTGCTGAAATAAGCCTATTTAAGAAGCCTAAGTTGCTGAATGAGCCTATTTAATAAGCCTAAGTTGCTGAAATAAGCCTATTTAATAAGCCTAAGTTGCTGAATAAGCCTATTTAATAAGTCTAAGTTGCTGAAATAAGCCTATTTAATAAGGCTATTTAATAAGCCTAAGTTGCTGAATAAGCCTATTTAATAAGTCTAAGTTGCTGAAATAAGGCTATTTAATAAGCCTACGTTGCTGAAATGAGGCTATTTAATAAGTTTAAGTTGCTGAAATAAGCCTATTTAATAAGCCTAAGTTGCTGAAATAAGCCTATTTAATGAGGCTATTTAATGAGCATAAGTTGCTGAAATAAGCCTATTTAATAAGCCTAAGTTTCTGAACTAAGCCTATTTAAAAAGGTATATTTAATAAGTCTAAGTTGCTGAAATAAACCTATTTAAAAATGCTATTTAATAAGCCTAAGTTGCTGAAAAAAACCTGTTTAATAAGGCTATTTAATAAGCATAAGTTGCTGAAATAAGCTTATTTAATAAGGCTATTTAATAAGTATAAGTTGCTGAAATAAACCTATTTAATAAGCCTAAATTGCTAAAATAAGCCTATTTAATTAGTCTATTTAATAAGTCTATTTAATAAGCCTATTTAATAAGCCTATTTAATAAGCCTATTTAAAAAGCCTATTTAATACGCCTATTTAATAAACATATTTAATAAGTATTTAATGAGCCTATTTAATACGTCTATTTAATAAGCCTTTTTAAAAAGCCTATTTAATAAGTCTATTTAATAAGCCGATTTAATACGTCTATTTAATAAGTCTATTTAATAAGCCGATTTAATAAGTATTTAATGAGCCTATTTAATAAGCCTATTTATTGAGCCTATTTAATAAGCCTATTTATTGAGCCTATTTAATAAGCCTATTTATTGAGCCTATTTAATAAGCCTATTTATTGAGCCTATTTAATAAGGCTATTTAATACGTCTTTTTAATAAGCCTATTTAATAAGCCTATTTAATAAGCCTATTTATTGAGCCTATTTAATAAGCCTATTTAATATGCCTATTTATTGAGCCTATTTAATAAGTCTATTTAATAAGCCTATTTAATAAGCCTATTTAATAAGTTTTTAATGAGCCTATTTAATAAGTCTATTTAATAAGCCTATTTAATAGGCCTATTTAATAAGTCTAAGTTGCTGAAATAAGCCTATTTAATCAGCCTATTTAATACGCCTATTTAATAAGTCTAAGTTGCTGAAATAAGCCTTTTTAATCAGCGTAAGTTGCTGAAATAAGCCTATTTAATAAGCCCAAGTTGCTGAAATAAGCCTACTTAATTAGGCTATTTAATAAGCCTAAGTTGCTGAAATAAGCCTATTTAATAAACGTAAGTTGCTGAAATAAGGCTATTTAATAAGTCTAAGTTGCTGAAATAAGCCTATTTAATAAGCCTAAGTTGCTGAAATAAGCCTATTTAATAAGCCTATTTAATAGGCCTATTTAATAAGTCTAATTTGCTGAAATAAGCCTATTTAATAAGCCTATTTAATACGCCTATTTATTGAGCCTATTTAATAAGCCTATTTAATAAGCCTATTTAATAAGCCTATTTAATACGCCTATTTAATAAACATATTTAATAAGTATTTAATGAGCCTATTTAATACGTCTATTTAATAAGCCTTTTTTAATAAGCCTATTTAATAAGCCTATTTAATAAGCCTATTTAATACGCCTATTTAAGAAAACTATTTAATAAGTATTTAATGAGCCTATTTAATAAGTCTATTTAATAAGCCTTTTTAATAAGCTTATTTAATTAGCCTATTTAATAAGCCTATTTAATAAGTCTATTTAATAAGCCTATTTAATAAGTATTTAATGAGCCTATTTAATAAGCCTATTTTTTTAGCCTATTTAATAAGCCTATTTATTGAGCCTATTTAATAAGCCTATTTATTGAGCCTATTTAATAAGCCTATTTATTGAGCCTATTTAATAAGTCTATTTAATAAGCCTATTTAATAAGCCTATTTAATAAGCCTATCTATTGAGCCTATTTAATAAGCCTATTTAATAAGCCTGTTTATTGAGCCTATTTAATAAGTCTATTTAATAAGCCTATTTAATAAGCCTATTTAATAGGTATTTAATGAGCCTATTTAATAAGTCTATTTAATAAGCCTATTTAATAGGCCTATTTAATAAGTCTAAGTTGCTGAAATAAGCCTATTTAATAAGCCTAAGTTTCTGAATGAGCCTATTTAATAAGCCTAAGTTGCTGAAATAAGCCTATTTAATAAGACTAAGTTGCTGAATAAGCCTATTTAATAAGCCTAAGTTTCTGAAATAAGCCTATTTAATAAGTCTAAGTTGCTGAAATGAGGCTATTTAATAAGCCTAAGTTGCTGAAATAAGCCTATTTAATAAGCCTAAGTTGCTGAAATAAGGCTATTTAATAAGTCTAAGTTCCTGAAATAAGCCTATTTAATAAGCCGAAGTTGCTGAAATAAGTATATTTAATAAGCATAAGTTGCTGAAATAAGCCTATTTAATGAGTCTAAGTTGCTGAAATAAGGCTATTTAATAAGTCTAAGTTGCTGAAATAAGCCTTTTTAATCAGAGTAATTTGCTGAAATAAGCCTATTTAATAAGCCCAAGTTGCTGAAATAATCCTACTTAATTAGGCTATTTAATAAGCCTAAGTTGCTGAAATAAGCCTATTTAATAAGCCCAAGTTGCTGAAATAATCCTACTTAATTAGGCTATTTAATAAGCCTAAGTTGCTGAAATAAGCCTTTTTAATCAGGGTAATTTGCTGAAATAAGCCTATTTAATAAGCCTAAGCTGCTGAAATAAGCCTATTTAATAAGGCTACTTAATGAGCCTAAGTTGCTGAAATAAGCCTATTTAATAAGCATAAGTTTCTGAACTAAGCCTATTTAAAAAGGTATATTTAATAAGTCTAAGTTGCTGAAATAAACCTATTTAAAAATGCTATTTAATAAGCCTAAGTTGCTGAAATAAACCTGTTTAATAAGGCTATTTAATAAGCATAAGTTGCTAAAATAAGCTTATTTAATAAGCCTAAGTTGCTGAAATAAGCCTATTTAATAAGGCTATTTAATAAGTCTAAGTTGCTGAAATAAACCTATTTAATAAGCCTAAGTTGCTAAAATAAGCCTATTTAATGAGGCTATTTAATAAGTCCATTTAATAAGCCTATTTATTAAGCCTATTTAATAAGCCTATTTAATAAGCCTATTTAATACGCCTGTTTAATAAACATATTTAATAAGTATTTAATGAGCCTATTTAATAAGTCTATTTAATAAGCCTATTTAATAAGCCTATTTAATACGCCTATTTATTGAGCCTATTTAATAAGCCTATTTAATAAGCCTATTTAATAAGCCTATTTAATACGCCTATTTAATAAACATATTTAATAAGTATTTAATGAGCCTATTTAATACGTCTATTTAATAAGCCTTTTTTTAATAAGCCTATTTAATAAGCCTATTTAATAAGCCTATTTAATACGCCTATTTAAGAAAACTATTTAATAAGTATTTAATGAGCCTATTTAATAAGTCTATTTAATAAGCCTTTTTAATAAGCTTATTTAATAAGCCTATTTAATAAGCCTATTTAATAAGTCTATTTAATAAGCCTATTTAATAAGTATTTAATGAGCCTATTTAATAAGCCTATTTTTTGAGCCTATTTAATAAGCCTATTTATTGAGCCTATTTAATAAGCCTATTTATTGAGCCTATTTAATAAGCCTATTTATTGAGCCTATTTAATAAGTCTATTTAATAGGCCTATTTAATAAGCCTATTTAATAAGCCTATCTATTGAGCCTATTTAATAAGCCTATTTAATAAGCCTATTTATTGAGCCTATTTAATAAGTCTATTTAATAAGCCTATTTAATAAGCCTATTTAATAGGTATTTAATGAGCCTATTTAATAAGTCTATTTAATAAGCCTATTTAATAGGCCTATTTAATAAGTCTAAGTTGCTGAAATAAGCCTATTTAATAAGCCTAAGTTTCTGAATGAGCCTATTTAATAAGCCTAAGTTGCTGAAATAAGCCTATTTAATAAGCCTAAGTTGCTGAAATAAGCCTATTTAATAAGCCTAAGTTGCTGAAATAAGGTTATTTAATAAGTCTAAGTTCCTGAAATAAGCCTATTTAATAAGCCTAAGTTGCTGAAATAAGTATATTTAATAAGCATAAGTTGCTGAAATAAGCCTATTTAATGAGTCTAAGTTGCTGAAATAAGGCTATTTAATAAGTCTAAGTTGCTGAAATAAGCCTTTTTAATCAGGGTAATTTGCTGAAATAAGCCTATTTAATAAGCCCAAGTTGCTGAAATAATCCAACTTAATTAGGCTATTTAATAAGTCTAAGTTCCTGAAATAAGCCTATTTAATAAGCCTAAGTTGCTGAAATAAGTATATTTAATAAGCATAAGTTGCTGAAAAAGCCTATTTAATGAGTCTAAGTTGCTGAAATAAGGCTATTTAATAAGTCTAAGTTGCTGAAATAAGCCTTTTTAATCAGGGTAATTTGCTGAAATAAGCCTATTTAATAAGCCCAAGTTGCTGAAATAATCCAACTTAATTAGGCTATTTAATAAGCCTAAGTTGCTGAAATAAGCCTATTTAATAAGCATAAGTTGCTTAAATAAGGCTATTTAATAAGTCTAAGTTGCTGAAATAAGCCTATTTAATAAGCCTAAGTTGCTGAAATAAGCCTATTTAATAAGCCTATTTAATAAGCCTATTTAATAGGCCTATTTAATAAGTCTAAGTTGCTGAAATAAGCCTATTTAACAAGCCTATTTAATAGGCCTATTTAATAAGTCTAAGTTGCTGAAATAAGCCTATTTAAGAAGCCTAAGTTGCTGAATGAGCCTATTTAATAAGCCTAAGTTGCTGAAATAAGCCTATTTAATAAGCCTAAGTTGCTGAATAAGCCTATTTAATAAGTCTAAGTTGCTGAAATAAGCCTATTTAATAAGGCTATTTAATAAGCCTAAGTTGCTGAATAAGCCTATTTAATAAGTCTAAGTTGCTGAAATAAGGCTATTTAATAAGCCTACGTTGCTGAAATGAGGCTATTTAATAAGTTTAAGTTGCTGAAATAAGCCTATTTAATAAGCCTAAGTTTCTGAAATAAGCCTATTTAATGAGGCTATTTAATGAGCATAAGTTGCTGAAATAAGCCTATTTAATAAGCCTAAGTTTCTGAACTAAGCCTATTTAATAAGTCTAAGTTGCTGAAATAAGCCTATTTAATAAGCCTATTTAAGAAGCCTAAGTTGCTGAATGAGCCTATTTAATAAGCCTAAGTTGCTGAAATAAGCCTATTTAATAAGCCTAAGTTGCTGAATAAGCCTATTTAATAAGTCTAAGTTGCTGAAATAAGCCTATTTAATAAGGCTATTTAATAAGCCTAAGTTGCTGAAATAAGGCTATTTAATAAGTTTAAGTTGCTGAAATAAGCCTATTTAATAAGCCTAAGTTGCTGAAATAAGCCTATTTAAAAAGGTATATTTAATAAGTCTAAGTTGCTGAAATAAACCTATTTAAAAATGCTATTTAATAAGCCTAAGTTGCTGAAATAAACCTGTTTAATAAGGCTATTTAATAAGCATAAGTTGCTGAAATAAGCTTATTTAATAAGCCTAAGTTGCTGAAATAAGCCTATTTAATAAGGCTATTTAATAAGTCTAAGTTGCTGAAATAAACCTATTTAATAAGCCTAAGTTGCTAAAATAAGCATATTTAATGAGGCTATTTAATAAGTCTATTTAATAAGCCTATTTATTAAGCCTATTTAATAAGCCTATTTAATAAGCCTATTTAATACGCCTATTTAATAAACATATTTAATAAGTATTTAATCAGCCTATTTAATAAGTCTATTTAATAAGCCTTTTTAATAAGCCTATTTAATAAGTCTATTTAATAAGCCTATTTAATAAGTATTTAATGAGCCTATTTAATGAGCCTATTTATTGAGCCTATTTAATAAGCCTATGTATTGAGCCTATTTAATAAGCCTATTTAATAAGTCTATTTAATAAGCCTATTTAATAAGCCTATTTAACACGCCTATTTATTGAGCCTATTTAATAAGCCTATTTAATAAGCCTATTTATTGAGCCTATTTAATAAGTCTATTTAATAAGCCTATTTAATAAGCCTATTTAATAAGTATTTAATGAGCCTATTTAATAAGTCTATTTAATAAGCCTATTTAATAAGGCAATTTAATGAGCCTAAGTTGGTGAAATAAGCCTATTTAATAAGCCTACGTTTCTGAATGAGCCTATTTAATAAGCCTAAGTTGCTGAAAAAAGCCTATTTAATAAGCCTAAGTTGCTGAATAAGCCTATTTAATAAGCCTAAGTTGCTGAATAAACCTATTTAATATGTCTAAGTTGCTGAAATAAGCTTATTTAATAAGGCTATTTAATAAGCCTAAGTTGCTGAATAAGCCTATTTAATAAGGCTATTTAATGAGCCTAAGTTGCTGAAATAAGACTATTTAATAAGCCTAAGTTTCTGAACTAAGCCTATTTAAAAAGGTATATTTAATAAGTCTAAGTTGCTGAAATAAACCTATTTAAAAATGCTATTTAATAAGCCTAAGTTGCTGAAATAAACCTGTTTAATAAGGCAATTTAATAAGCATAAGTTGCTGAAATAAGCTTATTTAATAAGCCTAAGTTGCTGAAATAAGCCTATTTAATAAGGCTATTTAATAAGTCTAAGTTGCTGAAATAAACCTATTTAATAAGCCTAAGTTGCTAAAATATGCCTATTTAATGAGGCTATTTAATAAGTCTATTTAATAAGCCTATTTAATAAGCCTATTTAATAAGCCTATTTAATAAGCCTATTTAATAAGTCTATTTAATAAGTCTATTTATTGAGCCTATTTAATAAGCCTATTTATTGAGCCTATTTAATAAGCCTATTTATTGAGCCTATTTAATAAGTCTATTTAATAAGCCTGTTTAATAAGCCTATTTAATAAGTATTTAATGAGCCTATTTAATAAGCCTAAGTTGCTGAATAAGCCTATTTAATAAGCCTGAGTTGCTGAAATAAGCCTATTTAGTAAGCCTATTTAATAAGCCTAAGTTGCTGAATAAGCCTATTTAATAAGCCTGAGTTGCTGAAATAAGCCTATTTAATAAGCCTATTTAATAAGCCTAAGTTGCTGAAATGAGCCTATTTAATCAGCGTAAGTTGCTGAAATAAGCCTATTTAATAAGCCCAAGTTGCTGAAATAAGCCTATTTAATAAGGCTATTTAATAAGCATAAGTTGCTGAAATAAGCCTATTTAATAAGTCTAAGTTGCTGAAATGAGCCTATTTAATAAGCCTAAGTTGCTGAAATAAGGCTATTTAATAAGTCTAAGTTGCTGAAATAAGGCTATTTAATAAGTATAAGTTGCTGAAATAAGCCTATTTAAAAAGCCTAAGTTGCTAAAATGAGCCTATTTAATGAGGCTATTTAATAAGTCTATTTAATAAGCCTATTTAATACGCCTATTTAATAAGCCTATTTAATATGCCTATTTAATAAGTCTATTTAATAAGTCTATTTAATACGCCTATTTAATAAGTATTTAATGAGCCTATTTAATAAGCCTATTTATTGAGCCTATTTAATAAGCCTAAGTTGCTGAAAAAAGCCTATTTAATAAGCCTAAGTTGCTGAATAAGCCTATTTAATAAGTCTAAGTTGCTGAAATAAGCCTATTTAATAAGGCTATTTAATAAGCCTAAGTTGCTGAAATAAGGCTATTTAATAAGTTTAAGTTGCTGAAATAAGCCTATTTAATAAGCCTAAGTTGCTGAAATAAGCCTATTTAAAAAGGTATATTTAATAAGTCTAAGTTGCTGAAATAAACCTATTTAAAAATGCTATTTAATAAGCCTAAGTTGCTGAAATAAACCTGTTTAATAAGGCTATTTAATAAGCATAAGTTGCTGAAATAAGCTTATTTAATAAGCCTAAGTTGCTGAAATAAGCCTATTTAATAAGGCTATTTAATAAGTCTAAGTTGCTGAAATAAACCTATTTAATAAGCCTAAGTTGCTAAAATAAGCATATTTAATGAGGCTATTTAATAAGTCTATTTAATAAGCCTATTTATTAAGCCTATTTAATAAGCCTATTTAATAAGCCTATTTAATACGCCTATTTAATAAACATATTTAATAAGTATTTAATGAGCCTATTTAATAAGTCTATTTAATAAGCCTTTTTAATAAGCCTATTTAATAAGTCTATTTAATAAGCCTATTTAATAAGTATTTAATGAGCCTATTTAATGAGCCTATTTATTGAGCCTATTTAATAAGCCTATGTATTGAGCCTATTTAATAAGCCTATTTAATAAGTCTATTTAATAAGCCTATTTAATAAGCCTATTTAACACGCCTATTTATTGAGCCTATTTAATAAGCCTATTTAATAAGCCTATTTATTGAGCCTATTTAATAAGCCTATTTAATAAGCCTATTTAATAAGCCTATTTAATAAGTATTTAATGAGCCTATTTAATAAGTCTATTTAATAAGCCTATTTAATAAGGCAATTTAATGAGCCTAAGTTGGTGAAATAAGCCTATTTAATAAGCCTACGTTTCTGAATGAGCCTATTTAATAAGCCTAAGTTGCTGAAAAAAGCCTATTTAATAAGCCTAAGTTGCTGAATAAGCCTATTTAATAAGCCTAAGTTGCTGAATAAACCTATTTAATATGTCTAAGTTGCTGAAATAAGCTTATTTAATAAGGCTATTTAATAAGCCTAAGTTGCTGAATAAGCCTATTTAATAAGGCTATTTAATGAGCCTAAGTTGCTGAAATAAGACTATTTAATAAGCCTAAGTTTCTGAACTAAGCCTATTTAAAAAGGTATATTTAATAAGTCTAAGTTGCTGAAATAAACCTATTTAAAAATGCTATTTAATAAGCCTAAGTTGCTGAAATAAACCTGTTTAATAAGGCAATTTAATAAGCATAAGTTGCTGAAATAAGCTTATTTAATAAGCCTAAGTTGCTGAAATAAGCCTATTTAATAAGGCTATTTAATAAGTCTAAGTTGCTGAAATAAACCTATTTAATAAGCCTAAGTTGCTAAAATATGCCTATTTAATGAGGCTATTTAATAAGTCTATTTAATAAGCCTATTTAATAAGCCTATTTAATAAGCCTATTTAATAAGCCTATTTAATAAGTCTATTTAATAAGTCTATTTATTGAGCCTATTTAATAAGCCTATTTATTGAGCCTATTTAATAAGCCTATTTATTGAGCCTATTTAATAAGTCTATTTAATAAGCCTGTTTAATAAGCCTATTTAATAAGTATTTAATGAGCCTATTTAATAAGCCTAAGTTGCTGAATAAGCCTATTTAATAAGCCTGAGTTGCTGAAATAAGCCTATTTAATAAGCCTATTTAATAAGCCTAAGTTGCTGAATAAGCCTATTTAATAAGCCTGAGTTGCTGAAATAAGCCTATTTAATAAGCCTATTTAATAAGCCTAAGTTGCTGAAATGAGCCTATTTAATCAGCGTAAGTTGCTGAAATAAGCCTATTTAATAAGCCCAAGTTGCTGAAATAAGCCTATTTAATAAGGCTATTTAATAAGCCTAAGTTGCTGAAATAAGCCTATTTAATAAGTCTAAGTTGCTGAAATGAGCCTATTTAATAAGCCTAAGTTGCTGAAATAAGGCTATTTAATAAGTCTAAGTTGCTGAAATAAGGCTATTTAATAAGTATAAGTTGCTGAAATAAGCCTATTTAAAAAGCCTAAGTTGCTAAAATGAGCCTATTTAATGAGGCTATTTAATAAGTCTATTTAATAAGCCTATTTAATACGCCTATTTAATAAGCCTATTTAATATGCCTATTTAATAAGTCTATTTAATAAGTCTATTTAATACGCCTATTTAATAAGTATTTAATGAGCCTATTTAATAAGCCTATTTATTGAGCCTATTTAATAAGCCTAAGTTGCTGAAAAAAGCCTATTTAATAAGCCTAAGTTGCTGAATAAGCCTATTTAATAAGCCTAAGTTGCTGAATAAACCTATTTAATAAGTCTAAGTTGCTGAAATAAGCTTATTTAATAAGGCTATTTAATAAGCCTAAGTTGCTGAATAAGCCTATTTAATAAGGCTATTTAATGAGCCTAAGTTGCTGAAATAAGACTATTTAATAAGCCTAAGTTTCTGAACTAAGCCTATTTAAAAAGGTATATTTAATAAGTCTAAGTTGCTGAAATAAACCTATTTAAAAATGCTATTTAATAAGCCTAAGTTGCTGAAATAAACCTGTTTAATAAGGCAATTTAATAAGCATAAGTTGCTGAAATAAGCTTATTTAATAAGCCTAAGTTGCTGAAATAAGCCTATTTAATAAGGCTATTTAATAAGTCTAAGTTGCTGAAATAAACCTATTTAATAAGCCTAAGTTGCTAAAATATGCCTATTTAATGAGGCTATTTAATAAGTCTATTTAATAAGCCTATTTATTGAGCCTATTTAATAAGCCTATTTATTGAGCCTATTTAATAAGCCTATTTATTGAGCCTATTTAATAAGCCTATTTATTGAGCCTATTTAATAAGCCTATTTAATAAGTCTATTTAATAAGCCTATTTAATAAGCCTATTTAATAAGTCTATTTAATAAGTCTATTTAATAAGCCTATTTAATAAGTATTTAATGAGCCTATTTAATAAGCCTATTTATTGAGCCTATTTAATAAGCCTATTTATTGAGCCTATTTAATAAGCCTATTTATTGAGCCTATTTAATAAGCCTATTTATTGAGCCTATTTAATAAGCCTATTTAATAAGTCTATTTAATAAGCCTATTTAATAAGCCTATTTAATAAGCCTATTCATTGAGCCTATTTAATAAGCCTATTTAATATGGCTATTTATTGAGCCTATTTAATAAGTCTATTTAATAAGCCTATTTAATAAGCCTATTTAATGAGTATTTAATGAGCCTATTTAATAAGTCTATTTAATAAGCCTATTTAATAGGCCTATTTAATAAGTCTAAGTTGCTGAAATAAGCCTATTTAATAAGCATATTTAATAGGCCTATTTAATAAGTCTAAGTTGCTGAAATAAGCCTATTTAATAAGCCTATTTAATAAGCCTATTTAATAAGTCTATTTAATGAGTCTATTTATTGAGCCTATTTAATAAGCCTATTTATTGAGCCTATTTAATAAGCCTATTTATTGAGCCTATTTAATAAGTCTATTTAATAAGCCTGTTTAATAAGCCTATTTAATAAGTATTTAATGAGCCTATTTAATAAGCCTAAGTTGCTGAATAAGCCTATTTAATAAGCCTGAGTTGCTGAAATAAGCCTATTTAATAAGCCTATTTAATAAGCCTAAGTTGCTGAATAAGCCTATTTAATAAGCCTGAGTTGCTGAAATAAGCCTATTTAATAAGCCTATTTAATAAGCCTAAGTTGCTGAAATGAGCCTATTTAATCAGCGTAAGTTGCTGAAATAAGCCTATTTAATAAGCCCAAGTTGCTGAAATAAGCCTATTTAATAAGGCTATTTAATAAGCCTAAGTTGCTGAAATAAGCCTATTTAATAAGTCTAAGTTGCTGAAATGAGCCTATTTAATAAGCCTAAGTTGCTGAAATAAGGCTATTTAATAAGTCTAAGTTGCTGAAATAAGGCTATTTAATAAGTATAAGTTGCTGAAATAAGCCTATTTAAAAAGCCTAAGTTGCTAAAATGAGCCTATTTAATGAGGCTATTTAATAAGTCTATTTAATAAGCCTATTTAATAAGCCTATTTAATAAGCCTATTTAATATGCCTATTTAATAAGTCTATTTAATAAGTCTATTTAATACGCCTATTTAATAAGTATTTAATGAGCCTATTTAATAAGCCTATTTATTGAGCCTATTTAATAAGCCTAAGTTGCTGAAAAAAGCCTATTTAATAAGCCTAAGTTGCTGAATAAGCCTATTTAATAAGCCTAAGTTGCTGAATAAACCTATTTAATAAGTCTAAGTTGCTGAAATAATCTTATTTAATAAGGCTATTTAATAAGCCTAAGTTGCTGAATAAGCCTATTTAATAAGGCTATTTAATGAGCCTAAGTTGCTGAAATAAGACTATTTAATAAGCCTAAGTTTCTGAACTAAGCCTATTTAAAAAGGTATATTTAATAAGTCTAAGTTGCTGAAATAAACCTATTTAAAAATGCTATTTAATAAGCCTAAGTTGCTGAAATAAACCTGTTTAATAAGGCAATTTAATAAGCATAAGTTGCTGAAATAAGCTTATTTAATAAGCCTAAGTTGCTGAAATAAGCCTATTTAATAAGGCTATTTAATAAGTCTAAGTTGCTGAAATAAACCTATTTAATAAGCCTAAGTTGCTAAAATATGCCTATTTAATGAGGCTATTTAATAAGTCTATTTAATAAGCCTATTTAATAAGTATTTAATGAGCCTATTTAATAAGCCTATTTATTGAGCCTATTTAATAAGCCTATTTATTGAGCCTATTTAATAAGCCTATTTATTGAGCCTATTTAATAAGCCTATTTATTGAGCCTATTTAATAAGCCTATTTAATAAGTCTATTTAATAAGCCTATTTAATAAGCCTATTTAATAAGTCTATTTAATAAGTCTATTTAATAAGCCTATTTAATAAGTATTTAATGAGCCTATTTAATAAGCCTATTTATTGAGCCTATTTAATAAGCCTATTTATTGAGCCTATTTAATAAGCCTATTTATTGAGCCTATTTAATAAGCCTATTTATTGAGCCTATTTAATAAGCCTATTTAATAAGTCTATTTAATAAGCCTATTTAATAAGCCTATTTAATAAGCCTATTCATTGAGCCTATTTAATAAGCCTATTTAATATGGCTATTTATTGAGCCTATTTAATAAGTCTATTTAATAAGCCTATTTAATGAGTATTTAATGAGCCTATTTAATAAGTCTATTTAATAAGCCTATTTAATAGGCCTATTTAATAAGTCTAAGTTGCTGAAATAAGCCTATTTAATAAGCCTATTTAATAGGCCTATTTAATAAGTCTAAGTTGCTGAAATAAGCCTATTTAATAAGCCTAAGTTTCTGAATGAGCCTATTTAATAAGCCTAAGTTGCTGAAATAAGCCTATTTAATAAGCCTAAGTTGCTGAATAAGCCTATTTAATAAGCCTAAGTTGCTGAAATAAGCCTATTTAATAAGTCTAAGTTGCTGAAATAAGGCTATTTAATAAGCCTAAGTTGCTGAAATAAGCCTATTTAATAAGCCTAACTTGCTGAAATAAGGCTATTTAATAAGTCTAAGTTGCTGAAATAATCCTATTTAATAAGCCTAAGTTGCTAAAATAAGCCTATTTAATGAGGCTATTTAATAAGTCTATTTAATAAGCCTATTTTTTATAAGCCTATTTAATAAGCCTATTTAATACGCTTATTTAATAAACCTATTTAATAAGTATTTAATGAGCCTATTTAATAAGTCTATTTAATAAGCCTTTTTAATAAGCTTATTTAATATGCCTATTTAATAAGCCTATTTAATAAGTGTATTTAATAAGGCTATTTAATGAGCCTAAGTTGCTGAAATAAGCCTATTTAATAAGCCTATTTAATAGGCCTATTTAATCAGCGTAAGTTGCTGAAATAAGCCTATTTAATAAGCCTGAGTTTCTGAACTAAGCCTATTTAAAAAGGTATATTTAATAAGTATAAGTTGCTGAAATAAACCTATTTAAAAATGCTATTTAATAAGCCTAAGTTGCTGAAATAAACCTGTTTAATAAGGCTATTTAATAAGCATACGTTGCTGAAATAAGCCTATTTAATAAGGCTATTTAATAAGTCTAAGTTGCTGAAATAAACCTATTTAATAAGCCTAAGTTGCTAAAATAAGCATATTTAATGAGGCTATTTAATAAGTCTATTTAATAAGCCTATTTATTAAGCCTATTTAATAAGCCTATTTAATAAGCCTATTTAATACGCCTATTTAATAAACATATTTAATAAGTATTTAATGAGCCTATTTAATAAGTCTATTTTATAAGCCTTTTTAATAAGCATATTTAATAAGTCTATTTAATAAGCCTATTTAATAAGTATTTAATGAGCCTATTTAATGAGCCTATTTATTGAGCCTATTTAATAAGCCTATGTATTGAGCCTATTTAATAAGCCTATTTAATAAGTCTATTTAATAAGCCTATTTAATAAGCCTATTTAACACGCCTATTTATTGAGCCTATTTAATAAGCCTATTTAATAAGCCTATTTATTGAGCCTATTTAATAAGTCTATTTAATAAGCCTATTTAATAAGGCAATTTAATGAGCCTAAGTTGGTGAAATAAGCCTATTTAATAAGCCTACGTTTCTGAATGAGCCTATTTAATAAGCCTAAGTTGCTGAAAAAAGCCTATTTAATAAGCCTAAGTTGCTGAATAAGCCTATTTAATAAGCCTAAGTTGCTGAATAAACCTATTTAATAAGTCTAAGTTGCTGAAATAAGCTTATTTAATAAGGCTATTTAATAAGCCTAAGTTGCTGAATAAGCCTATTTAATAAGGCTATTTAATGAGCCTAAGTTGCTGAAATAAGACTATTTAATAAACCTAAGTTTCTGAACTAAGCCTATTTAAAAAGGTATATTTAATAAGTCAAAGTTGCTGAAATAAACCTATTTAAAAATGCTATTTAATAAGCCTAAGTTGCTGAAATAAACCTGTTTAATAAGGCAATTTAATAAGCATAAGTTGCTGAAATAAGCTTATTTAATAAGCCTAAGTTGCTGAAATAAGCCTATTTAATAAGGCTATTTAATAAGTCTAAATTGCTGAAATAAACCTATTTAATAAGCCTAAGTTGCTAAAATATGCCTATTTAATGAGGCTATTTAATAAGTCTATTTAATAAGCCTATTTAATAAGCCTATTTAATAAGCCTATTTAATAAGCCTATTTAATAAGTCTATTTAATAAGTCTATTTAATAAGCCTATTTAATAAGTATTTAATGAGCCTATTTAATAAGCCTATTTATTGAGCCTATTTAATAAGCCTATTTATTGAGCCTATTTAATAAGCCTATTTATTGAGCCTATTTAATAAGTCTATTTAATAAGCCTGTTTAATAAGCCTATTTAATAAGTATTTAATGAGCCTATTTAATAAGCCTAAGTTGCTGAATAAGCCTATTTAATAAGCCTGAGTTGCTGAAATAAGCCTATTTAATAAGCCTATTTAATAAGCCTAAGTTGCTGAATAAGCCTATTTAATAAGCCTGAGTTGCTGAAATAAGCCTATTTAATAAGCCTATTTAATAAGCCTAAGTTGCTGAAATGAGCCTATTTAATCAGCGTAAGTTGCTGAAATAAGCCTATTTAATAAGCCCAAGTTGCTGAAATAAGCCTATTTAATAAGGCTATTTAATAAGCCTAAGTTGCTGAAATAAGCCTATTTAATAAGTCTAAGTTGCTGAAATGAGCCTATTTAATAAGCCTAAGTTGCTGAAATAAGGCTCTTTAATAAGTCTAAGTTGCTGAAATAAGGCTATTTAATAAGTATAAGTTGCTGAAATAAGCCTATTTAAAAAGCCTAAGTTGCTAAAATGAGCCTATTTAATGAGGCTATTTAATAAGTCTATTTAATAAACCTATTAAATAAGCCTATTTAATAAGCCTATTTAATATGCCTATTTAATAAGTCTATTTAATAAGTCTATTTAATACGCCTATTTAATAAGTATTTAATGAGCCTATTTAATAAGCCTATTTATTGAGCCTATTTAATAAGCATAAGTTGCTGAAAAAAGCTTATTAAATAAGCCTAAGTTGCTGAATAAGCCTATTTAATAAGCCTAAGTTGCTGAATAAACCTATTTAATAAGTCTAAGTTGCTGAAATAAGCTTAATAATAAGGCTATTTAATAAGCCTAAGTTGCTGAATAAGCCTATTTAATAAGGCTATTTAATGAGCCTAAGTTGCTGAAATAAGACTATTTAATAAGCCTAAGTTTCTGAACTAAGCCTATTTAAAAAGGTATATTTAATAAGTCTAAGTTGCTGAAATAAACCTATTTAAAAATGCTATTTAATAAGCCTAAGTTGCTGAAATAAACCTGTTTAATAAGGCAATTTAATAAGCATAAGTTGGTGAAATAAGCCTATTTAATAAGGCTATTTAATAAGTCTAAGTTGCTGAAATAAACCTATTTAATAAGCCTAAGTTGCTAAAATATGCCTATTTAATGAGGCTATTTAATAAGTCTATTTAATAAGCCTATTTAATAAGCCTATTTAATAAGCCTATTTAATAAGCCTATTTAATAAGTCTATTTAATAAGTCTATTTAATAAGCCTATTTAATAAGTATTTAATGAGCCTATTTAATAAGCCTATTTATTGAGCCTATTTAATGAGCCTATTTATTGAGCCTATTTAATAAGCCTATTTATTGAGCCTATTTAATAAGCCTATTTATTGAGCCTATTTAATAAGCCTATTTAATAAGTCTATTTAATAAGCCTATTTAATAAGCCTATTTAATAAGTCTATTTAATAAGTCTATTTAATAAGCCTATTTAATAAATATTTAATGAGCCTATTTAATAAGCCTATTTATTGAGCCTATTTAATAAGCCTATTTATTGAGCCTATTTAATAAGCCTATTTATTGAGCCTATTTAATAAGCCTATTTATTGAGCCTATTTAATAAGCCTATTTAATAAGTCTATTTAATAAGCCTATTTAATAAGCCTATTTAATGAGTATTTAATGAGCCTATTTAATAAGTCTATTTAATAAGCCTATTTAATAGGCCTATTTAATAAGTCTAAGTTGCTGAAATAAGCCTATTTAATAAGCCTATTTAATAGGCCTATTTAATAAGTCTAAGTTGCTGAAATAAGCCTATTTAATAAGCCTAAGTTTCTGAATGAGCCTATTTAATAAGCCTAAGTTGCTGAAATAAGCCTATTTAATAAGCCTAAGTTGCTGAATAAGCCTATTTAATAAGCCTAAGTTGCTGAAATAACCCTATTTAATAAGTCTAAGTTGCTGAAATAAGGCTATTTAATAAGCCTAAGTTGCTGAAATAAGCCTATTTAATAAGCCTAACTTGCTGAAATAAGGCTATTTAATAAGTCTAAGTTGCTGAAATAATCCTATTTAATAAGCCTAAGTTGCTAAAATAAGCCTATTTAATGAGGCTATTTAATAAGTCTATTTAATAAGCCTATTTTTAATAAGCCTATTTAATAAGCCTATTTAATACGCTTATTTAATAAACCTATTTAATAAGTATTTAATGAGCCTATTTAATAAGTCTATTTAATAAGCCTTTTTAATAAGCTTATTTAATATGCCTATTTAATAAGCCTATTTAATAAGTGTATTTAATAAGGCTATTTAATGAGCCTAAGTTGCTGAAATAAGCCTATTTAATAAGCCTATTTAATAGGCCTATTTAATCAGCGTAAGTTGCTGAAATAAGCCTATTTAATAAGCCTGAGTTTCTGAACTAAGCCTATTTAAAAAGGTATATTTAATAAGTCTAAGTTGCTGAAATAAACCTATTTAAAAATGCTATTTAATAAGCCTAAGTTGCTGAAATAAACCTGTTTAATAAGGCTATTTAATAAGCATAAGTTGCTGAAATAAGCTTATTTAATAAGCCTAAGTTGCTGAAATAAGCCTATTTAATAAGGCTATTTAATAAGTCTAAGTTGCTGAAATAATCCTATTTAATAAGCCTAAGTTGCTAAAATAAGCATATTTAATGAGGCTATTTAATAAGTCTATTTAATAAGCCTATTTATTAAGCCTATTTAATAAGCCTATTTAATAAGCCTATTTAATACGCCTATTTAATAAACATATTTAATAAGTATTTAATGAGCCTATTTAATAAGTCTATTTTATAAGCCTTTTTAATAAGCATATTTAATAAGTCTATTTAATAAGCCTATTTAATAAGTATTTAATGAGCCTATTTAATGAGCCTATTTATTGAGCCTATTTAATAAGCCTATGTATTGTGCCTATTTAATAAGCCTATTTAATAAGTCTATTTAATAAGCCTATTTAATAAGCCTATTTAACACGCCTATTTATTGAGCCTATTTAATAAGCCTATTTAATAAGCCTATTTATTGAGCCTATTTAATAAGTCTATTTTATAAGCCTATTTAATAAGTCTATTTAATAAGTATTTAATGAGCCTATTTAATAAGTCTATTTAATAAGCCTATTTAATAAGGCTATTTAATGAGCCTAAGTTGGTGAAATAAGCCTATTTAATAAGCCTACGTTTCTGAATGAGCCTATTTAATAAGCCTAAGTTGCTGAAAAAAGCCTATTTAATAAGCCTAAGTTGCTGAATAAGCCTATTTAATAAGCCTAAGTTGCTGAATAAATCTATTTAATAAGTCTAAGTTGCTGAAATAAGCTTATTTAATAAGGCTATTTAATAAGCCTAAGTTGCTGAATAAGCCTATTTAATAATGCTATTTAAGGAGCCTAAGTTGCTGAAATAAGACTATTTAATAAGCCTAAGTTTCTGAACTAAGCCTATTTAAAAAGGTATATTTAATAAGTCTAAGTTGCTGAAATAAACCTATTTAAAAATGCTATTTAATAAGCCTAAGTTGCTGAAATAAACCTGTTTAATAAGGCTATTTAATAAGCATAAGTTGCTGAAATAAGCTTATTTAATAAGCCTAAGTTGCTGAAATAAGCCTATTTAATAAGGCTATTGAATAAGTCTAAGTTGCTGAAATAAACCTATTTAATAAGCCTAAGTTGCTAAAATAAGCCTATTTAATGAGGCTATTTAATAAGTCTATTTAATAAACCTATTTAATATGCCTATTTAATAAGCCTATTTAATAAGCCTATTTAATAAGTCTATTTAATAAGTCTATTTAATAAGCCTATTTAATAAGTATTTAATGAGCCTATTTAATAAGCCTATTTATTGAGCCTATTTAATAAGCCTATTTATTGAGCCTATTTAATAAGCCTATTTATTGCGCCTATTTAATAAGCCTAGTTATTGAGCCTATTTAATATGTCTATTTAATAAGCCTATTTAATAAGCCTATTAAAAAAGCCTATTCATTGAGCCTATTTAATAAGCCTATTTAATATGGCTATTTATTGAGCCTATTTAATAAGTCTATTTAATAAGCCTATTTAATAAGCCTATTTATTGAGTATTTAATGAGCCTATTTAATAAGTCTATTTAATACGCCTATTTAATAGGCCTATTTTATAAGTTTAAGTTGCTGAAATAAGCCTATTTAATAAGCCTATTTAATAGGCCTATTTAATAAGTCTAAGTTGCTGAAATAAGCCTATTTAATAAGCCTAAGTTTCGGAATGAGCATATTTAATAAGCCTATGTTGCTGAAATAAGCCTATTTAATAAGCCTAAGTTGCTGAATAAGCCTATTTAATAAGCCTAAGTTGCTGAAATAAGCCTATTTAATAAGTCTAAGTTGCTGAAATAAGGCTATTTAATAAGCCTAAGTTGCAGAAATAAGCCTATTTAATAAGCCTAACTTGCTGAAATAAGGCTATTTAATAAGTCTAAGTTGCTGAAATAAGCCTATTTAATAAGCCTAAGTTGCTAAAATAAGCCTATTTAATGAGGCTATTTAATAAGTCTATTTAACAAGCCTATTTTTAATAAGCCTATTTAATAAGCCTATTTAATACGCTTATTTAATAAACCTATTTAATAAGTATTTAATGAGCCTATTTAATAAGTCTATTTAATAAGCCTTTTTAATAAGCTTATTTAATATGCCTATTTAATAAGCCTATTTAATAAGTGTATTTAATAAGGCTATTTAATGAGCCTAAGTTGCTGAAATAAGCCTATTTAATAAGCCTATTTAATAGGCCTATTTAATCAGCGTAAGTTGCTGAAATAAGCCTATTTAATAAGCCCAAGTTGCTGAAATAAGCCTACTTAATTATGCTATTTAATAAGCCTAAGTTGCTGAAATAAGCCTATTTAATAAGCGTAAGTTGCTGAAATAAGGCTATTTAATAAGTCTAAGTTGCTGAAATAAGCCTATTTAATAAGCCTAAGTTGCTGAAATGAGCCTATTTAATAAGCCTATTTAATAAGCCTAAGTTGCTGAAATAAGCCTATTTAATAAGCCTATTTAATAGGCCTATTTAATAAGTCTAATTTGCTGAAATAAGCCTATTTAATAAGCCTATTTAATGGGCCTATTTAATAAGTCTATGTTGCTGAAATAAGCCTATGTAATAAGCCTAAGTTGCTGAATGAGCCTATTTAATAAGCCTAAGTTGCTGAAATAAGCCTATTTAATAAGCCTAAGTTGCTGAATAAGCCTATTTAATAAGCCTAAGTTGCTGAATAAACCTATTTAATAAGTCTAAGTTGCTGAAATAAGCCTATTTAATAAGGCTATTTAATAAGCCTAAGTTGCTGAATAAGCCTATTTAATAAGTCTAAGTTGCTGAAATAAGGCTATTTAATAAGCCTAAGTTGCTGAAATAAGGCTATTTGATAAGTTTAAGTTGCTGAAATAAGCCTATTTAATAAGCCTAAGTTGCTGAAATAAACCTATTTAATAAGGCTATTTAATGAGCCTAAGTTACTGAAATAAGCCTATTTAATAAGCCTAAGTTTCTGAACTAAGCCTATTTAAAAAGGTATATTTAATAAGTCTAAGTTGCTGAAATAAACCTATTTAAAAATGCTATTTAATAAGCCTAAGTTGCTGAAATAAACCTGTTTAATAAGGCTATTTAATAAGCATAAGTTGCTGAAATAAGCTTATTTAATAAGCCTAAGTTGCTGAAATAAGCCTATTTAATAAGGCTATTGAATAAGTCTAAGTTGCTGAAATAAACCTATTTAATAAGCCTAAGTTGCTAAAATAAGCCTATTTAATGAGGCTATTTAATAAGTCTATTTAATAAACCTATTTAATATGCCTATTCAATAAGCCTATTTAATAAGCCTATTTAATAAGTCTATTTAATAAGTCTATTTAATAAGCCTATTTAATAAGTATTTAATGAGCCTATTTAATAAGCCTATTTATTGAGCCTATTTAATAAGCCTATTTATTGAGCCTATTTAATAAGCCTATTTATTGAGCCTATTTAATAAGCCTAGTTATTGAGCCTATTTAATATGTCTATTTAATAAGCCTATTTAATAAGCCTATTAAAAAAGCCTATTCATTGAGCCTATTTAATAAGCCTATTTAATATGGCTATTTATTGAGCCTATTTAATAAGTCTATTTAATAAGCCTATTTAATAAGCCTATTTAATGAGTATTTAATGAGCCTATTTAATAAGTCTATTTAATAAGCCTATTTAATAGGCCTATTTTATAAGTTTAAGTTGCTGAAATAAGCCTATTTAATAAGCCTATTTAATAGGCCTATTTAATAAGTCTAAGTTGCTGAAATAAGCCTATTTAATAAGCCTAAGTTTCGGAATGAGCATATTTAATAAGCCTATGTTGCTGAAATAAGCCTATTTAATAAGCCTAAGTTGCTGAATAAGCCTATTTAATAAGCCTAAGTTGCTGAAATAAGCCTATTTAATAAGTCTAAGTTGCTGAAATAAGGCTATTTAATAAGCCTAAGTTGCAGAAATAAGCCTATTTAATAAGCCTAACTTGCTGAAATAAGGCTATTTAATAAGTCTAAGTTGCTGAAATAAGCCTATTTAATAAGCCTAAGTTGCTAAAATAAGGCTATTTAATGAGGCTATTTAATAAGTCTATTTAACAAGCCTATTTTTAATAAGCCTATTTAATAAGCCTATTTAATACGCTTATTTAATAAACCTATTTAATAAGTATTTAATGAGCCTATTTAATAAGTCTATTTAATAAGCCTTTTTAATAAGCTTATTTAATATGCCTATTTAATAAGCCTATTTAATAAGTGTATTTAATAAGGCTATTTAATGAGCCTAAGTTGCTGAAATAAGCCTATTTAATAAGCCTATTTAATAGGCCTATTTAATCAGCGTAAGTTGCTGAAATAAGCCTATTTAATAAGCCCAAGTTGCTGAAATAAGCCTACTTAATTATGCTATTTAATAAGCCTAAGTTGCTGAAATAAGCCTATTTAATAAGCGTAAGTTGCTGAAATAAGGCTATTTAATAAGTCTAAGTTGCTGAAATAAGCCTATTTAATAAGCCTAAGTTGCTGAAATGAGCCTATTTAATAAGCCTATTTAATAAGCCTAAGTTGCTGAAATAAGCCTATTTAATAAGCCTATTTAATAGGCCTATTTAATAAGTCTAATTTGCTGAAATAAGCCTATTTAATAAGCCTATTTAATGGGCCTATTTAATAAGTCTATGTTGCTGAAATAAGCCTATGTAATAAGCCTAAGTTGCTGAATGAGCCTATTTAATAAGCCTAAGTTGCTGAAATAAGCCTATTTAATAAGCCTAAGTTGCTGAATAAGCCTATTTAATAAGCCTAAGTTGCTGAATAAACCTATTTAATAAGTCTAAGTTGCTGAAATAAGCCTATTTAATAAGGCTATTTAATAAGCCTAAGTTGCTGAATAAGCCTATTTAATAAGTCTAAGTTGCTGAAATAAGGCTATTTAATAAGCCTAAGTTGCTGAAATAAGGCTATTTGATAAGTTTAAGTTGCTGAAATAAGCCTATTTAATAAGCCTAAGTTGCTGAAATAAACCTATTTAATAAGGCTATTTAATGAGCCTAAGTTACTGAAATAAGCCTATTTAATAAGCCTAAGTTTCTGAACTAAGCCTATTTAAAAAGGTATATTTAATAAGTCTAAGTTGCTGAAATAAACCTATTTAAAAATGCTATTTAATAAGCCTAAGTTGCTGAAATAAACCTGTTTAATAAGGCTATTTAATAAGCATACGTTGCTGAAATAAGCTTATTTAATAAGCCTAAGTTGCTGAAATAACCTATTTAATAAGGCTATTTAATAAGTCTAAGTTGCTGAAATAAACCTATTTAATAAGCCTAACTTGCTAAAATAAGCCTATTTAATGAGGCTATTTAATAAGTCTATTTAATAAGCCTATTTATTAAGCCTATTTAATAAGCCTATTTAATATGCCTATTTAATACGCCTATTTAATAAACATATTTAATAAGTATTTAATGAGCCTATTTAATGAGCCTATTTATTGAGCCTATTTAATAAGCCTATTTATTGAGCCTATTTAATAAGCCTATTTAATAAGTCTATTTAATAAACCTATTTAATAAGCCTATTTAACACGCCTATTTATTGAGCCTATTTAATAAGCCTATTTAATAAGCCTATTTATTGAGCCTATTTAATAAGTCTATTTATTAAGCCTATTTAATAAGCCTATTTAATAAGTATTTAATGAGCCTATTTAATAAGTCTATTTAATAAGCCTATTTAATAAGGCTATTTAATGAGCCTAAGTTGCTGAAATAAGCCCATTTAATAAGCCTATTTAATAGGCCTATTTAATAAGTCTAAGTTGCTGAAATAAGCCTATTTAATAAGCCTAAGTTTCTGAATGAGCCTATTTAATAAGCCTAAGTTGCTGAAAAAAGCCTATTTAATAAGCCTAAGTTGCTGAATAAGCCTAATTAATAAGCCTAAGTTGCTGAATAAACCTATTTAATAAGTCTAAGTTGCTGAAATAAGCTTATTTAATAAGGCTATTTAATAAGCCTAAGTTGCTGAATAAGCCTATTTAATAAGCCTAAGTTGCTGAAATAAGCCTATTTAATAAGTCTAAGTTGCTGAAATAAGGCTATTTAATAAGCCTAAGTTGCAGAAATAAGCCTATTTAATAAGCCTAACTTGCTGAAATAAGGCTATTTAATAAGTCTAAGTTGCTGAAATAAGCCTATTTAATAAGCCTAAGTTGCTAAAATAAGCCTATTTAATGAGGCTATTTAATAAGTCTATTTAACAAGCCTATTTTTAATAAGCCTATTTAATAAGCCTATTTAATACGCTTATTTAATAAACCTATTTAATAAGTATTTAATGAGCCTATTTAATAAGTCTATTTAATAAGCCTTTTTAATAAGCTTATTTAATATGCCTATTTAATAAGCCTATTTAATAAGTGTATTTAATAAGGCTATTTAATGAGCCTAAGTTGCTGAAATAAGCCTATTTAATAAGCCTATTTAATAGGCCTATTTAATCAGCGTAAGTTGCTGAAATAAGCCTATTTAATAAGCCCAAGTTGCTGAAATAAGCCTACTTAATTATGCTATTTAATAAGCCTAAGTTGCTGAAATAAGCCTATTTAATAAGCGTAAGTTGCTGAAATAAGGCTATTTAATAAGTCTAAGTTGCTGAAATAAGCCTATTTAATAAGCCTAAGTTGCTGAAATGAGCCTATTTAATAAGCCTATTTAATAAGCCTAAGTTGCTGAAATAAGCCTATTTAATAAGCCTATTTAATAGGCCTATTTAATAAGTCTAATTTGCTGAAATAAGCCTATTTAATAAGCCTATTTAATGGGCCTATTTAATAAGTCTATGTTGCTGAAATAAGCCTATGTAATAAGCCTAAGTTGCTGAATGAGCCTATTTAATAAGCCTAAGTTGCTGAAATAAGCCTATTTAATAAGCCTAAGTTGCTGAATAAGCCTATTTAATAAGCCTAAGTTGCTGAATAAACCTATTTAATAAGTCTAAGTTGCTGAAATAAGCCTATTTAATAAGGCTATTTAATAAGCCTAAGTTGCTGAATAAGCCTATTTAATAAGTCTAAGTTGCTGAAATAAGGCTATTTAATAAGCCTAAGTTGCTGAAATAAGGCTATTTGATAAGTTTAAGTTGCTGAAATAAGCCTATTTAATAAGCCTAAGTTGCTGAAATAAACCTATTTAATAAGGCTATTTAATGAGCCTAAGTTACTGAAATAAGCCTATTTAATAAGCCTAAGTTTCTGAACTAAGCCTATTTAAAAAGGTATATTTAATAAGTCTAAGTTGCTGAAATAAACCTATTTAAAAATGCTATTTAATAAGCCTAAGTTGCTGAAATAAACCTGTTTAATAAGGCTATTTAATAAGCATAAGTTGCTGAAATAAGCTTATTTAATAAGCCTAAGTTGCTGAAATAAGCCTATTTAATAAGGCTATTGAATAAGTCTAAGTTGCTGAAATAAACCTATTTAATAAGCCTAAGTTGCTAAAATAAGCCTATTTAATGAGGCTATTTAATAAGTCTATTTAATAAACCTATTTAATATGCCTATTCAATAAGCCTATTTAATAAGCCTATTTAATAAGTCTATTTAATAAGTCTATTTAATAAGCCTATTTAATAAGTATTTAATGAGCCTATTTAATAAGCCTATTTATTGAGCCTATTTAATAAGCCTATTTATTGAGCCTATTTAATAAGCCTATTTATTGAGCCTATTTAATAAGCCTAGTTATTGAGCCTATTTAATATGTCTATTTAATAAGCCTATTTAATAAGCCTATTAAAAAAGCCTATTCATTGAGCCTATTTAATAAGCCTATTTAATATGGCTATTTATTGAGCCTATTTAATAAGTCTATTTAATAAGCCTATTTAATAAGCCTATTTAATGAGTATTTAATGAGCCTATTTAATAAGTCTATTTAATAAGCCTATTTAATAGGCCTATTTTATAAGTTTAAGTTGCTGAAATAAGCCTATTTAATAAGCCTATTTAATAGGCCTATTTAATAAGTCTAAGTTGCTGAAATAAGCCTATTTA
Organism: Petromyzon marinus; assembly: GCF_048934315.1. Lineage (NCBI taxonomy): Eukaryota > Metazoa > Chordata > Hyperoartia > Petromyzontiformes > Petromyzontidae > Petromyzon > Petromyzon marinus. Next base: position 5,909,567 of record NW_027423002.1, read on the forward strand.
ATAAGCCTAAGTTTCGGAATGAGCATATTTAATAAGCCTATGTTGCTGAAATAAGCCTATTTAATAAGCCTAAGTTGCTGAATAAGCCTATTTAATAAGCCTAAGTTGCTGAAATAAGCCTATTTAATAAGTCTAAGTTGCTGAAATAAGGCTATTTAATAAGCCTAAGTTGCAGAAATAAGCCTATTTAATAAGCCTAACTTGCTGAAATAAGGCTATTTAATAAGTCTAAGTTGCTGAAATAAGCCTATTTAATAAGCCTAAGTTGCTAAAATAAGGCTATTTAATGAGGCTATTTAATAAGTCTATTTAACAAGCCTATTTTTAATAAGCCTATTTAATAAGCCTATTTAATACGCTTATTTAATAAACCTATTTAATAAGTATTTAATGAGCCTATTTAATAAGTCTATTTAATAAGCCTTTTTAATAAGCTTATTTAATATGCCTATTTAATAAGCCTATTTAATAAGTGTATTTAATAAGGCTATTTAATGAGCCTAAGTTGCTGAAATAAGCCTATTTAATAAGCCTATTTAATAGGCCTATTTAATCAGCGTAAGTTGCTGAAATAAGCCTATTTAATAAGCCCAAGTTGCTGAAATAAGCCTACTTAATTATGCTATTTAATAAGCCTAAGTTGCTGAAATAAGCCTATTTAATAAGCGTAAGTTGCTGAAATAAGGCTATTTAATAAGTCTAAGTTGCTGAAATAAGCCTATTTAATAAGCCTAAGTTGCTGAAATGAGCCTATTTAATAAGCCTATTTAATAAGCCTAAGTTGCTGAAATAAGCCTATTTAATAAGCCTATTTAATAGGCCTATTTAATAAGTCTAATTTGCTGAAATAAGCCTATTTAATAAGCCTATTTAATGGGCCTATTTAATAAGTCTATGTTGCTGAAATAAGCCTATGTAATAAGCCTAAGTTGCTGAATGAGCCTATTTAATAAGCCTAAGTTGCTGAAATAAGCCTATTTAATAAGCCTAAGTTGCTGAATAAGCCTATTTAATAAGCCTAAGTTGCTGAATAAACCTATTTAATAAGTCTAAGTTGCTGAAATAAGCCTATTTAATAAGGCTATTTAATAAGCCTAAGTTGCTGAATAAGCCTATTTAATAAGTCTAAGTTGCTGAAATAAGGCTATTTAATAAGCCTAAGTTGCTGAAATAAGGCTATTTGATAAGTTTAAGTTGCTGAAATAAGCCTATTTAATAAGCCTAAGTTGCTGAAATAAACCTATTTAATAAGGCTATTTAATGAGCCTAAGTTACTGAAATAAGCCTATTTAATAAGCCTAAGTTTCTGAACTAAGCCTATTTAAAAAGGTATATTTAATAAGTCTAAGTTGCTGAAATAAACCTATTTAAAAATGCTATTTAATAAGCCTAAGTTGCTGAAATAAACCTGTTTAATAAGGCTATTTAATAAGCATACGTTGCTGAAATAAGCTTATTTAATAAGCCTAAGTTGCTGAAATAACCTATTTAATAAGGCTATTTAATAAGTCTAAGTTGCTGAAATAAACCTATTTAATAAGCCTAACTTGCTAAAATAAGCCTATTTAATGAGGCTATTTAATAAGTCTATTTAATAAGCCTATTTATTAAGCCTATTTAATAAGCCTATTTAATATGCCTATTTAATACGCCTATTTAATAAACATATTTAATAAGTATTTAATGAGCCTATTTAATGAGCCTATTTATTGAGCCTATTTAATAAGCCTATTTATTGAGCCTATTTAATAAGCCTATTTAATAAGTCTATTTAATAAACCTATTTAATAAGCCTATTTAACACGCCTATTTATTGAGCCTATTTAATAAGCCTATTTAATAAGCCTATTTATTGAGCCTATTTAATAAGTCTATTTATTAAGCCTATTTAATAAGCCTATTTAATAAGTATTTAATGAGCCTATTTAATAAGTCTATTTAATAAGCCTATTTAATAAGGCTATTTAATGAGCCTAAGTTGCTGAAATAAGCCCATTTAATAAGCCTATTTAATAGGCCTATTTAATAAGTCTAAGTTGCTGAAATAAGCCTATTTAATAAGCCTAAGTTTCTGAATGAGCCTATTTAATAAGCCTAAGTTGCTGAAAAAAGCCTATTTAATAAGCCTAAGTTGCTGAATAAGCCTAATTAATAAGCCTAAGTTGCTGAATAAACCTATTTAATAAGTCTAAGTTGCTGAAATAAGCTTATTTAATAAGGCTATTTAATAAGCCTAAGTTGCTGAATAAGCCTATTTAATAAGCCTAAGTTGCTGAAATAAGCCTATTTAATAAGTCTAAGTTGCTGAAATAAGGCTATTTAATAAGCCTAAGTTGCAGAAATAAGCCTATTTAATAGGCCTAACTTGCTGAAATAAGGCTATTTAATAAGTCTAAGTTGCTGAAATAAGCCTATTTAATAAGCCTAAGTTGCTAAAATAAGCCTATTTAATGAGGCTATTTAATAAGTCTATTTAACAAGCCTATTTTTAATAAGCCTATTTAATAAGCCTATTTAATACGCTTATTTAATAAACCTATTTAATAAGTATTTAATGAGCCTATTTAATAAGTCTATTTAATAAGCCTTTTTAATAAGCTTATTTAATATGCCTATTTAATAAGCCTATTTAATAAGTGTATTTAATAAGGCTATTTAATGAGCCTAAGTTGCTGAAATAAGCCTATTTAATAAGCCTATTTAATAGGCCTATTTAATCAGCGTAAGTTGCTGAAATAAGCCTATTTAATAAGCCCAAGTTGCTGAAATAAGCCTACTTAATTATGCTATTTAATAAGCCTAAGTTGCTGAAATAAGCCTATTTAATAAGCGTAAGTTGCTGAAATAAGGCTATTTAATAAGTCTAAGTTGCTGAAATAAGCCTATTTAATAAGCCTAAGTTGCTGAAATGAGCCTATTTAATAAGCCTATTTAATAAGCCTAAGTTGCTGAAATAAGCCTATTTAATAAGCCTATTTAATAGGCCTATTTAATAAGTCTAATTTGCTGAAATAAGCCTATTTAATAAGCCTATTTAATGGGCCTATTTAATAAGTCTATGTTGCTGAAATAAGCCTATGTAATAAGCCTAAGTTGCTGAATGAGCCTATTTAATAAGCCTAAGTTGCTGAAATAAGCCTATTTAATAAGCCTAAGTTGCTGAATAAGCCTATTTAATAAGCCTAAGTTGCTGAATAAACCTATTTAATAAGTCTAAGTTGCTGAAATAAGCCTATTTAATAAGGCTATTTAATAAGCCTAAGTTGCTGAATAAGCCTATTTAATAAGTCTAAGTTGCTGAAATAAGGCTATTTAATAAGCCTAAGTTGCTGAAATAAGGCTATTTGATAAGTTTAAGTTGCTGAAATAAGCCTATTTAATAAGCCTAAGTTGCTGAAATAAACCTATTTAATAAGGCTATTTAATGAGCCTAAGTTACTGAAATAAGCCTATTTAATAAGCCTAAGTTTCTGAACTAAGCCTATTTAAAAAGGTATATTTAATAAGTCTAAGTTGCTGAAATAAACCTATTTAAAAATGCTATTTAATAAGCCTAAGTTGCTGAAATAAACCTGTTTAATAAGGCTATTTAATAAGCATAAGTTGCTGAAATAAGCTTATTTAATAAGCCTAAGTTGCTGAAATAAGCCTATTTAATAAGGCTATTGAATAAGTCTAAGTTGCTGAAATAAACCTATTTAATAAGCCTAAGTTGCTAAAATAAGCCTATTTAATGAGGCTATTTAATAAGTCTATTTAATAAACCTATTTAATATGCCTATTCAATAAGCCTATTTAATAAGCCTATTTAATAAGTCTATTTAATAAGTCTATTTAATAAGCCTATTTAATAAGTATTTAATGAGCCTATTTAATAAGCCTATTTATTGAGCCTATTTAATAAGCCTATTTATTGAGCCTATTTAATAAGCCTATTTATTGAGCCTATTTAATAAGCCTAGTTATTGAGCCTATTTAATATGTCTATTTAATAAGCCTATTTAATAAGCCTATTAAAAAAGCCTATTCATTGAGCCTATTTAATAAGCCTATTTAATATGGCTATTTATTGAGCCTATTTAATAAGTCTATTTAATAAGCCTATTTAATAAGCCTATTTAATGAGTATTTAATGAGCCTATTTAATAAGTCTATTTAATAAGCCTATTTAATAGGCCTATTTTATAAGTTTAAGTTGCTGAAATAAGCCTATTTAATAAGCCTATTTAATAGGCCTATTTAATAAGTCTAAGTTGCTGAAATAAGCCTATTTAATAAGCCTAAGTTTCGGAATGAGCATATTTAATAAGCCTATGTTGCTGAAATAAGCCTATTTAATAAGCCTAAGTTGCTGAATAAGCCTATTTAATAAGCCTAAGTTGCTGAAATAAGCCTATTTAATAAGTCTAAGTTGCTGAAATAAGGCTATTTAATAAGCCTAAGTTGCAGAAATAAGCCTATTTAATAAGCCTAACTTGCTGAAATAAGGCTATTTAATAAGTCTAAGTTGCTGAAATAAGCCTATTTAATAAGCCTAAGTTGCTAAAATAAGGCTATTTAATGAGGCTATTTAATAAGTCTATTTAACAAGCCTATTTTTAATAAGCCTATTTAATAAGCCTATTTAATACGCTTATTTAATAAACCTATTTAATAAGTATTTAATGAGCCTATTTAATAAGTCTATTTAATAAGCCTTTTTAATAAGCTTATTTAATATGCCTATTTAATAAGCCTATTTAATAAGTGTATTTAATAAGGCTATTTAATGAGCCTAAGTTGCTGAAATAAGCCTATTTAATAGGCCTATTTAATCAGCGTAAGTTGCTGAAATAAGCCTATTTAATAAGCCCAAGTTGCTGAAATAAGCCTACTTAATTATGCTATTTAATAAGCCTAAGTTGCTGAAATAAGCCTATTTAATAAGCGTAAGTTGCTGAAATAAGGCTATTTAATAAGTCTAAGTTGCTGAAATAAGCCTATTTAATAAGCCTAAGTTGCTGAAATGAGCCTATTTAATAAGCCTATTTAATAAGCCTAAGTTGCTGAAATAAGCCTATTTAATAAGCCTATTTAATAGGCCTATTTAATAAGTCTAATTTGCTGAAATAAGCCTATTTAATAAGCCTATTTAATGGGCCTATTTAATAAGTCTATGTTGCTGAAATAAGCCTATGTAATAAGCCTAAGTTGCTGAATGAGCCTATTTAATAAGCCTAAGTTGCTGAAATAAGCCTATTTAATAAGCCTAAGTTGCTGAATAAGCCTATTTAATAAGCCTAAGTTGCTGAATAAACCTATTTAATAAGTCTAAGTTGCTGAAGTAAGCCTATTTAATAAGGCTATTTAATAAGCCTAAGTTGCTGAATAAGCCTATTTAATAAGTCTAAGTTGCTGAAATAAGGCTATTTAATAAGCCTAAGTTGCTGAAATAAGGCTATTTGATAAGTTTAAGTTGCTGAAATAAGCCTATTTAATAAGCCTAAGTTGCTGAAATAAACCTATTTAATAAGGCTATTTAATGAGCCTAAGTTACTGAAATAAGCCTATTTAATAAGCCTAAGTTTCTGAACTAAGCCTATTTAAAAAGGTATATTTAATAAGTCTAAGTTGCTGAAAGAAACCTATTTAAAAATGCTATTTAATAAGCCTAAGTTGCTGAAATAAACCTGTTTAATAAGGCTATTTAATAAGCATACGTTGCTGAAATAAGCTTATTTAATAAGCCTAAGTTGCTGAAATAACCTATTTAATAAGGCTATTTAATAAGTCTAAGTTGCTGAAATAAACCTATTTAATAAGCCTAACTTGCTAAAATAAGCCTATTTAATGAGGCTATTTAATAAGTCTATTTAATAAGCCTATTTATTAAGCCTATTTAATAAGCCTATTTAATATGCCTATTTAATACGCCTATTTAATAAACATATTTAATAAGTATTTAATGAGCCTATTTAATGAGCCTATTTATTGAGCCTATTTAATAAGCCTATTTATTGAGCCTATTTAATAAGCCTATTTAATAAGTCTATTTAATAAACCTATTTAATAAGCCTATTTAACACGCCTATTTATTGAGCCTATTTAATAAGCCTATTTAATAAGCCTATTTATTGAGCCTATTTAATAAGTCTATTTATTAAGCCTATTTAATAAGCCTATTTAATAAGTATTTAATGAGCCTATTTAATAAGTCTATTTAATAAGCCTATTTAATAAGGCTATTTAATGAGCCTAAGTTGCTGAAATAAGCCCATTTAATAAGCCTATTTAATAGGCCTATTTAATAAGTCTAAGTTGCTGAAATAAGCCTATTTAATAAGCCTAAGTTTCTGAATGAGCCTATTTAATAAGCCTAAGTTGCTGAAAAAAGCCTATTTAATAAGCCTAAGTTGCTGAATAAGCCTAATTAATAAGCCTAAGTTGCTGAATAAGCCTATTTAATAAGGCTATTTAATGAGCCTAAGTTGCTGAAATAAACCTATTTAATAAGCCTAAGTTGCTAAAATAAGCCTATTTAATGAGGCTATTTAATAAGTCTATTTAATAAACCTATTTAATATGCCTATTCAATAAGCCTATTTAATAAGCCTATTTAATAAGTCTATTTAATAAGTCTATTTAATAAGCCTATTTAATAAGTATTTAATGAGTCTATTTAATAAGCCTATTTATTGAGCCTATTTAATAAGCCTATTTATTGAGCCTATTTAATAAGCCTATTTATTGAGCCTATTTAATAAGCCTAGTTATTGAGCCTATTTAATATGTCTATTTAATAAGCCTATTTAATAAGCCTATTAAAAAAGCCTATTCATTGAGCCTATTTAATAAGCCTATTTAATATGGCTATTTATTGAGCCTATTTAATAAGTCTATTTAATAAGCCTATTTAATAAGCCTATTTAATGAGTATTTAATGAGCCTATTTAATAAGTCTATTTAATAAGCCTATTTAATAGGCCTATTTTATAAGTTTAAGTTGCTGAAATAAGCCTATTTAATAAGCCTATTTAATAGGCCTATTTAATAAGTCTAAGTTGCTGAAATAAGCCTATTTAATAAGCCTAAGTTTCGGAATGAGCATATTTAATAAGCCTATGTTGCTGAAATAAGCCTATTTAATAAGCCTAAGTTGCTGAATAAGCCTATTTAATAAGCCTAAGTTGCTGAAATAAGCCTATTTAATAAGTCTAAGTTGCTGAAATAAGGCTATTTAATAAGCCTAAGTTGCAGAAATAAGCCTATTTAATAAGCCTAACTTGCTGAAATAAGGCTATTTAATAAGTCTAAGTTGCTGAAATAAGCCTATTTAATAAGCCTAAGTTGCTAAAATAAGGCTATTTAATGAGGCTATTTAATAAGTCTATTTAACAAGCCTATTTTTAATAAGCCTATTTAATAAGCCTATTTAATACGCTTATTTAATAAACCTATTTAATAAGTATTTAATGAGCCTATTTAATAAGTCTATTTAATAAGCCTTTTTAATAAGCTTATTTAATATGCCTATTTAATAAGCCTATTTAATAAGTGTATTTAATAAGGCTATTTAATGAGCCTAAGTTGCTGAAATAAGCCTATTTAATAGGCCTATTTAATCAGCGTAAGTTGCTGAAATAAGCCTATTTAATAAGCCCAAGTTGCTGAAATAAGCCTACTTAATTATGCTATTTAATAAGCCTAAGTTGCTGAAATAAGCCTATTTAATAAGCGTAAGTTGCTGAAATAAGGCTATTTAATAAGTCTAAGTTGCTGAAATAAGCCTATTTAATAAGCCTAAGTTGCTGAAATGAGCCTATTTAATAAGCCTATTTAATAAGCCTAAGTTGCTGAAATAAGCCTATTTAATAAGCCTATTTAATAGGCCTATTTAATAAGTCTAATTTGCTGAAATAAGCCTATTTAATAAGCCTATTTAATGGGCCTATTTAATAAGTCTATGTTGCTGAAATAAGCCTATGTAATAAGCCTAAGTTGCTGAATGAGCCTATTTAATAAGCCTAAGTTGCTGAAATAAGCCTATTTAATAAGCCTAAGTTGCTGAATAAGCCTATTTAATAAGCCTAAGTTGCTGAATAAACCTATTTAATAAGTCTAAGTTGCTGAAGTAAGCCTATTTAATAAGGCTATTTAATAAGCCTAAGTTGCTGAATAAGCCTATTTAATAAGTCTAAGTTGCTGAAATAAGGCTATTTAATAAGCCTAAGTTGCTGAAATAAGGCTATTTGATAAGTTTAAGTTGCTGAAATAAGCCTATTTAATAAGCCTAAGTTGCTGAAATAAACCTATTTAATAAGGCTATTTAATGAGCCTAAGTTACTGAAATAAGCCTATTTAATAAGCCTAAGTTTCTGAACTAAGCCTATTTAAAAAGGTATATTTAATAAGTCTAAGTTGCTGAAAGAAACCTATTTAAAAATGCTATTTAATAAGCCTAAGTTGCTGAAATAAACCTGTTTAATAAGGCTATTTAATAAGCATACGTTGCTGAAATAAGCTTATTTAATAAGCCTAAGTTGCTGAAATAACCTATTTAATAAGGCTATTTAATAAGTCTAAGTTGCTGAAATAAACCTATTTAATAAGCCTAACTTGCTAAAATAAGCCTATTTAATGAGGCTATTTAATAAGTCTATTTAATAAGCCTATTTATTAAGCCTATTTAATAAGCCTATTTAATATGCCTATTTAATACGCCTATTTAATAAACATATTTAATAAGTATTTAATGAGCCTATTTAATGAGCCTATTTATTGAGCCTATTTAATAAGCCTATTTATTGAGCCTATTTAATAAGCCTATTTAATAAGTCTATTTAATAAACCTATTTAATAAGCCTATTTAACACGCCTATTTATTGAGCCTATTTAATAAGCCTATTTAATAAGCCTATTTATTGAGCCTATTTAATAAGTCTATTTATTAAGCCTATTTAATAAGCCTATTTAATAAGTATTTAATGAGCCTATTTAATAAGTCTATTTAATAAGCCTATTTAATAAGGCTATTTAATGAGCCTAAGTTGCTGAAATAAGCCCATTTAATAAGCCTATTTAATAGGCCTATTTAATAAGTCTAAGTTGCTGAAATAAGCCTATTTAATAAGCCTAAGTTTCTGAATGAGCCTATTTAATAAGCCTAAGTTGCTGAAAAAAGCCTATTTAATAAGCCTAAGTTGCTGAATAAGCCTAATTAATAAGCCTAAGTTGCTGAATAAGCCTATTTAATAAGGCTATTTAATGAGCCTAAGTTGCTGAAATAAACCTATTTAATAAGCCTAAGTTGCTAAAATAAGCCTATTTAATGAGGCTATTTAATAAGTCTATTTAATAAACCTATTTAATATGCCTATTCAATAAGCCTATTTAATAAGCCTATTTAATAAGTCTATTTAATAAGTCTATTTAATAAGCCTATTTAATAAGTATTTAATGAGCCTATTTAATAAGCCTATTTATTGAGCCTATTTAATAAGCCTATTTATTGAGCCTATTTAATAAGCCTATTTATTGAGCCTATTTAATAAGCCTAGTTATTGAGCCTATTTAATATGTCTATTTAATAAGCCTATTTAATAAGCCTATTAAAAAAGCCTATTCATTGAGCCTATTTAATAAGCCTATTTAATATGGCTATTTATTGAGCCTATTTAATAAGTCTATTTAATAAGCCTATTTAATAAGCCTATTTAATGAGTATTTAATGAGCCTATTTAATAAGTCTATTTAATAAGCCTATTTAATAGGCCTATTTTATAAGTTTAAGTTGCTGAAATAAGCCTATTTAATAAGCCTATTTAATAGGCCTATTTAATAAGTCTAAGTTGCTGAAATAAGCCTATTTAATAAGCCTAAGTTTCGGAATGAGCATATTTAATAAGCCTATGTTGCTGAAATAAGCCTATTTAATAAGCCTAAGTTGCTGAATAAGCCTATTTAATAAGCCTAAGTTGCTGAAATAAGCCTATTTAATAAGTCTAAGTTGCTGAAATAAGGCTATTTAATAAGCCTAAGTTGCAGAAATAAGCCTATTTAATAAGCCTAACTTGCTGAAATAAGGCTATTTAATAAGTCTAAGTTGCTGAAATAAGCCTATTTAATAAGCCTAAGTTGCTAAAATAAGGCTATTTAATGAGGCTATTTAATAAGTCTATTTAACAAGCCTATTTTTAATAAGCCTATTTAATAAGCCTATTTAATACGCTTATTTAATAAACCTATTTAATAAGTATTTAATGAGCCTATTTAATAAGTCTATTTAATAAGCCTTTTTAATAAGCTTATTTAATATGCCTATTTAATAAGCCTATTTAATAAGTGTATTTAATAAGGCTATTTAATGAGCCTAAGTTGCTGAAATAAGCCTATTTAATAGGCCTATTTAATCAGCGTAAGTTGCTGAAATAAGCCTATTTAATAAGCCCAAGTTGCTGAAATAAGCCTACTTAATTATGCTATTTAATAAGCCTAAGTTGCTGAAATAAGCCTATTTAATAAGCGTAAGTTGCTGAAATAAGGCTATTTAATAAGTCTAAGTTGCTGAAATAAGCCTATTTAATAAGCCTAAGTTGCTGAAATGAGCCTATTTAATAAGCCTATTTAATAAGCCTAAGTTGCTGAAATAAGCCTATTTAATAAGCCTATTTAATAGGCCTATTTAATAAGTCTAATTTGCTGAAATAAGCCTATTTAATAAGCCTATTTAATGGGCCTATTTAATAAGTCTATGTTGCTGAAATAAGCCTATGTAATAAGCCTAAGTTGCTGAATGAGCCTATTTAATAAGCCTAAGTTGCTGAAATAAGCCTATTTAATAAGCCTAAGTTGCTGAATAAGCCTATTTAATAAGCCTAAGTTGCTGAATAAACCTATTTAATAAGTCTAAGTTGCTGAAGTAAGCCTATTTAATAAGGCTATTTAATAAGCCTAAGTTGCTGAATAAGCCTATTTAATAAGTCTAAGTTGCTGAAATAAGGCTATTTAATAAGCCTAAGTTGCTGAAATAAGGCTATTTGATAAGTTTAAGTTGCTGAAATAAGCCTATTTAATAAGCCTAAGTTGCTGAAATAAACCTATTTAATAAGGCTATTTAATGAGCCTAAGTTACTGAAATAAGCCTATTTAATAAGCCTAAGTTTCTGAACTAAGCCTATTTAAAAAGGTATATTTAATAAGTCTAAGTTGCTGAAAGAAACCTATTTAAAAATGCTATTTAATAAGCCTAAGTTGCTGAAATAAACCTGTTTAATAAGGCTATTTAATAAGCATACGTTGCTGAAATAAGCTTATTTAATAAGCCTAAGTTGCTGAAATAACCTATTTAATAAGGCTATTTAATAAGTCTAAGTTGCTGAAATAAACCTATTTAATAAGCCTAACTTGCTAAAATAAGCCTATTTAATGAGGCTATTTAATAAGTCTATTTAATAAGCCTATTTATTAAGCCTATTTAATAAGCCTATTTAATATGCCTATTTAATACGCCTATTTAATAAACATATTTAATAAGTATTTAATGAGCCTATTTAATGAGCCTATTTATTGAGCCTATTTAATAAGCCTATTTATTGAGCCTATTTAATAAGCCTATTTAATAAGTCTATTTAATAAACCTATTTAATAAGCCTATTTAACACGCCTATTTATTGAGCCTATTTAATAAGCCTATTTAATAAGCCTATTTATTGAGCCTATTTAATAAGTCTATTTATTAAGCCTATTTAATAAGCCTATTTAATAAGTATTTAATGAGCCTATTTAATAAGTCTATTTAATAAGCCTATTTAATAAGGCTATTTAATGAGCCTAAGTTGCTGAAATAAGCCCATTTAATAAGCCTATTTAATAGGCCTATTTAATAAGTCTAAGTTGCTGAAATAAGCCTATTTAATAAGCCTAAGTTTCTGAATGAGCCTATTTAATAAGCCTAAGTTGCTGAAAAAAGCCTATTTAATAAGCCTAAGTTGCTGAATAAGCCTAATTAATAAGCCTAAGTTGCTGAATAAGCCTATTTAATAAGGCTATTTAATGAGCCTAAGTTGCTGAAATAAGACTATTTAATAAGCCTAAGTTTCTGAACTAAGCCTATTTAAAAAGGTATATTTAATAAATCTAAGTTGCTGAAATAAACCTATTTAAAAATGCTATTTAATAAGCCTAAGTTGCTGAAATAAACCTGTTTATTAAAGCTATTTAATAAGCATAAGTTGCTGAAATAAGCTTATTTAATAAGCCTAAGTTGCTGAAATAAGCCTATTTAATAAGGCTCTTTAATAAGTCTAAGTTGCTGAAATAAACCTTTTTAATAAGCCTAAGTTGCTAAAATAAGCCTATTTACTGAGGCTATTTAATAAGTCTATTTAATAAGCCTATTTAATAAGCCTATTTAATAAGCCTATTTAATAAGTGTATTTAATAAGGCTATTTAATGAGCCTAAGTTGCTGAAATAAGCCTATTTAATAAGCCTATTTAATAGGCCTATTTAATCAGCGTAAGTTGCTGAAATAAGCCTATTTAATAAGCCCAAGTTGCTGAAATAAGCCTACTTAATTATGCTATTTAATAAGCCTAAGTTGCTGAAATAAGCCTATTTAATAAGCAAAAGTTGCTGAAATAAGGCTATTTAATAAGCCTAAGTTGCTGAAATGAGCCTATTTAATAAGCCTATTTAATAAGCCTAAGTTGCTGAAATAAGCCTATTTAATAAGCCTATTTAATAGGCCTATTTAATAAGTCTAATTTGCTGAAATAAGCCTATTTAATAAGCCTATTTAATGGGCCTATTTAATAAGTCTATGTTGCTGAAATAAGCCTATTTAATAAGCCTAAGTTGCTGAATGAGCCTATTTAATAAGCCTAAGTTGCTGAAATAAGCCTATTTAATAAGCCTAAGTTGCTGAATAAGCCTATTTAATAAGCATAAGTTGCTGAATAAGCCTATTTAATAAGTCTAAGTTGCTGAAATAAGGCTATTTAATAAGCCTAAGTTGCTGAAATAAGGCTATTTAATAAGTTTAAGTTGCTGAAATAAGCCTATTTAATAAGCCTAAGTTGCTGAAATAAACCTATTTAATAAGGCTATTTAATAAGCATAAGTTGCTGAAATAAACCTGTTTAATAAGGCTATTTAATAAGCATACGTTGCTGAAATAAGCTTATTTAATAAGCCTAAGTTGCTGAAATAAACCTATTTAATAAGGCTATTTAATAAGTCTAAGTTGCTGAAATAAACCTATTTAATAAGCCTAACTTGCTAAAATAAGCCTATTTAATGAGGCTATTTAATAAGTCTATTTAATAAGCCTATTTATTAAGCCTATTTAATAAGCCTATTTAATATGCCTATTTAATACGCCTATTTAATAAACATATTTAATAAGTATTTAATGAGCCTATTTAATGAGCCTATTTATTGAGCCTATTTAATAAGCCTATTTATTGAGCCTATTTAATAAGCCTATTTAATAAGTCTATTTAATAAGCCTATTTAATAAGCCTATTTAATAAGCCTATTTATTGAGCCTATTTAATAGGTCTATTTATTAAGCCTATTTAATAAGCCTATTTAATAAGTATTTAATGAGCCTATTTAATAAGTCTATTTAATAAGCCTATTTAATAAGGCTATTTAATGAGCCTAAGTTGCTGAAATAAGCCCATTTAATAAGCCTATTTAATAGGCCTATTTAATAAGTCTAAGTTGCTGAAATAAGCCTATTTAATAAGCCTAAGTTTCTGAATGAGCCTATTTTATAAGCCTAAGTTGCTGAAAAAAGCCTATTTAATAAGCCTAAGTTGCTGAATAAGCCTAATTAATAAGCCTAAGTTGCTGAATAAACCTATTTAATAAGTCTAAGTTGCTGAAATAAGCTTATTTAATAAGGCTATTTAATAAGCCTAAGTTGCTGAATAAGCCTATTTAATAAGGCTATTTAATGAGCCTAAGTTGCTGAAATAAGACTATTTAATAAGCCTAAGTTTCTGAACTAAGCCTATTTAAAAAGGTATATTTAATAAATCTAAGTTGCTGAAATAAACCTATTTAAAAATGCTATTTAATAAGCCTAAGTTGCTGAAATAAACCTGTTTATTAAAGCTATTTAATAAGCATAAGTTGCTGAAATAAGCTTATTTAATAAGCCTAAGTTGCTGAAATAAGCCTATTTAATAAGGCTCTTTAATAAGTCTAAGTTGCTGAAATAAACCTTTTTAATAAGCCTAAGTTGCTAAAATAAGCCTATTTACTGAGGCTATTTAATAAGTCTATTTAATAAGCCTATTTAATAAGCCTATTTAATAAGCCTATTTAATAAGTGTATTTAATAAGGCTATTTAATGAGCCTAAGTTGCTGAAATAAGCCTATTTAATAAGCCTATTTAATAGGCCTATTTAATCAGCGTAAGTTGCTGAAATAAGCCTATTTAATAAGCCCAAGTTGCTGAAATAAGCCTACTTAATTATGCTATTTAATAAGCCTAAGTTGCTGAAATAAGCCTATTTAATAAGCAAAAGTTGCTGAAATAAGGCTATTTAATAAGTTAAGTTGCTGAAATAAGCCTATTTAATAAGCCTAAGTTGCTGAAATGAGCCTATTTAATAAGCCTATTTAATAAGCCTAAGTTGCTGAAATAAGCCTATTTAATAAGCCTATTTAATAGGCCTATTTAATAAGTCTAATTTGCTGAAATAAGCCTATTTAATAAGCCTATTTAATGGGCCTATTTAATAAGTCTATGTTGCTGAAATAAGCCTATTTAATAAGCCTAAGTTGCTGAATGAGCCTATTTAATAAGCCTAAGTTGCTGAAATAAGCCTATTTAATAAGCCTAAGTTGCTGAATAAGCCTATTTAATAAGCATAAGTTGCTGAATAAGCCTATTTAATAAGTCTAAGTTGCTGAAATAAGGCTATTTAATAAGCCTAAGTTGCTGAAATAAGGCTATTTAATAAGTTTAAGTTGCTGAAATAAGCCTATTTAATAAGCCTAAGTTGCTGAAATAAACCTATTTAATAAGGCTATTTAATAAGCATAAGTTGCTGAAATAAACCTGTTTAATAAGGCTATTTAATAAGCATACGTTGCTGAAATAAGCTTATTTAATAAGCCTAAGTTGCTGAAATAAACCTATTTAATAAGGCTATTTAATAAGTCTAAGTTGCTGAAATAAACCTATTTAATAAGCCTAACTTGCTAAAATAAGCCTATTTAATGAGGCTATTTAATAAGTCTATTTAATAAGCCTATTTATTAAGCCTATTTAATAAGCCTATTTAATATGCCTATTTAATACGCCTATTTAATAAACATATTTAATAAGTATTTAATGAGCCTATTTAATGAGCCTATTTATTGAGCCTATTTAATAAGCCTATTTATTGAGCCTATTTAATAAGCCTATTTAATAAGTCTATTTAATAAGCCTATTTAATAAGCCTATTTAACACGCCTATTTATTGAGCCTATTTAATAAGCCTATTTAATAAGCCTATTTATTGAGCCTATTTAATAAGTCTATTTATTAAGCCTATTTAATAAGCCTATTTAATAAGTATTTAATGAGCCTATTTAATAAGTCTATTTAATAAGCCTATTTAATAAGGCTATTTAATGAGCCTAAGTTGCTGAAATAAGCCTATTTAATAAGCCTATTTAATAGGCCTATTTAATAAGTCTAAGTTGCTGAAATAAGCCTATTTAATAAGCCTAAGTTTCTGAATGAGCCTATTTCATAAGCCTAAGTTGCTGAAAAAAGCCTATTTAATAAGCCTAAGTTGCTGAATAAGCCTAATTAATAAGCCTAAGTTGCTGAATAAACCTATTTAATAAGCCTAAGTTGCTAAAATAAGCCTATTTAATGAGGCTATTTAATAAGTCTATTTAATAAGCCTATTTTTAATAAGCCTATTTAATAAGCCTATTTAATACGCTTATTTAATAAACCTATTTAATAAGTATTTAATGAGCCTATTTATTAAGTCTATTTAATAAGCCTTTTTAATAAGCTTATTTAATATGCCTATTTAATAAGCCTATTTAATAAGTGTATTTAATAAGGCTATTTAATGAGCCTAAGTTGCTGAAATAAGCCTATTTAATAAGCCTATTTAATAGGCCTATTTAATCAGCGTAAGTTGCTGAAATAAGACTATTTAATAAGCCTAAGTTTCTGA
This sequence comes from Petromyzon marinus, assembly GCF_048934315.1. Lineage (NCBI taxonomy): Eukaryota > Metazoa > Chordata > Hyperoartia > Petromyzontiformes > Petromyzontidae > Petromyzon > Petromyzon marinus. The sequence goes on from NW_027423002.1 coordinate 5,925,742, forward strand.
ACTAAGCCTATTTAAAAAGGTATATTTAATAAGTCTAAGTTGCTGAAATAAACCTATTTAAAAATGCTATTTAATAAGCCTAAGTTGCTGAAATAAACCTGTTTAATAAGGCTATTTAATAAGCATAAGTTGCTGAAATAAGCTTATTTAAGAAGCCTAAGTTGCTGAAATAAGCCTATTTAATAAGGCTATTGAATAAGTCTAAGTTGCTGAAATAAACCTATTTAATAAGCCTAAGTTGCTAAAATAAGCCTATTTAATGAGGCTATTTAATAAGTCTATTTAATAAACCTATTTAATATGCCTATTTAATAAGCCTATTTAATAAGCCTTTTTAATAAGTCTATTTAATAAGTCTATTTAATAAGCCTATTTAATAAGTATTTAATGAGCCTATTTAATAAGCCTATTTATTGAGCCTATTTAATAAGCCTATTTATTGAGCCTATTTAATAAGCCTATTTATTGAGCCTATTTAATAAGCCTATTTATTGAGCCTATTTAATAAGCCTATTTAATAAGTCTATTTAATAAGCATATTTAATAAGCCTATTAAAAAAGCCTATTCATTGAGCCTATTTAATAAGCCTATTTAATATGGCTATTTATTGAGCCTATTTAATAAGTCTATTTAATAAGCCTATTTAATAAGCCTATTTAATGAGTATTTAATGAGCCTATTTAATAAGTCTATTTAATAAGCCTATTTAATAGGCCTATTTTATAAGTTTAAGTTGCTGAAATAAGCCTATTTAATAAGCCTATTTAATAGGCCTATTTAATAAGTCTAAGTTGCTGAAATAAGCCTATTTAATAAGCCTAAGTTTCGGAATGAGCCTATTTAATAAGCCTATGTTGCTGAAATAAGCCTATTTAATAAGCCTAAGTTGCTGAATAAGCCTATTTAATAAGCCTAAGTTGCTGAAATAAGCCTATTTAATAAGTCTAAGTTGCTGAAATAAGGCTATTTAATAAGCCTAAGTTGCAGAAATAAGCCTATTTAATAAGCCTAACTTGCTGAAATAAGGCTATATAATAAGTCTAAGTTGCTGAAATAAGCCTATTTAATAAGCCTAAGTTGCTAAAATACGCCTATTTAATGAGGCTATTTAATAAGTCTATTTAATAAGCCTATTTTTAATAAGCCTATTTAATAAGCCTATTTAATACGCTTATTTAATAAACCTATTTAATAAGTATTTAATGAGCCTATTTAATAAGTCTATTTAATAAGCCTTTTTAATAAGCTTATTTAATATGCCTATTTAATAAGCCTATTTAATAAGTGTATTTAATAAGGCTATTTAATGAGCCTAAGTTGCTGAAATAAGCCTATTTAATAAGCCTATTTAATAGGCCTATTTAATCAGCGTAAGTTGCTGAAATAAGCCTATTTAATAAGCCCAAGTTGCTGAAATAAGCCTACTTAATTATGCTATTTAATAAGCCTAAGTTGCTGAAATAAGCCTATTTAATAAGCGTAAGTTGCTGAAATAAGGCTATTTAATAAGTCTAAGTTGCTGAAATAAGCCAATTTAATAAGCCTAAGTTGCTGAAATGAGCCTATTTAATAAGCCTATTTAATAAGCCTAAGTTGCTGAAATAAGCCTATTTAATAAGGCTATCGAATAAGTCTAAGTTGCTGAAATAAACCTATTTAATAAGCCTAAGTTGCTAAAATAAGCCTATTTAATGAGGCTATTTAATAAGTCTATTTAATAAACCTATTTAATATGCCTATTTAATAAGCCTATTTAATAAGCCTATTTAATAAGTCTATTTAATAAGTCTATTTAATAAGCCTATTTAATAAGTATTTAATGAGCCTATTTAATAAACCTATTTATTGAGCCTATTTAATAAGCCTATTTATTGAGCCTATTTAATAAGCCTATTTATTGAGCCTATTTAATAAGCCTATTTAATAAGTCTATTTAATAAGCCTATTTAATAAGCCTATTAAAAAGCCTATTCATTGAGCCTATTTAATAAGCCTATTTAATATGGCTATTTATTGAGCCTATTTAATAAGTCTATTTAATAAGCCTATTTAATAGGCCTATTTTATAAGTTTAAGTTGCTGAAATAAGCCTATTTAATAAGCCTATTTAATAGGCCTATTTAATAAGTCTAAGTTGCTGAAATAAGCCTATTTAATAAGCCTAAGTTTCGGAATGAGCCTATTTAATAAGCCTATGTTGCTGAAATAAGCCTATTTAATAAGCCTAAGTTGCTGAATAAGCCTATTTAATAAGCCTAAGTTGCTGAAATAAGCCTATTTAATAAGTCTAAGTTGCTGAAATAAGGCTATTTAATAAGCCTAAGTTGCAGAAATAAGCCTATTTAATAAGCCTAACTTGCTGAAATAAGGCTATTTAATAAGTCTAAGTTGCTGAAATAAGCCTATTTAATAAGCCTAAGTTGCTAAAATAAGCCTATTTAATGAGTCTATTTAATAAGTCTATTTAATAAGCCTATTTTTAATAAGCCTATTTAATAAGCCTATTTAATACGCTTATTTAATAAACCTATTTAATAAGTATTTAATGAGCCTATTTAATAAGTCTATTTAATAAGCCTTTTTAATAAGCTTATTTAATATGCCTATTTAATAAGCCTATTTAATAAGTGTATTTAATAAGGCTATTTAATGAGCCTAAGTTGCTGAAATAAGCCTATTTAATAAGCCTATTTAATAGGCCTATTTAATCAGCGTAAGTTGCTGAAATAAGCCTATTTAATAAGCCCAAGTTGCTGAAATAAGCCTACTTAATTATGCTATTTAATAAGCCTAAGTTGCTGAAATAAGCCTATTTAATAAGCGTAAGTTGCTGAAATAAGGCTATTTAATAAGTCTAAGTTGCTGAAATAAGCCTATTTAATAAGCCTAAGTTGCTGAAATGAGCCTATTTAATAAGCCTATTTAATAAGCCTAAGTTGCTGAAATAAGCCTATTTAATAAGCCTATTTAATAGGCCTATTTAATAAGTCTAATTTGCTGAAATAAGCCTATTTAATAAGCCTATTTAATGGGCCTATTTAATAAGTCTCTGTTGCTGAAATAAGCCTATTTAATAAGCCTAAGTTGCTGAATGAGCCTATTTAATAAGCCTAAGTTGCTGAAATAAGCCTATTTAATAAGCCTAAGTTGCTGAATAAGCCTATTTAATAAGCCTAAGTTGCTGAATAAACCTATTTAATAAGTCTAAGTTGCTGAAATAAGCCTATTTAATAAGGCTATTTAATAAGGTAAAGTCACGTAGAATGAGAATAAAATAATAAATTGATAAAATAAAATAACACAATAATATTCTCACGACGTTTCGGCCACAACACAAGCGGCCTTCATCAGGTGAAGGGGGGCGAGACTGTCTGGTAGGACAGCGCTGGAGTGAGAGAGCCACGTTCAGATCACGGCTTTTAAGCTGTGTGAGAGGAACAAAGAGCCTTGACACAGGAATTAGCATAAAATTTAGCATTGAAATGGCTGAATGATTAGCTTGTGACTGGTCACAGAAATAGCTATGTTAAAAGTTAAAGCATACACATCCGCAGAGGCACCCATTGTTAAAAGGAATTAGCATAGAATTTAGCATTGAAATAGCTAAGTTAAGGCATACACATCCGCAGAGGCACCCCTTGACAATGGGATTAGCATAGAATTTAGCATTGAAATGGCTGAGTGATTCGCTTGTAACTGCTACAGAAATAGCTACGTTGAAGTCAGAGCATACACATTCACCGAGGCACTTAGTACAAATCAAACAGGAGAATTTAGCATTGAAATAACTAGGCGAATTTAGCATTGAAATAACTGGGTGATTTGCTAGTGACTGGTCACAGAAATGACTACACATCTGAGCTATTCACAGTACTATATAGTGAACCAATAAAAACTAAAATATAAATTACCTTCATGTTATCAATAAACTCTATATTCTCCAATCAGCTAAGCTACCAACCATAAGTCGTTATATATCACAATGCTATATGGCGAAAAAATGGGTGGATTCTTACCCTCAAATTTCCGTACCACGGATAGCTATGGGCCCCGTTCAGACGGACGAGTTCGTCCATGGTCGGAACAGAGGAGGGGGAGAGAGACAGCTGCGAGGCCCTAGTATGCTCCATGTTGTAAACCATACCATTAACCGTGGTGTGAGAGGTATTAAGAGGCAATGCTGGCGAAAGAGCTGCGGTCTGAAGGACATCGTAAAATTACAATTAATTAAGAACAGAAATGATTTAACACATCTTTCCAGTGGTTACTAAGCCTGAATCCATCTTCTCGGTTGAAATTGTCTCTGTGCTTGTATATGTGAAAGGCCTCATGAACGAATCTCTCATGGTAGCCGGTTGGTTTGCAAAGAACCTCCGTCTTGGAGAAGTCAATGTCATGTGAGCCCACTGAATTGTAACAGTGGTCTGCCACGGCAGAGGAGTTCGTCTTACCGTGTTTCAAGTCTGCTTTATGTTCGCGGATGCGGTCCGAGATATGTCTTTTGGTTTCTCCAATGTAGCTACTACCACAGAGGCACTTTAGTTTGTAAACGCCTGGGTACTGTATGTCTGGAAGAGCATCTTTTACAGATGGAACTAAATCACGGATTTTGTGTACTGTGTTGAATCGGACCTGGATCTTGTGTTTATTCAGGATTTTGGAGATCTTTTTAGTGACCCCTGCAATGTAGGGTAAGGTGATGGTTTTGAGTGGCTCCACAAGAGGATCCTTCTTCATGACTGGAGTGATGGCTTTGCGGATTGTGTAGTCGGAGTAGCCATTAGCCCTGAGAGCCTGGTGTACGTGCTTGAGTTCACTGGTAATGTGTTCCTGGTCGGAAATGCATTGGGCTCTATGGTATAGAGTCTTGATGAGGCAGTTCTTCTGGGATGGATGGTGGTGGGAATCCGGTTTCAAGTAAGCATCTGTATGGGTAGCTTTCCTGTAGACAGAGTGGCTCATTGAACCATCATGTCTCCTTTTAATTAAGACATCCAGAAAGGGTAGTTTGCCATCTTTTTCGACCTCCATGGTAAATCTGATGGCTGGGTGTATGGAATTGATGTGGTCGCGGAATTGGTCTAGAGCAGGCTGGCCATGTGGCCAGATGACAAAGGTGTCATCAACGTACCTCTTCCATAAGGTCGGGCGTAGAGTGGCAGTCTGGATGGCGTCAGTTTCAAATTTTTCCATGAATACGTTGGCTACAACCGGAGATAGGGGGGAGCCCATTGGGGTGCCCTCAGTTTGTTTGTAGAAAGTTCCATTCCAGGTGAAGTATGTGTTGGTTAAGCAATGTCTCACCAGGGGGGGTACATCAGTATGCAGTCCTTGATGAACCAGGTCTTCAATGATAGCGATGGTGTCAGGTACCGGGACTTTGGTGAACAAGGACACCACATCAAAACTGACAAGCAGGTCGTTTGGGGACAGGGAAATGTCTTTGATTGTCGATACCAGGTGAGTAGAATTTAGTACCGCAGAGGTGGTTTTTCCAGTGAAAGGTCGCAGTATATCAGCCAGAAAACGTGCCAGTTTGTAGGTGGGGGAGCTGATAGTAGAGACAATGGGACGAAGGGGTGTATCTTCTTTGTGTATCTTTGGAAGGCCATATAATCTTGGTGGTCTGGCAGCAGAGGGTTTCAACGAGAACTGTTTGATCTCATCAATTAATGCTGTTGAATCAGAGATAATTTTGTTCGTTTTGGTGACCAGGCTGTTGGTGGGATCTCTTTTTATTTTTGTATAGCTGCCATCGTTGAGTAGTTCTTGAATTTTGTTGTTATATTCTGTTTTGTCCATGATGACAGTGGCATTGCCTTTGTCGGCTGAGAGAACGACAATATCATCCCTCTTTTTTAATTGAGATAATTCAAAACGTTCGTCTTTGCTGATGTTGCTGGGTGGCAACTTAGCGTTTTTGAGGGTTGCAGCGATTTCAGATCTTGCTACGTCTGCAGAGATGTGACTCAAGCCCTTGAGTGCAACGTCAACATGGGCAATGATATCATTAACCGGTAAGTGTCTCGGTGTGACAGCAAAGTTTAGACCTTTAGCTAAAACGGATTTCAGACCATCAGAAATGGAACTGTTACTGCGATTAATTACGACTTTGTTGACGTCTATCTTTTCGGTGTGTGGATCCGATTTTTTGCTGGAGAGGTGATTGAATTTGGAAATCAAATTGTCCCTACATTTGTTCGACATAGTGGCAGCCGAAGAGGTAGTCATATTGTCTACATGTTCCCAATCCGATGTAGACATTGTTGCTGTCAATTTTAAGTGTGATTTGTAGAGTGTCTTGTCTAACTGATCGAGTTCGGTGCGTGTAAGTCTGATTTTTTCCGAGATAAGAGCGAAGCTAGTTCTAGCTAGAATTCGTTTTGCATTGAGAGAAGTTGCAACAGCAGAGGTTAGTGTAAATGCGGTTGGTATTACCTTAGAGTCGCGGCATCTCTTCAGAAAGGTGAGAGACTCGATTAGTTGAGCCTTCTTATCCCGAAGTCTGTTGAATGATCTTAAGGATGTGTGGAATCCCTCCCCGTAGAGGCGGTTAAATTTCGATTTAAAGCTTTCGTGACTGCAATGATTCATCTTCTTTGGTTCTTTCGGTAAAGTCACGTAGAATGAGAATAAAATAATAAATTGATAAAATAAAATAACACAATAATATTCTCACGACGTTTCGGCCACAACACAAGCGGCCTTCATCAGGTGAAGGGGGGCGAGACTGTCTGGTAGGACAGCGCTGGAGTGAGAGAGCCACGTTCAGATCACGGCTTTTAAGCTGTGTGAGAGGAACAAAGAGCCTTGACACAGGAATTAGCATAAAATTTAGCATTGAAATGGCTGAATGATTAGCTTGTGACTGGTCACAGAAATAGCTATGTTAAAAGTTAAAGCATACACATCCGCAGAGGCACCCATTGTTAAAAGGAATTAGCATAGAATTTAGCATTGAAATAGCTAAGTTAAGGCATACACATCCGCAGAGGCACCCCTTGACAATGGGATTAGCATAGAATTTAGCATTGAAATGGCTGAGTGATTCGCTTGTAACTGCTACAGAAATAGCTACGTTGAAGTCAGAGCATACACATTCACCGAGGCACTTAGTACAAATCAAACAGGAGAATTTAGCATTGAAATAACTAGGCGAATTTAGCATTGAAATAACTGGGTGATTTGCTAGTGACTGGTCACAGAAATGACTACACATCTGAGCTATTCACAGTACTATATAGTGAACCAATAAAAACTAAAATATAAATTACCTTCATGTTATCAATAAACTCTATATTCTCCAATCAGCTAAGCTACCAACCATAAGTCGTTATATATCACAATGCTATATGGCGAAAAAATGGGTGGATTCTTACCCTCAAATTTCCGTACCACGGATAGCTATGGGCCCCGTTCAGACGGACGAGTTCGTCCATGGTCGGAACAGAGGAGGGGGAGAGAGACAGCTGCGAGGCCCTAGTATGCTCCATGTTGTAAACCATACCATTAACCGTGGTGTGAGAGGTATTAAGAGGCAATGCTGGCGAAAGAGCTGCGGTCTGAAGGACATCGTAAAATTACAATTAATTAAGAACAGAAATGATTTAACACATCTTTCCAGTGGTTACTAAGCCTGAATCCATCTTCTCGGTTGAAATTGTCTCTGTGCTTGTATATGTGAAAGGCCTCATGAACGAATCTCTCATGGTAGCCGGTTGGTTTGCAAAGAACCTCCGTCTTGGAGAAGTCAATGTCATGTGAGCCCACTGAATTGTAACAGTGGTCTGCCACGGCAGAGGAGTTCGTCTTACCGTGTTTCAAGTCTGCTTTATGTTCGCGGATGCGGTCCGAGATATGTCTTTTGGTTTCTCCAATGTAGCTACTACCACAGAGGCACTTTAGTTTGTAAACGCCTGGGTACTGTATGTCTGGAAGAGCATCTTTTACAGATGGAACTAAATCACGGATTTTGTGTACTGTGTTGAATCGGACCTGGATCTTGTGTTTATTCAGGATTTTGGAGATCTTTTTAGTGACCCCTGCAATGTAGGGTAAGGTGATGGTTTTGAGTGGCTCCACAAGAGGATCCTTCTTCATGACTGGAGTGATGGCTTTGCGGATTGTGTAGTCGGAGTAGCCATTAGCCCTGAGAGCCTGGTGTACGTGCTTGAGTTCACTGGTAATGTGTTCCTGGTCGGAAATGCATTGGGCTCTATGGTATAGAGTCTTGATGAGGCAGTTCTTCTGGGATGGATGGTGGTGGGAATCCGGTTTCAAGTAAGCATCTGTATGGGTAGCTTTCCTGTAGACAGAGTGGCTCATTGAACCATCATGTCTCCTTTTAATTAAGACATCCAGAAAGGGTAGTTTGCCATCTTTTTCGACCTCCATGGTAAATCTGATGGCTGGGTGTATGGAATTGATGTGGTCGCGGAATTGGTCTAGAGCAGGCTGGCCATGTGGCCAGATGACAAAGGTGTCATCAACGTACCTCTTCCATAAGGTCGGGCGTAGAGTGGCAGTCTGGATGGCGTCAGTTTCAAATTTTTCCATGAATACGTTGGCTACAACCGGAGATAGGGGGGAGCCCATTGGGGTGCCCTCAGTTTGTTTGTAGAAAGTTCCATTCCAGGTGAAGTATGTGTTGGTTAAGCAATGTCTCACCAGGGGGGGTACATCAGTATGCAGTCCTTGATGAACCAGGTCTTCAATGATAGCGATGGTGTCAGGTACCGGGACTTTGGTGAACAAGGACACCACATCAAAACTGACAAGCAGGTCGTTTGGGGACAGGGAAATGTCTTTGATTGTCGATACCAGGTGAGTAGAATTTAGTACCGCAGAGGTGGTTTTTCCAGTGAAAGGTCGCAGTATATCAGCCAGAAAACGTGCCAGTTTGTAGGTGGGGGAGCTGATAGTAGAGACAATGGGACGAAGGGGTGTATCTTCTTTGTGTATCTTTGGAAGGCCATATAATCTTGGTGGTCTGGCAGCAGAGGGTTTCAACGAGAACTGTTTGATCTCATCAATTAATGCTGTTGAATCAGAGATAATTTTGTTCGTTTTGGTGACCAGGCTGTTGGTGGGATCTCTTTTTATTTTTGTATAGCTGCCATCGTTGAGTAGTTCTTGAATTTTGTTGTTATATTCTGTTTTGTCCATGATGACAGTGGCATTGCCTTTGTCGGCTGAGAGAACGACAATATCATCCCTCTTTTTTAATTGAGATAATTCAAAACGTTCGTCTTTGCTGATGTTGCTGGGTGGCAACTTAGCGTTTTTGAGGGTTGCAGCGATTTCAGATCTTGCTACGTCTGCAGAGATGTGACTCAAGCCCTTGAGTGCAACGTCAACATGGGCAATGATATCATTAACCGGTAAGTGTCTCGGTGTGACAGCAAAGTTTAGACCTTTAGCTAAAACGGATTTCAGACCATCAGAAATGGAACTGTTACTGCGATTAATTACGACTTTGTTGACGTCTATCTTTTCGGTGTGTGGATCCGATTTTTTGCTGGAGAGGTGATTGAATTTGGAAATCAAATTGTCCCTACATTTGTTCGACATAGTGGCAGCCGAAGAGGTAGTCATATTGTCTACATGTTCCCAATCCGATGTAGACATTGTTGCTGTCAATTTTAAGTGTGATTTGTAGAGTGTCTTGTCTAACTGATCGAGTTCGGTGCGTGTAAGTCTGATTTTTTCCGAGATAAGAGCGAAGCTAGTTCTAGCTAGAATTCGTTTTGCATTGAGAGAAGTTGCAACAGCAGAGGTTAGTGTAAATGCGGTTGGTATTACCTTAGAGTCGCGGCATCTCTTCAGAAAGGTGAGAGACTCGATTAGTTGAGCCTTCTTATCCCGAAGTCTGTTGAATGATCTTAAGGATGTGTGGAATCCCTCCCCGTAGAGGCGGTTAAATTTCGATTTAAAGCTTTCGTGACTGCAATGATTCATCTTCTTTGGTTCTTTCGGTAAAGTCACGTAGAATGAGAATAAAATAATAAATTGATAAAATAAAATAACACAATAATATTCTCACGACGTTTCGGCCACAACACAAGCGGCCTTCATCAGGTGAAGGGGGGCGAGACTGTCTGGTAGGACAGCGCTGGAGTGAGAGAGCCACGTTCAGATCACGGCTTTTAAGCTGTGTGAGAGGAACAAAGAGCCTTGACACAGGAATTAGCATAAAATTTAGCATTGAAATGGCTGAATGATTAGCTTGTGACTGGTCACAGAAATAGCTATGTTAAAAGTTAAAGCATACACATCCGCAGAGGCACCCATTGTTAAAAGGAATTAGCATAGAATTTAGCATTGAAATAGCTAAGTTAAGGCATACACATCCGCAGAGGCACCCCTTGACAATGGGATTAGCATAGAATTTAGTATTGAAATGGCTGAGTGATTCGCTTGTAACTGCTACAGAAATAGCTACGTTGAAGTCAGAGCATACACATTCACCGAGGCACTTAGTACAAATCAAACAGGAGAATTTAGCATTGAAATAACTAGGCGAATTTAGCATTGAAATAACTGGGTGATTTGCTAGTGACTGGTCACAGAAATGACTACACATCTGAGCTATTCACAGTACTATATAGTGAACCAATAAAAACTAAAATATAAATTACCTTCATGTTATCAATAAACTCTATATTCTCCAATCAGCTAAGCTACCAACCATAAGTCGTTATATATCACAATGCTATATGGCGAAAAAATGGGTGGATTCTTACCCTCAAATTTCCGTACCACGGATAGCTATGGGCCCCGTTCAGACGGACGAGTTCGTCCATGGTCGGAACAGAGGAGGGGGAGAGAGACAGCTGCGAGGCCCTAGTATGCTCCATGTTGTAAACCATACCATTAACCGTGGTGTGAGAGGTATTAAGAGGCAATGCTGGCGAAAGAGCTGCGGTCTGAAGGACATCGTAAAATTACAATTAATTAAGAACAGAAATGATTTAACACATCTTTCCAGTGGTTACTAAGCCTGAATCCATCTTCTCGGTTGAAATTGTCTCTGTGCTTGTATATGTGAATGGCCTCATGAACGAATCTCTCATGGTAGCCGGTTGGTTTGCAAAGAACCTCCGTCTTGGAGAAGTCAATGTCATGTGAGCCCACTGAATTGTAACAGTGGTCTGCCACGGCAGAGGAGTTCGTCTTACCGTGTTTCAAGTCTGCTTTATGTTCGCGGATGCGGTCCGAGATATGTCTTTTGGTTTCTCCAATGTAGCTACTACCACAGAGGCACTTTAGTTTGTAAACGCCTGGGTACTGTATGTCTGGAAGAGCATCTTTTACAGATGGAACTAAATCACGGATTTTGTGTACTGTGTTGAATCGGACCTGGATCTTGTGTTTATTCAGGATTTTGGAGATCTTTTTAGTGACCCCTGCAATGTAGGGTAAGGTGATGGTTTTGAGTGGCTCCACAAGAGGATCCTTCTTCATGACTGGAGTGATGGCTTTGCGGATTGTGTAGTCGGAGTAGCCATTAGCCCTGAGAGCCTGGTGTACGTGCTTGAGTTCACTGGTAATGTGTTCCTGGTCGGAAATGCATTGGGCTCTATGGTATAGAGTCTTGATGAGGCAGTTCTTCTGGGATGGATGGTGGTGGGAATCCGGTTTCAAGTAAGCATCTGTATGGGTAGCTTTCCTGTAGACAGAGTGGCTCATTGAACCATCATGTCTCCTTTTAATTAAGACATCCAGAAAGGGTAGTTTGCCATCTTTTTCGACCTCCATGGTAAATCTGATGGCTGGGTGTATGGAATTGATGTGGTCGCGGAATTGGTCTAGAGCAGGCTGGCCATGTGGCCAGATGACAAAGGTGTCATCAACGTACCTCTTCCATAAGGTCGGGCGTAGAGTGGCAGTCTGGATGGCGTCAGTTTCAAATTTTTCCATGAATACGTTGGCTACAACCGGAGATAGGGGGGAGCCCATTGGGGTGCCCTCAGTTTGTTTGTAGAAAGTTCCATTCCAGGTGAAGTATGTGTTGGTTAAGCAATGTCTCACCAGGGGGGGTACATCAGTATGCAGTCCTTGATGAACCAGGTCTTCAATGATAGCGATGGTGTCAGGTACCGGGACTTTGGTGAACAAGGACACCACATCAAAACTGACAAGCAGGTCGTTTGGGGACAGGGAAATGTCTTTGATTGTCGATACCAGGTGAGTAGAATTTAGTACCGCAGAGGTGGTTTTTCCAGTGAAAGGTCGCAGTATATCAGCCAGAAAACGTGCCAGTTTGTAGGTGGGGGAGCTGATAGTAGAGACAATGGGACGAAGGGGTGTATCTTCTTTGTGTATCTTTGGAAGGCCATATAATCTTGGTGGTCTGGCAGCAGAGGGTTTCAACGAGAACTGTTTGATCTCATCAATTAATGCTGTTGAATCAGAGATAATTTTGTTCGTTTTGGTGACCAGGCTGTTGGTGGGATCTCTTTTTATTTTTGTATAGCTGCCATCGTTGAGTAGTTCTTGAATTTTGTTGTTATATTCTGTTTTGTCCATGATGACAGTGGCATTGCCTTTGTCGGCTGAGAGAACGACAATATCATCCCTCTTTTTTAATTGAGATAATTCAAAACGTTCGTCTTTGCTGATGTTGCTGGGTGGCAACTTAGCGTTTTTGAGGGTTGCAGCGATTTCAGATCTTGCTACGTCTGCAGAGATGTGACTCAAGCCCTTGAGTGCAACGTCAACATGGGCAATGATATCATTAACCGGTAAGTGTCTCGGTTTGACAGCAAAGTTTAGACCTTTAGCTAAAACGGATTTCAGACCATCAGAAATGGAACTGTTACTGCGATTAATTACGACTTTGTTGACGTCTATCTTTTCGGTGTGTGGATCCGATTTTTTGCTGGAGAGGTGATTGAATTTGGAAATCAAATTGTCCCTACATTTGTTCGACATAGTGGCAGCCGAAGAGGTAGTCATATTGTCTACATGTTCCCAATCCGATGTAGACATTGTTGCTGTCAATTTTAAGTGTGATTTGTAGAGTGTCTTGTCTAACTGATCGAGTTCGGTGCGTGTAAGTCTGATTTTTTCCGAGATAAGAGCGAAGCTAGTTCTAGCTAGAATTCGTTTTGCATTGAGAGAAGTTGCAACAGCAGAGGTTAGTGTAAATGCGGTTGGTATTACCTTAGAGTCGCGGCATCTCTTCAGAAAGGTGAGAGACTCGATTAGTTGAGCCTTCTTATCCCGAAGTCTGTTGAATGATCTTAAGGATGTGTGGAATCCCTCCCCGTAGAGGCGGTTAAATTTCGATTTAAAGCTTTCGTGACTGCAATGATTCATCTTCTTTGGTTCTTTCGGTAAAGTCACGTAGAATGAGAATAAAATAATAAATTGATAAAATAAAATAACACAATAATATTCTCACGACGTTTCGGCCACAACACAAGCGGCCTTCATCAGGTGAAGGGGGGCGAGACTGTCTGGTAGGACAGCGCTGGAGTGAGAGAGCCACGTTCAGATCACGGCTTTTAAGCTGTGTGAGAGGAACAAAGAGCCTTGACACAGGAATTAGCATAAAATTTAGCATTGAAATGGCTGAATGATTAGCTTGTGACTGGTCACAGAAATAGCTATGTTAAAAGTTAAAGCATACACATCCGCAGAGGCACCCATTGTTAAAAGGAATTAGCATAGAATTTAGCATTGAAATAGCTAAGTTAAGGCATACACATCCGCAGAGGCACCCCTTGACAATGGGATTAGCATAGAATTTAGCATTGAAATGGCTGAGTGATTCGCTTGTAACTGCTACAGAAATAGCTACGTTGAAGTCAGAGCATACACATTCACCGAGGCACTTAGTACAAATCAAACAGGAGAATTTAGCATTGAAATAACTAGGCGAATTTAGCATTGAAATAACTGGGTGATTTGCTAGTGACTGGTCACAGAAATGACTACACATCTGAGCTATTCACAGTACTATATAGTGAACCAATAAAAACTAAAATATAAATTACCTTCATGTTATCAATAAACTCTATATTCTCCAATCAGCTAAGCTACCAACCATAAGTCGTTATATATCACAATGCTATATGGCGAAAAAATGGGTGGATTCTTACCCTCAAATTTCCGTACCACGGATAGCTATGGGCCCCGTTCAGACGGACGAGTTCGTCCATGGTCGGAACAGAGGAGGGGGAGAGAGACAGCTGCGAGGCCCTAGTATGCTCCATGTTGTAAACCATACCATTAACCGTGGTGTGAGAGGTATTAAGAGGCAATGCTGGCGAAAGAGCTGCGGTCTGAAGGACATCGTAAAATTACAATTAATTAAGAACAGAAATGATTTAACACATCTTTCCAGTGGTTACTAAGCCTGAATCCATCTTCTCGGTTGAAATTGTCTCTGTGCTTGTATATGTGAATGGCCTCATGAACGAATCTCTCATGGTAGCCGGTTGGTTTGCAAAGAACCTCCGTCTTGGAGAAGTCAATGTCATGTGAGCCCACTGAATTGTAACAGTGGTCTGCCACGGCAGAGGAGTTCGTCTTACCGTGTTTCAAGTCTGCTTTATGTTCGCGGATGCGGTCCGAGATATGTCTTTTGGTTTCTCCAATGTAGCTACTACCACAGAGGCACTTTAGTTTGTAAACGCCTGGGTACTGTATGTCTGGAAGAGCATCTTTTACAGATGGAACTAAATCACGGATTTTGTGTACTGTGTTGAATCGGACCTGGATCTTGTGTTTATTCAGGATTTTGGAGATCTTTTTAGTGACCCCTGCAATGTAGGGTAAGGTGATGGTTTTGAGTGGCTCCACAAGAGGATCCTTCTTCATGACTGGAGTGATGGCTTTGCGGATTGTGTAGTCGGAGTAGCCATTAGCCCTGAGAGCCTGGTGTACGTGCTTGAGTTCACTGGTAATGTGTTCCTGGTCGGAAATGCATTGGGCTCTATGGTATAGAGTCTTGATGAGGCAGTTCTTCTGGGATGGATGGTGGTGGGAATCCGGTTTCAAGTAAGCATCTGTATGGGTAGCTTTCCTGTAGACAGAGTGGCTCATTGAACCATCATGTCTCCTTTTAATTAAGACATCCAGAAAGGGTAGTTTGCCATCTTTTTCGACCTCCATGGTAAATCTGATGGCTGGGTGTATGGAATTGATGTGGTCGCGGAATTGGTCTAGAGCAGGCTGGCCATGTGGCCAGATGACAAAGGTGTCATCAACGTACCTCTTCCATAAGGTCGGGCGTAGAGTGGCAGTCTGGATGGCGTCAGTTTCAAATTTTTCCATGAATACGTTGGCTACAACCGGAGATAGGGGGGAGCCCATTGGGGTGCCCTCAGTTTGTTTGTAGAAAGTTCCATTCCAGGTGAAGTATGTGTTGGTTAAGCAATGTCTCACCAGGGGGGGTACATCAGTATGCAGTCCTTGATGAACCAGGTCTTCAATGATAGCGATGGTGTCAGGTACCGGGACTTTGGTGAACAAGGACACCACATCAAAACTGACAAGCAGGTCGTTTGGGGACAGGGAAATGTCTTTGATTGTCGATACCAGGTGAGTAGAATTTAGTACCGCAGAGGTGGTTTTTCCAGTGAAAGGTCGCAGTATATCAGCCAGAAAACGTGCCAGTTTGTAGGTGGGGGAGCTGATAGTAGAGACAATGGGACGAAGGGGTGTATCTTCTTTGTGTATCTTTGGAAGGCCATATAATCTTGGTGGTCTGGCAGCAGAGGGTTTCAACGAGAACTGTTTGATCTCATCAATTAATGCTGTTGAATCAGAGATAATTTTGTTCGTTTTGGTGACCAGGCTGTTGGTGGGATCTCTTTTTATTTTTGTATAGCTGCCATCGTTGAGTAGTTCTTGAATTTTGTTGTTATATTCTGTTTTGTCCATGATGACAGTGGCATTGCCTTTGTCGGCTGAGAGAACGACAATATCATCCCTCTTTTTTAATTGAGATAATTCAAAACGTTCGTCTTTGCTGATGTTGCTGGGTGGCAACTTAGCGTTTTTGAGGGTTGCAGCGATTTCAGATCTTGCTACGTCTGCAGAGATGTGACTCAAGCCCTTGAGTGCAACGTCAACATGGGCAATGATATCATTAACCGGTAAGTGTCTCGGTGTGACAGCAAAGTTTAGACCTTTAGCTAAAACGGATTTCAGACCATCAGAAATGGAACTGTTACTGCGATTAATTACGACTTTGTTGACGTCTATCTTTTCGGTGTGTGGATCCGATTTTTTGCTGGAGAGGTGATTGAATTTGGAAATCAAATTGTCCCTACATTTGTTCGACATAGTGGCAGCCGAAGAGGTAGTCATATTGTCTACATGTTCCCAATCCGATGTAGACATTGTTGCTGTCAATTTTAAGTGTGATTTGTAGAGTGTCTTGTCTAACTGATCGAGTTCGGTGCGTGTAAGTCTGATTTTTTCCGAGATAAGAGCGAAGCTAGTTCTAGCTAGAATTCGTTTTGCATTGAGAGAAGTTGCAACAGCAGAGGTTAGTGTAAATGCGGTTGGTATTACCTTAGAGTCGCGGCATCTCTTCAGAAAGGTGAGAGACTCGATTAGTTGAGCCTTCTTATCCCGAAGTCTGTTGAATGATCTTAAGGATGTGTGGAATCCCTCCCCGTAGAGGCGGTTAAATTTCGATTTAAAGCTTTCGTGACTGCAATGATTCATCTTCTTTGGTTCTTTCGGTAAAGTCACGTAGAATGAGAATAAAATAATAAATTGATAAAATAAAATAACACAATAATATTCTCACGACGTTTCGGCCACAACACAAGCGGCCTTCATCAGGTGAAGGGGGGCGAGACTGTCTGGTAGGACAGCGCTGGAGTGAGAGAGCCACGTTCAGATCACGGCTTTTAAGCTGTGTGAGAGGAACAAAGAGCCTTGACACAGGAATTAGCATAAAATTTAGCATTGAAATGGCTGAATGATTAGCTTGTGACTGGTCACAGAAATAGCTATGTTAAAAGTTAAAGCATACACATCCGCAGAGGCACCCATTGTTAAAAGGAATTAGCATAGAATTTAGCATTGAAATAGCTAAGTTAAGGCATACACATCCGCAGAGGCACCCCTTGACAATGGGATTAGCATAGAATTTAGCATTGAAATGGCTGAGTGATTCGCTTGTAACTGCTACAGAAATAGCTACGTTGAAGTCAGAGCATACACATTCACCGAGGCACTTAGTACAAATCAAACAGGAGAATTTAGCATTGAAATAACTAGGCGAATTTAGCATTGAAATAACTGGGTGATTTGCTAGTGACTGGTCACAGAAATGACTACACATCTGAGCTATTCACAGTACTATATAGTGAACCAATAAAAACTAAAATATAAATTACCTTCATGTTATCAATAAACTCTATATTCTCCAATCAGCTAAGCTACCAACCATAAGTCGTTATATATCACAATGCTATATGGCGAAAAAATGGGTGGATTCTTACCCTCAAATTTCCGTACCACGGATAGCTATGGGCCCCGTTCAGACGGACGAGTTCGTCCATGGTCGGAACAGAGGAGGGGGAGAGAGACAGCTGCGAGGCCCTAGTATGCTCCATGTTGTAAACCATACCATTAACCGTGGTGTGAGAGGTATTAAGAGGCAATGCTGGCGAAAGAGCTGCGGTCTGAAGGACATCGTAAAATTACAATTAATTAAGAACAGAAATGATTTAACACATCTTTCCAGTGGTTACTAAGCCTGAATCCATCTTCTCGGTTGAAATTGTCTCTGTGCTTGTATATGTGAATGGCCTCATGAACGAATCTCTCATGGTAGCCGGTTGGTTTGCAAAGAACCTCCGTCTTGGAGAAGTCAATGTCATGTGAGCCCACTGAATTGTAACAGTGGTCTGCCACGGCAGAGGAGTTCGTCTTACCGTGTTTCAAGTCTGCTTTATGTTCGCGGATGCGGTCCGAGATATGTCTTTTGGTTTCTCCAATGTAGCTACTACCACAGAGGCACTTTAGTTTGTAAACGCCTGGGTACTGTATGTCTGGAAGAGCATCTTTTACAGATGGAACTAAATCACGGATTTTGTGTACTGTGTTGAATCGGACCTGGATCTTGTGTTTATTCAGGATTTTGGAGATCTTTTTAGTGACCCCTGCAATGTAGGGTAAGGTGATGGTTTTGAGTGGCTCCACAAGAGGATCCTTCTTCATGACTGGAGTGATGGCTTTGCGGATTGTGTAGTCGGAGTAGCCATTAACCCTGAGAGCCTGGTGTACGTGCTTGAGTTCACTGGTAATGTGTTCCTGGTCGGAAATGCATTGGGCTCTATGGTATAGAGTCTTGATGAGGCAGTTCTTCTGGGATGGATGGTGGTGGGAATCCGGTTTCAAGTAAGCATCTGTATGGGTAGCTTTCCTGTAGACAGAGTGGCTCATTGAACCATCATGTCTCCTTTTAATTAAGACATCCAGAAAGGGTAGTTTGCCATCTTTTTCGACCTCCATGGTAAATCTGATGGCTGGGTGTATGGAATTGATGTGGTCGCGGAATTGGTCTAGAGCAGGCTGGCCATGTGGCCAGATGACAAAGGTGTCATCAACGTACCTCTTCCATAAGGTCGGGCGTAGAGTGGCAGTCTGGATGGCGTCAGTTTCAAATTTTTCCATGAATACGTTGGCTACAACCGGAGATAGGGGGGAGCCCATTGGGGTGCCCTCAGTTTGTTTGTAGAAAGTTCCATTCCAGGTGAAGTATGTGTTGGTTAAGCAATGTCTCACCAGGGGGGGTACATCAGTATGCAGTCCTTGATGAACCAGGTCTTCAATGATAGCGATGGTGTCAGGTACCGGGACTTTGGTGAACAAGGACACCACATCAAAACTGACAAGCAGGTCGTTTGGGGACAGGGAAATGTCTTTGATTGTCGATACCAGGTGAGTAGAATTTAGTACCGCAGAGGTGGTTTTTCCAGTGAAAGGTCGCAGTATATCAGCCAGAAAACGTGCCAGTTTGTAGGTGGGGGAGCTGATAGTAGAGACAATGGGACGAAGGGGTGTATCTTCTTTGTGTATCTTTGGAAGGCCATATAATCTTGGTGGTCTGGCAGCAGAGGGTTTCAACGAGAACTGTTTGATCTCATCAATTAATGCTGTTGAATCAGAGATAATTTTGTTCGTTTTGGTGACCAGGCTGTTGGTGGGATCTCTTTTTATTTTTGTATAGCTGCCATCGTTGAGTAGTTCTTGAATTTTGTTGTTATATTCTGTTTTGTCCATGATGACAGTGGCATTGCCTTTGTCGGCTGAGAGAACGACAATATCATCCCTCTTTTTTAATTGAGATAATTCAAAACGTTCGTCTTTGCTGATGTTGCTGGGTGGCAACTTAGCGTTTTTGAGGGTTGCAGCGATTTCAGATCTTGCTACGTCTGCAGAGATGTGACTCAAGCCCTTGAGTGCAACGTCAACATGGGCAATGATATCATTAACCGGTAAGTGTCTCGGTGTGACAGCAAAGTTTAGACCTTTAGCTAAAACGGATTTCAGACCATCAGAAATGGAACTGTTACTGCGATTAATTACGACTTTGTTGACGTCTATCTTTTCGGTGTGTGGATCCGATTTTTTGCTGGAGAGGTGATTGAATTTGGAAATCAAATTGTCCCTACATTTGTTCGACATAGTGGCAGCCGAAGAGGTAGTCATATTGTCTACATGTTCCCAATCCGATGTAGACATTGTTGCTGTCAATTTTAAGTGTGATTTGTAGAGTGTCTTGTCTAACTGATCGAGTTCGGTGCGTGTAAGTCTGATTTTTTCCGAGATAAGAGCGAAGCTAGTTCTAGCTAGAATTCGTTTTGCATTGAGAGAAGTTGCAACAGCAGAGGTTAGTGTAAATGCGGTTGGTATTACCTTAGAGTCGCGGCATCTCTTCAGAAAGGTGAGAGACTCGATTAGTTGAGCCTTCTTATCCCGAAGTCTGTTGAATGATCTTAAGGATGTGTGGAATCCCTCCCCGTAGAGGCGGTTAAATTTCGATTTAAAGCTTTCGTGACTGCAATGATTCATCTTCTTTGGTTCTTTCGGTAAAGTCACGTAGAATGAGAATAAAATAATAAATTGATAAAATAAAATAACACAATAATATTCTCACGACGTTTCGGCCACAACACAAGCGGCCTTCATCAGGTGAAGGGGGGCGAGACTGTCTGGTAGGACAGCGCTGGAGTGAGAGAGCCACGTTCAGATCACGGCTTTTAAGCTGTGTGAGAGGAACAAAGAGCCTTGACACAGGAATTAGCATAAAATTTAGCATTGAAATGGCTGAATGATTAGCTTGTGACTGGTCACAGAAATAGCTATGTTAAAAGTTAAAGCATACACATCCGCAGAGGCACCCATTGTTAAAAGGAATTAGCATAGAATTTAGCATTGAAATAGCTAAGTTAAGGCATACACATCCGCAGAGGCACCCCTTGACAATGGGATTAGCATAGAATTTAGCATTGAAATGACGTCAACAAAGTCGTAATTAATCGCAGTAACAGTTCCATTTCTGATGGTCTGAAATCCGTTTTAGCTAAAGGTCTAAACTTTGCTGTCACACCGAGACACTTACCGGTTAATGATATCATTGCCCATGTTGACGTTGCACTCAAGGGCTTGAGTCACATCTCTGCAGACGTAGCAAGATCTGAAATCGCTGCAACCCTCAAAAACGCTAAGTTGCCACCCAGCAACATCAGCAAAGACGAACGTTTTGAATTATCTCAATTAAAAAAGAGGGATGATATTGTCGTTCTCTCAGCCGACAAAGGCAATGCCACTGTCATCATGGACAAAACAGAATATAACAACAAAATTCAAGAACTACTCAACGATGGCAGCTATACAAAAATAAAAAGAGATCCCACCAACAGCCTGGTCACCAAAACGAACAAAATTATCTCTGATTCAACAGCATTAATTGATGAGATCAAACAGTTCTCGTTGAAACCCTCTGCTGCCAGACCACCAAGATTATATGGCCTTCCAAAGATACACAAAGAAGATACACCCCTTCGTCCCATTGTCTCTACTATCAGCTCCCCCACCTACAAACTGGCACGTTTTCTGGCTGATATACTGCGACCTTTCACTGGAAAAACCACCTCTGCGGTACTAAATTCTACTCACCTGGTATCGACAATCAAAGACATTTCCCTGTCCCCAAACGACCTGCTTGTCAGTTTTGATGTGGTGTCCTTGTTCACCAAAGTCCCGGTACCTGACACCATCGCTATCATTGAAGACCTGGTTCATCAAGGACTGCATACTGATGTACCCCCCCTGGTGAGACATTGCTTAACCAACACATACTTCACCTGGAATGGAACTTTCTACAAACAAACTGAGGGCACCCCAATGGGCTCCCCCCTATCTCCGGTTGTAGCCAACGTATTCATGGAAAAATTTGAAACTGACGCCATCCAGACTGCCACTCTACGCCCGACCTTATGGAAGAGGTACGTTGATGACACCTTTGTCATCTGGCCACATGGCCAGCCTGCTCTAGACCAATTCCGCGACCACATCAATTCCATACACCCAGCCATCAGATTTACCATGGAGGTCGAAAAAGATGGCAAACTACCCTTTCTGGATGTCTTAATTAAAAGGAGACATGATGGTTCAATGAGCCACTCTGTCTACAGGAAAGCTACCCATACAGATGCTTACTTGAAACCGGATTCCCACCACCATCCATCCCAGAAGAACTGCCTCATCAAGACTCTATACCATAGAGCCCAATGCATTTCCGACCAGGAACACATTACCAGTGAACTCAAGCACGTACACCAGGCTCTCAGGGCTAATGGCTACTCCGACTACACAATCCGCAAAGCCATCACTCCAGTCATGAAGAAGGATCCTCTTGTGGAGCCACTCAAAACCATCACCTTACCCTACATTGCAGGGGTCACTAAAAAGATCTCCAAAATCCTGAATAAACACAAGATCCAGGTCCGATTCAACACAGTACACAAAATCCGTGATTTAGTTCCATCTGTAAAAGATGCTCTTCCAGACATACAGTACCCAGGCGTTTACAAACTAAAGTGCCTCTGTGGTAGTAGCTACATTGGAGAAACCAAAAGACATATCTCGGACCGCATCCGCGAACATAAAGCAGACTTGAAACACGGTAAGACGAACTCCTCTGCCGTGGCAGACCACTGTTACAATTCAGTGGGCTCACATGACATTGACTTCTCCAAGACGGAGGTTCTTTGCAAACCAACCGGCTACCATGAGAGATTCGTTCATGAGGCCATTCACATATACAAGCACAGAGACAATTTCAACCGAGAAGATGGATTCAGGCTTAGTAACCACTGGAAAGATGTGTTAAATCATTTCTGTTCTTAATTAATTGTAATTTTACGATGTCCTTCAGACCGCAGCTCTTTCGCCAGCATTGCCTCTTAATACCTCTCACACCACGGTTAATGGTATGGTTTACAACATGGAGCATACTAGGGCCTCGCAGCTGTCTCTCTCCCCCTCCTCTGTTCCGACCATGGACGAACTCGTCCGTCTGAACGGGGCCCATAGCTATCCGTGGTACGGAAATTTGAGGGTAAGAATCCACCCATTTTTTCGCCATATAGCATTGTGATATATAACGACTTATGGTTGGTAGCTTAGCTGATTGGAGAATATAGAGTTTATTGATAACATGAAGGTAATTTATATTTTAGTTTTTATTGGTTCACTATATAGTACTGTGAATAGCTCAGATGTGTAGTCATTTCTGTGACCAGTCACTAGCAAATCACCCAGTTATTTCAATGCTAAATTCGCCTAGTTATTTCAATGCTAAATTCTCCTGTTTGATTTGTACTAAGTGCCTCGGTGAATGTGTATGCTCTGACTTCAACGTAGCTATTTCTGTAGCAGTTACAAGCGAATCACTCAGCCATTTCAATGCTAAATTCTATGCTAATCCCATTGTCAAGGGGTGCCTCTGCGGATGTGTATGCCTTAACTTAGCTATTTCAATGCTAAATTCTATGCTAATTCCTTTTAACAATGGGTGCCTCTGCGGATGTGTATGCTTTAACTTTTAACATAGCTATTTCTGTGACCAGTCACAAGCTAATCATTCAGCCATTTCAATGCTAAATTTTATGCTAATTCCTGTGTCAAGGCTCTTTGTTCCTCTCACACAGCTTAAAAGCCGTGATCTGAACGTGGCTCTCTCACTCCAGCGCTGTCCTACCAGACAGTCTCGCCCCCCTTCACCTGATGAAGGCCGCTTGTGTTGTGGCCGAAACGTCGTGAGAATATTATTGTGTTATTTTATTTTATCAATTTATTATTTTATTCTCATTCTACGTGACTTTACCGAAAGAACCAAAGAAGATGAATCATTGCAGTCACGAAAGCTTTAAATCGAAATTTAACCGCCTCTACGGGGAGGGATTCCACACATCCTTAAGATCATTCAACAGACTTCGGGATAAGAAGGCTCAACTAATCGAGTCTCTCACCTTTCTGAAGAGATGCCGCGACTCTAAGGTAATACCAACCGCATTTACACTAACCTCTGCTGTTGCAACTTCTCTCAATGCAAAACGAATTCTAGCTAGAACTAGCTTCGCTCTTATCTCGGAAAAAATCAGACTTACACGCTCCGAACTCGATCAGTTAGACAAGACACTCTACAAATCACACTTAAAATTGACAGCAACAATGTCTACATCGGATTGGGAACATGTAGACAATATGACTACCTCTTCGGCTGCCACTATGTCGAACAAATGTAGGGACAATTTGATTTCCAAATTCAATCACCTCTCCAGCAAAAAATCGGATCCACACACCGAAAAGATAGACGTCAACAAAGTCGTAATTAATCGCAGTAACAGTTCCATTTCTGATGGTCTGAAATCCGTTTTAGCTAAAGGTCTAAACTTTGCTGTCACACCGAGACACTTACCGGTTAATGATATCATTGCCCATGTTGACGTTGCACTCAAGGGCTTGAGTCACATCTCTGCAGACGTAGCAAGATCTGAAATCGCTGCAACCCTCAAAAACGCTAAGTTGCCACCCAGCAACATCAGCAAAGACGAACGTTTTGAATTATCTCAATTAAAAAAGAGGGATGATATTGTCGTTCTCTCAGCCGACAAAGGCAATGCCACTGTCATCATGGACAAAACAGAATATAACAACAAAATTCAAGAACTACTCAACGATGGCAGCTATACAAAAATAAAAAGAGATCCCACCAACAGCCTGGTCACCAAAACGAACAAAATTATCTCTGATTCAACAGCATTAATTGATGAGATCAAACAGTTCTCGTTGAAACCCTCTGCTGCCAGACCACCAAGATTATATGGCCTTCCAAAGATACACAAAGAAGATACACCCCTTCGTCCCATTGTCTCTACTATCAGCTCCCCCACCTACAAACTGGCACGTTTTCTGGCTGATATACTGCGACCTTTCACTGGAAAAACCACCTCTGCGGTACTAAATTCTACTCACCTGGTATCGACAATCAAAGACATTTCCCTGTCCCCAAACGACCTGCTTGTCAGTTTTGATGTGGTGTCCTTGTTCACCAAAGTCCCGGTACCTGACACCATCGCTATCATTGAAGACCTGGTTCATCAAGGACTGCATACTGATGTACCCCCCCTGGTGAGACATTGCTTAACCAACACATACTTCACCTGGAATGGAACTTTCTACAAACAAACTGAGGGCACCCCAATGGGCTCCCCCCTATCTCCGGTTGTAGCCAACGTATTCATGGAAAAATTTGAAACTGACGCCATCCAGACTGCCACTCTACGCCCGACCTTATGGAAGAGGTACGTTGATGACACCTTTGTCATCTGGCCACATGGCCAGCCTGCTCTAGACCAATTCCGCGACCACATCAATTCCATACACCCAGCCATCAGATTTACCATGGAGGTCGAAAAAGATGGCAAACTACCCTTTCTGGATGTCTTAATTAAAAGGAGACATGATGGTTCAATGAGCCACTCTGTCTACAGGAAAGCTACCCATACAGATGCTTACTTGAAACCGGATTCCCACCACCATCCATCCCAGAAGAACTGCCTCATCAAGACTCTATACCATAGAGCCCAATGCATTTCCGACCAGGAACACATTACCAGTGAACTCAAGCACGTACACCAGGCTCTCAGGGCTAATGGCTACTCCGACTACACAATCCGCAAAGCCATCACTCCAGTCATGAAGAAGGATCCTCTTGTGGAGCCACTCAAAACCATCACCTTACCCTACATTGCAGGGGTCACTAAAAAGATCTCCAAAATCCTGAATAAACACAAGATCCAGGTCCGATTCAACACAGTACACAAAATCCGTGATTTAGTTCCATCTGTAAAAGATGCTCTTCCAGACATACAGTACCCAGGCGTTTACAAACTAAAGTGCCTCTGTGGTAGTAGCTACATTGGAGAAACCAAAAGACATATCTCGGACCGCATCCGCGAACATAAAGCAGACTTGAAACACGGTAAGACGAACTCCTCTGCCGTGGCAGACCACTGTTACAATTCAGTGGGCTCACATGACATTGACTTCTCCAAGACGGAGGTTCTTTGCAAACCAACCGGCTACCATGAGAGATTCGTTCATGAGGCCATTCACATATACAAGCACAGAGACAATTTCAACCGAGAAGATGGATTCAGGCTTAGTAACCACTGGAAAGATGTGTTAAATCATTTCTGTTCTTAATTAATTGTAATTTTACGATGTCCTTCAGACCGCAGCTCTTTCGCCAGCATTGCCTCTTAATACCTCTCACACCACGGTTAATGGTATGGTTTACAACATGGAGCATACTAGGGCCTCGCAGCTGTCTCTCTCCCCCTCCTCTGTTCCGACCATGGACGAACTCGTCCGTCTGAACGGGGCCCATAGCTATCCGTGGTACGGAAATTTGAGGGTAAGAATCCACCCATTTTTTCGCCATATAGCATTGTGATATATAACGACTTATGGTTGGTAGCTTAGCTGATTGGAGAATATAGAGTTTATTGATAACATGAAGGTAATTTATATTTTAGTTTTTATTGGTTCACTATATAGTACTGTGAATAGCTCAGATGTGTAGTCATTTCTGTGACCAGTCACTAGCAAATCACCCAGTTATTTCAATGCTAAATTCGCCTAGTTATTTCAATGCTAAATTCTCCTGTTTGATTTGTACTAAGTGCCTCGGTGAATGTGTATGCTCTGACTTCAACGTAGCTATTTCTGTAGCAGTTACAAGCGAATCACTCAGCCATTTCAATGCTAAATTCTATGCTAATCCCATTGTCAAGGGGTGCCTCTGCGGATGTGTATGCCTTAACTTAGCTATTTCAATGCTAAATTCTATGCTAATTCCTTTTAACAATGGGTGCCTCTGCGGATGTGTATGCTTTAACTTTTAACATAGCTATTTCTGTGACCAGTCACAAGCTAATCATTCAGCCATTTCAATGCTAAATTTTATGCTAATTCCTGTGTCAAGGCTCTTTGTTCCTCTCACACAGCTTAAAAGCCGTGATCTGAACGTGGCTCTCTCACTCCAGCGCTGTCCTACCAGACAGTCTCGCCCCCCTTCACCTGATGAAGGCCGCTTGTGTTGTGGCCGAAACGTCGTGAGAATATTATTGTGTTATTTTATTTTATCAATTTATTATTTTATTCTCATTCTACG
The DNA here is from genome assembly GCF_048934315.1 of Petromyzon marinus. Taxonomy (NCBI): domain Eukaryota; kingdom Metazoa; phylum Chordata; class Hyperoartia; order Petromyzontiformes; family Petromyzontidae; genus Petromyzon; species Petromyzon marinus. The sequence goes on from NW_027423002.1 coordinate 5,952,462, forward strand.
TGACTTTACCGAAAGAACCAAAGAAGATGAATCATTGCAGTCACGAAAGCTTTAAATCGAAATTTAACCGCCTCTACGGGGAGGGATTCCACACATCCTTAAGATCATTCAACAGACTTCGGGATAAGAAGGCTCAACTAATCGAGTCTCTCACCTTTCTGAAGAGATGCCGCGACTCTAAGGTAATACCAACCGCATTTACACTAACCTCTGCTGTTGCAACTTCTCTCAATGCAAAACGAATTCTAGCTAGAACTAGCTTCGCTCTTATCTCGGAAAAAATCAGACTTACACGCACCGAACTCGATCAGTTAGACAAGACACTCTACAAATCACACTTAAAATTGACAGCAACAATGTCTACATCGGATTGGGAACATGTAGACAATATGACTACCTCTTCGGCTGCCACTATGTCGAACAAATGTAGGGACAATTTGATTTCCAAATTCAATCACCTCTCCAGCAAAAAATCGGATCCACACACCGAAAAGATAGACGTCAACAAAGTCGTAATTAATCGCAGTAACAGTTCCATTTCTGATGGTCTGAAATCCGTTTTAGCTAAAGGTCTAAACTTTGCTGTCACACCGAGACACTTACCGGTTAATGATATCATTGCCCATGTTGACGTTGCACTCAAGGGCTTGAGTCACATCTCTGCAGACGTAGCAAGATCTGAAATCGCTGCAACCCTCAAAAACGCTAAGTTGCCACCCAGCAACATCAGCAAAGACGAACGTTTTGAATTATCTCAATTAAAAAAGAGGGATGATATTGTCGTTCTCTCAGCCGACAAAGGCAATGCCACTGTCATCATGGACAAAACAGAATATAACAACAAAATTCAAGAACTACTCAACGATGGCAGCTATACAAAAATAAAAAGAGATCCCACCAACAGCCTGGTCACCAAAACGAACAAAATTATCTCTGATTCAACAGCATTAATTGATGAGATCAAACAGTTCTCGTTGAAACCCTCTGCTGCCAGACCACCAAGATTATATGGCCTTCCAAAGATACACAAAGAAGATACACCCCTTCGTCCCATTGTCTCTACTATCAGCTCCCCCACCTACAAACTGGCACGTTTTCTGGCTGATATACTGCGACCTTTCACTGGAAAAACCACCTCTGCGGTACTAAATTCTACTCACCTGGTATCGACAATCAAAGACATTTCCCTGTCCCCAAACGACCTGCTTGTCAGTTTTGATGTGGTGTCCTTGTTCACCAAAGTCCCGGTACCTGACACCATCGCTATCATTGAAGACCTGGTTCATCAAGGACTGCATACTGATGTACCCCCCCTGGTGAGACATTGCTTAACCAACACATACTTCACCTGGAATGGAACTTTCTACAAACAAACTGAGGGCACCCCAATGGGCTCCCCCCTATCTCCGGTTGTAGCCAACGTATTCATGGAAAAATTTGAAACTGACGCCATCCAGACTGCCACTCTACGCCCGACCTTATGGAAGAGGTACGTTGATGACACCTTTGTCATCTGGCCACATGGCCAGCCTGCTCTAGACCAATTCCGCGACCACATCAATTCCATACACCCAGCCATCAGATTTACCATGGAGGTCGAAAAAGATGGCAAACTACCCTTTCTGGATGTCTTAATTAAAAGGAGACATGATGGTTCAATGAGCCACTCTGTCTACAGGAAAGCTACCCATACAGATGCTTACTTGAAACCGGATTCCCACCACCATCCATCCCAGAAGAACTGCCTCATCAAGACTCTATACCATAGAGCCCAATGCATTTCCGACCAGGAACACATTACCAGTGAACTCAAGCACGTACACCAGGCTCTCAGGGCTAATGGCTACTCCGACTACACAATCCGCAAAGCCATCACTCCAGTCATGAAGAAGGATCCTCTTGTGGAGCCACTCAAAACCATCACCTTACCCTACATTGCAGGGGTCACTAAAAAGATCTCCAAAATCCTGAATAAACACAAGATCCAGGTCCGATTCAACACAGTACACAAAATCCGTGATTTAGTTCCATCTGTAAAAGATGCTCTTCCAGACATACAGTACCCAGGCGTTTACAAACTAAAGTGCCTCTGTGGTAGTAGCTACATTGGAGAAACCAAAAGACATATCTCGGACCGCATCCGCGAACATAAAGCAGACTTGAAACACGGTAAGACGAACTCCTCTGCCGTGGCAGACCACTGTTACAATTCAGTGGGCTCACATGACATTGACTTCTCCAAGACGGAGGTTCTTTGCAAACCAACCGGCTACCATGAGAGATTCGTTCATGAGGCCATTCACATATACAAGCACAGAGACAATTTCAACCGAGAAGATGGATTCAGGCTTAGTAACCACTGGAAAGATGTGTTAAATCATTTCTGTTCTTAATTAATTGTAATTTTACGATGTCCTTCAGACCGCAGCTCTTTCGCCAGCATTGCCTCTTAATACCTCTCACACCACGGTTAATGGTATGGTTTACAACATGGAGCATACTAGGGCCTCGCAGCTGTCTCTCTCCCCCTCCTCTGTTCCGACCATGGACGAACTCGTCCGTCTGAACGGGGCCCATAGCTATCCGTGGTACGGAAATTTGAGGGTAAGAATCCACCCATTTTTTCGCCATATAGCATTGTGATATATAACGACTTATGGTTGGTAGCTTAGCTGATTGGAGAATATAGAGTTTATTGATAACATGAAGGTAATTTATATTTTAGTTTTTATTGGTTCACTATATAGTACTGTGAATAGCTCAGATGTGTAGTCATTTCTGTGACCAGTCACTAGCAAATCACCCAGTTATTTCAATGCTAAATTCGCCTAGTTATTTCAATGCTAAATTCTCCTGTTTGATTTGTACTAAGTGCCTCGGTGAATGTGTATGCTCTGACTTCAACGTAGCTATTTCTGTAGCAGTTACAAGCGAATCACTCAGCCATTTCAATGCTAAATTCTATGCTAATCCCATTGTCAAGGGGTGCCTCTGCGGATGTGTATGCCTTAACTTAGCTATTTCAATGCTAAATTCTATGCTAATTCCTTTTAACAATGGGTGCCTCTGCGGATGTGTATGCTTTAACTTTTAACATAGCTATTTCTGTGACCAGTCACAAGCTAATCATTCAGCCATTTCAATGCTAAATTTTATGCTAATTCCTGTGTCAAGGCTCTTTGTTCCTCTCACACAGCTTAAAAGCCGTGATCTGAACGTGGCTCTCTCACTCCAGCGCTGTCCTACCAGACAGTCTCGCCCCCCTTCACCTGATGAAGGCCGCTTGTGTTGTGGCCGAAACGTCGTGAGAATATTATTGTGTTATTTTATTTTATCAATTTATTATTTTATTCTCATTCTACGTGACTTTACCGAAAGAACCAAAGAAGATGAATCATTGCAGTCACGAAAGCTTTAAATCGAAATTTAACCGCCTCTACGGGGAGGGATTCCACACATCCTTAAGATCATTCAACAGACTTCGGGATAAGAAGGCTCAACTAATCGAGTCTCTCACCTTTCTGAAGAGATGCCGCGACTCTAAGGTAATACCAACCGCATTTACACTAACCTCTGCTGTTGCAACTTCTCTCAATGCAAAACGAATTCTAGCTAGAACTAGCTTCGCTCTTATCTCGGAAAAAATCAGACTTACACGCACCGAACTCGATCAGTTAGACAAGACACTCTACAAATCACACTTAAAATTGACAGCAACAATGTCTACATCGGATTGGGAACATGTAGACAATATGACTACCTCTTCGGCTGCCACTATGTCGAACAAATGTAGGGACAATTTGATTTCCAAATTCAATCACCTCTCCAGCAAAAAATCGGATCCACACACCGAAAAGATAGACGTCAACAAAGTCGTAATTAATCGCAGTAACAGTTCCATTTCTGATGGTCTGAAATCCGTTTTAGCTAAAGGTCTAAACTTTGCTGTCACACCGAGACACTTACCGGTTAATGATATCATTGCCCATGTTGACGTTGCACTCAAGGGCTTGAGTCACATCTCTGCAGACGTAGCAAGATCTGAAATCGCTGCAACCCTCAAAAACGCTAAGTTGCCACCCAGCAACATCAGCAAAGACGAACGTTTTGAATTATCTCAATTAAAAAAGAGGGATGATATTGTCGTTCTCTCAGCCGACAAAGGCAATGCCACTGTCATCATGGACAAAACAGAATATAACAACAAAATTCAAGAACTACTCAACGATGGCAGCTATACAAAAATAAAAAGAGATCCCACCAACAGCCTGGTCACCAAAACGAACAAAATTATCTCTGATTCAACAGCATTAATTGATGAGATCAAACAGTTCTCGTTGAAACCCTCTGCTGCCAGACCACCAAGATTATATGGCCTTCCAAAGATACACAAAGAAGATACACCCCTTCGTCCCATTGTCTCTACTATCAGCTCCCCCACCTACAAACTGGCACGTTTTCTGGCTGATATACTGCGACCTTTCACTGGAAAAACCACCTCTGCGGTACTAAATTCTACTCACCTGGTATCGACAATCAAAGACATTTCCCTGTCCCCAAACGACCTGCTTGTCAGTTTTGATGTGGTGTCCTTGTTCACCAAAGTCCCGGTACCTGACACCATCGCTATCATTGAAGACCTGGTTCATCAAGGACTGCATACTGATGTACCCCCCCTGGTGAGACATTGCTTAACCAACACATACTTCACCTGGAATGGAACTTTCTACAAACAAACTGAGGGCACCCCAATGGGCTCCCCCCTATCTCCGGTTGTAGCCAACGTATTCATGAAAAAATTTGAAACTGACGCCATCCAGACTGCCACTCTACGCCCGACCTTATGGAAGAGGTACGTTGATGACACCTTTGTCATCTGGCCACATGGCCAGCCTGCTCTAGACCAATTCCGCGACCACATCAATTCCATACACCCAGCCATCAGATTTACCATGGAGGTCGAAAAAGATGGCAAACTACCCTTTCTGGATGTCTTAATTAAAAGGAGACATGATGGTTCAATGAGCCACTCTGTCTACAGGAAAGCTACCCATACAGATGCTTACTTGAAACCGGATTCCCACCACCATCCATCCCAGAAGAACTGCCTCATCAAGACTCTATACCATAGAGCCCAATGCATTTCCGACCAGGAACACATTACCAGTGAACTCAAGCACGTACACCAGGCTCTCAGGGCTAATGGCTACTCCGACTACACAATCCGCAAAGCCATCACTCCAGTCATGAAGAAGGATCCTCTTGTGGAGCCACTCAAAACCATCACCTTACCCTACATTGCAGGGGTCACTAAAAAGATCTCCAAAATCCTGAATAAACACAAGATCCAGGTCCGATTCAACACAGTACACAAAATCCGTGATTTAGTTCCATCTGTAAAAGATGCTCTTCCAGACATACAGTACCCAGGCGTTTACAAACTAAAGTGCCTCTGTGGTAGTAGCTACATTGGAGAAACCAAAAGACATATCTCGGACCGCATCCGCGAACATAAAGCAGACTTGAAACACGGTAAGACGAACTCCTCTGCCGTGGCAGACCACTGTTACAATTCAGTGGGCTCACATGACATTGACTTCTCCAAGACGGAGGTTCTTTGCAAACCAACCGGCTACCATGAGAGATTCGTTCATGAGGCCATTCACATATACAAGCACAGAGACAATTTCAACCGAGAAGATGGATTCAGGCTTAGTAACCACTGGAAAGATGTGTTAAATCATTTCTGTTCTTAATTAATTGTAATTTTACGATGTCCTTCAGACCGCAGCTCTTTTGCCAGCATTGCCTCTTAATACCTCTCACACCACGGTTAATGGTATGGTTTACAACATGGAGCATACTAGGGCCTCGCAGCTGTCTCTCTCCCCCTCCTCTGTTCCGACCATGGACGAACTCGTCCGTCTGAACGGGGCCCATAGCTATCCGTGGTACGGAAATTTGAGGGTAAGAATCCACCCATTTTTTCGCCATATAGCATTGTGATATATAACGACTTATGGTTGGTAGCTTAGCTGATTGGAGAATATAGAGTTTATTGATAACATGAAGGTAATTTATATTTTAGTTTTTATTGGTTCACTATATAGTACTGTGAATAGCTCAGATGTGTAGTCATTTCTGTGACCAGTCACTAGCAAATCACCCAGTTATTTCAATGCTAAATTCGCCTAGTTATTTCAATGCTAAATTCTCCTGTTTGATTTGTACTAAGTGCCTCGGTGAATGTGTATGCTCTGACTTCAACGTAGCTATTTCTGTAGCAGTTACAAGCGAATCACTCAGCCATTTCAATGCTAAATTCTATGCTAATCCCATTGTCAAGGGGTGCCTCTGCGGATGTGTATGCCTTAACTTAGCTATTTCAATGCTAAATTCTATGCTAATTCCTTTTAACAATGGGTGCCTCTGCGGATGTGTATGCTTTAACTTTTAACATAGCTATTTCTGTGACCAGTCACAAGCTAATCATTCAGCCATTTCAATGCTAAATTTTATGCTAATTCCTGTGTCAAGGCTCTTTGTTCCTCTCACACAGCTTAAAAGCCGTGATCTGAACGTGGCTCTCTCACTCCAGCGCTGTCCTACCAGACAGTCTCGCCCCCCTTCACCTGATGAAGGCCGCTTGTGTTGTGGCCGAAACGTCGTGAGAATATTATTGTGTTATTTTATTTTATCAATTTATTATTTTATTCTCATTCTACGTGACTTTACCGAAAGAACCAAAGAAGATGAATCATTGCAGTCACGAAAGCTTTAAATCGAAATTTAACCGCCTCTACGGGGAGGGATTCCACACATCCTTAAGATCATTCAACAGACTTCGGGATAAGAAGGCTCAACTAATCGAGTCTCTCACCTTTCTGAAGAGATGCCGCGACTCTAAGGTAATACCAACCGCATTTACACTAACCTCTGCTGTTGCAACTTCTCTCAATGCAAAACGAATTCTAGCTAGAACTAGCTTCGCTCTTATCTCGGAAAAAATCAGACTTACACGCACCGAACTCGATCAGTTAGACAAGACACTCTACAAATCACACTTAAAATTGACAGCAACAATGTCTACATCGGATTGGGAACATGTAGACAATATGACTACCTCTTCGGCTGCCACTATGTCGAACAAATGTAGGGACAATTTGATTTCCAAATTCAATCACCTCTCCAGCAAAAAATCGGATCCACACACCGAAAAGATAGACGTCAACAAAGTCGTAATTAATCGCAGTAACAGTTCCATTTCTGATGGTCTGAAATCCGTTTTAGCTAAAGGTCTAAACTTTGCTGTCACACCGAGACACTTACCGGTTAATAATATCATTGCCCATGTTGACGTTGCACTCAAGGGCTTGAGTCACATCTCTGCAGACGTAGCAAGATCTGAAATCGCTGCAACCCTCAAAAACGCTAAGTTGCCACCCAGCAACATCAGCAAAGACGAACGTTTTGAATTATCTCAATTAAAAAAGAGGGATGATATTGTCGTTCTCTCAGCCGACAAAGGCAATGCCACTGTCATCATGGACAAAACAGAATATAACAACAAAATTCAAGAACTACTCAACGATGGCAGCTATACAAAAATAAAAAGAGATCCCACCAACAGCCTGGTCACCAAAACGAACAAAATTATCTCTGATTCAACAGCATTAATTGATGAGATCAAACAGTTCTCGTTGAAACCCTCTGCTGCCAGACCACCAAGATTATATGGCCTTCCAAAGATACACAAAGAAGATACACCCCTTCGTCCCATTGTCTCTACTATCAGCTCCCCCACCTACAAACTGGCACGTTTTCTGGCTGATATACTGCGACCTTTCACTGGAAAAACCACCTCTGCGGTACTAAATTCTACTCACCTGGTATCGACAATCAAAGACATTTCCCTGTCCCCAAACGACCTGCTTGTCAATTTTGATGTGGTGTCCTTGTTCACCAAAGTCCCGGTACCTGACACCATCGCTATCATTGAAGACCTGGTTCATCAAGGACTGCATACTGATGTACCCCTCCTGGTGAGACATTGCTTAACCAACACATACTTCACCTGGAATGGAACTTTCTACAAACAAACTGAGGGCACCCCAATGGGCTCCCCCCTATCTCCGGTTGTAGCCAACGTATTCATGGAAAAATTTGAAACTGACGCCATCCAGACTGCCACTCTACGCCCGACCTTATGGAAGAGGTACGTTGATGACACCTTTGTCATCTGGCCACATGGCCAGCCTGCTCTAGACCAATTCCGCGACCACATCAATTCCATACACCCAGCCATCAGATTTACCATGGAGGTCGAAAAAGATGGCAAACTACCCTTTCTGGATGTCTTAATTAAAAGGAGACATGATGGTTCAATGAGCCACTCTGTCTACAGGAAAGCTACCCATACAGATGCTTACTTGAAACCGGATTCCCACCACCATCCATCCCAGAAGAACTGCCTCATCAAGACTCTATACCATAGAGCCCAATGCATTTCCGACCAGGAACACATTACCAGTGAACTCAAGCACGTACACCAGGCTCTCAGGGCTAATGGCTACTCCGACTACACAATCCGCAAAGCCATCACTCCAGTCATGAAGAAGGATCCTCTTGTGGAGCCACTCAAAACCATCACCTTACCCTACATTGCAGGGGTCACTAAAAAGATCTCCAAAATCCTGAATAAACACAAGATCCAGGTCCGATTCAACACAGTACACAAAATCCGTGATTTAGTTCCATCTGTAAAAGATGCTCTTCCAGACATACAGTACCCAGGCGTTTACAAACTAAAGTGCCTCTGTGGTAGTAGCTACATTGGAGAAACCAAAAGACATATCTCGGACCGCATCCGCGAACATAAAGCAGACTTGAAACACGGTAAGACGAACTCCTCTGCCGTGGCAGACCACTGTTACAATTCAGTGGGCTCACATGACATTGACTTCTCCAAGACGGAGGTTCTTTGCAAACCAACCGGCTACCATGAGAGATTCGTTCATGAGGCCATTCACATATACAAGCACAGAGACAATTTCAACCGAGAAGATGGATTCAGGCTTAGTAACCACTGGAAAGATGTGTTAAATCATTTCTGTTCTTAATTAATTGTAATTTTACGATGTCCTTCAGACCGCAGCTCTTTCGCCAGCATTGCCTCTTAATACCTCTCACACCACGGTTAATGGTATGGTTTACAACATGGAGCATACTAGGGCCTCGCAGCTGTCTCTCTCCCCCTCCTCTGTTCCGACCATGGACGAACTCGTCCGTCTGAACGGGGCCCATAGCTATCCGTGGTACGGAAATTTGAGGGTAAGAATCCACCCATTTTTTCGCCATATAGCATTGTGATATATAACGACTTATGGTTGGTAGCTTAGCTGATTGGAGAATATAGAGTTTATTGATAACATGAAGGTAATTTATATTTTAGTTTTTATTGGTTCACTATATAGTACTGTGAATAGCTCAGATGTGTAGTCATTTCTGTGACCAGTCACTAGCAAATCACCCAGTTATTTCAATGCTAAATTCGCCTAGTTATTTCAATGCTAAATTCTCCTGTTTGATTTGTACTAAGTGCCTCGGTGAATGTGTATGCTCTGACTTCAACGTAGCTATTTCTGTAGCAGTTACAAGCGAATCACTCAGCCATTTCAATGCTAAATTCTATGCTAATCCCATTGTCAAGGGGTGCCTCTGCGGATGTGTATGCCTTAACTTAGCTATTTCAATGCTAAATTCTATGCTAATTCCTTTTAACAATGGGTGCCTCTGCGGATGTGTATGCTTTAACTTTTAACATAGCTATTTCTGTGACCAGTCACAAGCTAATCATTCAGCCATTTCAATGCTAAATTTTATGCTAATTCCTGTGTCAAGGCTCTTTGTTCCTCTCACACAGCTTAAAAGCCGTGATCTGAACGTGGCTCTCTCACTCCAGCGCTGTCCTACCAGACAGTCTCGCCCCCCTTCACCTGATGAAGGCCGCTTGTGTTGTGGCCGAAACGTCGTGAGAATATTATTGTGTTATTTTATTTTATCAATTTATTATTTTATTCTCATTCTACGTGACTTTACCGAAAGAACCAAAGAAGATGAATCATTGCAGTCACGAAAGCTTTAAATCGAAATTTAAAATCTATTTAATAAGCCTAAGTTGCTGAATAAGCCTATTTAATAAGTCTAAGTTGCTGAAATAAGGCTATTTAATAAGCCTAAGTTGCTGAAATAAGGCTATTTAATAAGTTTAAGTTGCTGAAATAAGCCTATTTAATAAGCCTAAGTTGCTGAAATAAACCTATTTAATAAGGCTATTTAATGAGCCTAAGTTACTGAAATAAGCCTATTTAATAAGCCTAAGTTTCTGAACTAAGCCTATTTAAAAAGGTATATTTAATAAGTCTAAGTTGCTGAAATAAACCTATTTAAAAATGCAATTTAATAAGCCTAAGTTGCTGAAATAAACCTGTTTAATAAGGCTATTTAATAAGCATACGTTGCTGAAATAAGCTTATTTAATAAGCCTAAGTTGCTGAAATAAACCTATTTAATAAGGCTATTTAATAAGTCTAAGTTGCTGAAATAAACCTATTTAATAAGCCTAACTTGCTAAAATAAGCCTATTTAATGAGGCTATTTAATAAGTCTATTTAATAAGCCTATTTATTAAGCCTATTTAATAAGCCTATTTAATATGCCTATTTAATACGCCTATTTAATAAACATATTTAATAAGTATTTAATGAGCCTATTTAATGAGCCTATTTATTGAGCCTATTTAATAAGCCTATTTATTGAGCCTATTTAATAAGCCAATTTAATAAGTCTATTTAATAAGCCTATTTAATAAGCCTATTTAACACGCCTATTTATTGAGCCTATTTAATAAGCCTATTTAATAAGCCTATTTATTGAGCCTATTTAATAAGTCTATTTATTAAGCCTATTTAATAAGCCTATTTAATAAGTATTTAATGAGCCTATTTAATAAGTCTATTTAATAAGCCTATTTAATAAGGCTATTTAATGAGCCTAAGTTGCTGAAATAAGCCTATTTAATAAGCCTATTTAATAGGCCTATTTAATAAGTCTAAGTTGCTGAAATAAGCCTATTTAATAAGCCTAAGTTTCTGAATGAGCCTATTTAATAAGCCTAAGTTGCTGAAAAAAGCCTATTTAATAAGCCTAAGTTGCTGAATAAGCCTAATTAATAAGCCTAAGTTGCTGAATAAACCTATTTAATAAGTCTAAGTTGCTGAAATAAGCTTATTTAATAAGGCTATTTAATAAGCCTAAGTTGCTGAATAAGCCTATTTAATAAGGCTATTTAATGAGCCTAAGTTGCTGAAATAAGACTATTTAATAAGCCTAAGTTTCTGAACTAAGCCTATTTAAAAAGGTATATTTAATAAATCTAAGTTGCTGAAATAAACCTATTTAAAAATGCTATTTAATAAGCCTAAGTTGCTGAAATAAACCTGTTTATTAAAGCTATTTAATAAGCATAAGTTGCTGAAATAAGCTTATTTAATAAGCCTAAGTTGCTGAAATAAGCCTATTTAATAAGGCTCTTTAATAAGTCTAAGTTGCTGAAATAAACCTATTTAATAAGCCTAAGTTGCTAAAATAAGCCTATTTAATGAGGCTATTTAATAAGTCTATTTAATAAGCCTATTTAATAAGCCTATTTAATAAGCCTATTTAATAAGTTTATTTAATAAGGCTATTTAATGAGCCTAAGTTGCTGAAATAAGCCTATTTAATAAGCCTATTTAATAGGCCTATTTAATCAGCGTAAGTTGCTGAAATAAGCCTATTTAATAAGCCCAAGTTGCTGAAATAAGCCTACTTAATTATGCTATTTAATAAGCCTAAGTTGCTGAAATAAGCCTATTTAATAAGCATAAGTTGCTGAAATAAGGCTATTTAATAAGTCTAAGTTGCTGAAATAAGCCTATTTAATAAGCCTAAGTTGCTGAAATGAGCCTATTTAATAAGCCTATTTAATAAGCCTTAAGTTGCTGAAATAAGCCTATTTAATAAGCCTATTTAATAGGCCTATTTAATAAGTCTAATTTGCTGAAATAAGCCTATTTAATAAGGCTATTTAATGGGCCTATTTAATAAGTCTATGTTGCTGAAATAAGCCTATTTAATAAGCCTAAGTTGCTGAATGAGCCTATTTAAGAAGCCTAAGTTGCTGAAATAAGCCTATTTAATAAGCCTAAGTTGCTGAATAAGCCTATTTAATAAGCCTAAGTTGCTGAATAAACCTATTTAATAAGTCTAAGTTGCTGAAATAAGCCTATTTAATAAGGCTATTTAATAAGCCTAAGTTGCTGAATAAGCCTATTTAATAAGTCTAAGTTGCTGAAATAAGGCTATTTAATAAGCCTAAGTTGCTGAAATAAGGCTATTTAATAAGTTTAAGTTGCTGAAATAAGCCTATTTAATAAGCCTAAGTTGCTGAAATAAACCTATTTAATAAGGCTATTTAATAAGCATAAGTTGCTGAAATAAACCTGTTTAATAAGGCTATTTAATAAGCATACGTTGCTGAAATAAGCTTATTTAATAAGCCTAAGTTGCTGAAATAAACCTATTTAATAAGGCTATTTAATAAGTCCAAGTTGCTGAAATAAACCTATTTAATAAGCCTAACTTGCTAAAATAAGCCTATTTAATGAGGCTATTTAATAAGTCTATTTAATAAGCCTATTTATTAAGCCTATGTAATAAGCCTATTTAATATGCCTATTTAATACGCCTATTTAATAAACATATTTAATAAGTATTCTTAGTTTTTTCGGTAAAGTCACGTTGAAGAGAAACAACAAAATAACAAATATATATAAAACAATAAAAAATTCTCACGACGTTTCGACCATAACTCAAACGGTCATCATCAGGTGTGTCGGTTTGCATAAATTTATTTTGAAAACGGCATATTTATTTATATATATAAAAATAACGTTTGCGTCACGCGCAACGATGGCAGTTTGCCAGGACTAGTCCATCTATTTTTTTTTTTTTTTTTTGAAAAGAGGAGGGGGGAGACGAAATTTGTTTTTATGTAAGCTGTCTGAAAGGCACTGTAAGCGTGAACAATCAATCAAGAACTGAAATGATTTATCAAATCTTTCCAATGATTGCTAAGATAGAATCCATCTTCTCGGTTGAAATTGTCTCTGTGTTTGTATATGTGGATAGCCTCATGAACGAATCTCTCATGGAAGCCAGATGGCTTACAAAGAACCTCCGTCTTGGAAAAGTCAATGGCATGTGAGCCTACTGAATTAGAACAATGATCTGCTACGGCCGAGGTGTTGGTCCTACCGTGTTTAAGGTCTGCTTTATGTTCACGAATGCGGTCCGAGATATGGCGTTTGGTTTCTCCAATGTAACTACTACCACAGAGGCAACTTAGTTTGTAGACACCAGGGTATTGTATGTCCGGAATCACATCTTTTACAGACGGAACCAGATCACGGATTTTATGTAATGTGTTGAAACGGACCTGGATCTTGTGTTTATTCAAGATTTTGGAGATCTTTTTTGTGATCCCAGCAATGTAGGGTAAAGTGATGGTTTTGAAAGGCTCCTCAAGAGGGTTCTTCTTCATGGTTTGAGTGATAGCTTTGCGGATTGTATAGTCGGAGTAACCATTAGCCCTAAGAGCTTGGTGTACGTGCTTGAGTTCACTGCTTATGTGTTCCTGGTCGGATATGCATTGGGCTCTATGATACAGAGTCTTGATGAGAGAATTCTTCTGTGATGGATGGTGGTGGGAATCCGGTTTCAGATAAGCATCCGTATGGGTAGCTTTCCTGTAGACAGAGTGGCTCATTGAACCATCAGGTCTCTTTTTAATTAGGACATCCAAAAAAGGTATCTTGCCATCTATTTCGACTTCCATGGTAAATCTGATGGCTGGGTGTATGGAATTGATGTGGTCGAAGAATTTGTCTAGAGCAGGCCGGCCATGTGGCCAGATGACAAAAGTGTCATCCACGTACCTCTTCCATAAGGTTGGGCGCAGAGTGGCAGTCTGGATGGCGTCAGTCTCAAATTTCTCCATGAAAATGTTAGCTATAACTGGAGAAAGGGGGGAGCCCATTGGGGTGCCCTCAGTTTGTTTGTAGAAAGTTCCATTCCAAGTGAAGTATGTATTGGTTAAACAGTGTCTCACCAGGGGGGGTACCTCAGTGTTTAGTCCTTGATGAACCAAGTCTTCAATGATTGCAATGGTGTCAGGTACAGGAACCTTGGTGAATAAGGAAACTACATCAAAACTGACAAGCAGGTCGTCTGGGGACAGGGAAATACCCTTGATTGTTGATACCAGGTGAGTAGAATTTTGTACCGCAGAGGTGGTCTTTCCAGTGAAAGGACGCAGGATTTCAGACAAAAAACGAGCTAGTTTGTAGGTGGGGGAGCTGATAGTAGAGACTATGGGACGAAGAGGTGTATCAACTTTATGTATTTTTGGTAAGCCGTATAATCTTGGTGGCCTGGCAGCAGAAGGTTTCAACGAAAACTGTTTAGATTGATCAATTAATGTGGTTGAATCAGAAATTATTTTGTTGGTTTGTGTGACGAGGCTGTTGGTGGGATCTCTTTTTATTTTTGTATAACTACCATCGTCGAGTAATTCTTTAATTTTGTTGTTGTATTCTATTTTATCCATGATAACAATAGCATTGCCTTTGTCAGCTGAGAGAACTACAATATCATTCCTCTTTTTTAATTTATATAATTCAAAACGCTCATCTTTGCTGAGGTTGCTAGCTGGCATCTTAGCGTTTTTGAGGGTTGCAGCGATTTCAGATCTTGCTACGTCTGCAGCGATGTGACCCAGGCCCCTGAGAGCAACGTCTACTTGGGCAATTATATCATTAACTGGTATGTGTTTAGGTGTGACTGCAAAGTTTAGACCTTTAGCTAAAACGGATTTCAGACCATCGGAAATAGAACTGTTACTGCGATTAATTACGACTTTATTAACGTCTAACTTTTTGGTGTGTGGGTCCGGTCTTTTGTTTAAGAGGAGGTTAAATTTGGAAATCAGGTTTTCCTTACATTTGGTCGACATCGTAGCAGCTGAAGAGGCAGTCATATTGTCTACATGTTCCCAATCCGATGTGGACATTATTGCCGTCAATGATAAGTGTGATTTGTAGAGTGTCTTGTCTAACTGATCTAGTTCTGTGCGTATAAGTCTGATTTTTTCTGAGATAAGAGCTAAACTAGTTTTGAAAAGAATTCGTTTCGCATTAGAAGAAGTTACAGTAGCAGAGGTGAGTGTAAATGCGATTGGTATTACCCCAGAGTCGCGGCATCTCTTCAGGAAGGTGAGAGACTCGATCAGCTGAGCTTTCTTATCCCGGAGTTTGTTGAAAGATCTTAAAGTTATGTGAAAACCCTCCCCGTAGAGGCGATTAAATTTTGATTTAAAGCTTTCGTGACTGCAGTAATTCATATTCTTAGTTTTTTCGGTAAAGTCACGTTGAAGAGAAACAACAAAATAACAAATATATATAAAACAATAAAAAATTCTCACGACGTTTCGACCATAACTCAAACGGTCATCATCAGGTGTGTCGGTTTGCATAAATTTATTTTGAAAACGGCATATTTATTTATATATATAAAAATAACGTTTGCGTCACGCGCAACGATGGCAGTTTGCCAGGACTAGTCCATCTATTTTTTTTTTTTTTGAAAAGAGGAGGGGGGAGACGAAATTTGTTTTTATGTAAGCTGTCTGAAAGGCACTGTAAGCGTGAACAATCAATCAAGAACTGAAATGATTTATCAAATCTTTCCAATGATTGCTAAGATAGAATCCATCTTCTCGGTTGAAATTGTCTCTGTGTTTGTATATGTGGATAGCCTCATGAACGAATCTCTCATGGAAGCCAGATGGCTTACAAAGAACCTCCGTCTTGGAAAAGTCAATGGCATGTGAGCCTACTGAATTAGAACAATGATCTGCTACGGCCGAGGTGTTGGTCCTACCGTGTTTAAGGTCTGCTTTATGTTCACGAATGCGGTCCGAGATATGGCGTTTGGTTTCTCCAATGTAACTACTACCACAGAGGCAACTTAGTT
The DNA here is from genome assembly GCF_048934315.1 of Petromyzon marinus. NCBI lineage: Eukaryota > Metazoa > Chordata > Hyperoartia > Petromyzontiformes > Petromyzontidae > Petromyzon > Petromyzon marinus. Next base: position 5,968,593 of record NW_027423002.1, read on the forward strand.
TGTAGACACCAGGGTATTGTATGTCCGGAATCACATCTTTTACAGACGGAACCAGATCACGGATTTTATGTAATGTGTTGAAACAGACCTGGATCTTGTGTTTATTCAAGATTTTGGAGATCTTTTTTGTGATCCCAGCAATGTAGGGTAAAGTGATGGTTTTGAAAGGCTCCTCAAGAGGGTTCTTCTTCATGGTTTGAGTGATAGCTTTGCGGATTGATCTGGTTCCGTCTGTAAAAGATGTGATTCCGGACATACAATACCCTGGTGTCTACAAACTAAGTTGCCTCTGTGGTAGTAGTTACATTGGAGAAACCAAACGCCATATCTCGGACCGCATTCGTGAACATAAAGCAGACCTTAAACACGGTAGGACCAACACCTCGGCCGTAGCAGATCATTGTTCTAATTCAGTAGGCTCACATGCCATTGACTTTTCCAAGACGGAGGTTCTTTGTAAGCCATCTGGCTTCCATGAGAGATTCGTTCATGAGGCTATCCACATATACAAACACAGAGACAATTTCAACCGAGAAGATGGATTCTATCTTAGCAATCATTGGAAAGATTTGATAAATCATTTCAGTTCTTGATTGATTGTTCACGCTTACAGTGCCTTTCAGACAGCTTACATAAAAACAAATTTCGTCTCCCCCCTCCTCTTTTTCAAAAAAAAAAAAAAAAAAAAAATAGATGGACTAGTCCTGGCAAACTGCCATCGTTGCGCGTGACGCAAACGTTATTTTTATATATATAAATAAATATGCCGTTTTCAAAATAAATTTATGCAAACCGACACACCTGATGATGACCGTTTGAGTTATGGTCGAAACGTCGTGAGAATTTTTTATTGTTTTATATATATTTGTTATTTTGTTGTTTCTCTTCAACGTGACTTTACCGAAAAAACTAAGAATATGAATTACTGCAGTCACGAAAGCTTTAAATCAAAATATTTAATAAGTATTTAATGAGCCTATTTAATGAGCCTATTTATTGAGCCTATTTAATAAGCCTATTTATTGAGCCTATTTAATAAGCCTATTTAATAAGTCTATTTAATAAGCCTATTTAATAAGCCTATTTAACACGCCTATTTATTGAGCCTATTTAATAAGCCTATTTAATAAGCCTATTTATTGAGCCTATTTAATAAGTCTATTTATTAAGCCTATTTAATAAGCCTATTTAATAAGTATTTAATGAGCCTATTTAATAAGTCTATTTAATAAGCCTATTTAATAAGGCTATTTAATGAGCCTAAGTTGCTGAAATAAGCCTATTTAATAAGCCTATTTAATAGGCCTATTTAATAAGTCTAAGTTGCTGAAATAAGCCTATTTAATAAGCCTAAGTTTCTGAATGAGCCTATTTAATAAGCCTAAGTTGCTGAAAAAAGCCTATTTAATAAGCCTAAGTTGCTGAATAAGCCTAATTAATAAGCCTAAGTTGCTGAATAAACCTATTTAATAAGTCTAAGTTGCTGAAATAAGCTTATTTAATAAGGCTATTTAATAAGCCTAAGTTGCTGAATAAGCCTATTTAATAAGGCTATTTAATGAGCCTAAGTTGCTGAAATAAGACTATTTAATAAGCCTAAGTTTCTGAACTAAGCCTATTTAAAAAGGTATATTTAATAAATCTAAGTTGCTGAAATAAACCTATTTAAAAATGCTATTTAATAAGCCTAAGTTGCTGAAATAAACCTGTTTATTAAAGCTATTTAATAAGCATAAGTTGCTGAAATAAGCTTATTTAATAAGCCTAAGTTGCTGAAATAAGCCTATTTAATAAGGCTCTTTAATAAGTCTAAGTTGCTGAAATAAACCTTTTTAATAAGCCTAAGTTGCTAAAATAAGCCTATTTACTGAGGCTATTTAATAAGTCTATTTAATAAGCCTATTTAATAAGCCTATTTAATAAGCCTATTTAATAAGTGTATTTAATAAGGCTATTTAATGTGCCTAAGTTGCTGAAATAAGCCTATTTAATAAGCCTATTTAATAGGCCTATTTAATCAGCGTAAGTTGCTGAAATAAGCCTACTTAATTATGCTATTTAATAAGCCTAAGTTGCTGAAATAAGCCTATTTAATAAGCGTAAGTTGCTGAAATAAGGCTATTTAATAAGTCTAAGTTGCTGAAATAAGCCTATTTAATAAGCCTAAGTTGCTGAAATGAGCCTATTTAATAAGCCTATTTAATAAGCCTAAGTTGCTGAAATAAGCCTATTTAATAAGCCTATTTAATAGGCCTATTTAATAAGTCTAATTTGCTGATATAAACCTATTTAATAAGCCTATTTAATGGGCCTATTTAATAAGTCTATGTTGCTGAAATAAGCCTATTTAATAAGCCTAAGTTGCTGAATGAGCCTATTTAATAAGCCTAAGTTGCTGAAATAAGCCTATTTAATAAGCCTAAGTTGCTGAATAAGCCTATTTAATAAGCCTAAGTTGCTGAATAAACCTATTTAATAAGTCTAAGTTGCTGAAATAAGCCTATTTAATAAGGCTATTTAATAAGCCTAAGTTGCTGAATAAGCCTATTTAATAAGTCTAAGTTGCTGAAATAAGGCTATTTAATAAGCCTAAGTTGCTGAAATAAGGCTATTTAATAAGTTTAAGTTGCTGAAATAAGCCTATTTAATAAGCCTAAGTTGCTGAAATAAACCTATTTAATAAGGCTATTTAATGAGCCTAAGTTGCTGAAATAAGCCTATTTAATAAGCCTAAGTTTCTGAACTAAGCCTATTTAAAAAGGTATATTTAATAAGTCTAAGTTGCTGAAATAAACCTTTTTAAAAATGCTATTTAATAAGCCTAAGTTGCTGAAATAAACCTGTTTAATAAGGCTATTTAATAATCATACGTTGCTGAAATAAGCTTATTTAATAAGCCTAAGTTGCTGAAATAAACCTATTTAATAAGGCTATTTAATAAGTCTAAGTTGCTGAAATAAACCTATTTAATAAGCCTAACTTGCTAAAATAAGGCTATTTAATGAGGCTATTTAATAAGTCTATTTAATAAGCCTATTTATTAAGCCTATTTAATAAGCCTATTTAATATGCCTATTTAATACGCCTATTTAATAAACATATTTAATAAGTATTTAATGAGCCTATTTAATGAGCCTATTTATTGAGCCTATTTAATAAGCCTATTTATTGAGCCTATTTAATAAGCCTATTTAATAAGTCTATTTAATAAGCCTATTTAATAAGCCTATTTAACACGCCTATTTATTGAGCCTATTTAATAAGCCTATTTAATAAGCCTATTTATTGAGCCTATTTAATAAGTCTATTTATTAAGCCTATTTAATAAGCCTATTTAATAAGTATTTAATGAGCCTATTTAATAAGTCTATTTAATAAGCCTATTTAATAGGGCTATTTAATGAGCCTAAGTTGCTGAAATAAGCCTATTTAATAAGCCTATTTAATAGGCCTATTTAATAAGTCTAAGTTGCTGAAATAAGCCTATTTAATAAGCCTAAGTTTCTGAATGAGCCTATTTAATAAGCCTAAGTTGCTGAAAAAAGCCTATTTAATAAGCCTAAGTTGCTGAATAAGCCTAATTAATAAGCCTAAGTTGCTGAATAAACCTATTTAATAAGTCTAAGTTGCTGAAATAAGCTTATTTAATAAGGCTATTTAATAAGCCTAAGTTGCTGAATAAGCCTATTTAATAAGGCTATTTAATGAGCCTAAGTTGCTGAAATAAGACTATTTAATAAGCCTAAGTTTCTGAACTAAGCCTATTTAAAAAGGTATATTTAATAAATCTAAGTTGCTGAAATAAACCAATTTAAAAATGCTATTTAATAAGCCTAAGTTGCTGAAATAAACCTGTTTAATAAAGCTATTTAATAAGCATAAGTTGCTGAAATAAGCTTATTTAATAAGCCTAAGTTGCTGAAATAAGCCTATTTAATAAGGCTCTTTAATAAGTCTAAGTTGCTGAAATAAACCTTTTTAATAAGCCTAAGTTGCTAAAATAAGCCTATTTACTGAGGCTATTTAATAAGTCTATTTAATAAGCCTATTTAATAAGTCTATTTAATAAGCCTATTTAATAAGTCTATTTAATAAGTCTATTTAATAAGCCTATTTAATAAGTATTTAATGAGCCTATTTAACAAGCCTATTTATTGAGCCTATTTAACAAGCCTATTTATTGAGCCTATTTAATAAGCCTATTTATTGAGCCTATTTAATAAGCCTATTTATTGAGCCTATTTAATAAGCCTATTTATTGAGCCTATTTAATAAGCCTATTTAATAAGTATATTTAATAAGCCCATTTAATAAGCCTATTTAATATGCCTATTCATTGAGCCTATTTAATAAGCCTATTTAATATGCCTATTTATTGAGCCTATTTAATAAGTCTATTTAATAAGCCTATTTAATAAGCCTATTTAATAAGTATTTAATGAGCCTATTTAATAAGTCTATTTAATAAGCCTATTTAGTAAGTCTAAGTTGCTGAAATAAGCCTATTTAATAAGCCTATTTAATAGGCCTATTTATTAAGTCTAAGTTGCTGAAACAAGCCTATTTAATCAGCCTATTTAATACGCCTATTTAATAAGTCTAAGTTGCTGAAATAAGCCTTTTTTAATCAGCGTAAGTTGCTGAAATAGGCCTATTTAATAAGCCCAAGTTGCTGAAATAAGCCTACTTAATTAGGCTATTTAATAAGCCTAAGTTGCTGAAATAAGCCTATTTAATAAGCGTAAGTTGCTGAAATAAGGCTATTTAATAAGCCTAAGTTGCTGAAATAAGCCTATTTAATAAGCCTAAGTTGCTGAAATAAGCCTATTTAATAAGCCTATTTAATAAGCCTAAGTTGCTGAAATAAGCCTATTTAATAAGCCTATTTAATAGGCCTATTTAATAAGTCTAAGTTGCTGAAATAAGCCTATTTAATAAGCCTATTTAATAGGCCTATTTCATAAGTCTAAGTTGCTGAAATAAGCCTATTTAATAAGCCTAAGTTGCTGAATGAGCCTATTTAATAAGGCTAAGTTGCTGAAATAAGCCTATTTAATAAGCCTAAGTTGCTGAATAAGCCTATTTAATAAGCCTAAGTTGCTGAATAAACCTATTTAATAAGTCTAAGTTGCTGAAATAAGCCTATTTAATAAGGCTATTTAATAAGCCTAAGTTGCTGAAGAAGCCTATTTAATAAGTCTAAGTTGCTGAAATAAGGCTATTTAATAAGCCTAAGTTGCTGAAATAAGGCTATTTAATAAGTTTAAGTTGCTGAAATAAGCCTATTTAATAAGCCTAAGTTGCTGAAATAAGCCTATTTAATAAGCCTATTTAACACGCCTATTTATTGAGCCTATTTAATAAGCCTATTTAATAAGCCTATTTATTGAGCCTATTTAATAAGTCTATTTATTAAGCCTATTTAATAAGCCTATTTAATAAGTATTTAATGAGCCTATTTAATAAGTCTATTTAATAAGCCTATTTAATAGGGCTATTTAATGAGCCTAAGTTGCTAAAATAAGCCTATTTAATAAGCCTATTTAATAGGCCTATTTAATAAGTCTAAGTTGCTGAAATAAGCCTGAATGAGCCTATTTAATAAGCCTAAGTTGCTGAAAAAAGCCTATTTAATAAGCCTAAGTTGCTGAATAAGCCTAATTAATAAGCCTAAGTTGCTGAATAAACCTATTTAATAAGTCTAAGTTGCTGAAATAAGCTTATTTAATAAGGCTATTTAATAAGCCTAAGTTGCTGAATAAGCCTATTTAATAAGGCTATTTAATGAGCCTAAGTTGCTGAAATAAGACTATTTAATAAGCCTAAGTTTCTGAACTAAGCCTATTTAAAAAGGTATATTTAATAAATCTAAGTTGCTAAAATAAACCAATTTAAAAATGCTATTTAATAAGCCTAAGTTGCTGAAATAAACCTGTTTAATAAAGCTATTTAATAAGCATAAGTTGCTGAAATAAGCTTATTTAATAAGCCTAAGTTGCTGAAATAAGCCTATTTAATAAGGCTCTTTAATAAGTCTAAGTTGCTGAAATAAACCTTTTTAATAAGCCTAAGTTGCTAAAATAAGCCTATTTACTGAGGCTATTTAATAAGTCTATTTAATAAGCCTATTTAATAAGTCTATTTAATAAGCCTATTTAATAAGTCTATTTAATAAGTCTATTTAATAAGCCTATTTAATAAGTATTTAATGAGCCTATTTAACAGGCCTATTTATTGAGCCTATTTAATAAGCCTATTTATTGAGCCTATTTAATAAGCCTATTTATTGAGCCTATTTAATAAGCCTATTTATTGAGCCTATTTAATAAGCCTATTTATTGAGCCTATTTAATAAGCCTATTTAATAAGTATATTTAATAAGCCTATTTAATAAGCCTATTTAATATGCCTATTCATTGAGCCTATTTAATAAGCCTATTTAATATGCCTATTTATTGAGCCTATTTAATAAGTCTATTTAATAAGCCTATTTAATAAGCCTATTTAATAAGTATTTAATGAGCCTATTTAATAAGTCTATTTAATAAGCCTATTTAATAGGCCTATTTAGTAAGTCTAAGTTGCTGAAATAAGCCTATTTAATAAGCCTATTTAATAGGCCTATTTATTAAGTCTAAGTTGCTGAAACAAGCCTATTTAATCAGCCTATTTAATACGCCTATTTAATAAGTCTAAGTTGCTGAAATAAGCCTTTTTTAATCAGCGTAAGTTGCTGAAATAGGCCTATTTAATAAGCCCAAGTTGCTGAAATAAGCCTACTTAATTAGGCTATTTAATAAGCCTAAGTTGCTGAAATAAGCCTATTTAATAAGCATAAGTTGCTGAAATAAGGCTATTTAATAAGCCTAAGTTGCTGAAATAAGCCTATTTAATAAGCCTAAGTTGCTGAAATAAGCCTATTTAATAAGCCTATTTAATAAGCCGAAGTTGCTGAAATAAGCCTATTTAATAAGCCTATTTAATAGGCCTATTTAATAAGTCTAAGTTGCTGAAATAAGCCTATTTAATAAGCCTATTTAATAGGCCTATTTCATAAGTCTAAGTTGCTGAAATAAGCCTATTTAATAAGCCTAAGTTGCTGAATGAGCCTATTTAATAAGGCTAAGTTGCTGAAATAAGCCTATTTAATAAGCCTAAGTTGCTGAATAAGCCTATTTAATAAGCCTAAGTTGCTGAATAAACCTATTTAATAAGTCTAAGTTGCTGAAATAAGCCTATTTAATAAGGCTATTTAATAAGCCTAAGTTGCTGAAGAAGCCTATTTAATAAGTCTAAGTTGCTGAAATAAGGCTATTTAATAAGCCTAAGTTGCTGAAATAAGGCTATTTAATAAGTTTAAGTTGCTGAAATAAGCCTATTTAATAAGCCTAAGTTGCTGAAATAAGCCTATTTAATAAGGCTACTTAATGAGCCTAAGTTGCTGAAATAAGCCTATTTAATAAGCCTAAGTTTCTGAACTAAGCCTATTTAAAAAGGTATATTTAATAAGTCTAAGTTGCTGAAATAAACCTATTTAAAAATGCTATTTAATAAGCCTAAGTTGCTGAAATAAACCTGTTTAATAAGGCTATTTAATAAGCATAAGTTGCTGAAATAAGCTTATTTAATAAGCCTAAGTTGCTGAAATAAGCCTATTTAATAAGGCTATTTAATAAGTCTAAGTTGCTGAAATAAACCTATTTAATAAGCCTAAGTTGCTAAAATAAGCCTATTTAATGAGGCTATTTAATAAGTCTATTTAATAAGCCTATATATTAAGCCGATTTAATAAGCCTATTTAATAAGCCTATTTAATACTCCTATTTAATAAACATATTTAATAAGTATTTAATGAGATTATTTAATAAGTCAATTTAATAAGCCTTTTTAATAAGCCTATTTAATAAGTCTATTTAATAAGTCTATTTAATAAGCCTACTTAATAAGTATTTAATGAGCCTATTTAATAAGCCTATTTATTGAGCCTATTTAATAATCCTATTTATTGAACCTATTTAATAAGCCTATTTATTGAGCCTATTTAATACGCCTATTTATTGAGCCTATTTAATAAGCCTATTTAATAAGCCTATTTATTGAGCATATTTAATAAGTCTATTTAATAAGCCTATTTAATAAGCCTATTTAATAAGTATTTAATGAGTCTATTTAATAAGTCTATTTAATAAGCCTATTTAATAAGGCAATTTAATGAGCCTAAGTTGCTAAAATAAGCCTATTTAATAAGCCTATTTGATAGGCCTATTTAATAAGTCTAAGTTGCTGAAATAAGCCTATTTAATAAGCCTAAGTTTCTGAATGAGCCTATTTAATAAGCCTAAGTTGCTGAAATAAGCCTATTTAATAAGCCTAAGTTGCTGAATGGGCCTATTTTATAAGTCTAAGTTGCTGAATAAGCCTATTTAATAAGCCTAAGTTGCTGAAATAAGCCTATTTAATAAGTCTAAGTTGCTGAAATAAGGCTATTTAATAAGCCTAAGTTGCTGAAATAAGCCTATTTAATAAGCCTAAGTTGCTGAAATAAGGCTATTTAATAAGTCTAAGTTGCTGAAATAAGCCTATTTAATAAGCCTAAGTTGCTAAAATAAGCCTATTTAATGAGGCTATTTAATAAGTCTATTTAATAAGCCTTTTTAATAAGCCTATTTATTGAGCCTATTTAATAAGCCTATTTATTGAGCCTATTTAATAAGCCTATTTAATAAGTCTATTTAATAAGCCTATTTAATAAGCCTATTTAATAAGCCTATCTATTGAGCCTATTTAATAAGCCTATTTAATAAGCCTATTTATTGAGCCTATTTAATAAGCCTATTTAATAACCTATTTATTGAGCCTATTTAATAAGTCTATTTAATAAGCCGATTTAATAAGCCTATTTAATAAGCTTAAGTTGCTGAAATACGCCTATTTAATAAGCCTAAGTTGCTGAAATAAGGCTATTTAATAAGTCTAAGTTGCTCAAATAAGCCTATTTAATAAGCCTAAGTTGCTAAAATAAGCCTATTTAATGAGGCTATTTAATAAGTCTATTTAATAAGCCTACTTAATAAGCCTAGTTATTGAGCCTATTTAATAAGCCTATTTATTGAGCCTATTTAATAAGCCTATTTAATAAGTCTATTTAATAAGCCTATTTAATAAGCCTATTTAATATGCCTATCTATTGAGCCTATTTAATAAGCCTATTTAATAAGCCTATTTATTGAGCCTATTTAATAAGCCTATTTAATAAGCCTATTTATTGAGCCTATTTAATAAGCCTATTTAATAAGCCTATTTAATAAGTATTTAATGAGCCTATTTAATAAGTCTATTTAATAAGCCTATTTAATAGGCCTATTTAATAATTCTAAGTTGCTGAAATAAGCCTATTTAATAAGCCTAAGTTTTTGAATGAGCCTATTTAATAAGCCTAAGTTGCTGAAATAAGCCTATTTAATAAGCCTAAGTTGCTGAATAAGCCTATTTAATAAGCCTAAGTTGCTGAAATAAGCCTATTTAATAAGTCTAAGTTGCTGAAATGAGGCTATTTAATAAGCCTAAGTTGCTGAAATAAGCCTTTTTAATAAGCCTAAGTTGTGAAAAATAAGGCTATTTAATAAGTCTAAGTTCCTGAAATAAGCCTATTTAATAAGCCTAAGTTGCTGAAATAAGTATATTTAATAAGCATAAGTTGCTGAAATAAGCCTATTTAATGAGTCTAAGTTGCTGAAATAAGGCTATTTAATAAGTCTAAGTTGCTGAAATAAGCCTTATTAATCAGCGTAAGTTGCTGAAATAAGCCTATTTAATAAGCCCAAGTTGCTGAAATAAGCCTACTTAATTAGGCTATTTAATAAGCCTAAGTTGCTGAAATAAGCCTATTTAATAAGCGTAAGTTGCTGAAATAAGGCTATTTAATAAGTCTAAGTTGCTGAAATAAGCCTATTTAATAAGCCTAAGTTGCTGAAATAAGCCTATTTAATAAGCCTATTTACTAAGCCTAAGTTGCTGAAATAAGCCTATTTAATAAGCCTATTTAATAAGCCTATTTAATAGGCCTATTTAATAAGTCTAAGTTGCTGAAATCAGCCTATTTAATAAGCCTATTTAGTAGGCCTATTTAATAAGTCTAAGTTGCTGAAATAAGCCTATTTAATAAGCCTAAGTTGCTGAATGAGCCTATTTAATAAGCTTAAGTTGCTGAATAAACCTATTTAATAAGTCTAAGTTGCTCAAATAAGCCTATTTAATAAGGCTATTTAATGAGCCTAAGTTGCTGAATAAGCCTATTTAATAAGTCTAAATTGCTGAAATAAGGCTATTTAATAAGCCTACGTTGCTGAAATAAGGCTATTTAATAAGTTTAAGTTGCTGAAATAAGCCTATTTAATAAGCCTAAGTTGCTGAAATAAACCTATTTAATGAGGCTATTTAATGAGCCTAAGTTGCTGAAATAAGCCTATTCAATAAGCCTAAGTTTCTGAACTAAGCCTATTTAAAAAGGTATATTTAATAAGTCTAAGTTGCTGAAATAAACCTATTTAAAAATGCTATTTAATAAGCCTAAGTTGCTGAAATAAACCTGTTTAATAAGGCTATTTAATAAGCATAAGTTTCTGAAATAAGCTTATTTAATAAGCCTAAGTTGCTGAAATAAGCCTATTTAATAAGGCTATTTAATAAGTCTAAGTTGCTGAAATAAACCTATTTAATAAGCCTAAGTTGCTAAAATAAGCCTATTTAATTAGTCTATTTAATAAGTCTATTTAATAAGCCTATTTAATAAGCCTATTTAATAAGCCTATTTAATAAGCCTATTTAATACGCCTATTTAATAAACATATTTAATAAGTATTTAAAGAGCCTATTTAATACGTCTATTTAATAAGCCTTTTTAAAAAGCCTATTTAATAAGTCTATTTAATAAGCCTATTTAATACGTCTATTTAATAAGTCTATTTAATAAGCCTATATAATAAGTATTTAATGAGCATATTTAATAAGCCTATTCATTGAGCCTATTTAATAAGCCTATTTATTGATCCTATTTAATAAGCCTATTTAATAAGCCTATTTAATAAGCCTATTTATTGAGCCTATTTAATAAGCCTATTTAATATGCCTATTTATTGAGCCTATTTAATAAGTCTATTTAATAAACCTATTTAATAAGCCTTTTTAATAAGTATTTAATGAGCCTATTTAATAAGTCTATTTAATAAGCCTATTTAATAGGCCTATTTAATAAGTCTAAGTTGCTGAAATAAGCCTATTTAATCAGCCTATTTAATACGCCTATTTAATAAGTCTAAGTTGCTGAAATAAGCCTTTTTAATCAGCGTAAGTTGCTGAAATAAGCCTATTTAATAAGCCCAAGTTGCTGAAATAAGCCTACTTAATTAAGCTATTTAATAAGCCTAAGTTGCTGAAATAAGCCTATTTAATAAGCGTAAGTTGCTGAAATAAGGCTATTTAATAAGTTTAAGTTGCTGAAATAAGCCTATTTAATAAGCCTAAGTTGCTGAAATAAGCCTATTTAATAAGCCTATTTAATAAGCCTAAGTTGCTGAAATAAGCCTATTTAATAAGCCTATTTAATAGGCCTATTTAATAAGTCTAATTTGCTGAAATAAGCCTATTTAATAAGCCTATTTAATAGGCCTATTTAATAAGTCTAAGTTGCTGAAATAAGCCTATTTAATAAGCCTAAGTTGCTGAATGAGCCTATTTAATAAGCCTAAGTTGCTGAAATAAGCCTATTTAATAAGCCTAAGTTGCTGAATAAGCCTATTTAATAAGCATAAGTTGCTGAATAAACCTATTTAATAAGTCTAAGTTGCTGAAATAAGCCTATTTAATAAGGCTATTTAATAAGCCTAAGTTGCTGAATAAGCCTATTTAATAAGTCTAAGTTGCTGAAATAAGGCTATTTAATAAGCCTAAGTTGCTGAAATAAGCCTATTTAATACGCCTAAGTTTCTGAACTAAGCCTATTTAAAAAGGTATATTTAATAAGTCTAAGTTGCTGAAATAAACCTATTTAAAAATGTTATTTAATAAGCCTAAGTTGCTGAAATAAACCTGATTAATAAGGCTATTTAATAAGCATAAGTTGCTGAAATAAGCTTATTTAATAAGCCTAAGTTGCTGAAATAAGCCTATTTAATAAGGCTATTTAATAAGTCTAAGTTGCTGAAATAAACCTGATTAATAAGGCTATTTAATAAGCATAAGTTGCTGAAATAAGCTTATTTAATAAGCCTAAGTTGCTGAAATAAGCCTATTTAATAAGGCTATTTAATAAGTCTAAGTTGCTGAAATAACCCTATTTAATAAGCCTAAGTTGCCAAAATAAGCCTATTTAATGAGGCTATTTAATAAGTTTATTTAATAAGCCTATTTAATACGCCTATTTAATAAACATATTTAATAAGTATTTAATGAGCCTATTTAATAAGTCTATTTAATAAGCCTTTTTAATAAGCCTATTTAATAAGTATTTAATGAGCCTATTTAATGAGCCTATTTATTGAGCCTATTTAATAAGCCTATTTATTGAGCCTATTTAATAAGCCTATTTATTGAGCCTATTTAATAAGCATATTTATTGAGCCTATTTAATAAGCCTTTTTAATAAGCGTATTTAATAAGCTTATTTAATAAGCCTATTTAATAAGTCTATTTAATAAGCCTATTTAATAAGTATTTAATGAGCCTATTTAATAAGCCTATTTATTGAGCCTATTTAATAAACCTATTTATTGAGCCTATTTAATAAGCCTATTTATTGAGCCTATTTAATAAGCCTATTTAATAAGCCTATTTAATAAGCCTATTTAATAAGCCTATTTAATACGCCTATTTATTGAGCCTATTTAATAAGTCTATTTAATACGCCTATTTAATAAGCCTATTTAATAAGTATTTAATGAGCCTATTTAATAAGTCTATTTAATAAGCCTATTTAATAGGCCTATTTAATAAGCCTATTTAATAAGCCTATTTAATAAGCCTATTTATTGAGCCTATTTAATAAGCCTATTTAATATGCCTATTTATTGAGCCTATTTAATAAGTCTATTTAATAAACCTATTTAATAAGCCTTTTTAATAAGTATTTAATGAGCCTATTTAATAAGTCTATTTAATAAGCCTATTTAATAGGCCTATTTAATAAGTCTAAGTTGCTGAAATAAGCCTATTTAATCAGCCTATTTAATACGCCTATTTAATAAGTCTAAGTTGCTGAAATAAGCCTTTTAATCAGCGTAAGTTGCTGAAATAAGCCTATTTAATAAGCCCAAGTTGCTGAAATAAGCCTACTTAATTAGGCTATTTAATAAGCCTAAGTTGCTGAAATAAGCCTATTTAATAAGCGTAAGTTGCTGAAATAAGGCTATTTAATAAGTTTAAGTTGCTGAAATAAGCCTATTTAATAAGCCTAAGTTGCTGAAATAAGCCTATTTAATAAGCCTATTTAATAAGCCTAAGTTGCTGAAATAAGCCTATTTAATAAGCCTATTTAATAGGCCTATTTAATAAGTCTAATTTGCTGAAATAAGCCTATTTAATAAGCCTATTTAATAGGCATATTTAATAAGTCTAAGTTGCTGAAATAAGCCTATTTAATAAGCCTAAGTTGCTGAATGAGCCTATTTAATAAGCCTAAGTTGCTGAAATAAGCCTATTTAATAAGCCTAAGTTGCTGAATATGCCTATTTAATAAGCATAAGTTGCTGAATAAACCTATTTAATAAGTCTAAGTTGCTGAAATAAGCCTATTTAATAAGGCTATTTAATAAGCCTAAGTTGCGGAATAAGCCTATTTAATAAGTCTAAGTTGCTGAAATAAGGCTATTTAATAAGCCTAAGTTGCTGAAATAAGCCTATTTAATACGCCTAAGTTTCTGAACTAAGCCTATTTAAAAAGGTATATTTAATAAGTCTAAGTTGCTGAAATAAACCTATTTAAAAATGTTATTTAATAAGCCTAAGTTGCTGAAATAAACCTGATTAATAAGGCTATTTAATAAGCATAAGTTGCTGAAATAAGCTTATTTAATAAGCCTAAGTTGCTGAAATAAGCCTATTTAATAAGGCTATTTAATAAGTCTAAGTTGCTGAAATAAACCTGATTAATAAGGCTATTTAATAAGCATAAGTTGCTGAAATAAGCTTATTTAATAAGCCTAAGTTGCTGAAATAAGCCTATTTAATAAGGCTATTTAATAAGTCTAAGTTGCTGAAATAACCCTATTTAATAAGCCTAAGTTGCCAAAATAAGCCTATTTAATGAGGCTATTTAATAAGTTTATTTAATAAGCCTATTTAATACGCCTATTTAATAAACATATTTAATAAGTATTTAATGAGCCTATTTAATAAGTCTATTTAATAAGCCTTTTTAATAAGCCTATTTAATAAGTATTTAATGAGCCTATTTAATGAGCCTATTTATTGAGCCTATTTAATAAGCCTATTTATTGAGCCTATTTAATAAGCCTATTTATTGAGCCTATTTAATAAGCATATTTATTGAGCCTATTTAATAAGCCTTTTTAATAAGCGTATTTAATAAGCTTATTTAATAAGCCTATTTAATAAGTCTATTTAATAAGCCTATTTAATAAGTATTTAATGAGCCTATTTAATAAGCCTATTTATTGAGCCTATTTAATAAACCTATTTATTGAGCCTATTTAATAAGCCTATTTATTGAGCCTATTTAATAAGCCTATTTAATAAGCCTATTTAATAAGCCTATTTAATAAGCCTATTTAATACGCCTATTTATTGAGCCTATTTAATAAGTCTATTTAATACGCCTATTTAATAAGCCTATTTAATAAGTATTTAATGAGCCTATTTAATAAGTCTATTTAATAAGCCTATTTAATAGGCCTATTTAATAAGTCTAAGTTGCTGAAATAAGCCTATTTAATAAGCCTAAGTTGCTGAATAAGCCTATTTAATAAGTCTAAGTTGCTGAAATAAGCCTATTTAATAAATCTAAGTTGCTGAAATGAGGCTATTTAATAAGCCTAAGTTGCTGAAATAAGCCTATTTAATAAGCCTAAGTTGTGAAAAATAAGGCTATTTAATAAGTCTAAGTTCCTGAAATAAGCCTATTTAATAAGCCTAAATTGCTGAAATAAGTATATTTAATAAGCATAAGTTGCTGAAATAAGCCTATTTAATGTGTCTAAGTTGCTGAAATAAGGCTATTTAATAAGTCTAAGTTGCTGAAGTAAGCCTTTTTAATCAGCGTAAGTTGCTGAAATAAGCCTATTTAATAAGCCCAAGTTGCTGAAATAAGCCTACTTAATTAGGCTATTTAATAAGCCTAAATTGCTGAAATAAGCCTATTTAATAAGTGTAAGTTGCTGAAATAAGGCTATTTAATAAGTCTAAGTTGCTGAAATAAGCCTATTTAATAAGCCTAAGTTGCTGAAATAAGCCTATTTAATAAGCCTATTTACTAAGCCTAAGTTGCTGAAATAAGCCTATTTAATAAGCCTATTTAATAAGCCTATTTAATAGGCCTATTTAATAAGTCTAAGTTGCTGAAATAAGCCTATTTAATAAGCCTATTTAATAGGCCTATTTAATAAGTCTAAGTTGCTGAAATAAGCCTATTTAATAAGCCTAAGTTGCTGAATGAGCCTATTTAATAAGCCTAAGTTGCTGAAATAAGCCTATTTAATAATCCTAAGTTGCTGAATAAGCCTATTTAATAAGCTTATGTTGCTGAATAAACCTATTTAATAAGTCTAAGTTGCTGAAATAAGCCTATTTAATAAGGCTATTTAATAAGCCTAAGTTGCTGAATAAGCCTATTTAATAAGTCTAAGTTGCTGAAATAAGGCTATTTAATAAGCCAACGTTGCTGAAATAAGGCTATTTAATAAGTTTAAGTTGCTGAAATAAGCCTATTTAATAAGCCTAAGTTGCTGAAATAAGCCTATTTAATGAGGCTATTTAATGAGCCTAAGTTGCTGAAATAAGCCTATTTAATAAGCCTAAGTTTCTGAACTAAGCCTATTTAAAAAGGTATATTTAATAAGTCTAAGTTGCTGAAATAAACCTATTTAAAAATACTATTTAATAAGCCTAAGTTGCTGAAATAAACCTGTTTAATAAGGCTATTTAATAAGCATAAGTTGCTGAAATAAGCTTATTTAATAAGCCTAAGTTGCTGAAATAAGCCTATTTAATAAGGCTATTTAATAAGTCTAAGTTGCTGAAATAAACCTATTTAATAAGCCTAAGTTGCTAAAATAAGCCTATTTAATTAGTCTATTTATTAAGTCTATTTAATAAGCCTATTTAATAAGCCTATTTAATAAGCCTATTTAATAAGCCTATTTAATAAGCCTATTTAATACGCCTATTTAATAAACATATTTAATAAGTATTTAAAGAGCCTATTTAATACGTCTATTTAATAAGCCTTTTTAAAAAGCCTATTTAATAAGTCTATTTAATAAGCCTATTTAATACGTCTATTTAATAAGTCTATTTAATAAGCCTATTTAATAAGTATTTAATGAGCCTATTTAATAAGCCTATTCATTGAGCCTATTTAATAAGCCTATTTATTGATCCTATTTAATAAGCCTATTTAATAAGCCTATTTAATAAGCCTATTTATTGAGCCTATTTAATAAGCCTATTTAATATGCCTATTTATTGAGCCTATTTAATAAGTCTATTTAATAAACCTATTTAATAAGCCTTTTTAATAAGTATTTAATGAGCCTATTTAATAAGTCTATTTAATAAGCCTATTTAATAGGCCTATTTAATAAGTCTAAGTTGCTGAAATAAGCCTATTTAATCAGCCTATTTAATACGCCTATTTAATAAGTCTAAGTTGCTGAAATAAGCCTTTTTAATCAGCGTAAGTTGCTGAAATAAGCCTATTTAATAAGCCCAAGTTGCTGAAATAAGCCTACTTAATTAGGCTATTTAATAAGCCTAAGTTGCTGAAATAAGCCTATTTAATAAGCGTAAGTTGCTGAAATAAGGCTATTTAATAAGTTTAAGTTGCTGAAATAAGCCTATTTAATAAGCCTAAGTTGCTGAAATAAGCCTATTTAATAAGCCTATTTAATAAGCCTAAGTTGCTGAAATAAGCCTATTTAATAAGCCTATTTAATAGGCCTATTTAATAAGTCTAATTTGCTGAAATAAGCCTATTTAATAAGCCTATTTAATAGGCCTATTTAATAAGTCTAAGTTGCTGAAATAAGCCTATTTAATAAGCCTAAGTTGCTGAATGAGGCTATTTAATAAGCCTAAGTTGCTGAAATAAGCCTATTTAATAAGCCTAAGTTGCTGAATAAGCCTATTTAATAAGCATAAGTTGCTGAATAAACCTATTTAATAAGTCTAAGTTGCTGAAATAAGCCTATTTAATAAGGCTATTTAATAAGCCTAAGTTGCTGAATAAGCCTATTTAATAAGTCTAAGTTGCTGAAATAAGGCTATTTAATAAGCCTAAGTTGCTGAAATAAGCCTATTTAATACGCCTAAGTTTCTGAACTAAGCCTATTTAAAAAGGTATATTTAATAAGTCTAAGTTGCTGAAATAAACCTATTTAAAAATGTTATTTAATAAGCCTAAGTTGCTGAAATAAACCTGATTAATAAGGCTATTTAATAAGCATAAGTTGCTGAAATAAGCTTATTTAATAAGCCTAAGTTGCTGAAATAAGCCTATTTAATAAGGCTATTTAATAAGTCTAAGTTGCTGAAATAACCCTATTTAATAAGCCTAAGTTGCCAAAATAAGCCTATTTAATTAGGCTATTTAATAAGTTTATTTAATAAGCCTATTTAATACGCCTATTTAATAAACATATTTAATAAGTATTTAATGAGCCTATTTAATAAGTCTATTTAATAAGCCTTTTTAATAAGCCTATTTAATAAGTATTTAATGAGCCTATTTAATGAGCCTATTTATTGAGCCTATTTAATAAGCCTATTTATTGAGCCTATTTAATAAGCCTATTTATTGAGCCTATTTAATAAGCATATTTATTGAGCCTATTTAATAAGCCTATTTAATAAGTCTATTTAATAAGCCTTTTTAATAAGCCTATTTAATAAGTCTATTTAATAAGCCTATTTAATAAGTATTTAATGAGCCTATTTAATGAGCCTATTTATTGAGCCTATTTAATAAACCTATTTATTGAGCCTATTTAATAAGCCTATTTAATAAGTCTATTTAATAAGCCTATTTAACACGCCTATTTATTGAGCCTATTTAATAAGCCTATTTAATAAGCCTATTTATTAAGCCTATTTAATAAGTCTATTTAATAAGCCTATTTAATAAGCCTATTTAATAAGTATTTAATGAGCCTATTTAATAAGTCTATTTAATAAGCCTATTTAAAAAGGCTATTTAATGAGCCTAAGTTGCTGAAATAAGCCTATTTAATAAGCCTATTTAATATGCCTATTTAATAAGTCTAAGTTGCTGAAATAAGCCTATTTAATAAGCCTAAGTTTCTGAATGAGCCTATTTAATAAGCCTAAGTTGCTAAAAAAAGCCAATTTAATAAGAATAAGTTGCTGAATAAGCCTATTTAATAAGCCTAAGTTGCTGAATAAACCTATTTAATAAGTCTAAGTTGCTGAAATAAGCCTATTTAATAAGGCTATTTAATAAGCCTAAGTTGCTGAATAAGTCTATTTAATAAGCCTATTTAATAGGCCTATTTAATAAGTCTAAGTTGCTGAAATAAGCCTATTTAATAAGCCTATTTTTTCTGAATGAGCCTATTTAATAAGCCTAAGTTGCTGAAATAAGCCTAATTAATAAGCCTAAGTTGCTGAATAAGCCTATTTAATAAGTCTAAGTTGCTGAAATAAGCCTATTTAATAAATCTAAGTTGCTGAAATGAGGCTATTTAATAAGCCTAAGTTGCTGAAATAAGCCTATTTAATAAGCCTAAGTTGGGAAAAATAAGGCTATTTAATAAGTCTAAGTTCCTGAAATAAGCCTATTTAATAAGCCTAAATTGCTGAAATAAGTATATTTAATAAGCATAAGTTGCTGAAATAATCCTATTTAATGTGTCTAAGTTGCTGAAATAAGGCTATTTAATAAGTCTAAGTTGCTGAAGTAAGCCTTTTTAATCAGCGTAAGTTGCTGAAATAAGCCTATTTAATAAGCCCAAGTTGCTGAAATAAGCCTACTTAATTAGGCTATTTAATAAGCCTAAATTGCTGAAATAAGCCTATTTAATAAGTGTAAGTTGCTGAAATAAGGCTATTTAATAAGTCTAAGTTGCTGAAATAAGCCTATTTAATAAGCCTAAGTTGCTGAAATAAGCCTATTTAATAAGCCTATTTACTAAGCCTAAGTTGCTGAAATAAGCCTATTTAATAAGCCTATTTAATAAGCCTATTTAATAGGCCTATTTAATAAGTCTAAGTTGCTGAAATAAGCCTATTTAATAAGCCTATTTAATAGGCCTATTTAATAAGTCTAAGTTGCTGAAATAAGCCTTTTTAATAAGCCTAAGTTGCTGAATGAGCCTATTTAATAAGCCTAAGTTGCTGAAATAAGCCTATTTAATAAGCCTAAGTTGCTGAATAAGCCTATTTAATAAGCCTAAGTTGCTGAATAAACCTATTTAATAAGTCTAAGTTGCTGAAATAAGCCTATTTAATAAGCCTAAGTTGCTGAAATAAGGCTCTTTAATAAGCCTGAGTTGCTGAAATAAGGCTATTTAATAAGTTTAAGTTGCTGAAATAAGCCTATTTAATAAGCCTAAGTTGCTGAAATAAGCCTATTTAATAAGGCTATTTAATGAGCCTAAGTTGCTGAAATAAGCCTATTTAATAAGCCTAAGTTTCTGAACTAAGCCTATTTAAAAAGGTATATTTAATAAGTATAAGTTGCTGAAATAAACCTATTTAAAAATGCTATTTAATAAGCCTAAGTTGCTGAAATAAACATGTTTAATAAGGCTATTTAATAAGCATAAGTTGCTGAAATAAGCTTATTTAATAAGCCTAAGTTGCTGAAATAAGCCTATTTAATAAGCCTATTTAATAAGCCTAAGTTGCTGAAATAAGCCTATTTAATAAGGCTATTTAATAAGTCTAAGTTGCTGAAATAAACCTATTTAATAAACCTAAGTTGCTAAAATAAGCCTATTTAATGAGGCTATTTAATAAGTCTATTTAATAAGCCTATTTATTAAGCCTATTTAATAAGCTTATTTAATAAGCCTATTTAATACGCCTATTTAATAAACATATTTAATAAGTATTTAATGAGCCTATTTAATAAGTCTATTTAATAAGCCTTTTTAATAAGCCTATTTAATAAGTCTATTTAATAAGCCTATTTAATAAGTATTTAATGAGCCTATTTAATGAGCCTATTTATTGAGCCTATTTCATAAGCCTATTTATTGAGCCTATTTAATAAGCCTATTTAATAAGTCTATTTAATAAGCCTATTTAACACGCCTATTTATTGAGCCTATTTAATAAGCCTATTTAATAAGCCTATTTATTAAGCCTATTTAATAAGTCTATTTAATAAGCCTATTTAATAAGCCTATTTAATAAGTATTTAATGAGCCTATTTAATAAGTCTATTTAATAAGCCTATTTAAAAAGGCTATTTAATGAGCCTAAGTTGCTGAAATAAGCCTATTTAATAAGCCTATTTAATATGCCTATTTAATAAGTCTAAGTTGCTGAAATAAGCCTATTTAATAAGCCTAAGTTTCTGAATGAGCCTATTTAATAAGCCTAAGTTGCTAAAAAAAGCCAATTTAATAAGAATAAGTTGCTGAATAAGCCTATTTAATAAGCCTAAGTTGCTGAATAAACCTATTTAATAAGTCTAAGTTGCTGAAATAAGCCTATTTAATAAGGCTATTTAATAAGCCTAAGTTGCTGAATAAGCCTATTTAATAAGGCTATTTAATGAGCCTAAGTTGCAGAAATAAGACTATTTAATAAGCCTAAGTTTCTGAACTAAGCCTATTTAAAAAGGTATATTTAATAAGTCTAAGTTTCTGAAATAAACCTATTTAAAAATGCTATTTAATAAGCCTAAGTTGCTGAAATAAACCTGTTTAATAAGGCTATTTAATAAGCATAAGTTGCTGAAATAAGCTTATTTAATAAGCCTAAGTTGCTGAAATAAGCCTATTTAATAAGTCTCTTTAATAAACCTATTTAATAATCCTAAGTTGCTCAAATAAGCCTATTTAATGAGCCTATTTAATAAGCCTATTTTTTTAGCCTATTTAATAAGCCTATTTATTGAGCCTATTTAATAAGCCTATTTATTGAGCCTATTTAATAAGCCTATTTATTGAGCCTATTTAATAAGCCTATTTAATAAGTCTATTTAATAAGCCTATTTAATAAACCTATTTAATAAGCCTATTCATTGAGCCTATTTAATAAGCCTATTTAATATGCCTATTTATTGAGCCTATTTAATAAGTCTATTTAATAAGCCTATTTAATAAGCCTATTTAATAAGTATTTAATGAGCCTATTTAATAAGTCTATTTAATAAGCCTATTTAATAGGCCTATTTAATAAGTCTAAGTTGCTGAAATAAGCCTATTTAAATAAGCCTATTTAATAGGCCTATTTAATAAGTCTAAGTTGCTGAAATAAGCCTATTTAATAAGCCTAAGTTTCTGAATGAGCCTATTTAATAAGCCTAAGTTGCTGAAATAAGCCTATTTAATAAGCCTAAGTTGCTGAATAAGCCTATTTAATAAGCCTAAGTTGCTGAAATAAGCCTATTTAATAAGTCTAAGTTGCTGAAATAAGCCTATTTAATAAGCCTAAGTTGCTGAAATAAGCCTATTTAATAAGCCTAACTTGCTGAAATAAGGCTATTTAATAAGTCTAAGTTGCTGAAATAAGCCTATTTAATAAGCCTAAGTTGCTAAAATAAGCCTATTTAATGAGGCTATTTAATAAGTCTATTTAATAAGCCTATTTTAATAAGCCTATTTAATAAGCCTATTTAATATGCCTATTTAATAAAACTATTTAATAAGTATTTAATGAGCCTATTTAATAAGTCTATTTAATAAGCCTTTTTAATAAGCTTATTTAATATGCCTATTTAATAAGCCTATTTAATAAGTCTATTTAATAAGTCTATTTAATAAGCCTATTTAATAAGCCTATTTAATAAGCCTATTTATTGAGCCTATTTAATAAGCCTATTTATTGAGCCTATTTAATAAGCCTATTTAATAAGCCTATTTAATAAGCCTATTTAATAAACCTATTTAATAAGTATTTAATGAGCCTATTTAATAAGTCTATTTAATAAGCCTTTTTAATAAGCTTATTTAATGAGCCTATTTAATAAGCCTATTTATTGAGCCTATTTAATAAGCCTATTTATTGAGCCTATTTAATAAGCCAATTTATTGAGCCTATTTAATAAGCCTATTTATTGAGCCTATTTAATAAGCCTATTTAATAAACCTATTTAATAAGCCTATTTAATAAGCCTATTTAATAAGCCTATATAATAAGCCTATTTATTAAGCCTATTTAATAAGCCTATTTATTGAGCCTATTTAATAAGTCTATTTAATAAGCCTATTTAATAAGCCTATTTAATAAGTATTTAATGAGCCTATTTAATAAGACTATTTAATAAGCCTATTTAATAAGCCTATTTAATAAGCCTATTTATTGAGCCTATTTAAAAAGCCTATTTAATAAGCCTATTTATTAAGCCTATTTAATAAGTCTATTTAATAAGCCTATTTAATAAGCCTATTTAATAAGTATTTAATGAGCCTATTTAATAAGTCTATTTAATAAGCCTATTTAATAGGCCTATTTAATAAGTCTAAGATGTTGAAATAAGCCTATTTAATAAGCCTATTTAATAGGCCTATTTAATAAGCATAAGTTGCTGAAATAAGCTTATTTAATAAGCCTAAGTTGCTGAAATAAGCCTATTTAATAAGGCTCTTTAATAAACCTATTTAATAAGCCTAAGTTGCTAAAATAAGCCTATTTAATGAGCCTATTTAATAAGCCTATTTTTTTAGCCTATTTAATAAGCCTATTTATTGAGCCTATTTAATAAACCTATTTATTGAGCCTATTTAATAAGCCTATTTATTGAGCCTATTTAATAAGCCTATTTAATAA
Organism: Petromyzon marinus; assembly: GCF_048934315.1. Lineage (NCBI taxonomy): Eukaryota > Metazoa > Chordata > Hyperoartia > Petromyzontiformes > Petromyzontidae > Petromyzon > Petromyzon marinus. The sequence goes on from NW_027423002.1 coordinate 5,991,780, forward strand.
GTCTATTTAATAAGCCTATTTAATAAGCCTATTTAATGAGCCTATTCATTGAGCCTATTTAATAAGCCTATTTAATATGCCTATTTATTGAGCCTATTTAATAAGTCTATTTAATAAGCCTATTTAATAAGCCTATTTAATAAGTATTTAATGAGCCTATTTAATAAGTCTATTTAATAAGCCTATTTAATAGGCCTATTTAATAAGTCTAAGTTGCTGAAATAAGCCTATTTAAATAAACCTATTTAATAGGCCTATTTAATAAGTCTAAGTTGCTGAAATAAGCCTATTTAATAAGCCTAAGTTTCTGAATGAGCCTATTTAATAAGCCTAAGTTGCTGAAATAAGCCTATTTAATAAGCCTAAGTTGCTGAATAAGCCTATTTAATAAGCCTAAGTTGCTGAAATAAGCCTATTTAATAAGTCTAAGTTGCTGAAATAAGCCTATTTAATAAGCCTAAGTTGCTGAAATAAGCCTATTTAATAAGCCTAACTTGCTGAAATAAGGCTATTTAATAAGTCTAAGTTGCTGAAATAAGCCTATTTAATAAGCCTAAGTTGCTAAAATAAGCCTATTTAATGAGGCTATTTAATAAGTCTATTTAATAAGCCTATTTTAATAAGCCTATTTAATAAGCCTATTTAATATGCCTATTTAATAAACCTATTTAATAAGTATTTAATGAGCCTATTTAATAAGTCTATTTAATAAGCCTTTTTAATAAGCTTATTTAATATGCCTATTTAATAAGCCTATTTAATAAGTCTATTTAATAAGTCTATTTAATAAGCCTATTTAATAAGCCTATTTAATAGGCCTATTTATTGAGCCTATTTAATAAGCCTATTTATTGAGCCTATTTAATAAGCCTATTTAATAAGCCTATTTAATAAGCCTATTTAATAAACCTATTTAATAAGTATTTAATGAGCCTATTTAATAAGCCTATTTAATAAGCCTATTTATTGAGCCTATTTAATAAGCCTATTTATTGAGCCTATTTAATAAGCCAATTTTTTGAGCCTATTTAATAAGCCTATTTATTGAGCCTATTTAATAAGCCTATTTAATAAACCTATTTAATAAGCCTATTTAATAAGCCTATTTAATAAGCCTATATAATAAGCCTATTTATTGAGCTTATTTAATAAGTCTATTTAATAAGCCTATTTAATAAGCCTATTTAATAAGTATTTAATGAGCCTATTTAATAAGACTATTTAATAAGCCTATTTAATAAGCCTATTTATTGAGCCTATTTAAAAAGCCTATTTAATAAGCCTATTTATTAAGCCTATTTAATAAGTCTATTTAATAAGCCTATTTAATAAGCCTATTTAATAAGTATTTAATGAGCCTATTTAATAAGTCTATTTAATAAGCCTATTTAATAGGCCTATTTAATAAGTCTAAGATGTTGAAATAAGCCTATTTAATAAGCCTATTTAATAGGCCTATTTAATAAGTCTAAGTTGCTGAAATAAGCCTATTTAATAAGCCTAAGTTTCTGAATAAACCTATTTAATAAGTCTAAGTTGCTGAAATATGCCTATTTAATAAGGCTATTCAATAAGACTATGTTGCTGAAATAAGCCTATTTAATAAGCCTATTTAATAAGCCTATTTAATAAGTATTTAATGAGGCTATTTAATAAGCCTATTTAATAAGCCTATTTAATAAGCCTATTTAATACGCCTATTTAATAAACATATTTAATAAGTATTTAATGAGCCTATTTAATACGTCTATTTAATAAGCCTTTTTTAATAAGCCTATTTAATAAGTCTATTTAAAAAGCCTATTTAATAAGTATATTTAATAAGTCTATTTAATAAGCCTATTTAATAAGTATTTAATGAGCCTATTTAATAAGCCTATTTATTGAGCCTATTTAATAAGCCTATTTATTGAGCCTATTTAATAAGCCTATTTATTGAGCCTATTTAATAAGCCTATTTATTGAGCCTATTTAATAAGCCTATTTAATAAGTCTATTTAATAAGCCTATTTAATAAGCCTATTTAATAAGCCTATTTATTGAGCCTATTTAATAAGCCTATTTATTGAGCCTATTTAATAAGCCTATTTAATAAGCCTATTTAATAAGCCTATTTAATAAGCCTATTTAATAAGCCTTTTTATTGAGCCTATTTAATAAGCCTATTTATTGAGCCTATTTAATAAGCCTATTTATTGAGCCTATTTAATAAGCCTATTTATTGAGCCTATTTAATAAGCCTATTTATTGAGCCTATTTAATAAGCCTATTTAATAAGCCTATTTAATAAGCCTATTTAATAAGCCTATTTATTGAGCCTATTTAATAAGCCTATTTAATAAGCCTATTTATTGAGCCTATTTAATAAGTCTATTTAATAAGCCTATTTAATAAGCCTATTTAATAAGTCTAAGTTGTTGAAATAAACCTATTTAATAGGCCTATTATCTACGTTGCTGAAATAAGCCTATTTAATAAGCCTAAGTTTCTAAATAAACCTATTTAATAAGTCTAAGTTGCTGAAATAAGCCTATTTAATAAGGCTATTTAATAAGCCTAAGTTGCTGAAATAAGCCTATTTAATAAGCCTATTCAATAATGAGGCTATTTAATAAGCCTATTTAATAAGCCTATTTAATAAGCCTATTTAATACGCCTATTTAATACGCCTATTTAATAAACATATTTAATAAGTATTTAATGAGCCTATTTAATAAGTCTATTTAATAAACCTTTTTAATAAGACTATTTAATAAGTCTATTTAATAAGCCTATTTAATAAGTCTATTTAATAAGTCTATTTAATAAGCCTATTTAATAAGTATTTAATGAGCCTATTTAATAAGCCTATTTATTGAGCCTATTTAATAAGCCTATTTATTGAGCCTATTTATTAAGCCTATTTATTGAGCCTATTTAATAAGCCTATTTATTGAGCCTATTTACTAAGCCTATTTAATAAGTCTATTTAATAAGCCTATTTAATAAGCCTATTTATTGAGCCTATTTAATAAGCCTATTTAATAAGTCTATTTAATAAGCCTATTTAAAAAGCCTATTTAATAAGCCTATTTATTGAGCCTATTTAATAAGCCTATTTAATAAGCCTATTTATTGAGCCTATTTAATAAGTCTATTTAATAAGCCTATTTAATAAGCCTATTTAATAAGTATTTAATGAGCCTAGTTAATAAGTCTATTTAATAATCCTATTTAATAGGCCTATTTAATAAGTCTAAGTTGCTGAAATAAGCCTATTTAATGAGGCTATTTAATAAGTCTATTTAATAAGCCTATTTAATAAGTATTTAATGAGCCTATTTAATAAGCCTATTTATTGAGCCTATTTAATAAGCCTATTTATTGAGCCTATTTAATAAGCCTATTTATTGAGCCTATTTAATAAGCCTATTTATTGAGCCTATTTACTAAGCCTATTTAATAAGTCTATTTAATAAGCCTATTTAATAAGCCTATTTATTGAGCCTATTTAATAAGCCTATTTAATAAGTCTATTTAATAAGCCTATTTAATAAGCCTATTTAATAAGCCTATTTATTGAGCCTATTTAATAAGCGTATTTAATAAGCCTATTTATTGAGCCTATTTAATAAGTCTATTTAATAAGCCTATTTAATAAGCCTATTTAATAAGTATTTAATGAGCCTAGTTAATAAGTCTATTTAATAAGCCTATTTAATAGGCCTATTTAATAAGTCTAAGTTGCTGAAATAAGCCTATTTAATAAGCCTATTTAATAGGCCTATTTAATAAGTCTAAGTTGCTGAAATAAGCCTATTTAATAAGCCTAAGTTTCTGAATGAGCCTATTTAATAAGCCTAAGTTGCTGAAATAAGCCTATTTAATAAGCCTAAGTTGCTGAATAAGCCTATTTAATAAGCCTAGGTTGCTGAATAAACCTATTTAATAAGTCTAAGTTGCTGAAATAAGCCTATTTAATAAGGCTATTTAATAAGCCTAAGTTGCTGAATAAGGCTATTTAATAAGGCTATTTAATGAGCCTAAGTTGCTGAAATAAGACTATTTACTAAGCCTAAGTTTCTGAACTAAGCCTATTTAAAAAGGTATATTTAATAAGTCTAAGTTGCTGAAATAAACCTATTTAAAAATGCTATTTAATAAGCCTAAGTTGTTGAAATAAACCTGTTTAATAAGTCTATTTAATAAGCCTATTTAATAAGCCTATTTAATAAGTATTTAATGAGCCTAGTTAATAAGTCTATTTAATAAGCCTATTTAATAGGCCTATTTAATAAGTCTAAGTTGCTGAAATAAGCCTATTTAATAAGCCTATTTAATAGGCCTATTTAATAAGTCTAAGTTGCTGAAATAAGCCTATTTAATAAGCCTAAGTTTCTGAATGAGCCTATTTAATAAGCCTAAGTTGCTGAAATAAGCCTATTTAATAAGCCTAAGTTGCTGAATAAGCCTATTTAATAAGCCTAGGTTGCTGAATAAACCTATTTAATAAGTCTAAGTTGCTGAAATAAGCCTATTTAATAAGGCTATTTAATAAGCCTAAGTTGCTGAATAAGGCTATTTAATAAGGCTATTTAATGAGCCTAAGTTGCTGAAATAAGACTATTTACTAAGCCTAAGTTTCTGAACTAAGCCTATTTAAAAAGGTATATTTAATAAGTCTAAGTTGCTGAAATAAACCTATTTAAAAATGCTATTTAATAAGCCTAAGTTGTTGAAATAAACCTGTTTAATAAGGCTATTTAATAAGCATAAGTTGCTGAAATAAGCTTATTTAATAAGCCTAAGTTGCTGAAATAAGCCTATTTAATAAGGCTATTTAATAAGCCTAAGTTGCTGAATAAGCCTATTTAATAAGTCTAAGTTGCTGAAATAAGGCTATTTAATAAGCCTAAGTTGCTGAATAAGCCTATTTAATAAGCCTAAGTTGCTGAAATAAGCCTATTTAATAAACCTAAGTTTCTGAATGAGCCTATTTAATAAGCCTAAGTTGCTGAAATAAGCCTATTTAATAAGCCTAAGTTGCTGAATAAGCCTATTTAATAAGCCTACGTTGCTGAATAAACCTAATTAATAAGTCTAACTTGCTGAAATAAGCCTTTTTAATAAAGCTCTTTAAAAAGCCTAAGTTGCTGAATAAGCCTAATTAATGAGGCTATTTAATGAGCCTAAGTTGCTGTAATAAGACTATTTAATAAGCCTACGTTTCTGAACTAAGCCTATTTAAAAAGGTATATTTAATAAGTATAAGTTGCTGAAATAAACCTATTTAAAAATGCTATTTAATAAGCCTAAGTTGCTGAAATAAACCTGTTTAATAAGGCTATTTAATAAGCATAAGTTGCTGAAATAAGCTTATTTAATAAGCCTAAGTTGCTGAAATAAGCCTATTTAATAAGGCTATTTAATAAGTCTAAGTTGCTGAAATAAACCTATTTAATAAGCCTAAGTTGCTAAAATAAGCCTATTTAATGAGGCTATTTAATAAGTCTATTTAATAAGCCTATTTAATAAGCCTATTTAATAAGCCTATTTAATAAGCCTATTTAATACGCCTATTTAATAAACATATTTAATAAGTATTTAATGAGCCTATTTAATAAGTCTATTTAAAAAGCCTTTTTAATAAGCCTATTTAATAAGCCTATTTAATAATTCTATTTAATAAGTCTATTTAATAAGCCTATTTAATAAGTATTTAATGAGCCTATTTAATAAGCCTATTTATTGAGCTTATTTAAAAAGCCTATTTTTTGAGCCTATTTAATAAGCCTATTTATTGAGCCTTATTAAATAGGTTTATTTCAGCAACTTAGACTTATTAAATAGCCATATTAAATAGGCTTATTTCAGCAACTTATTCTTATTAAATTGGCGTATTTCAGCAACTTATGCTTATTAAATAGCCTTATCTCAGCAACTTAGACTTATTAAATAGGCTAATTTCAGCAACTTATGCCTATTAAATATACTTATTTCAGCAACTTAGGCTTATTAAATAGGCTTATTTCATCAACTTAGACTCATTAAATAGCCTTATTTCAGCAACTTAGGCTTTTTAAATAGGCTTATTTCAGCAACTTAGGCTTATTAAATAGCCTTATTTCAGCAACTTAGACTTATTAAATAGGCTTATTTCAGCAACTTAGGCTTATTAAATAGGCTTATTCAGCAACTTAGGCTTATTAAATAGGCTTATTAAATAGGCTTATTTCAGCAACTTTGGCTTATTAAATAGGCTTATTCAGCAACTTAGGCTTATTAAATAGGCTCATTAAATACTTATTAAATAGGCTTATTAAACAGGCTTGTTAAATTGACTTATTAAATAGGCTCAATAAATAGGCCTATTAAGTAGGCTCATTAAATAGGCTTCATAAATAGGCTTATTAAATCGGCTTATTAAATAGGCTTATTAAATAGGCGTATTAAATAGACTTATTAAATAGGCTTATTAAATAGGCTCAATAAATAGGCTTATTAAATAGGCTCAATAAGTAGGCTAATTAAATAGGCTCAATAAATAGGCTTATTAAATAGGATCATTAAATACTTATTAAATAGGCTTATTAAATAGACGTATTAAATAGACTTATTAAATAGGCTTATTAGATAGACTTATTAAATAGGCTTATTAAAAAGGCTTATTAAATAGACTTATTAAATAGGCCCATTAAATACTTATTAAATAGGTTTATTAAATAGGCGTATTAAATAGGCTTATTAAATAGGCTCAATAAATAGGCTTATTAAATAGGCTTATTAAATAGGCTTATAAAATAGGCTCATTAAATAGGCTTAATAAATAGGCTTATTAAATAGGCTCAAAAATAGGCTTATTAAATAGGCTCAATAAATAGGCTTATTAAATAGGCTCAATAAATAGGCTTATTAAATAGCTCATTAAATACTTATTAAATAGGCTTTTTAAATAGGCTTATTAAATAGACTTATTAAATGGCCTCATTGAATATGCTTATTTTAGCAACTTAGGCTTATTAAATAGGCTTATTTCAGCAACTTAGAGTTATTAAATAGCCTTTTTTCAGCAACTTAGGCTTATTAAATAGGCTTATTTCAGCAACTTAGGCTTATTCAATTGCCTTATTTCAGCAACTTAGACTTATTAAATAGACTTATTTAGCAACTTAGGCTTATTAAATAGCTTTATTAAATAGTCTTATTTCAGCAACTTAGACTTATTAAAAAGGCTTATTTCAGCAACTTAGGCTTATGAAATAGGCTTATTCACCAACTTAGGCTTATTAAATAGTCTTATTTCAGCAACTTAGACTTATTAAATAGGCCTATTAAATAGGCTTATTAAATAGACTTATTAAATAGGCTCATTAAATACTTATTAAATAGGCTTATTAAATAGGCTTATTAAATAGACTTACTAAATAGTCTCAATAAATAGGCTCATTAAATAGGCTTCTTAAATAGGCTTATTAAATAGGCTTATTAAATAGGCTTATTAAATAGGCTCAATAAATAGGTTTATTAAATAGGCTTATTAAATAGACTTATTAAATAGGCTCAATAAATAGGCTTATTAAATAGGCTTATTAAATAGGCTCAATAAATAGGCTTATTAAATAGGCTCAATAAATAGGCTTATTAAATAGGCTCATTAAATACTTATTAAATAGGCTTATTAAATACACATATTAAATAGAGTTATTGAATAGGCTTATTAAATAGGCTTAGTAAATAGGCTTATTAAATAGACTTATTAAATAGCCTTATTAATTATGCTCAATAATTAGGCTGATTAAATAGGCTCAATAAATAGGCTTATTAAATAGGCTCAAAAAATAGGCTTATTAAATAGGCTCAATAAATATGCATATTAAATAGGCTCATGAAATACTTATTAAAAAGGCTTATTAAATAGACTTATTAAATAGACTTATTAAATAGGCTTATTAAATAGACTTATTAAATAGGCTTATTAAAAGGCTTATTAAATAGACTTATTAAATAGGCTCATTAAATATTTATTAAATAGGTTTATTAAATAGGCGTATTAAATAGGCTTATTAAATAGGCTTATTAAATAGGCTTATTAAATAGACTCATTAAATAGCCTCATTAAATAGGCTTATTTTAGCAACTTAGGCTTATTAAATAGGTTTATTTCAGCAACTTAGACTTATTAAATAGCCATATTAAATAGGCTTATTTCAGCAACTTAGGCTTATTAAATTGGCATATTTCA